>NC_056741.1:1835771250-1836406250 GCF_019279795.1 Protopterus annectens
CATTTATGGATGTTACTACTTTTCTATTGGCTACTTCAGCCTATATATATTGTGCGTCATTATTGGTGAATGCCTTTTATTGTTCTTCACTGAAGAAGGTTTACACCGAAACTAGTATGAGGTTTTGACAGTATATTTAATTATACAGAAGAATATGGTGTAATTATACACCGTTTTGCCAATAAAGCTCTTTGGAACTGCTTTGCTGGCCCTTGTTTGTTCTCTGCTATTGTATTGGGTCGTGCAAGCCTTAACGTGCGAGGGTTGGTGTTCTACATACGTGTTTCCTTGCTGTTGGCGTCCAGTTCCCCTTGCTGTTGGCGGAGATGACTCCTCTCGTATTGTACTTGGATATACACCATTCACCGATGGGTTTAACGGCTAACATCTGATGTTTCTACAATCGGATTAGCATCATTTTTATGGGTGACTTATTTCTATTTAATTTTTGCTACAGTTAAAAGTTTTTTCAACGGGCCTTGCATATATATATGTTATCTACACAAGCGTGACTGGAAACATTCCGAGAAAATCTACTATATTTGGTTTGAAAAACAGGTCGCAAGCTGGTTTACAGTTACTTTTTATCGTGGATTCTCTGGTTCAAGTTTGTATCTATGACTGTGAATTCCGAGACTATTCCTCATCTTTATATAAGTTAGATTTTTGATGTGGGTATGCTATATCGTGGATGCGACCAAACCAGGTGGATGGGGCCTATAATGCTCTGGTGACTATATACCTTAATATAATATTTTTTTGGATTTAATATCTATCCAATCATATATGGCTCTGGATTGTCAAAGACCTACATACCTTGGGCATTTGTGGCATCAATAGATTCTGTACTTTGGAACTGGACATAAACAAGTTTTTATTAGCTTTATGCTTGTCTAACATTCAGCGGATACGCATATGGCGTTTATTTTCCACGCGGATGTCTATTGAAAACATACCTGATATCTTTTGGATCAATATCATTACCTATTGGACACAAAACGACATATCTTTTGATGGTTGGACTATGTATGACCTTTAACAACTATTTTTATGATTTTGGGACATACATTTGGACATTGTATTGTGTATTAATAGTGATTGTGCTGAACCATGGTTGATTGGCTGTATGGTAACATATGTCTACGTTCAGTTTGTCAGGTCTTTCTTTACTATAATAGCGGGTTCGTATGATAAATGGTTTATGGTTTTTCTCATTATCTTGTACTGCTATATTTGACCATTTAATTTTGAAGATAAGCATGTTTTGAACTATGTGCGGGAACAGTATTACTATTTAACAAGTGGACGCTTTGAATATGTTACATCATACATACAGGGTTATGTGTTTGCTTAATGTCTAGGCGAACACAATTTTGTTTGACTGGAATTTCTTTTTTCAGCCACAACATAGGGTCATTGTTATTATTATTATCTGAAGTTTTATATATGGGTATCTATTATTACCAGGGTTTATTCTAATAATTTGTCTCCTAACCATCACGCTCAGTGATACTTGATGTATATACATTGAATTTATGGGGGTCTGTGTTTTGGTCCTACATTATGTGAATGCTTTTTCTTGATACTTGGATACATCTATATTTCAACTAATTTTTCTTACTTGTACTAGTTGGATGTCAGCAAGATTTATTTATCTAGAGTCTGATGTTGAGACTATCCAGTTATTGTATTCACAGTGAAGATTTCAGTCAATTCTTTTTTTACCTTGGACATTCACAACAATTAATATAGATTGTATCTTCAGCCTTGGTGTGTGTTTTTACTAAAACACACACTGTATTTTTATTTGAACTTTTATATATATTATCTAGGCTTGTTTTCAGGGAGATAATCTATATAGATTGTTATATGACAGGCAGTTGAGACACAGATACACTTCACATAGTATTACATTACCAATTTTTTGAGACTCTAGATATAACTTATTATTATTTACCAGACTTATATTACCATATCTATATTTTTTTGATAGTCATATTGGATTTTTTTCATCAGATTCCATTGAGGCACCTGTTGGGCTGTCATTTTTATAGATTAGGTTATTGTGTTTTTGGGGCTTAAATACAACATCTTGTGTATCATCAACACATGTTTATTGTTACCATATCCTTGGTGTCTGGTGTATATGTTATTCAGATGGTCATTTTTTAGTCCACTATTGATATACCATCTTATGGTGGGTGACTCTGGTCTTATTCTTAATTGACTCCCATCCTTTTGATCCCTACATATATTCTATTGTTGGCGAATTGGTCTCTTCCTTGAACAGCTGTTCTATACCACTGGTTTTCAATATGGATTTGGACCAGATTCTTCATGGTTTGTGTGCTGATAGGGAAGATATAGCGATATTTGGTTTGGAGGATACCCCAAGCAACAACCATAACAAGAGCAACCCCAATAATAAGGGGGCTTGTGATTTGGCATTCCGTCACCTGGAAAAGAGTTTGAAGGGCCTTAGAGCCAATATTTGGCATCTAAGACTTTTTAAAGCTTATTCACATAAAAATTTGGCACCAAGAGGTCTCCGAATCAAGCTTCGTCCTCTTGTTGGCAGATCTGAACAGAGGCTGACAGAGGAATGGGATGAAGCATTAAGAACGGGATCGATGGCATTTGTAAAAATTCTAACAGCATATTATGAGAGAACAGTGGACTCTATGTTGTCTGAAGTTAAAGAAGTAAGCACGGAATGCCAAAAATTCAAATCTAATTCCAAATATTCGGTTTGTGTAGATAGGCTGTCCAAGGAACTGACGACTTATGATAATATGGTGAAAGACAGAAAAATTAAAAAATTTACCAGAGATGTGAATGACTATGAAAGGGGTCAGCCCTTCCAAATACAAAGGACGGTGAGATTTAAAGATCAGGGATCAAACAGGAGTGGGGTCAAGTCTAGAAAAAGACGAAGGTCCATTTTGAAACTTAGTGACCAGAGTTACACCAGTACATCAGGAGAGGAGTCATCTTACACCGACAGTGAGGGGGGCACCAGAACACATTCACCACTTAAGAAGAAAAGTCAATCTCATTTCCCTTTAGGTATGGTAGGAAATCCCGAGGGGGGAGGAAACACAAGAATAGAAATAAATACAGACTCTATGACAGGGTTAGTTCAGACATTGCTGAATCAATAACTGAACCATTTAACAATGTTTTGAATTTGTCGGACCATGTACTAACACAAGATCAACATAACATTCTTAATAAAGGAATGGGTTTTGTCCCTAGCTTTTTCTCTGACCATTATTCTATTTCGGTTGATGTTATGGAATTTTGTAGAAAACTTAATTTACAGATTTTTTTCTCTGATAAAGATCAACCTTTCTCTCAAAGATCCACTGATTTCACTTTCAAGAAATCTAGCTTTCAACCTCCCATGAATAAACGTGGGAATTTTTCAGCAAGCTGTATTGAAAGATCTACATTTTCCTCATCACGAGATTAATATAGCTCAGGATAATATTACCTCTCAGGAGAGACAAGCACTTTCTGAACTACGACAAAACCATAGAATAGTGATCCTTCAAGCGGACAAAGGAGGAGCAGTGGTCATTCTTAATACTGATTATTATATACAGGAAGGCCTGCGACAACTATCAGACACCAATTGCTACATGCATATGGGGATAGACCCTACCAAGAGATTTAAGCAAGATATAGACCAGTTTCTCAATGAGGCCTTAGAGGAAGGAATCATTTCACAAAAGACGGTTCAACATTTACAAGTCAGCGACCCTCAGAAACAAATTTTATATCTGTTGCCTAAAATTCACAAATCTATCACACATCCCCCAGGTAGACCTATAGTGTCTGGACATGGATCACTTACAGAGCCTTTATCTGTATTCTTAACGCAATATTTGAAGCCATTGTTGTCTTTGGTGAGAGCTCGTATACAGGATACAACGGAATTTCTCAACATTATTGCTGACACCCAATTGGATCCTGAGTGGCTCATGTGTACCTTAGATGTTAAATCTTTGTACACCAGCATACCACACTGGGCTGGTCTCCAGGCATTGGATTTTTGGCTGAAAAAAGCGGAATTATATCCACCAGGATTTAACACCTTATTAGTATGCATGTCTGAGCATGTCCTTAATAAGAATGTCCTTTTCTTTCAGGGTGATTGTTATTGGCAATTGAGAGGTACAGCCATGGGTGCCTCCTTTGCCCCAATATATGCCGATCTTTTTATGGCGTATTTGGAAGAATGTCTGATTTACGATCCCCTACATAACATCTATCTGGTGGAAATGGACATCTGGAGGCGTTATCTTGATGATTGTTGGATGGTGTGGCGTGCGGATGCTGAATATTTGCTGGAATTTGTGGAACATTTGAATAACAATATTTGGGGTATTGAATTTTCCATAACATACCATAAGTCAGTTATTGACTTTTTGGATGTTACGATATATCGTAATGAGGACAATACCTTAAACACCAAAATACATAGAAAATATCCACAATTTAATACATTACTACATTCTTCCAGTATGCATCCATGCCACACCATCCGCAATATTCCGAAATCGCAATATTTACGGATTAAATGCATCAATTCCTCCGTGGTGGATTATGAGGAAGCCAAACAGGATCTTAACAAAAGATTTTTGGATAAAGGTTATTCAAGGTCTGACATTCATACAGCCAGGATCTGGACGGATTGTCAAGATAGACAAGATTTGTTACAATATAAACAAAAGAAGGATGGCACACATGATGAGACCATTAGATTTATCACGACTTTTGGCAAAAACCATCAAGTAGTTAGGAACATACTTAATAACAACTGGAATATACTATTAGCCAATGACTACCTTTGTCATATATTGGACAACCAATGTTCTATTTCATACAGGAGAGGTAAAACCTTGGGTACATTGTTTTCTCATTACAAACATCAAGATAGTGGGGGTGCCACATATAGGCAGTTGACTATTTCAGGGGATGAATTATTGGGAACCTTCCCCTGTGGCCATTGTACATCTTGTGGACAAGTTAATAAACTCAAACAATTTACCAGTGCTAATACTAGTAGGATATTTGATACTCGTATCTTTGGTAATTGTTCGTCTAGCTGGGTTATTTATTTGGCCACATGTCATTGTCATGCCTTCTATGTAGGCAAAACCTCACGGTCTTTGAGAATCAGAATAGGTGAACATCGTAGTGACATTCGTAATCAAAAACCCAGCAATGCCTTATATCAACATTCTATCAAACACAAATCAGCCAAATTCATGTTCACTATCATTGATAAGGTTCAGGGTAATAGACACAATCAGCTTGGATGGCACAGTATTCTTAGCCATAAAGAAAGATATTGGATAATACATTTAGGGGCCCTATTTCCACCGGGACTTAATGACCATCTATAGATTTGTATTTAGAACAACACTACCACTTATTTATTGAATAAGACTTATGTTTTCAGATATTCATATTGTATTGTTTATGGACTCATTTATTTAGGTGTTCAAGTATTATATTGTATTTAGACGGAGTGAATAGAATTAGAAGTTATGTACCTACCATAACGTTCCATGTTAGTTGTCTTCTCTCGCCTTCTTTCTTGCTGGATGGGTTCGGAGCCGATCCTCGGCTCCGACTCGGCACTTGCTTAGCTTGAGAACTCCTTTTACCAGCTCGAGGCAACCCTATATCCCATGATGCAAGGCGGGACTACCTCAGATCTCGTTTGGTAGCTAACCTACCCTGCTAAGGACTAACCTAATATATTTAGGAAACCCAAGTTCATAATAAAGAGTCCTCTAATGAAGGCTCAGGAGGAAACAACCTGATAGGAACTCTTCAAGATCTGTCCAGGCCAGGGGGAAGGAGGGAGGGACGCAAGAAAGAAGGCGAGAGAAGACAACTAACATGGAACGTTATGGTAGGTACATAACTTCTAAATGTTAAGTTGTCAATCTCGCCTTCATTCTTGCTGGATGGGACCGCGTCCCTAGCACCTGTATCCCGGGTGGCTCAATGGAACAGACTCTTGAGAACTGTGGAACCAAAACTGGCCCTGTCTCTGGAGGCCAAGTCTAACTTGTAATGAGAGACAAAGGTATGAGGAGTGGCCCAAGTAGCTGCTGCACAAATGGTATCAATAGGTAGTCTATCCTGAAAAGCTGCAGAAGTGGATAGACTCCTGGTTGAGTGTGCTTTCGGTTTAGAAGGTAGTTGCTTGCCTCTAAGAGAGTACACATAAGAAATGGCGGAAGACAACCATCTGGATAAGGTCACTTTAGACACTGGGAGACCTTTCCTGTTTTCTGCATAGGAGACAAATAATTGATCCAATTTCCTGAATTGTTTAGTTCTATGCAAATAGTACCTGAGCTGACGATGGACATCCAAAAAATGAAGCTTTTGTTCAGCTCTGTCAGAATAGTTTGGGAAAAAAACTGGTAGATCTATGGATTGATTAATATTGGTTTGAGACACAACTTTGGGAAGAAAGGACGGGTTCGTTCTTAAGGATACCCTGTCCTTGTGAAAAACCAAGTAAGGGGAACGGATGCAGAGAGCTTGAATCTCGGAAACCCTTCTTGCTGAAGTGACAGCCAGTAAAAATATAGTTTTCCAGGTCAATAATTTCAAAGAACATGAAGCAGACGGTTCAAGGGAGGTAACATCAAGGATGCCAACATTAAATTTAGATCCCATTGTGGAGGAGGATGCTTTATCGGCGGCTTTAGGAGAAAAACTCCTCTCAGAAAGGCCTTGCATAGTCTATGAGACATAATGTTATGATCATGCAAGCCAACATGATACTTGGAAATAGCAGCCAGTTGAACTTTTACTGTAGATGAAGAAGATCCTGACTGAAAAACTTCAGCCAGGAAATCTAAAACAGAATGCACAGGAGCAGTAAAGGGATCAATATTCCTGGAATTTGCCCAAATGGAAAAACGTCGCCACTTGCTAGCATAAACGGTTCTGGTGGACGACTTTAAAGAAGCCACTAAAATGTCTCTGACTGAATCAGAGATCATAGGAAGCCTGGCTAGGGAAGGAAGTGGAGCAACCAAGCAGTGAGGTTGAGAGAATGAATGGCCCGGTGCTGTTGACCCGACTGGTGGATCAAGAGATCCGGAACTGGGTCCAGATGCCAGGGCTGCACCAGGAGGTGACGATGCAGAGACGGAAACCAAATTTGTCGAGGCCAGTAAGGGGCAATGAGAATCAATTTGGCCCTCAAAACGGTGGCTTTCTGAATGACTTGTGGAATCAAGGGAAAGGGAGGAAAAGCATACAGAAGTCCCCGGGGCCAATCCTGGGTTAGAGAGTCTCTCAGGGTTGGCCTGGTAGGGGAAAGAGGGTGAAAAAATCGGGGCACTTGTTGTTTTGGGGTGTAGCAAAAAGATCGCAACAAGGTGTGCCCCACTTCAGAAAAATCTGGTCCACTACAGATTGATTGAGAGACCACTCGTGAGGCATGAGAATGGATCTGCTCAGCCTGTCCGCCAAGAGGTTGGACCTGCCGGGGATGTGCGTTGCTATCAGAAACCGATGAGAGGAGATTGCCCATTGCCAAAGTCTGAGAGCTTCTCGACACAACGGATAGGACCTGGTCCCGCCCTGCTTGTTGATGTACCAGACCACGGACATGTTGTCCGTTTGTACTGCAATAGTCCCTACGGGAAGAAAGTCATTGAGGGCTTGCAACATTAAAAGCACCGCTCTCATCTCCAGGACATTTATGTGCAGATGGTATTCTATGGGTTGCCACGTCCCGTGGACCATCCTGCCCTGATAATGCCCCCCCCACCCGATCAGAGAGGCATCCGTAGTAACTGTGGCAACCGGAGGAGGGGGAACAAAAGGTCGGCCCTGATGAAGAAGAGGGGAAGATATCCACCAATTCAGATGAGTCCTGCACGATTGTGTGACTAAGATTTCATGCCTCATCGGAAGACTGTGGAACGACCACTGAGTGAATAACATCCACTGCAGAAGACGCATGTGGAAGCGAGCCAGTGGTAGAAGAACAATGGCCGCAGCCATAAGACCTAGAACCTTTAGTATCAGCCTGGCTTTGACTTTGCTGCTCTGCAATAAAATCCGAACGAATTTTTGGATGTCCAGAATTCTTTGATCTGTTAGTCTGGCTAACATTTTGACGGTGTTTAATTCTGCGCCTATAAAGGTGATAGATTGGCAAGCCGCAGAGAAGATTTTTCGAAATTCACTGAAATTCCCAAACTCCTGCATAGCTGCAGAGTGTAGTCTCTGGTCTGAAGAAGCTGACACCTGGTGGTGGCGGAGAGGAGCCAGTCATCTAAATAAGGAAACACCTGGAATCCTTGACGTCTCAGATGAGCTGTGACCACTGCCATACATTTGGTAAACACTCTGGGGGCTGAAGTGACGCCAAAGGGCAGGGCTCTGAACTGATAATGACTGGTCCCTAGCCGAAAGCGGAGAAACCTTCTGGAGCGCCTGTGAATCTTTATGTGATAGTACGCGTCCTGAAGGTCTATAGAGCACATCCAGTTGTCCTTGCCCAGAAAGGGCAGAATGGACTGAAGCGTGACCATCCGGAATCTTGCCTTCTTGACAAATCTGTTTAGACTGCTCAGGTCTAATATTGGTCTCCAATCTCCCGTCCTTTTGGGGACCAAAAGAATCTCGAGTAGACGCCGGATCCTACTTGGTCTGCCGGAACAGTCTGGACGGCTCTTTTTTCTAGGAGATTTGAAACCTCCTGTTCTGCCAAATCCCTTTGACCGGGTGAGATGTCTGGAAGGGATTGTTGAGGTATGGGATACCTTTCGAAGGGGATTTTGTAACCCTCGGATATGATCGACTGTACCCACATATCTTGTGAAAGGGAATGCCAGGCTACTGGGTACAGCGAAATCCTTCCCCCAACTGCCTCCAAGGGTGGACAGTCGGGCAACACCTCAGGGGTGCTGAAAGGGCTTCTCAGGAAGAGACTCCCTGTTGCCCTGGTTCTGAGGACCCCCCCTGCCTCTAGGGTGGTGTCTATTATTGTTACCCCCTCTGCCTCTGGGGGTAAACTGACCACGTGTGTCCGGTGTAGCTCCTTGGGCTTTGCGGAACCACATCTTCCCTCCCTTCTGACCCTTGGGATATGGTCTAGAAGGGGTGGAAAAATGGACTCCAACGGCAGAAAGAGTTTTACCGTCCTGCTCACACCTGGTCAAGGTATCCTTCACCTGAGGTCCGAACAAAGCCGAACCATCAAAGGGGGTATTGGTGAAGGACGCCTTAAAGGGGTCTGCAAAATTACAAAGCCGCATCCAGGCTTGAAGTCTAAGAGCCACTCCTGTGCCTGCGTCCCTGCTCGCTCCATCGGCCGCATAGGATATGAGCCGCATGGAGGAGTTGGATAAGGAATTCAGGATTGCTAGCTGTGAGGCAATCTTTTCTTGAGCCCCAGCAGCAGAAGGATCCTGGACCACTTCACCTAGTTCCTTGAGAATATCTCTTTGAAGCCTGGTGAAGTGACAAAGGTAGTTCAGCGAACGCATAGCAAAGGTCGCTGAAGAAAACATCCGCTTTCCATACCTGTCCATGGTCCTAGAATCCTTGTTAGGAGGATGGACAGGTACTGAAGGATCCGCAAGTTCCTTCTTAGTGGCCGCCACCACCGTAGCATCCACAGAGACGCCCTTGGAAAGAAACTGTTTGTCCGTAGGGGCCGTAATAAACTTGGATGGTCTCCTGGGGACAGGTTCCACAGAATCTGGAGCTGCCCATGCCTTCCGAGCCACTACCTGCATAAGTGGGTCGAAGGGCGGAGACACCCAGGAGGTGGAGGGTCGGGATCCAAAGCCTCCAGGTATACCGACTCATCCTCGGAGGGTCAATGGAGGGCCAATTCCCCCTCTGTTTGAGGAGCTCAAGGATGTCTGAAAAGGAGACATCCTCAGAGGGGGATCGTGGGGAACCCTCCGACTCATCTAAGTCGGTATCAGATGTAGTAGACTCAGGGGAGTCTGTGTGTTTCCTCTTACACGTCCTCTTCCGAGGGGGTTCCCCTGCAGGATCAGGAGAAACTTCGGAAGAGGAAGATATTCCCAATGGGGAAACCTGGGGCGATGGATCCCTGGGCCTGAGAGCAAGAGGCTGGCAAGAGGCGTCTACAGGCACCGAAGTGGGAGGAGCTAGAGGGATGGACAGTTGACCAGGCTCAGGAGCCAGGACACTCCTCATCACCTCAAAGGCTCCCCTCCCCGGGAGACCGGAATATTCCTGTTCCGAGGAAATAGGAATTCCCGGTTCCACTGAGAGGGAAGGCTCCGAGGCCGATGTCGGTGCCAAGCTTACCAAAGCCGAAGCCCCGAGAGGGAGAGCGGGGTCAGACAAGGGTCTGATGCCACTAGCCCCCTCGGAGCAGACTAGGGAAACCCGACGACCGGATCCCTCCAAGGAAGGTCTCAAGGAGGAGATCGGAGCCGAAGACGACGGAGCCGAAAGGGGATGTATCGGTTCCGGCGCCGAAACAGTCGCTGTCCCGAGAAGCTCCGGCTCCGAACTCTGGTGGGGAGTCGGAGGAGGAAGTTCAAGGGGTGATGCAATAGCCGAAGTCTGCTGAGACGGGCTATGGAGCATTTGGGCCAGTGCCTGCGACTTTAGCAGCCTGCTTACCACCCTCTCTAAATCGTGGTCAGACAGCCTGGAAGATCTCGAAGATCGGCTCCGATGACTCCGCTCCGACAAAAGAGGAGACCCCGGAGCCGAGTGGATAGATTCCAAAGACGGGGACCGAGATCTCTTCTTGGAAGAAGTCATCGGAGCCGATGTCCTATGGGTTCCAGATGGAGCCGAAGGCTTCTCGGCTCCGATACTGGATACTGTGTCGGCTCCAGCCGGAGCCGACAAGGCAACAGCAGATTGGGTGTCGGAACCGATCGGAACCGACCCTAGCTGAGAAGTAGAAAGATCGGCTCCGGCCGGAGCCGATCTCGACTACGAAGGAGTCGGAGCCACCGGGAAAGGCTTGGAAGCTGTAGCCTGACCCCTGGATGGCTTGGAAGGCTTACTGGACCCAGGTTTAGTGGGTGAACCTTCCGGCTTTAGCAAGCCACGGAGGATTAATTTATTCTTCCTTTCCTGCAGGACTCGCTGGCTAAAAGAGTGACACAAAGCACAGGAGTCCTGCAGGTGTAAAGGCCCCAGGCAGTAAACACAAGAAGTGTGACCGTCTGTCAGAGACATTTTCTGACAGCACGAGTCACACTTCTTGAAGCCCGAGACCTTTACCTCTTTAGACATAGTCTAAGGAAAAAGAGTAATAAAATACTCACACACACACACACACCAAAAACAGTCACACAAATTAATCCCCAAACACAGACACACAGATAGGGATTAATAAGGAAGGCCTAGGCCTAACTGAAATTTTTTAAAACTTTTTATAAAGTAAAAAATTTTTACTATAAGGGGAATAGGGAGATTGTATGGACTATCCACTAAAAAATATGAAAAAAGGGGGAGATAAACCCTGACTAAAGCTGTTTGAAAACTCAAACTTACCTCAGCTGGCAAAAAAGGAGACCTCTTCGCAAAGCGGCAAACGAGATCTGAGGTAGTCCCGCCTTGCATCATGGGATATAGGGTTGCCTCGAGCTGGTAAAAGGAGTTCTCAAGCTAAGCAAGTGCCGAGTCGGAGCCGAGGATTGGCTCCGAACCCATCCAGCAAGAATGAAGGCGAGATTGACAACTTAACATTGCCTATTATGTGAACACTAGATGGATGTTATTTAGTTTATTTAAATATGTCACCCATTATATTTATTATAGTATATATATTATATATATTATATACATCACTTATTAGAGTATATACAATTGTTATACATGGATGTATATGTTATATATACTAAGTATTTAAGTTTGGGATTGATGCTCTGACATTTATGGATGTTACTACGTTTCTATTGGCTACTTCAGCCTATATATATTGTGCATCATTATTGGTGAATGCCTTTTATTGTTCCTCACTGAAGAAGGTTTACACCGAAACTAGTATGAGGTTTTGACAGTATATTTAATTATACAGAAGAATATGGTGTAATTATACACTGTTTTGCCAATAAAGCTCTTTGGAACTGCTTTGCTGGCCCTTGTTTGTTCTCTGCTATTGTATTGGGTCGTGCAAGCCTTAACGTGCGAGGGTTGGTGTTCTATGTACTTAAATTGATCCATTCTTTGATCAGTGCCTTAAAGACAGACTATTATTTTGGACTATTGCATAGTTTGTTACGGCCAGATTATCAGGCCTCCAGTGTTTGTTACAGCCTGCTGAGTTTGTTATGGAATAAAAGCCACTATTTGGGATTATCTGAGCCTCATTCGTTCTTTAACTGGTGTGGATAATATTTTGTGGGGCCTGTTTATATTATGAAAATGACGAATATTGTGAGTGCTGGATTTATTTGTTTGTGACACATATACATGTGTGTGTGTGTGTGTGTGTGTGTGTGTGTGTGTGTGTGTGTGTGTGTGTGTGTGTGTGTGTGTGCGTGTGTGTGTGTGTGTGTGCATGTGTGTGTGTGTGTGTGTGTGTGTGTATGTGTGTGTGTATTTAGATAACCTGCCTAGTAGAAGTCAAGGCTACCACTAAGGCAATCAAAGCAGAAAGGGTTGATGACAAAAAGTGTGTGTGTGTGGGTGGGGAGCTTAAGAAAGAAAGAAAAACTTAAAGAGAATAACAACATCTATATAGAATATTATGGTCTAAAAGCAGCAGTAAGTTTAAGAAGTAAGCCAACACAGGAGTGGAGAAAGATAATTTTTACCAATAGAGGTGATTGCAAGTAAGGGTACATAAAATGGGTAAGAAGGAGCTGGAATATAACGGAGAAAAATCAGCAGAGGAACAAAGAAAAAAGAAAAAAGATAAAAAAAATGCCATGTTGGTTCACTAATAGATACTGGAACACAGAAGTGATGTTATACTTTTTATTGGACCAACACAGATTTCACAATTACTCAATACAGTGCTTAAATATCCACTTGTGCCTAGAAATTGGGTAGGTATAAAAAGAAAACATGAAATATACTAAAGTAGAAAAAATGTGCAGCTCAGACTACACGAGAGAGAATGTGTGTGTGTCTTTGTGCATGTGTGTCTTTCAACACAGACAGAGAGGCTATGTAAGCCTGAAACTGTAAATCATGTCATGCTCTGTTATAAAGGCAGTGTCCATTTAGCAGTGAAGATGATTCTCAGAGATACTGCTCCCATTTAATTGGCAATAAGTCACAATTCAAGAGATGTGCATAGAAGGAAAAAAAAGAAGTTATGTCCTCACCATAACGTTATATCTGTTTTATCCATTTTAATTCTTCCTCAACATATGGGTTAGGATTTGACCCAGCCCCTGTTTCACAGCTCGTGGATACTACAAGATCTCGAGTTCCTCCCTTACCCACAATGTAACAGTCCCCTCATTCTCCAGATTTTGTTTTCAGCTTCCCATGTGTGACAGAATAAACTTAAACCATAAGATGGAAAGTCACTAACTGGAACTCAAAAAATAGAAGGTACTTGGGTTCCTGTAATACTTTTCCATTCTTGCAAAACTCCTCAAAAGAAAAGGAGTAGGCGGCTGGAGGGAGGGGAGTTGAGGAAGAATGAAAATGGACAACACAGATGGAACGCTATGCTGGGTACAGAACTTCTTATCTGATGTTGTCAATTTTCATTCTTCCTCAACATATGGGACAGAGTCCCCAGCTACCTGGATGCCAGGTGGACTCTAAGGAAGGATAGTTCCCGAGTACTGTGGAGCCGAAGCTGCTGTTCCCCTCGAGAACAGATCAAGTTTGTAATGAATAATAAAGATATGAGGGTCAGCCCAAGTTGCAGCCGCACAAATATTGTCCATGGAAGTTCTAGACAGGAAGGCTGATGAAGTCACCATAGACCTGGTTGAATGGGCTTTCAAATGTTTTGGAAGACCAAACCAAGTTTGTTATAAACAAAGGAGATACAATCAGTCACCCATCTTGATAATGTCACTTTCGATATTGGTTGGCCCAATCTGGTGTCTGAAAATTATAGAAATACCTGATCAGAGTTCCTAAATTTATCAGATCTGTTCAGATATAAACATAATTGTCTATGGACATCCAATAAGTGTGGCATGTATTTGCCTTTGTTAGACAAATTTGGGAAGAACACAGGGACATTAATGGTTTGATTAATGTTAGATCCTAACACCACCTTAGGAAAGAATGAAGAGTTGGTTCTTAAAGAGGCTCTATCCTTGTGAAAGACCAAGCAAGGAGGCTTAGAAAATAAGGCCTGCAGCTCTCACACTCTTCTAGCCAAAGTGATGACTACGAGAAAAATTTTTTCCAAGTCAGATATCATAACTTACATGTAGCTGCAGGCTGAAAAGGTCTCTGAATTAGGGCCTGTAACATTATGGTAAGGTACCAAGGTGAGATAGGGTCCTTGAAAGGGGGCTACAGTAAAAAAGGGTCCTCTTATAAAGGCTTTACAAAAACATGAAGGCGCTGGAGAGGAATTATCTACTCCAGCATGGAAATTGGAGATAACAGCTAGCGGAACCTTAACCATAGAAGGACTTGCCCCCAAAATGAAAATGAAGGCCAAGAATTCCAGGATCTTATATACTGGCACTGAAAAATGATCTGTGTCATGTTGTTGTGTCCAAAGGGCAAATGTTTTCCATTTGCTCTTGTAAATTTTTCTGGTAGAAGCCTTGTGGGAAGGTAAAATAATTTGGCGAACTTGGGATGAAAGCTTTGCTTGTCTGGCTATCAATAGAATTGGTGAAACCATGCAGTTAATTTGAGGCCCACAATATCCAGGTGAGTCATGTCTGTTGGGTGTGACAGAAGATTCAGAATTGGATCCAGAATCAGGCTAACACACTACAAGAGGCCAAAGGAAGGGAAGACAGTAAGGAGTAATATGGATTAATTTGCTCTTCAAATGAGATGCTTTCTGTAGGACTTTAGGAATTAAGGGGGTTGGCGGGTAAGCACAGAGGAGAATTGGGGGCCAATCATGAAGGACAGTATCTCTCAGTGACTCCCCTGGTGGAAGGATTAGGGTGAAGAACCTGCTGCACGTGTTGTTCAGGGGGGATGCAAAAAGGTCACAGCACAGTTGATCCCATTGGTGGAAAATCATTTCCACCACTTTTATGTTGAGAGACCACTCATGTAGTAATAAGATGGACATGATCAACTTGTCTGCTGTCACATTGGATTTCCTTGGTATGTGTGTTGCTATCAGAAAACAATTTGAAGATACTGACCATTGCCACACAAAAGGTAAGATCTGGTCCCTCCCTGTTTGTTGATGTACCATACAACCAGCATATTTTCTGTTTGGATAGTGCTCGAACGGAGAGTGTCTTGGACTGCCTGCAATGCTAGGAGTACTGCACTCATCTCCAGCACATTGATATGCAATTTGGCCTCCTTGGGGGACTATGTGCCTTAAACAATCTTCCCCAAGAAATGCCCCACCCATTTTGGGAAGCATCAGTGGTCACTGTGGCCTTGGGCTGAGGGAGGATGAATGGATGGCCTTGTAAAAGTTGATCCGAATAAATCCACCACCATAGGTACTGTTTGCAGGATTGAGGTATGGTGATCTTTGTGGAAAAGTGTTGATGCAGAATGGATCACTGGGTTGGCAATGTCCATTGCAGAATTCTCATATGGTATCTTGCAAGTGGGAGCAGAACTACTGCCATCGACATGGATCTTAGAGTCTGTAAGACTTGGTGGGCTGTATGGATGAACTCTGAATTATTCTGTGACATGGAAATGTATGGTTTGAACCCTCAGCAAGGACAGAGAGGCTGTCATTGACATTGTGCTGAAAATAGCTCCTACAAATTTTAGACACTGAGAAGGATGAAGATGAGATTTCTTGTGGTTGATTGTAATGCCCAAACTGGAACAAGTTTGGAGTACATAGTCTTGAGCTGATATTAGTAGATGCTTGGTTGAGGTGTTAAGGAGCCAGTCATCCAGGTATGGAAACACTAGGAATCCCTGCAGTCTGAAGTGAGCTGCTATCACTGCCATGCATTTGGTAAACACTCTAGGGGCTGTAGTGAGACCAAAGGGCAGTGTTCTGAACTGATAATGACTGGCTCCCAGCTAGAAGCATACGTATCTCCTGGACCATCTGTTCATTTGTATGTGATAGTATGCAACCTGGAGATCTATACAGCACATCCAGTTTTTCTGGTACAGGAAAGGCAAAATGGACTGAACCATGACCATCTAGAACTTCGTCTGCTGAAGTGACTTGTTCAGAACGTGGAGATCCAAGATTGATCTCCGGTCCTCTGTTTTCTTTGGCACTAAAAAGAATCTAGTAAGTTCTGGATTCTTTCTAGTCTGGGGGAACCTCTTGGATGACTCTTTTATGTAACAGCTTTTGCATTTCTAAAGATGCTGCTTTCTTCTGACTCAGTGGAACATCAGGAATTCTGATATGTAATGGCTGTGGATGGGAAAAGGGAATGATACAGCCTCTGAAAATGATCCTCTGCACCCACGTATCTTTTGTTCTAGCCAGACTCTCTGGTGCAGGGATAAATGATGCCTGACTGCCTACAAAGGTGGGCAATTGGGCCTCCTTTCAGGAGTGCTGATAGGGCCTGCCCGAGAAAGAATCTCTGGAGCCCTGGTTCTGCAAGCCTCCTCTGCCTTGTGGGCATCATCATCATCTGTTGGAGTGCCCCCCTCTGCCTCTGGGAGAACTTTCTCCATGTGTATCATGAAAAGGACCTTGGGACTTCCTGAACCACATCTTTTGAACACCTCGCCGATTCCTTGAAAAGGTTTTTTGAGAAGTCAAAAAACATACACCAACAGCAGACAAGGTCTTTTTTCTCACAACTGGAGAGTGTGTCCTTAATCTTGGGGCCAAACAATAAACTTCCATCAAGAGGAGTATTGACGAAGGATAACTTGAAGGGCTCTGCAAAATCACACAGATGCATCCAGGCATGTCTCCTAATGGATATACCTGAACCTGCCACTAGTGAGACTCCTTCAGCTGCACGGTAAATGAGCCTCATTGATGAATTTGAAATGGAGTGAAGGGTGGCAAACTGTGAAGCAATATTAGACTCTGCCTCTGCAGTACTAGTCCCTGAGAAGGTGTTTGAGAGCTCCTGGATCAAATCCCTCTATAATCTGGTTAAGTGTGCCAAGTATTTCAGGGACCTGAGAGCAAAGACACCAATACATACACTTGCTTCCTGAATCTGTCCATCTCCCTGTTAGGGGGGTGAACAGATCTCTGTTCCTCAAGTTTTTTCTTGGTAGCTGGCACCATGACCATAGCATCTACAGGAACTCCTTTGCTCCAGAAATTTCCATTCCTTAGGTGGTGCCAGGATCCTATCTGGTTTCTTGGGGATTGGCTCTAGAGCATCCAGTTCCCTCCACGTCCACTAAGAGATCAAATCAGTGATCTCATCAGCAGGTGGAGTTACCCAGGAAATGCATGGGCTAGTAACAAAAGCCTCTAGAAATACTGATTCCTCTTGAGAAGGGTTGTGGGAGGACCAACCACTGCCCTGTTTCAGAATTTCGAAAAAAGGTTCCAAAAGAGACGTCATTGGGTAGTGATCCTGGGGACCCTTCTCCCTCACTGAAATCCGTATCTTCAGTGACTGACTCCTGGGGGGGGGTCCAAGTGCCTCCTCTTGCACTTCCTCTTCCTAGGGACTTCATCAGTGGGGTGATACCGAGAATTAACTGAAGAGGTAACTATGCCCTGTGCGGCCACCTGGAGAGTTTGAGTTGGCTGTCCTTAGAATGGTAAGGCTCCTGCCACAAAGACATGTGAGAAACAGAAGGAAGGTCCAAGGGGGGAGGAACCATCTATTCCCTAGAAAAGAACACTCTCTCTCTACCACCTTGAAGGCAGAATGTCCTGGTGAGAAAGAAACTGTTGGCATCAAGAAGGTAGGCTTCTGGACTGATGATTCCCTCCGACCCAAAGACATCACATCAGAGGTAAAAGCCAGAGCTGAGCTACTGAATACTGAGGCTTCAAGAGGCAAAGATGGCTCTGACAACTTTGGAGTCGACCCTAACCCCTCAGACTCAACAGCGAACCTTCAGGTCCAACAGTCATCTGACTCTGAAAGTGTCAGAGCTGGCATCCTCAGAGAAAACATCAGATCTAAAGAAAGAGCCACCTTTGGATTTGAAATAGATGGTTCCAGGAGTCTCAGATCCAAGGGCTCTGAAATCAAAGGACGGATCAGAGAAGGAGCCAGAACTGATGGGGTTGTGTGAGAAGTTGTTTCTGGACCCACTGGGGTAGGAGCCAGGAGAACTCCAATCTGAATTTGTGTCGAAAGAAACTTCTCATCATCCTGTCCACATCCACTTCAGTGAGATTTCTGGACGAACACAAAAAGGCAATGGAAGAAGATCTGCATCTATCCAGGAAGGGTGAAGGGAGCCTACAAGAAACCGGGTCCATGGAGGATGCATACCTTGTCCTTGGTAAAATTTTGGTGTCAGAATGGGTCGGATCCGAAGAAATGGATCTGGTGTCTGAACTTGTTGGATCTGAGCATTTCTGTGTCAGATCTGAAGTTTTCTGAGCCACCTTGTTCAGCTCCAATGTCGGATCCGAAGAAGACTGAGTAGAAGTAGGATGCTTTAAAGGCTTCTTTTTTGCCTCCTTCTTGTCATGCCTAGAGGACTGACCTGCAGATAGTGATCCTCCAAAGGCCAATGGAAGAAGGTCTTTGAGAATCAGTTTATTTCTTATGTCAATGTAGCATGAGGCTTATAAGTGCTAAAGTCCCAATCAATAAATGCAAAGAGCATTTGAGTCAGACAATGGAGTCATATGCCCGCATTTATCACATTTTTTTGAATCCTGACGGTTTATCTGCTATAGTAATTAACAAACACTAACTAGTAATAAAAAGGTTTAGTAGAAAAGATAATGCTACTACTAATCACAAAAGCTCATAGCAATAAATATTTTAAATGTTTTTTAACAACAATAACTTTAAACTTTAAAGTTTTTTTTAAACAGAAAGATGCTGAAAGAAAAGAGAAAAAGGAAATTATCAGCAATGGTAATAAGAATTACTTAAAGGTGATTAAAGAGCAGAAAAAAAAAATACCCACAATGGTAAGAGAGAAACTACCAATGGTAAGTCAAAGGTAAAGTGAGGAAATAACTATCAGGAGAAGACAAGAAAGGCAAAAAAGATGAACTTATCATATATTCCAAAAACAAGACACTCGAGAGCTGTAGACCATGTCCGTCCACACTGGTGGCAAACAAGATCTGGGGAAATGAGGAACATTGTTGCATTGTGGGAAAGGGAGGAGCTCAGGAGCTTATAGTATCCATGAGCTGTGAAACAGTGTCCACGTCAGATCTGAGGGTCGGATCCAAACCCATATGTTGAGGAAGAATGAAAACTGACAACATCAGAACAAGAAGTTAGAATTTGTTAGTCTGTGAAAACAAGCAATATTTGTGAGACAAATGTTTTGGTTAACAGAAAATATGAATTAACAATAAATGCCTGACCTCAATGATCTTCTTCAGTAGAATTACTTGCGCCCACTGTTAGTTGCTCAGAGGGAAATGCTCGTAAGTACTATAGTGCCTCATAAAATCAATACCCAGGGTCAAACCACTGACTGTCAGATTGAACAACTGAATTAATTTAATTTCTATTGTACTTTCCAAATGTGTACAGAAATGCTCTTGGAAGAACCACTGTGTTTATGGGCTTTTTGAATTGGCTGTGAATAAACCCAGTACTTTGAAATTTCTGTTCTGTGAAATTATGTTGGAAGAGTTAATTATGTTTTGTACCTTGGATGGTTGCAGGGTTTTGTGCCATTTTTTTTTTACTCAGTTTATTTTTATTTTAATATATAATGTAGTAATATTCGTTGATATGTTAAATACCAAGTTAGTTGATAAATTAACTATATACAATATTTACATGTAGCCTGACATATGTATACTTAAGATAGCAACAGGTTTATAACATATACAATAGATCTTAACACACAATATATGTATATAACTTATCAAGAAAAGACTGGTTCCAATTGCAAAGTGTCAATCAAGGACAAAATGTTCTTCCACGGATTATTAACTAATGGCTTAGGATATGTTCTTAGTTCTTTGGTTTTGATCTCCATTAATACTGTTTTCTTCAAAAGACATAAGAAGTCCTCCATGGTAAGCGCTGTGTCAGAGTTCCATTTTCTGGTTATGCATTTCCTAGCTACTGCTAACATTGTCCATAGTAAATATAGATTAGCTTTGTTCATTCGGGGACTCTCATTTATATTCAATAAAATTAGAGCTTTAGTAATGACAAAAGTGTTTATGTAAATTGCTTGTAAAAATGTATTCATATCATTCCAATATTCTAATATACTTACAGTCGTAAAACATATGAGACCAATTGCTTTAGATTCCTGTTAACATCTCCAACATAGCCCATTACTGGAGGAATTAATTTTTGACATTTTATCAGGGGTTAAAAAGAATCTATGCAGAAATTTCCAGTTAAATACTCTCCAGTATTGAGAGTAAGATGTTAACTTGACTGATAATAGTAAATTTATTTTTTTTCTGATGATAAATATATCGATATACCTTTGTAATGTATTGCCAATTTTAGGTGTTGTTTTATAGGTTCATAGGTAGGTACTAGGCTATCTGCCTGAAGGCATTTATAAGCCTAGCCAGAATGTGTTGACTTTTGCCGCCCCCTTAGATTAGTTCCTTGTGCCTCCGTCCAGCAGATCCACTGAAGTGATCCCCAGAGTAAACTTTCTGTTTCCCAAGGTTTCTCTTGAAGAGTGTTAGCAAGGAGCTCTGTCTAATGTAGATTGGAATCTTGTTCCAAAGCATGGAAAGTCTCTGGGACAGGAATGTATCCCTCCAGGACGTCCTATTTATTATTGTGGTGAGGTTTACATCTCTAGAACATATGGCTCGAGGGGATATGGTTTTCTTTAGCATTTCCATCAATTCTGGGTTGGACATGGCCTTGTATGTCAGGCAGAGATCACCTCTGAGCAGGCGGTATGCAACTGAGTACAGCTGGAGTTTCTTCAGTCGAGCTGCATAGGGCATCTGTTTGAGGCCAGTGAGGTACTTTTGTGGTCTTTCTAGCGGTTGCAGGTGTCTTGTGAGGTACATCCCAAATGGGGCATTGTACTCTATATGATGGGTCTGATGAGTGACGAGTAAAGTGGCACAATGACCTCTTTTGATCTGGATGCGAACCCTTTTGTGATTAAGTGGGCCACATAGAAGGATTTTCTAACCACTTTGGCAATGTGATTATCAAAGGAGAGATTACTATCTACTTGGGTCCCCAGATCCTTATTACGTCTTCCATATTTAAGGGTCTACCACCTATGTGGTAGTTTGTGGGTACTTTGTTTTTTCCAAAGGGGATAACTATGTACTTTTTGGCATTTAGCTTGAGGCCATGATTTTGACACCAGTTATCCGTCTCAGTGAGAGGATGTCTGTGTCAACCAGAGTCAATTATAGCTCCTAGTTTGCAGTTGTCTGCGAACTTGGTCAGCCACAGTCCTCCTGTGCTTGCCTGTACCTCTGAGAAGTATATGCCGAACAGAAGGGGTCCTGGGACTGATCCCTGGGGAATGCCACTTGTAACTGGTTTAGAGTCGGACCTAGCTCCCGCAACTCTCACCATGTGGGTTCTGTCCATGAGTCAGTTGGCAACCCATCTTGTGACGTAGGGGTTCATGTTCAGGCTGGTGAGCTTGTCTATAATACCAGAATGGGGAATGGTGTTGAAGGCCTTTGAGAGGTCTAGGTCGTCTATAGCCGTGGTAACTGTCTCAAAGAAGTCCACCAGGTTTAGGAGGCATGATCTGCCCTTAAAGCCGGACTGGGTAGGGACCAGTGTTTAGAGGTTCCCAATGTCTCTGTTAATGAGTTCCATGATGATGTGCTCCATAGCCTTGCAGACCAAGCTAGTCAGGCTTATAGGGCGATAGTTCTCAGGGTCTGTTGTGGCTCCAC
Organism: Protopterus annectens; assembly: GCF_019279795.1. Lineage (NCBI taxonomy): Eukaryota > Metazoa > Chordata > Ceratodontiformes > Protopteridae > Protopterus > Protopterus annectens. Next base: position 1,835,793,332 of record NC_056741.1, read on the forward strand.
CTTTGTGGAGTGGAATAACCATTGCTGTGCGCCACTCTATGGGTACATAGCCTGTGGAGAGGCTGAGTTTGAACAATGTGTTTAGGTGAGGGGTTAGTTCATCTTTGAGCTCGTATAGGATGCAGCCTGGGACACCGTCCAGTCCCACTGATGCTGTGTTTTTGGCTTTGGAGAGGGCTGTTTTAACCTGAGTGTTTGTGATTTCAGGGGCTCTAGAGTCTTCTGGTATGATTATGGGCCCTTTTGGGGGTGAGAGGGGGGGTGAAGTTTGCACTGAACCTGTCTGCCAGGATGTTGGCAATATTAGTCGGTTCAGTGTATTTTGTGCCATTCTGCACTAACTCAGAGCAGATCTGAGCATTGCCACTTAGATTCTTGACATAGCTAAAGAATGCCTTGTGGTTATCTTTGGAGTCCTTGGCAATTTTTCTTTTGAAGCTCGCCTTGGATGATTTTATGAGGGATCGTAGTTTCTTGCTGATACTGATCAGGGACGTCTTCCCTTCTTGGGATTTTACTCTTTTCTGTACTAGTTTCCTCCTTCTATTGTATAGCTTGTTTATGGCAGGGGTCCACCACACTGGTTTCCTTTTCTTGGAGGAGTGAGTTTTGGGGATTCAGGCACCTAGGCTGTGCGACATCCACCTGTGAGACAGCTGGATGTGGACACATGGCAGGATGACAAATTAGCTGCAGTGACAAATGACTGTGGACAATTCCCTGTCAGAATTGAGGAAACCCCTACACCCTAACCACAGGTGGCACATACAAACCCCCACAGTGATACACTGTGCACCCCCTTAGAAGCCACCATGTGCAACTGTCAGTGGAACATGTGGCTGGCATAGCATGCCACGTGGGCATGAAAGTGGTACCATGGAACCTGTGTGCTGTGGGCAAAGCCTTTATTAAATGAATATGCAATGTGATATGTGTAGTGCTTGGTGCGTACTAAACTCAAACAGTATCACAACTTGCAGAAATGTGCCACAGCACGGAGGAAATCCTGCACATCACTGTAGTCACACTTATGTTGTAAGATGTGCTTTAGGCGATGCTCCCTTACTACAATAGCCTTCCTATGCGGTGTTACAGGCATCCCCCTCAGAAGAGATTCACGTTGCGTATCGGTCCGGTTCTGCTCCTGCTGCAGAACACACAGAAGGTCGGCTAGCTGTACAATAGGGCGTCCCAGTAATACCTTCAGCCAACGATGCCATGCCTCCACCTGGTTGTTAGTCCACGGGAAGTCCATTTCTGAGACATCAGACACATTCCAAAACCGCAAAGGGTATGACGATGGCATTTGTGTCTGTGCTGAACAGCGGGATGCATACTTGCGTGGTTGGCCTCATACATAATGATGGTCTAGAAAAACACCAACTGGCTGAGCACATTCTGGTAAGGAAGCCATAATGTCCAGAAATGCAGGGACAACATCATCCAATGGTAGGAATGCCAATGCTATTAGCTTGCGGATGGCAATTGAGAATGCAGTGTCCGTGCCATAGAGGGTGACAAGGTGATGATGCTGGATCTGACGCCAGATGATCTGTGCAAAATGGAATAAGCATCCCTTCAGAATACTCCAAGGGAATGCCTTCCGGCTGGCACATATTGCTGCCTTCTCAAAATCGGTCATAATATACTGTGGAGACAAAGTGCATCCCTGATCAGCAGCCATACCCTTCAGTACTTCCCACAAAGTGGTGTATGCAGACTCCGACTTTCGTGTCATGAGACAGTACACCAGGGGTACAATCCTTGTTGAGGTGGGGGTGCCAATACATCCATGTAATGTATATAGCTGGCGACATATATCAGCCCGTGTGGGGAAGGTGCCATCTCCAAGAATGATGTTGGACCTGCACAAATCTGTCAAATTCTGTGTAGTAGTAAGTAGAACCAAGGAATCTGTCCCATCCATATCCGACCTTCTACGGAGGATGAAGCTGCCACTACGGAGTGGATACTGGCTGACATCAATATCCGCAAGTGTTGCTGGAGGTGTAACCATGGATGCCCATGCCCGCTGCCGTACCCTGGTTATGCTTCGCCAAAGTGTTGCACGACAAGGCATCTCCTGTAGTACGTTGTCATCTGCTGTGCCTAGGACACTCTGCATTACAAAGCTTGGCAATTCATTACCGGTTACCGCCCTCTGCCGCAGTTCTGCTCACAGTGTAGCCACGTGGGCCATTGTTGCATCTGGGCCATGCTGGTGTGGCAGTGATTTCAGCAGTTCTTCCCCTCTTCCTGGCGTACAGTGATGGCATGTCCTCTGCATGCCTTTACACTTCCGCTAGATTCATGCCCAGTACCGTTTCAGTGGTGCTTCACGTTCCAAATGGTAGAGGTACCCCTCAACCACCAGCATTGGTTTACCACGTTGGCTGGGCACTGTGGTGTATCTGTTGCCAAGCAGACTGGGGCTATACAGATACATAGATTCCAGCATGGTAGCAGCACTTGGTGATGGCCTCTCAGTAAACATTTCAGCCAGGCTAGCTGGGAATGGGATATACAACCAGCCTTGGAGCAAGTCCCTTCCAGACGGTGAGTTACTCGCTGTACAACACCTTGTCTTGTACCGTGTGTAGCAGCATTGTCTGCCGCAGTGGCCCTGTACAGCTGTGTGCACTCCACCCGTCTCTGACTGCCTCTCCGCTATAGTGTTACTATTTGCAGTTAACACAACCCTGGTGTTGCCATATTCTTGTACTCTGGTAGGTGTCTACAAAGCCTAGTTGCAGCACAGATTCTCACTGTACTGCACCAGCCCCCTTTAACTCCCAGTTGTTGCTGCTGGCCAATCAGGGTGTTGGGCCCAGTCTCAGTTTCAGTGGCAGAAGTTACATAGGGAGGTACCTGTGTGTGGCACCCTTGTCTGCCTACATGGGACTGCGTACTTGTGTACACCCCTATTGCAGGGACAAATGGATGGGTTTGGTTACACCTGCTGGACATACACTACCATGGTGTGGGTGGTGGGTTAATGCTACTGTATGTCCTGCTACTGGGTTAGCAGTCCATGCTTGACCAGGTTGGCATGTTCCCACCTAACACTGCACCCAGGGGCTCTACCAGGACAGGTACTGTTTGTTGCAGGCATGTCTCTCATGTGAGGTGTTCCTATGCTAAAGCCCTCCTGCTGTGACATGATTCCTCCAAGTGCACAGACTGGTGTTTCATTAGGCTGTACTGTGTGTGGGGTATTGAGTCTGAAACTAAAGTGTATATCCCTTTAAGGTCTTAGCCTGACACATGACTTAGTGTTGTATGCACCATTCTCAGGGTTAGCTGTGCTGTGTTGTATGTTTCATAATGTGGATTTTACTTCCTGCTTCTTTGGGACCGTTTGCTGTGTTTTTGTGTTCAACAGGGCTGTGGAGGGAAGTGATACTGTTGTGTGTGTGTTTACTGCACTTGTGTGGCACTACCGATGTGCTGTTTGTCTTTTCGATCGGTTTCCCGTTGCCAGCCATGTACAATGGCTCTTGACAGCCTGCGTTTACACTTTAGGGGCTGTCTGGGTTTGTCAGTTTTCCTAACGCCGTAGGTTACCACAGTGGGTCTTTCATTCAGCAGCACCACTCTACGGTCTAGCGGTGCTGCGGCCTTCTAGTTCTGGCGATGTAGCTCGCGGGCATTTGTCTCGCGATCTACACGCCGGAATCCGAGTCTTGGTTTTGCTTGGAATAGCATGATCCATGTATTCTTGCAGGTGCCTGTAGAATGCATTAGTAAAGGATTTTGCAGCTTGGACAGCATTATTCTTTAGCATGGGGGCTTTGAAACTTTCCACCTCAGTCTTAAGTAAAGTGAAGTTTGCTTTTGAAAAGTTTTTCATGGTGGTTTCCTTGTCCGGGGATAGGGGTGGAATGTGGATATCCAGAGTGATTTGTTTATGGTCAGATCTAACCAGCAAGGGGTTGACCTCCGGTGTGGAACACCAGTCGCCTATGTTGGTGATGACCAGGTCCAATATGTTGCCACCTCTGGTGAGAGTGTTGATCATTTGATCCAGGGGCGTTTGAGTTTATAAATTCTAGGAAATGTTGAGCAAGGGAGTTAGTACTTGAGTAGTTCTCCCAGTTAATGTTTGGGTAATTGAAATCACCCAATATAAGGGTGTTTGGTAGCACCTTTATGTTTCCCAGTGTTTCAGAAATGTGGAATGGGGGTCCTGGGACATGGTGGGTAATCTGTAGCAAGCAACAACTTGAACTGCAGTTTTGGCCATTGTTACTTGCACGTGGATGATCTATAAAGCATCGTGCTGTGCCACTAACCTGGAGGTGTGGGTATCCTTGATGAATATGGATATGCCCCTGCCTTTTGTATTTTGGTCCGGATTCTATGGCCGAAATGTATGGTATGAGTTGTGGCCTGGTAGTGCTGCGGTGCTCTCTGGAGCCTTAAACCAGGTTTCTGTTACGATTTTTTCCATACTGAGGAGCACCTTGAGTGTGTGCATTTTGAGGTTTAGACTTCTGGCATTGAGTAGCATTACCCTCAGTTTTTTGTTACTTGTGCTATTTATGGCAGTGGGTTTGTCTTTTGAGCCTTGCCTAAAAAAGGCACTATGGGGGTGGCAAGAGCCTTGGCCAGTATTCAAAAGCCTAAGGGTGACAGGTGCAAGCCGTCTCTAACGAAGCAGCGTGGCTTGTCGAGCATGTCATCCCATGTGGACAGACACTGGATCCCCTTTGAATGATACCAGAAACTTAGCCAATTGTTGAAATTGATCATTTTTTCTTTATACCGTGGTATCATTCTTGGTGAGGGCAGGATGCTACTCAGGGTCAAGATCATACCAGCCTGGGTTCCGTGATCAGAGAACTCTTCCATGTCCCTTTTTATGTAGTCCAGGGAGGTACGGCTCAGGTCATTCACACCAACATGGACAATGACAGAGTCATATTTGTACTTGTTCTGGAGTGACCTGAGTGCTTGTGTTATGTGGCGGATCCTGGCACCTGACAGGCAGCTAACAGTAACCTTCTCCTTATTCAGTCTAGTGAGTGGGACGTCAGTGTGCCTGAATATAGAGTCACCAATTACTAGTGTGTTGGGTATGTTATTTTACCTTAAGAGCTGTGATTGCGTGGCGCACTGGTTTTGTAAAGTATGTGTTTCATGGTTTGTGTTGGGGGTACAGGTTGCTTGGATGCCTGCTTTGGCGGTCTCTCTTGCTTTTGTAGATTTTTATTTAGAGCCTCCAAGTATGTTTTCATGTATTTATATGTGTCTTTGCCGGTGCTGGTTTAATGGGTCTATGTGAGATTGGTGGTGTGTAAGTTTTTATTATATTATAAAAGTATGAGATTCCATTCTTCATATTAGCGTTATTATATATAATTTCAAACAACCCATTTATACATTTTGGAGTTTCCTTAAAAGATTAATTGTTTATTATTCTGCATAGATCCTTTGAGTATGTCAATACATTTTATAATAATAGCCAGTCTTGAGAGGTTAAACTATAAGTTGATGACAAATAACATGTATCCTAGACTTGCTGATTTTTTATGCAATGCTGCCAGCATATTAATGTCTTATGCTCCCAAGTGGTAAGGATCGCTTTGTGCAACCTATCTGGAAAATTCTTTGTAATACAGAAAGGTGTTAAAATCATGAACCAAAATTTTAAATATATGTTCATACTAATACATTTTCTGAAAATGTATTATCTATTCACATGACTAATATGTTTTTTGACAAATTATTTTCAATTATTATGATTGAATGTATCAATTTCTAGTTAGATGTATAGTTAGGGTCTCTCTAATCTGTTATTGTTTTGAGTATGGAGTGTCTGGGAAATTTAATCCTCCTTGTTCACATTGTCTAGTATGATGCGGGAAAGCAATTCCTTTTCTTTTAGGGTACCACAGAAACCTTAACAATATAGAATTTATTTCCTTAAGAAAATGTTTCTCAGGTAATAACAAAACTGCTTGTGCTACATACAAAATTTTAAGAAGCAGTACCATTTTTATCAGCTGTAATCTATCTTCAAAAGTTATAAATATTTTACTCCATTTATTCACTAAAGTATTAATTGAATCAATATTTTTTATGATTGAGATTTAAAATCTCTTTTATATTTTCACATAAAACAATCCCCAAGTAATTTAAAGTATAGACTTGTTCACCAGTGATATGGTTCCCACCAGCTTGTATTTCCTTTTTTTGTTCAATAACAAGAATTTTGATTTACATTTTTTAAAATGAAGACCTGAAATCTTAAAGAATTTCCCTCTTAATAAATCTACTTCATCTAATACTTCTTTTGTGTTAGGTAAAGTAAGAAGCACATCATCAGCAAAGAGCGTTATTTTGGTGCAATATTGTTCATATATATCTACGCCTTTTATCTTTGGATTGTTACATATTAAGATAGCAAGTATCTCTATGGCTAATGCAAATAAGATAGGTGACATGGGGCAGCCTTGTTTAGTGTCTCTAGTAATCTGTACTGCATCAGAAGTAAAGGGTCCTATTTTAATGTAAGCTATTTTGTTTCTATATATATTCTTTATAAGTGTAATAAAGGAGAGGGGAAAGTCAAATATATTCAAAACTTTAGTTAAATAATCCCAATTTAAGGAATCAAAAGCTTTTTCTATGTCCAAGCCAGTTATCAAGACTTCTTGATTTTCTCTATTTAAGTAGTCAGTCAAGTAGTCAATCAAAGTTAGCATTCTTTTAATGTTGTAGTGTGTGTGTGTCTATTGTGTATGAATCCAGTTTGATCACTACTGATTATTTTGGATAGCTGAACTTTTATTCTATTTACCATTATAGACATTAATATTTTATAATCTTTATTCAGCAATGATATTGGTCTACAAAAACTACAATAACTAGAGTCTTTATTTTCGTTTAAAATAGGAGTGATTAAAGAATATCTCCATGAAGGGGGTATTATTGCTTGAGTTTGAATTTCAAATAATGTTTTATGTAGCAATGAAGTTATGAACGTAGGAAAAAGTTTATATAATTCTATTATTAGACCATCTGATCCTGGAGCCTTACCAGGTTTACTATCTTTAATTTTGTCTGCAATTTCCTTGTGAGTAATTGGTTTTTGCAGCTCTAATTTTAGTTCTTCCGGAATTTTTTTTAACATTGGGGATTATAGTTTCTAAACTTAAATGTTCCATTATAATATTTTCATTTTTTTATAATGTTCTGCGTAATGATTTTTAAAAAGCATCTAAAATGTCACCTATTTTCGAAACTTTATTGCTTCTTCCTTCATGTAGTATATTAACAACAGAATTAGCTTTTGATTGCATTTTAATTTTCATGGATAGATTATGTAGATGCTTTGGTGACATAGAGTAAGATTTTATTTTTTAATCTTTCCATGGCTAAATTAGTTTTGTGGGTTAATATTTCGTTGCATCTTTTATTTAGTGATTCTAATTTCTTTTTATTTTCAATCAAGTTAAAATCCTTTTTGGATTTTAATAATAGTTAGCGCTGCAATTCCTGTAATTCTGATTCCCATTTTTTAATTTTATTCTTACACCAACTAAGGATTTTACCATATATATATATATATATATATATATATATATATATATATATATATATATAGGCCTTTAGTGAATCCCATTCCATAACTATGTTTATTTCTCATTTATAATTAATATCTAGAAAGAGTTGAAGTTCAGTGGTTAACCATTGCTTAAACTCTTTAATTTTTGTAATATAGGAAGGAATCCTGGAGATGAATGTTAACTGTCTAAAATCTATTTGAACCTTCAAAACAAGTGAGTTATGGTCTGAGAAAGGACATGGAATTATTGAGAAGGTTATAATTTTTGAAATAAGGTATTGAGATACAAATATTTTATCTATTCTGGTTTGGGTCCAAATCTATAATCTTGATGAGTAAATAGTAAAGAGTTGACATCTATAGTATTATAAGTTTCAATTAATTTAAAGGTCTCAGTCCATTTTTTTTAACGTTTTGCAGTAGAAGATAAATGTGGGGATTTCTTATTAGTAGTTTCAGAATTATCAGTGATACAATTAAAGTCTCCCCCTATTATTATGTTTCCTTCAAATTCTTGTAATGAGATCTAAATGTTTCTTGGCTGTTCCCACCCCAATACCAGGAAACCAGTATAAGTTTACTAGTGTCCACATTCTATTATTTCATTTCAATATAACAATAGCTATAAATCCATCATTATCAACATACTTATATGTAATTTCAGGACTCGGAAAATTGTTTCTCCATAAGATTGTTGCCCCTCTAGTCTTTACTTTATATGAGGAATGGATTAGAGTTATGTAGTCAGTAGGATTTCATAAAACTGCATCATTTTTTAAATGTGTTTCTTGCAGAAAGATTACTTGAGCTCTGTTAAACTTTAAATATTTTAATAGATTGGATCTCTTATTTGGATTGTTTAAGCCATTAGTGCTTAAGGATAACAATGTAAGGTCCATATCAGTTTGCTTTTATTAAAAATGTTTTATTATTGTTTATTTATTATATAAGTCTCTTCTTCCAATGTTAATTTTGTAGTGATTTGCATATTTCCAACTATCTTAGTCGGCAGTATTTTATATAAAAACACTAACAGAAAAAATGTTATGTCAGGCTTATTAAAATTAAAAGGAAATTTAAGTTTGAATCTATATGTTGAATTTAAACAGATGCAATTATTAAACCATTATTGACATGGAATGAAAATCATTCCTAGTCCAACACATAAGTATAGATCTGTTGAACTGACCTCCCTAACTTTCCTTCCCATTTCTTTTGAGCTCCATATGAAGTTAATAACTATTAAAGGAGACTAATTTGTGAGTTAAATAATGTATATATATCTAATATGAGTCAAATATCAGTAAAATATAAGTATGACTGCTTCCTAACATTTCCTTTCCTTTTACTGAAATTCTTAAAAAATGTAATAATTTCCCTTTATGAGTCTAATATCAGTAAAATATAAGTATGACTGCTTCCTAACATTTCCTTTCCGGACACACCCGGTCAACAAATTTAAATAAATAAATAAATAAATAAATTGAGTAATACATATTGGAATCATTTGGAAGTACAGATACACATATGGAAATTTACATGTATGTAAATATATACAAATGTGGGCTAAATTTGTATCATTTGCTTATGATCAGGTGTTTAGATTATTTATACAAATATTCTTAAAAATACACCATATACATAACATTTCACAACAATGCTTTACAGTTTTCAACAGTGGCATATGATACGTTATCAGATAAGTCATTTTTGGATGGTGGTTAGGAAAAAAATAATAAAACAGGAAGAGGCAGTCCCCTTTACCTACTACTCAGACAAAGACTAAGCAACAGAAAATTCAACTGAAGACAAATTCCTAATAATAAGCTCTCAGTATATACTGTCAGTCAAAGATTTATTTTTATAGTAATTGGCTACTGATGCTTGGAATTATTTAAGTCATCATGAATTATTACCATATATAACTTGTTAGAACAATCATAACATATTCAGCTGCATCTAAGTTCACATTAGAAATTTCTCTGTCTTCTATGAACTATAGATAATACAATTTTTATACAACTGTGTGATTTGATCTTATGAACCCATTTATCAGTTATTTTACATATCAATAATCAGCCTTTTTATTAGGCATATTAGGATATTGGTATATGTCTAGTTATCATTCTACTAAATTAAGCAGATCTTACCTTGCATATGAAATTAAAACATATTGAATCATTTATTTTCTATTTAAATGTTAACTTACTAGTAAACAATGCCTAGATAACCACCATTTGCAGTGTGTCTCTCCATTGATAAATATTTATCGGAGAATTTCAAATTCAAATATGTAAACAGTCATAAGAAAACTTGTATATGACTAGATTCTTCAGTAGTATAAAAAATGTGCAGTATAACATTCCAGAAAACAGTATATTTCCTTTCTTTATAAAAGATTATTAGTGATTTCAAACAGTATTGCATAGTACTTGGGCACAGATAATTTCCTCTTTTTTTGCCCCTTATTTTTAAAAAAAACATTATGAAGTAAACATGCTGAATGTCAATCTAGTCTTCGCAGATATACTATTTTGAATAAACTTCCCCATTCCCTTGTGCGGTAAGCCACTGTGGTACAGCGGTAGCGTTGTTGCCTCACAGCAAGAGGTTCTCCTGTTCGATTCATGGCTGGAGTGCCTTCTGTGTGGAGTCTCCATGTCCTCCCCGCGGTCGAGTGACCTCCAAAAGACATGCATGAATGGGCGTGCCTTTGCTGAAGGTTGGGCATCAGGCTGGCAACTCGGCACCATAAAAAATCTATTGCCAATCATTAGCGGACCGGAGTTCCTCTGTGGCGACCCCTAACCGGGAAAAGCCGAAAAGACAAACATTCCCTTGTGTGTTTGTAACAACCAATCAATGACCTTGTTTCCTGTTGCTACGGTAATCCTGAGTACATGTTAAATCTTTAAGGTGAGAGAATTTAAAAAGTTAAATCTGTTGCTCATGGTTTCCTCAAGCACCAACAAGCATCACCTCTGAGAACAGTCCAAGATTTATTTTCCTGCTTTCCCATTTCAAAACATACTCTATTAGTAGATCTGACTGCAAATATTTCCAAAATGAGACACAACTCCCAAGTCTGCGGACCCATTTAACAAGCATCTTTCCAATACTCAGACAACCTAAACATATAACATGACAATAAGCTATCACAGTTCAGAAGTGAACATTTACCAGTCAATCAATCCCCAACATGTTATTGTTTAATGATTACTGCTATCTCTGTATCTATAAAACATCACATCCCGTTCGCAACTGCTTTCTTATATAATATAAACTCCCACCTCATCTGGTTAAGATTTAAAACAGCAAATTATCTACAATAGAGTCTTGCCGTTTATTTTCCTTCCCTAGCCTTTACCAAGTGTTTCGCATTAAATCTCTTGGAAGTGAAGGTATCCAGTGCACAAAGGCAGCTTTCACATTTGGTTCTCTGTAGCTATTTGTTACATTCATTTCAAACCCCGATGACCATACTAATACACATCAGATGCCTCTAAGCCACATCAGATCTTACATCTAGCAAGCATGTTTAATCCGCAGCATGTATACAGAATTTTAGCCTTCCATTAACTTGCTGCAGAGGCTAATCATGCAACTTTAAGAATGCAAACCCATTTCTCAACTTTGGTATCCATGCAACCAACACAGTGTACTCAAGAAACTCAATGTCTTATCCCCATTCAACCCCAAGGGGAATCCCATTGTACAACCCAGTCATGGCAAACAAGGAGCTGAATATCCACAAATCAAACACACACCACCAAAGAGCAACACACCTGAGTCTCATTCAAAAATCAATCCTTCTTAGGCAACCATTCATATGGAATCCGCACATCTACGAATATCGGGTGAAGTAGAAACATCCACGACAACATACGGACAGCCATAACCATTCAACCCTCTGCATTAACAATGGCCATTCTGAAGGATATCACATATTTTATTAATTTCTAGAATGAGACAATTTCTCATTAGCTTCCCAATTCAAACTAAAAACTTATCTAGTCATGACAATATTTTATTAAAAGGAATATTTAGTTTATTAATATATTTAAATTAAGTCACAAGAGCTTTACGAGGGAACTCATCTATTAAAGCTTATTTGCCCAATTTAATATACAAGCATTAAATAGGTTACTGTTCATTTTTACCATTAAATTAATGGAATTAAAAAAAACAATAAATGAATACATAAATAAATAAAAATAAATAAATAAGTATAAATGAAAAATTATTACTCCCATTAAAGAATCAAATTATCCTACTTTTTTTTCTTGTAAGGATGAATGTACTTACATACACAAGGATAGCACTTACATTTGAAATTATAAGCTAGATATATGTATCATTTACATATTAAGTTACAGTAGATGCTTTGAGAGATTTGGCTGAAATAGCTAGCACGGATTCAGTTTTTTGTTTTTTCTTTTTAACATCTGTCTAGGAATTCTTGTCATTAGATCTCTTTAGGGAAGAAGATGACCAATCCATATCTTCAAGAATAGATATGATGTTGTTGTTTTGATGAATAGGAAGGCTTCTTCTAAGTTATTGAATGTTCTCATTTTATTTAGATGCAATAATTTGATTCTTGCTGAGAAAGCCATCTGAGTTTTTATGTCATTTTGCTTTAGCAATTTAATTAGTGGCCATGCTTTTTTCTCTTTGTTCCAGCACTCTGCTAAAGTAGTAATTATCAAATCTTATTATGTTTTGATTGTATATTATTGGGCTTTTCCTCCACACTGTTTTAAGTATTAGTTCTTTATCCATAAAAGATAAAAACTTTATTACAATTGATCTTGGTGGTGTAGACGATGAAGTTGAAACCGGTTTCTCTAAGGCTCTGTGGGCTCTTTCATTTCCAAAGGAGAAACCCTCTTTAAGGTCTAAAACACCTGGAATCCATGAATATAAGAAAGACATGATGTCTCCTCCTTCAACTTTCTCAGGCAAACCAAACATTCTAATGTTTGTCCTTTATTTTCCAAGTCATCCACCTTATTAATCAACTGAGTGTTTTGTTTGATAAGAGTTTCATTCTGCGCTTCTTTTTCCTTAAGCCTTCTCTCAATGTCATTCAAAGAGCTTTCTATATTTGTTATTTTAGACTCATGTTGTTGAAGCATCTCCTTGAATATATCTGTTTGCTTTTGACAGCTTTCCTTAAAATTTTGTAAGTTCACTTTGAAATCATCCATTTTTAGTGACAGTTCATTCAGAGTAGAAGTCACCAGTTGTAGTTCCTTTTTTAGTGTCAGATCAGTGTAAGAATTCTTTGCGTTGCTCATGTCCACCAGTTATGACAGTCTCCAATATAATGTGACAGGAAAAGTTTATAAAAATACACGAAAGCTTGAAGTTATACATATATCAAACTTTCATCTATCTATTCTGTTTTTGTTAGAAAAAAAATATTTTTCCTGTATTTTATACTAATTTATGGAGTTCTGAAAATCTGCTGCAGTCAGTTGGCCATCAGGTTTCACCCCCCCCCCCCGGGTTTTGTGCCATTTTGGAACACATTCTTTTCTTATCTAAATGTGCTTCTGCTAAGAAGATTCTTTAGATCTGGTGGCTGTTTTAATGACAGCAGTGGGGAATGCTTGAAAAATTTCTCAAATTATCATCTTTGCTGAACAGTGGTTTGAGTTTCCTTCCAATTTTTAAGTGTTTTTTTTTAAGTTCTGAATGATATGTTGTCATTAGGGGAACTCTGCTGCAAGGGTTCCTCTCTTTATACTGAAGCAGCTGTTCTAATGGTAGCTGTATTGCTCTGTCTACTACCCTGTCAAACTCCCTGGCAGAGTGACCTTGAGCAAGTACGGCTTCTTTCAGTTGTGCCAACTGTGAGTGCCTCACTGTTTTATTGGAACAAGTGCAGTGATATCAAAGTGCTTGACTGTAAATAACCAACTTGTTTGTATGGTTGGGATGTTTACTGTTTTTGTGCAGATACACCTATCAGTTGGTTTCCTGTAGACACATGTCTATAATGTCCCACTGTATACAGTAATTTACTCTCAAAGAAGGTCATACTTCAGGCATTCAAAAACTAGTTTGCTATATCTGTGTGGATTTTGTTGAGTCCTTTTTGGGATTTCTGGTCAATGCTTTGTGCCCAGATTATAAACAAGTCATCAATAAAACAGAAATAAGTGAATGGTCTGTGTGTACAGTGTTGTAGAAATTCCTCTTTTACATTTACCATGAAGTTTGCATATGGTGGAGTAATAAGTGAATGGTCTGTGTGTACAGTGTTATAGAAATTCCTCTGCTACATTTACCATGAAGTTTGCATATTGTGGAGTTATTCTGGTGTCTATTGTAGTGCCCATAGCTGAACATATTTTACATTACATTTAAAATTGTGTGCCAGAACAAATTATATAAGTTGTTCCACTGTATCTTTTACAGTATTGTGATAATCTGTTTTTACTTGTACATACTTGAGACAGGCAGCAAAGCCACCCTTTTGTGGCATATTTTTGTAGAGTGATACAAAATCCATTCTGGCTAAAACAGTACTACGTGGTAGGTATCCTATATCCTAACTGGATGCAAAGACAATAATTAGTGTCTTGAATATAGCTGTCCCTCTCATTGACTAGTGGTTTCAAAAATGTTTCCACAAATCCAGAAATCCCATTCCTTTGCCTGATACTATCGATCTTCCTGGGTTATGGATTTATGGTAGCATGTAGAAAACTCTGGGTCTGAGTTGATTTGGAATGAGGTCAGTCATTTGGTCCAGGATGGAATTTGGGAAGGATTTAATTAGGTTCTTTAGCTCTTTTGTATATTCTTTTGAGTTTGGATCATCATTCAGCTGTGTACAGTAAGTGAAATCAAAAAGCTGTCTCTTTACCTTCAGCAATACAGTCAACAAAGTTCTGGATAACCATTGCAGATCCTTTGTCTGCCTTGTTGATAATGATGATGTAGTTGGATTTCACAGACTTTATTGCCATTCTTTGAGAGGTGGAATGGATGCAATGACTATGTCTTTGTACATTCAGAATTTTATGAGTCATACTTTGTCTAAAACAATCAATGTAGCTGTTCAGCCTGCAGTGCATCCACTTGGAGGAATGAAGATGGAAGATAATTTTGTACCTGTTTCAGGAATCAGATTATATGTGCTCTCCTGCTGTTCTGTATCATGAAAGAATTCTTTAAACCTTGTGTTACATGTTCTTGTCCTGCAGTGCTGTTAGCCATCTGCTGGTTGTCTGACAATATGGCATTTTGAAGGTAGTGCAGTTTTGGGCAGAGCAATTTTAATAGTCTAATGTAATTCATGTTTATTTATTACAAAAATACAAGATCTGGCTTAGCAGACATCCTTTATAGTGAGGGAAGTGTTACAGTATTGTTTCTGTAAGAGATCATTCTTTGCATAAATTGCACAAATCATGTAATTTCTTCCTCATTTTCACAGAGGTCCTTCTGCAGAGCTGTTCTGTATACAATGAGCTGTAGGTATTCCTCATCAGATTATTTACAAATATGCTTTTGGGAATAAATGAGCACCTCCTCTATAAGGGATTAGTAGCAGGGTATAAACAAATGGAAAAGAATAGGGAAGTGCTAAAAGAAAGACCAGATCTTGTACAGTTTTTTAGTTGGGTGTACAACAGAAGCTCTTGTTAAAAAAGGGATAATTAGTAGGGCATATAAAATATTGCATTTGCATAACTATAAGAATCATAGGTTCATAGGTAGGTACTAGGCTATCTGCCCGAGGGCATTTATAAACCTAGCCATAGTGTGCCTGCTTTCGCCACCCCATTGATTAATTAACTGATCCTATGTCAAGCAGATCCAATGAAGTGATCCCAGGGCTGTATTTTCTGTTACCCATCCACTCGACAAGGTTTCTCTTGAAGAGTGTTAGTGAGGGCTCTGCCTAATGTAGTTTAGAATTTTGTTCCAAAGCATGGGGAGTCTCTGTGACAGAGATGATGTTAGAAAAGATTTGGAAACTAGAATGCAAATGCAATTAATAAAAGAACAATGTGAAGAAATCTCTATGACTCCTAAGAATGCAACAAAGTTCAGAAGGTTTATGATTTTGCTTGGAAGTATTTGCCTATGTGTTTTTATATCCCAAACAGACTTCAGACAGATTTTCATCAGGTAGATATCAAATGTCAAAGGTGTGATAAGAAAGACAGAGAGAAATGTAATTGAGAATATATATATATATATATATATATATATATATATATTTTTTTTTTTTTTTGTGGAATGTAATGAGGGGTCAAATTTTAAAAATTCCCAACAGAATACTTTGTCAGAAATGCCGGGGGAGCAAATGGCTATATAACTAAGCAAATTATTATTCTGAGCTGTGATATAACAAACTGAACTGCCTAGACATTGTAAGACTACTGGTTGCCAAAAAAAGCAATTACTAGAAAATAGAATCAAAATATAAGCCAACTATAATTGAAGTACTGAATATTTTAAAGGAGATAAAACAACTGTGGAGGTGGGATCCTTAGAAAAGAGAAGTAGCAAATTGCACAGAGATAAACAGAATGTTTGGGAATAATACATGCAGAATAATGCCCAAGATGAGACGTTAGGTTTAGGTCAAGGCAGAAATTCAGCAATTTATGTAATGTTGTAGTGAATGAAAATAAGGGAAAATGTAATTATGGTTTGCTTTATTCTCTATCAATGTACATGTTCTCATGTCATGTTGTAAAATAAAATGATTTAATAAAGATATTTTAAAAAAGGCTATAGTCAAGGCAGTTAGATGAATTGAGAAGAGCTGACTGCAGGTTGAAAGGGTGGTAGAGTTATTTTTCCCAGAACAAAATTAAAATCCTAATAAGAATCCCTTTTCTTTGCGGTCTGATATGAAAAACTTCTTTTAAAAATTGCATAAATGTAGAAAATAGAGAGATGGTGGAGCCAAGATCCCAAAAATATAAGTATAAATGTAGATAAAGAGACTTGCAGGCTGGAAATTAAAATACTTGAAATTTATTACAAAACACAGATTTAGGTAAGCGCTTTAGAGGCAATCCTCTTCTTCAGACCTTAATACAGAAATAAATTAGCACACAAGGTTTAAATAAAACCAATAACCAATAAAAATTATTTAAAAATCAGTGACATAACCCTCTTTTTTTTCAAGAGAGGTTTTAAAGATACAGTACTGTTATGACCAGGTGATAAGTAAGTCTTAAAGTCCACTATCCACCTTAATTAGGCATATTCAGTTTCATTGTTAATATCACTTTCTCTAAGGCTAACATTCATTTTTTGCAAGACCAAGAATTTAAAATTGTGCTGATCACCACAGTCTAAGACATGCTTAGCTAATGCATTAGTAAGTTTGCTATTCCTGATATCATTAAGATGTCCCATCACCCTTTCCTTCATATTTCTATTGATTTTACCAATATAGAATGCACTACAAAGATTGCGCTTAGCAAAATACACAATGATTTTAGTAGAACAATCTGCATAAAATAAAAACTCTACAGGTTTCTGATGCACAGGATGTAAAATCATGCAGGTGGACCAAATGTTATTGCATATTCTGTAGTTTCTACATGTGTACTGTATTTTTAAAACCTCTCTTGAAAAAAAGAGGGTTGCGTCATAGGCATATTTAATAGTATGTCTAGTCACCTGAGATGCAGAATTAAGCATTTACTTACAAATGAAGTTTACATCAGAATGTGGAAGGTTTGATAAGGATTGCTCCACTGTAGACAAAACAGATAATATCTACATAGACATACAACTTTGACAATTTATAGCCCCGAAAGCTAAGGTAGAAAAAATATATACCTTGTCCTAAATATGTCAAATGCTCCGCAGCCTTTATCTTTAGGGACTAGGTTATAGTACCTTTTTTTCTGCATCTGAAGAAATAATGCCAAGGACAGCAGAAGGATTTTATAAAAGTACTTATGGAAATTTGGAACTCAACTGAATCTGTCAGGCTTTTAATGAGCAGAAGGTTGGGAATCTGGTGACACAGAGATAACTGGGAAGCATCCTCCAAAGCTCCTAAAAACTGTAGAGATAGCCACATGCTTACAGGAGTCCATACTCAGTAGTTCACTTGTTCTTTTCTGAAAGTCAGACACTTCATTGCCCTCCCATTTGAAATAGTCTATTTTTTTAAATGGTGTCACCAAAAGAAATTGCCTCATTGGGGGGAGTCCTGAAGAAAGGCTATACTCTTTCTCTTCACAACCCAGTGAGGAAGAATTCTGAGAAGCATAATCCAGTCTTTCATTATCAGAAATTCATAAAATCCCTTTTTCAGAAGATGAAGGAACTCTCTTTCTTTTAATACGTGTTGAAGAGGATGAAGAAGGAAAGGAGGACTGAAAAGACTGAATGGAGTTAAAAAGCTTTTGTTTAAAGCTAAATCTGTCCTTCAGACCACTATTCTGAGAAGAAGGGCTAGTAGGAGGGGACAAATGTTTGGTCTTGTGTGTGTGCTTTCTAGGAGTGTCTAGATATATGGTTTTTGGGGTTGAAGCCAAAGGTCTAACCTCCATGAGTGATCCTCCAGTGTTTTCACTCACCTTTTTCATCAACATTTACATTTTTCTTAGCTCAGGAGAAAGGTTTACCACAGAGGAATGTATCAACATGGCTACTTGTGTTAAGTCCCTCAACTATGTCTTTTATAGAAAAAGACTAGTCGAGTGGATTATTGCCACTCTTGACGTTATTGTGTCTTTTGGCTTTTCCCGGTTAGGGGTCGCCACAGCGGAACTCCGGTCTGCTAATGACTGGCAGTTGATTTTTATGTGCTGAGTTGCCAGCCCTAACGCACAACCTTCAACGAAGGTACGCCCATTCACACATGTCTCCACACAGAAGATGCTCTAGCTGAGAGTCGAACCGGTCAGTGTCTTACTGTGAGGCGACAATGCTACCACAGCACCACCACCGCGGATTATTGCCACTCGACGTAATTTCAAAATATCAAGGACTTAACTACATTTAATCAGGGCTAGAATCACTTGTTTCATTGTAAACAGCTTGTGATTAGTTTTACGATGCTAATGTACTCTCCATATTGAGTGTGCAAGATAGTGTGGGCAAAGAACTTATTTTACTGCTACAGTAAAAGTCTATGCCTGAACATTTTAGATACCAAGCTGGCTATTTTCTGTCATATATTTACCCTTTAATTTGTTCCTTCCTCTCTCCATAGTTAATATATTCTCCTTCACTGTTGCCCAGCTGCATCCCTTCCCACAATTGATATGCAGAAAAGAAAATACCTGTATGGCCAGAATAATGAACCTACTAAAGACCACTGTTAAGGACATACCATTAGAGATACCTGTACGTATTTCCAACTTCAAAATCAAGTCATATAAATATATTTTCTTTCACTGTAAAATTATTTGTGGCATGCACACCCACAGGGACAGTTTAGATACCCCCCTCCCCAGAGCACACTACTTCCTGCCAAAATCTATTATGGGATTTTTTTTTCCCTATTTTTGTTGTTAATTGGCATCTCTTCCAAAATGGATAAACAGAAAAAGAATGGGCAGGCTAGAGCTCCTGCTCTACATTACTAACCACCTCATAAACTGTAATTTTTATACTGGCATTGGGAGGGTGGCCTAATGGTTAAGGTGTTTGCCTTACAAACACAAGGTGCAGGGTTTGAGTCTCACAAGGGATAATTGGCTAGGCATAAAATGGCTCGCAAGGTCAGTTAGCTTAGTATGAATCTATGAAACCTATGAAACCTATAAGACTTATTCTTTAGCAGTTTACTCTGGAAATTTAATTCAATTTAACACCAGTAGACCTGCTACTGGCTGTAGCATATCCTGACATTTACCTCTTTCTCCTGGCCTGGTTAACTGATAACTTTTATTGGTGTGAGGTTTGGGTCCGGCCTGCTCCGTTCGCCCTCACTACATTCGAGCTCACTCTGCTCCCCTATGGTACCCTACTCCCATTCCCACACACCCCCACTTTCGTTACATTTATAGCGAAGTAGACTATCCGCCTTCTATTTCTGTCCAATCATAACTCATCTCCCCATTCTCCTACTTCTGCGTCACATCCGCTAAATTCTAATCTGCGCCATTGCCTACTACCTCAATATATAACTGTATCACACCTGCTTCCCATCCTACTGCATGCATCCTACCCAAATCTAATTACTAAGAATAAATTAAAACCCAGTATCACTACATCCACCATAAGTCAACCAAATACCTCCTTATGCGAAAATTTCACTTAATCTAAACATATCCCAGCCTGCCTGCAAAAGCACTATAACTTAATAATGCACAGAACAATATCATTGCAAGGATTAATAATTGTATCACTCTTTATTGCTGCCCACATCACCTCATACCATCATAATATTAGCCCCAACCTAATAATTCAATCACCCATGAATCCAACCCCCTCCAAAACACAATATGACATTTGTACCTGCCTCATCAGTAATCTTCAAACTTCCTCACATAGAACTGACCCCATTCAAATTCCCCAGTATAATAGAAAAAACATATCTCTCTACAATACCACCTATGCATGACTAAATACTTACAAGCCATTGTCCATACTGTATCACAGCTGTTAATCAGTGATGATGTCCACCCAAATTCTGGCCCTACAATTAATCCCAATACCCCCTCATACCAACAACATTTATTATAAACTCCCAGAGAAATGCAGCAGAACTGCTTATTCTTAATATCAACATAAGAAGTGTACTCAACAAAATAGTGGAACTACATACCATCCTGTCCCTACACTCCCCTGATATAGTTAATCTCACAGAGATATATTAATGACAATGAGTTACATCTCCCAGGATTGCCAAGGGTCTGGCCTGCTCCGTTCGCCCTCACTACAATCGAGCTAACTCTGCTCCCCTACCCTACAGAACATCCAAAAAGGGTGGTGGTATTGCCATACTATACAAAAGCAACCTTACTACTGACAATATGGACATAAGTCATAAATCCCTGTACATTTAATAATGCAGAAACCCTGTTCACCAAAGTAAAACTCAATACTCAGAAACAACTGAATATAATTGGTGCATATATACCCACTGGTAACAACATAGACACAGGAGAAGCTATTCTTCACTGGTCATCTCAAGCCCTCCCCATGAAACACTCATATTAGGTGATTTTAATATCGACTGGTCCACATTCATCTCTCCCCTCTCCACTACCTACATAAACTTTCATGGCTTCACTCAACTAATCCAAACCTCTACCAGAATAGACAAATCCTCCAAGAAAGAGTCCATTTAGACTGGATCCTCACCAACAGGCCTTCCCTATTCTATAACTCTGGGACACTACATGACAGTCATAACCACCTACTTACGTTCCTCCTAAGGTGCTAAATTAAACCTCTAAAAACCTCCTCCCTACAATAAATACACTATAAAAAGAACTACGGATCCCAGGACCTCATAACTGCACTACATCATTGTAATTGGACACCCCTTGAAAACCTCCCCCTGGACAAATCAGTTAATTACTTAACCTCTACTTTCCTAAACACACTCGACCAGCTTGCCCCAACTAGAACAATAAGAACAAAGTTCAACTATGTCCCCTGGCTTATCAAAAACACCCGGCTAGTCCTAAAACAAAGAGATAGGGTGTGGGAAGTTTTGTGTCAAAACAAAACCCAAATAAATAGGTAAAGAAAAACTTGAACTAAGAAAGAAGTCCAAAAAACAAATAAGAATAGACAAGAAAAGCCAGTGCTCCAATATCCAGGCAAAACACAAAGCAAACCCTCAAAAAATTTGGGCAGCCATCAATAAAATACTCAAACCTGGAAAAGCCAGTACCACACCCCCCCCCCCAACACTGACACCTCTATTAGCAACATTGCAACTCAATTTAACGAATACTTTACCGACTCCATTTGAAATCTCACTACTAACAGCTCTCCCACAACTTATCCAAACTTCCAAACCTCAACAATTGACCAAAACTGCTTCTCCCTTCAACCAGTTCCAACCAACATAATATATAAATATTTGACAAAGCTAAAACCCACTACCCTTGCGAATGACAGACTCCCAGGGGAATACCTGAAAATCGCAGCCAAAGCCATCTCATACCCCCTCTCCATAGCAATAAACAGGCCAATCTCTGAACAACATATTCCAACCGTCTGGAAAATCTCTCATATAATACCAAAACACAAAGGTGGCAATTAAAGTGAACTATCAAACTATCATCTAATTGCAATACTAACCCTCCTGTCAAAAATCCCTGAGAGATGTGCACATTTACAAATACTAAACTATTTACTAACTAATAATCTCCTGGCTGAAACACAACACAGATTCTGCCCCAACCACATTACCACCACCACTGTTATCAGCTTCACCAATACCATAAATCAAAAGCAGAACTCCAAAAGGGTCTCAAAGAGATGGATAACTGGTGCCAGAGCCATGGCCTAAAGCTAAATGCCAAAAAGTGCATAGTCATCCCCTTTGGGAAAAACAAAGTGCCTACAAATTACCACATAGGTGGTAATCCATTAAGTACGGAAGAAGTAATTTGGGATTTGGGGACCTAAGTAGATAGCAATCTCTCCTTTGACAATCACGTTGCCAAAGTGGTTAGAAAGACCTTCTATATAGCCCACCTTATCACGAAAGGGTTCACATCTAGATCAAGAGAGGTCATTGTGCCCCTCTACTCATCAATCATCAGGCCCATAACTGAATACAATGCCCCATTTGTGATGTACCTTACCCGATACCTGCAGCAACTGGAAAGACCCCAAAAAGTACCTCACCAAGAGGATCAAGGGACTCAAACAGATGCCCTATGCAGTTAGGCTAAAGAAACTCCAGCTCTACTCAGTTGCTTACTGTCTACTCAGAGGCGATCTGTGCCTGACGTATAAAGCCATGTCCAACCCAGAATTAATGGACATGCTCCACCTCAGGAAATCCAAGTCCCTTAGAGCTACACGCTTCAGGGACTTAAACCTCAGCACAGAAATAAATAGGACATGCTGGAGGGCCAGATTCATATCCCAGAGGCTCCTCTCACTCTGGAACAAAATCCCAATCCATGTTAGGCAGAGCCCCTCAATGACCCTCTTCAAGAGAAATCTTGACGAGTGGATGGGAGATCATAGGTTTAGCCCTGGGATCTCTTCTGCGTCCCTACTAGACAGAGGCACAGTAAACTAACCTTAAAAGGGCTATCTTCTGTGACCTACTATACAGAGGCACAGTCAACTAATCTAAAAGGGTGGCGAAAGCCAAATACACTTTGGCTAGGCTTATAAATGCCCTAGGGCAGATAGCCTAGTATCAACCTATGAACAAAGGTAACCTTGTCTCTACCATCTTTTTGGATCTCTCTATAGCACTCAACACGGTCTGTCATTCCAAACTACTAACAGTACTCTGAACTCAAACTACACAACTCCACATTATCATGGTTCAAAGATAATCTCTCAAACCATCAACAAGCCATAAAATGGGAAAACTCCCTATTTCCCTCTCATTGTAAATTTAGGTGTTCCACAGGGATCCATCCTTGGACTCCTTCTCTTCACCAAATTCACCAACAACCTCCATAAAGCCACCCTCCATGCCAACCTGGTCCAGTATGCTGATGATTCTACCCTGATCTCCTCTGTCCCCTCACTCCAACTACTACAACAATTCATCCAAGAATCCTTTACAGCAATAGAAGCTGTTTATGTGACTCACAACTAACACTCAACCCCCCCAAAAAAACAACTGTTATTCCATACCTTTAAAGCTACTGACCCAATTCCATTATTTAAAATAACCTCATCCAACAATACCCCTATCACACTAGTCATATAAACTAAGCTACTAGCAGTAATCATAGATCACAATATGAAATTTGACAAACATGTAGCTCAAACCATCACAAAGGTTCACAAAAAATAGGTACCCTCTATAGATGCAAAAATTACCTAACCTCCAATAGTGAAGTCACCATTGCAAGGACCCACCCACTCTCCACACTACTCTATGCCTTACTAGTTCTAATCAATCTAAACAAAGGTGACCTAAACAAATTAACTGTCTGCTACAACAAAATGGCAAAATTTGCCACCGACTCATCCTACAGATTCCACCATTGCCAATCCCTCAAACAACTATTCTGGCTAGAATTATCAAACCTATCAACCATTAACAACTTACAATAGCCAACCAAATCCTCTATCACTCCCAAAAGACCCCAGCTCTATAAGATCTACTAAACCACTACACCAGCAACCGTCCACTAAGAAACACCAGCAAAGTATTGGTTGAAATTTCTAAAAGTAAATATAGTTCTGGAGACTGCCTCTAATCTAGTCCTCTCGCAAAAACATGGAATATGCTTCCTCTAGATATTTGAATGCTGGATAGCATACATAACTTTAAAACCTTCTTAAGTCCTACTTATCTAAGTCATGGATATGTTTCTACTCTAGCCCCGGGTACTACCCTAACAGTATTTTTACTCCCACCTCCTCTCATCCATCTCAAAGTTACCTCATAGAGAACTTCTAGCCCCCCTACTATCATACAGAATGCATTTTAGCATAATTTCGTCTGCATACTCTTATACTATACTGTATGTGGGATTACTGATGTACTTATTATATACAGTGGATATAAAAAGTGTACACACCCCTGTTAAAATGCCAGGATATTGTTATATAAAAAAATGAGACCACAATAAATAATTTCAAAACTTTTCCCACCTTTAATCTGACCTATAACCTGTGCAATTCAATTGAAAAACAAACAAATCTGTTAGGGGACAAAGTATAAAAAAAATAAAAAAAGTACAATAAGCTGGTTGCATAAGTGTGCACACCCTTAAACTAATACTTTGTTGAAGTACCTACAATGGAGTAGAGAAGTGTGACTCCAGCCTGGAGTTCCTGAAGACATTTTCCTTTACCCAGAGAACTTAGGGGATTAAGGACTCCAACTTTACCTTTCTACTGCCACCATAATTACTTAAAATGGGGGAAGTCTTTCCCAAACAATCAAGATGTAAGTAAGGTATGGTACTATGACCATAGAATATACCATCTTCCCAAATTCTGTCAGTGTTTCTACCTGAGTGATGCAGCATCTCTTTTTATCACTGTGGATGCATATAACTTTTATAACTTTGGAGAAGTAAGTCTTTTGCCTATAAATAACCTGCCCCTTAATGAGGGTTATAACACTGTTAGAGTCTAATAGTTCCTGTAACTCCTTTCTATCCACTAATACAGGACATTTAATGATCTTACTAAAGGCATGGTTCAAAACAGTTTCTACTAACCTGGTAGTTCTGTCTCATATCAGTGATTCCATTTTATTTCTATTTTTACCACTTACTTTAACATTTGCATCAGACGTGTTTTTACCATTGCTATTAATACAGGACTTTGCTATCTGTCTTTTCCTCCCACAGTTAACAAGGACATATTTATGAATGCACCTTTTAACTTAGACACAGACTTATCAACTCATTTCTGTATAGATTTTCATGACACACCATCCTTTTAACAAGAATAACAAAACTGTATCTCTTAGGACCACTTGAAAACCAACAACTTAATGTTAAATAGTGTCTGTTTAAATCTGTTCATTACTAGTATTTTAGTCATAGTTGCTTTACTGTTATTACCCTCAGGATCTATCCCCAAAGTAACAGCATGTTTCAGTTCAGATATTTGGGATCTTATCATTTTACATTTTTTCCCCTTTCTCACAAGACCATGCCTGATGGCTCCTGTAGCTGCACCCATTCTTTCCATATGTTCTTCAGTGGTGGCAGCCAGGCATTCCAAGGCTAAGTGAGAGCCCTGTGACTCATTCTTTCCAGCTGAGGAAGATCTAACATCCAACCCATTCCCCAAGTGGATGAGAGTCAGGTGGTAGGGAGTGGGACTGTTTGATGGTCCAGCAAGGTGACCTAACCTCTCCCCTTCAGTGTCTTGCTAAGCTCCACTGCACACTGTCGTATGAGGGGAGTGCACCTTAGTATGCAGAATCCCCTTGGGTTTTGCATCTGCATCTGCACCACACCAGTGTGTATGTTCCCTAGGCTTTTGCTCAATTGGTGCAATGCCTAGTGCTCCCACTAGTTGTCACCAAAGTGGTGAACCAGATCTGTCTGCCTTCCTAGCCTAGGATGGGTGAGCCAGAAGTGGCAGTTCATGTCCATCCTTCCCTGCAAGCATCTAAACGTGCCCGAGTCATTAATCAGATTGGCCTTAGTCGCAAATGCGGAAGGTTTGTCCTGAGTTTTATGATTGTCATTCTGTTTTTATTTTATTTTTCATTGGCCTATCCATCAATTCACTAGAGTCTAGCAAGGATCTGATTGGCTCCCTATGGATTGGTTACAGTATTCATTATCTTGATTTGATTGGCTATAGCCACGAATGAAGGCGGTTTCTGCTTTTAGATTTACATAAGATTAATATAATCTCTGGCTGAGTCATTGATTGGTTGATTGAACTCCAGTCATAATTTTATTGGCTTCCTATGGACTGGCCACCACATTTAATTAATATTCTGATTCCTCGCTTTCTTTGATCCAGGTGATTGGGTCCCTCTTCTCATTTTCGCTGCCCATTGGCCGAACTGTTGATTGGTTGATCAAAATCCAGCCAAATATTTCATTGGCCTCCCGTGGATTGGCCACCATAAGTAATTAATCATTTTGATTGGCCCTAGCCTCGAATGCGAAAGGTTTTTCCTGAGTTTTATGATTGGTATTCTTTTTCTATTTTCTTTTTCATTGGCCCATCCATCAATTCACTAGAGACTAGTAAGTGTCTGATTGGCTCCCCATGGATTGGTTACAATATTTATTATCTAGATTTGATTGGCCATAGCCGCGAGTGCGGACGGTCTTTCTTTTTAGATTTGCATAATATTAATATAACCTCTGGCAGATTCACTGATTGGTTGACTGAAATGCAGTAATAATCTATTAGTCTCCTATGGATTGACCACCAAATTTAATTAATATTCTGATTGGCCATAGCCGCGAATGCGGATGGTTTTTGTCCTGAGATTTATGATTGGTTTTCTTCGTCAATTTCCCTTTATGGCTGATACATTGATTTCTTCAATAAGAGATTAATAAAAAGCCGATGGGCTTTTATGGACTAGTTATAACATCTTTCATTCTGGTCTGATAGGCTGTAGCTGCGAATGCGGACGGTCTCTCTTTTTTAGTTTTATGTTTAATTTAAGATTATAATATAACTCCTGTCCACAGCCGAGAAAGCGGGCGGACTTAAATAATTTGTACAAGAACTCAACACATACAAACAATAAACTACACATCTTCATTGAATATCAGTGCTATGAAGACTGTATTTATAAGAATCCTTATATGAAAAATCAAGCCGCAACTCCACAGCTGAAGTAAATTTCAATGCTTTATAACGAATCACTTTGAACAAAGTAACATTCAGACCTTTCGGTACTAATAGATTCTAAAAACTTTCGGCAAGTATAAAAATATTTGGTATCAAAGACCCTTTGGTCCTATTTTATTCTTCACAAAGTTTTAAAAAGTTCACAACTCTTAAAAGAGCTCAATAAAAATGTACGTACTTTCTCGAAATCCCAAAAGAACATAACTTAAATAAACTTTGTTGCTAAATAACATAAACAAAGTCTGTAGGCTTCGTAATGGCAAATACTGTCATAAACAGCTCATAAGGCACGGAGCTACAAAATCCTCAGCTGTTAAACACTCTCCCAAACATAAGCTTGAAATTAGTGTCAGTTCCATGAAATGCTCCGTAAGGCCAAATGCTGGAACACCCACGTAACCAAGGTGTATACACACTTCAAGTACCTTGAAATACAAAACAACAAGAAGTACAAATAAATTGTGGTTCATGCAACAAATCTGTAGATAGATGCAGCAATGCTCTAAAGTCCCAAATTACTCGCTAAGCACTTTTGGTAAAAACCTTCTTTAGATCATATCAGATAGGGACTTCACTTCTTTCTTTTAACATAAATCACATTCAATAAGCTTTGAGGTAGTAGATGGCGCCTTTTCTTTCAAAAGCAACATCAGCCAATAATGTTACTCTTGGTAAAACACACCTTCTCTTTCATGCAATGGTAGGTCTCCTAGTTTTCAGGACTGGTTTTAATGGTATGACAGCATTCAAACCCAGAGAAAGCTACCTGTAGATTAATGATCCATCTAGTTTCACATAATTCAGTTTTGTTAGTAATATCACCTCGCCTAATGCCATCATAAATTCTATCAATAGCTTTAAAGTTAAAGCTATGGTTTGGGAATTTCATGACATGGGTGGGTTGCTAATGCATTATGCATATCTCATTTCTGTATGTCATTTAGATGCCATCATATTCTTTTTTTAAAAACCTGGTTTGTTTTCCCAACTATAAAATGAAGTGCAATTTTTGCATGTTGCCAAGTAAATTAGAAGTTATGTACCTACCATAACGTTCCATGTTAGTTGTCTTCTTCTCGCCTTCTTTCTTGCTGGATGGGTTCGGAGCCGAACCTCGGCTCCAACTCGGCCACTCTAAAAGCTCGAGAGCTAGTTTCACCAGCTCGAGGCTCCCCTATATCCCACAATGCTAGGCGGTAACTTCCTCAGATCTCGTTTGAAAGCTAATACCAGCAATAAATTTCCATAATGAACAAAGAAACTCTTCTAGGTCTGTGCTGGCTAGGGGGAAGGAGGGTGGATGCAAGAAAGAAGGCGAGGAGGTGTCAGAGCCGATAATGAAGATAATTTATTCTAGTTTTATAAATGCTTCCATATAGACTCTAACTTACATTAATCTATAGTTAGAACAGTCCTTCCATATCTAAGAGAGCTTATTGACAGACTATATCTAAGCATGATATTAAAGAAGTGGACTACTTATGATATTAAGGGTCTCTCCATTTCCAGTTCTATACTAATCTCACCCACATGGGTTAGAGTTTTATATTTTTTACATTGTTAGATGTGGGCTTATGTAGAATGACATATATTATTGATTCCCGCTTCATAGGTACTTACATAAAGATTTAGATGGGATTAATTAATGGAGTCCTACAAGAGGTGAATAAAGATAAGTTCACTCAGAATCTGATTCTTGTCTAACAATCTCTAAAATTGTTGCATAAAGGAATAATCTGCTTTCTTATTTTAATGTAAAAGATATGAGATATTTGTAATATTTTTTATGATAGATTCCCTGTATATATGATGATTTATAAGACTACTAGGTATACAAGCATTTTATGACTACAACTTTAAATTTCAGTTTTAATTTTAGATCAAGATCAGATAGAATGTGTATGATATTAATGAGAATTTAGGACACCACACATATCAATTTAATAAGTTCAACAATTTGAACAAAAGGTTAGATGTTATGAAATGCGCACAATGTGAAACATTATGAACTAATTCAATTTATGAATGGCATATTTTTAAGATAGAGTTGATTGATTTTTTATATTATTAATTTATTTATTAGGAATTGTTTTAGGCACACTAGCTTTACATTATAGGCAATATTTTTGATGTTCATCTTATTAAATGAAAGCCTATAAATCTCTTTTTTGCTACATATTATATTTGGATAGTGAGCTCTTTACAGCATGTCACAGGTTATCCTTTTTTATGATTGTAAGAGCAGTTTCAATAGCGGTGGGCTCACTTACAATCTAGACCTAACTTTGTCTTTGACAAGTGGAAATTTGTATTCTAAATGCTTGTAAAGTGGTACGTCAAATAGACTGCAAGAGGAACGCAAATTCAGCAGCTATATGCTGCTTCCGCCTGCAGATATATCTGCAGATATATAGTTATTTTTATTTTTTATTATTATAACTCCCTAACAGGGTTTGAACGTAGACCTAGGATATTCATTGCAGATGAAATTCATTTACCTTATTTGTGGATGAGAAGTTTTTAAAAATTCTTTATAAAGGGAGATTGTTTTAATTAGCACATGTCAACAAATGTTATTGTCTCAAATGCAAAAGCTTAATGTATGAGCTGTATGCTTCGTTATATTGGTTGTTTACAAAAAGAGCCCAGTTGGGTATGATTACAGCGTGGCCGTGAAAACGGCAGATGAGATAGATTTGGTCTGCATCATTGACAGGCTGTGATAATCAATACTCATTTGAAAGCCTTAATCTGCATACAATGTCAACATCACTCGTTAGTAACCTTTATATATATTCCCCCGAATTGTTTAATACGAGTTCATGAAGGGAGTAGTAATTTGTAACAGCAGATTTACGTTTATTATGGATTATTAACAGCTTAGTCCTAATAGATAGGATGAGGAAACTGCTTGATTTCTTGTACGACATACTTAAGCAAGTGAAATGAAACCGTCTTGCTGCTAAGTCTGTTTATTTGTTTTTCAACTTTAAAATTTTCAAGCAGACAGCATTAGTGTGCGTTCAAGTTGATGTCATGTTAATATGAATATTCACAGACTGACCGTTCTTTAGATCTTTGAAACACACAATATATTTAGTCTTTCAAAAAAATTTTTTATGGTCAAAGTTTTTATGATCAAGCCTCATGCTATTTGTAATCAAAGTAGGCTCATATGCAACTTGGTTTTTAACATGAAGTTTTGGTATCTGTTTAAGAATACAGCTTGTATTAATTATCAATTATCCTTAATTGAAGAAGAGTTTGTATTGGTCACAATTTAATATAAAAATCAAGTAATTTTTGTTAGAAAATGAGATCTGATGAAGCGTGCACTTCCAGCACGCGAAAGCGCTTATCTTTTATTACTTTTTTTGTTCAACTGAATAAAAGTAGAATTGGAACTTCTCGTGGTGTGTCCAAAGGTTTCTTACTTCCAATAAATCACATTCAATAAGCTTTGAGGTAGTAGATGGCGCCTTTTCTTTCAAAAGCAACATCAGCCAATAATGTTACTCTTGGTAAAACACACCTTCTCTTTCATGCAATGGTAGGTCTCCTAGTTTTCAGGACTGGTTTTAATGGTATGACAGCATTCAAACCCAGAGAAAGCTACCTGTAGATTAATGATCCATCTAGTTTCACATAATTCAGTTTTGTTAGTAATATCACCTCGCCTAATGCCATCATAAATTCTATCAATAGCTTTAAAGTTAAAGCTATGGTTTGGGAATTTCATGACATGGGTGGGTTGCTAATGCATTATGCATATCTCATTTCTGTATGTCATTTAGATGCCATAATATTCTTTTTTTAAAAACCTGGTTTGTTTTCCCAACTATAAAATGAAGTGCAATTTTTGCATGTTGCCAAGTAAATTAGAAGTTATGTACCTACCATAACGTTCCATGTTAGTTGTCTTCTTCTCGCCTTCTTTCTTGCTGGATGGGTTTGAAGCCGAACCTCGGCTCCAACTCGGCCACTCTAAAAGCTCGAGAGCTAGTTTCACCGGCTCGAGGCTCCCCTATATCCCACAATGCTAGGCGGTAACTTCCTCAGATCTCGTTTGAAAGCTAATACCAGCAATAAATTTCCATAAGGAACAAAGAAACTCTTCTAGGTCTGTGCTGGCTAGGGGGAAGGAGGGTGGGGCCTTAAGAAAGGCGAGAAGAAGACAACTAACATGGAACGTTATGGTAGGTACATAACTTCTAAATGTTAAGTTGTCAATCTCGCCTTCATTCTTGCTGGATGGGACCGCGTCCCTAGCACCTTGTCCCGGGTGGCCTATCGGAACAGACGCTTGAGTACAGTGGAACCAAAGTTGGCCCGGTCTCTATAGGCCAGATCCAACTTATAATGAGAAATGAAGGTATGGGGAGAAGCCCAAGTAGCTGCAGAACAAATCGAATCAATAGGCAGCCTATCTTGGAAAGCTACTGAGGTGGCTAAAGCTCTAGTTGAATGAGCCCTGGGTTTGGATGGCAACCGTTGATGTCTTATTTCATACACTAGGGTAATCAACGAAGTAAGCCATCTAGAGAGAGAGACTTTAGAGACTGGAAGGCCCATTCTACCTTCTGCATAAGAAACAAACAGTTGGTCAGATTTCCTGAATTGTTTGGTCCTGTCTAGATAGTACCTAAGCTGGCGATGAATATCTAAACTGTGTAACTTTTGTTCTGACCTATTAGAATAATTTGGGAAGAACACAGGAAGCTCAATGGTTTGATTCAAATTTGCCAATGAAGCTACTTTGGGCAAAAAGACGGGTTAGTATAAGGAAACCCTGTCTTTATGAAAAACTAGATAAGGGGGTCGACTACACAGAGCATGAAGTTCAGAGACTCTTCTAGCTGAGGTGATACCTACTAAAAAGAGTGTCTTCCAGGAAAGTAATTTTATAGAACATGAAGCCGCAGGTTCAAAGGGGGGAAGAATTAAGGATGCCAGAACCAAGTTGAGATCCCATTGAGGAGGAGGATCTTTGATGGGTGGTTTGAGTAGAAAGACTCCCTTTAAGAAGGCCTTGCAGAGTTTGTGAGACATGATAGAGGACTCTGAGACTCCAACATGAAAGTTCGAAATTGCAGCCAATTGAACTCTAATGGTAGAAGGGGATGAACCTGCATGGAAAAGTTTGGCTAGAAAGTCTAGAACTGTTTGAATAGAAGCAGTGAAAGGATCTATGTTCTTTGATTACGCCCAAAAGGAAAAATGTTTCCACTTGCTATGATAAATCTTCCAAGTGGAAGATTTATGAGAGGCAATCAAGATATCTCTCACTGAGTGAGATATCAAAGGAAGCCTGGCTAAGGTCGGAATTGGAGGAACCAAGCTGTGAGGTTCAGAGAGGGAAGGGAGTGGTGCAACTGACCCGACTGATGGGTCAAAAGGTCTGGAACTGGGTCCAGATGCCAAGGTTGTTCCAACAGATAACGGTGAAGAAAGGGGAATCAAATTTGACGAGGCCAGTAGGGGGCAATGAGGATCATAGAAGCTTCCTGAGTGATGGCTTTCTGTATCAGTTGGGATATCAGTGGGAAGGGGGGAAAGGCATAGAGAAGTCCCCGGGGCCAAACGTGCACTAGGGCGTCTCTGCTGGGATGGCCTGGTTGGAGAAAGAGGGTGAAAAAATCGTCGCACTTGCTGTTTTGGGGAGTAGCAAAAAGGTCGCAGCAAGGCCTGCCCCACTTTTGAAAAACTTTCTCCAACACTGAGTTGTTCAGAGACCACTCGTGAGGCATGAGAATAGCTCTGCTCAATTTGTCCGCAATCACATTGGACTTCCTGGGAATGTGCGTTGCTAACAGAAATCGCTGAGAAGAGATCGCCCATTGCCATAGTCTGAGTGCCTCTCGACATAGGGGATAAGACCTGGTTCAGCCTTGTTTGTTGATGTACCACACTACAGACATGTTGTCTGTTTGTATTGCTATAGTTCCTATGGGAAGAGAGTCTTGTAGGGCTTGCAACGCTAGGAGCACTGCTCTCATCTCTAGAACGTTTATATGCAAGTGGCACTCAAACGGTTGCCACATGCCCTGGACTGTCCTGCCCTGGAAATGCCCCCCCCCCACCCGATCAGGGAGGCGTCCGTTGTCACTGTAGCAACCGGAGGGGGAGTTACAAAGGGTCTCCCTAGGAGGAGCTGAGGGGATGAGATCCACCAAGAGAGATGACTCTTGCACGATTGAGTTATCCAAATAGGATGGGACATTGGAAGGCTTTGATAAGACCATTGTGTGAAGAGCATCCATTGTAAAATCCTCATGTGGAAGCGGGCTAATGGTAGGAGAGGGATGGCCGCAGCCATAATTCCCAAGACTTTCAGGATCTGTCTGGCCTTGACTTTGTTGTTCTGTAAAAGAAGAAAGACATGTTTGTGAATGTCTGCTATCCTCTGCTCTGTGAGTCTGGCTGACATCTTGATGGTGTCTAGATTTGCACCTATGAAAGTAATAACATGACAAGGCGACAAGACAGACTTTTTGTAGTTTACTGAGATGCCTAGTGCCTGACATGTGCGAAAGGTGTAGTCTCTGGCGAGGAGTAAGAGATGCCTGGTGGGGGCTGTAAGGAGCCAGTCGTCTAAATAAGGAAACACCTGGAATCCTTGACGTCTCAGATGAGAAGCTACCACTGACATGCATCTGGTGAACACTCGGGGGGCTGTAGTGAGACCAAAGGGCAGGGCTCTGAATTGAAAATGACTGGTTCCCAGCCTGAAGCGGAGAAATCTCCTGGAGCGTTGATTCATTTTGATGTGATAGTACGCATCCTGGAGATCTATAGAGCACATCCAGCTGTCCTGTTCCAAAAGGGGAAGAATGGACTGCAGCGTGACCATCTGGAACTTTGTTTTCTTGACAAACTTGTTCAAGTTGCTGAGATCCAAAATGGGTCTCCAGTCCCCTGTTTTCTTTGGAACCAAAAAGAATTTGGAGTAGGTTCCGGATCCTACCTGGTCTGCTGGCACTGGTTGAATGGCTCTTTTTGCGAGCAGCTTTGAAATTTCTAATGCTGCTTGTTCCCTTTGACTGGGTGGAACGTCTGGAATGGATTTGTTGGACAGCTTCGGAATGAAAAGAAAGGGAATTCTGTAGCCTTCGGAAATGATAGACTGTACCCACTTGTCTTGAGTTATGGATAGCCAGGCTTTTGGGTACAGTGACAACCTTCCCCCGACTGCCTCCGAAGGTAGACAGTTGGGCAACATCTCAGGGATGCTGAAAGGGCTTGTCAGAAAAGGATTCTCGACTGCCCTGATTCTGCGGGCCCCCTCTGCCTCTGGGGTGGCATCTACCATTGTTGTTCCCCCCTCTGCCTCTAGAGGGGAATCGACTCTGTGCGTCAGGCAAGTCTCCTTGAGATTGTTTCCGGAACCACATCTTTCCCCCCTTCTGACCTTTGGGGTAAGGTCTAGAAGGAGTAGAAAAATGGACTCCGATGGCAGAAAGAGTTTTGCCATCAGTCTCGCACCTAGTCAAGGTTTCCTTCACTTGAGGACCAAAGAGGGATGATCCATCAAAGGGGGAATTAGTGAAGGACGCCTTAAAGGGGTCCGCAAAGTTACAAAGCCGCATCCAGGTGTGCCTACGCAAGGCTACACCTGTACCTGCTGCTCTACTTGCTCCATCAGCCGCATATGACAGGAGGCGCATGGAGGAGTTGGTGATAGAATTAAGGGTAGCCAGCTGAGAGTTCATCCTATCCTGAAAACCCGCAGCTGTTGGGTCCTTCAGCATTTCACTTGCTTCCTTGAGTAAATCCCTCTGAAGTCGAGTAAAATGGCACAGGTAATTCAGCGATTTCATTGTAAAGGTCGCTGATGAGAACATCTGCTTCCCATACCTGTCCATCGACATAGACTCCTTGTTAGGAGGATGAACAGGTACCGAAGGATCAGCTAGCTCCTTCTTGGTAGCTGCAGCCACCACCATAGCATCAACAGAGACGCCCTTGTTCAGAAATTCTTTGTCTTTGGGGGCCATGATGAACTTAGAGGGTCTCCTGGGGGGGGGGGGTTCCACTGAGTCAGGAGCCACCCAAGCCTTCTTTGCCACCACTTGCATAAGGGGGTCAAAGGGAGGGGACACCCAGGAGGTGGAAGGGCGAGAGCCAAACGCCTCAAGGTACACTGATTCATCCTCTGAAGGGTTGAGGGCTGGCCAATTCCCCCTCTGTTTTAAGATTTCAAGAATGTCTGCAAAGGAGACATCTTCAGAGGGGGAATGAGGGGAACCTTCAGAATCCTCTAAATCAGTGTCAGAGGTGACAGACTCAGGTGAGTCAATGTGCTTCCTCTTACACTGCCTCTTCCTAGGGGGCTCTCCTACAGGATCAGGAGAGGCCTCGGAAGAGGAGGAGATCCCCACAGGGGAAACTTGAGGAGCTGGCTCTCTACGGTCGGGGACAAGAGAGTGAGTAGAAATCACCTGAGGCACCATGGAGGGAAGGGCAGAAGGAGCCGACTGTGGATTAGAACCAGGTTCTAACACACTCCTCATGACCTCAAAGGCACCCCTGTCAGGCAGAGCCGGAGGTCTCCTTTCCGAAAAACTGAAAACCTCCCCGGCACCGACAGTGATGGCTCCGAGGCCGATGTCGGAGCCGAACTCACCAGCGCCGAAGCACCGAGAGGGAGAGCAGGGTCAGACAAGGGTCCGATGCCACTCGCCCCCTCGGAGCCGACGAGGGAAGTCCGGCGCCGAGATTCTTCCAAGGAAGAAATCGGAGCCGACGACGGAACCGAAGACAAGGGTATCGATTCTGATGCCACCACAGTCTTGGGTCCGAACCGCCCCGGCTCCGAACTCAAAAGAGTCAGAGGAGGAATATTTTGAGTGGTGGGGATAGTCTTCGACTGTTGAGTCAGACTTTGAAGCATTTGGGCTAATGCCTCGGACTTAAGAAGTCGACTCACTACTCTCTGAAGGTCATGGTCTGATAACCTGGAAGACCTAGAAGAGTGGGATCTATGGCTCGTTCAGACAGCAAAGGTGATGCTGGAGCCGAATGAATGGAGCCGACAGATGGGGAACGGGACCTCTTCTTAGTTGTCGGCTCCGACAACTTTATCGGAGCCGACTCAGCTATGTCTTCCCAGCGTAGGTACATGCATTCGAGATTCATCAGCTCCGGCCGGAGCCGATGTTCGAATGGACTTAGAGCCCCCAGAAGTCGGCTCAGAGGCTGGAGCCGAAGGTCTGGAGGACTTAGAGGGTCTCCCCGATGACTGAGTGGAGGGACCCTCAGGCTTTAATAAGCCTCTGAGAATTAATTTTTTTTTTGCTCCTGCAGGACTCTAGGGCTGAAGCCATGGCAAACAGCACATGAGTCCTGCAGGTGCAAAGGTCCCAGGCAGTAAACACAAGAAGTGTGACCGTCTGTCAGAGACATCTTCTGACAGCACGAGTCACACTTCTTGAAGTCTGAGACCTTTGATTCTTTGGGCATGTCCAAAGAGAAGAATAAAGTGTAAACACAAACACACACACACACACAC
Organism: Protopterus annectens; assembly: GCF_019279795.1. Lineage (NCBI taxonomy): Eukaryota > Metazoa > Chordata > Ceratodontiformes > Protopteridae > Protopterus > Protopterus annectens. The sequence continues at coordinate 1,835,829,856 of NC_056741.1, forward strand.
ACACCGATTACACTTTAAAAATAATAAACTTTAAATTATAACTTACAAAGTTTAAACTAAAAAATTTTCCTACAAAAAACACAGACACTCCAACTACCAAGGGAGGGAGGAGAGGGCCTAAAGCCCAAGGGAAAGGTTAGATAATTTAGGATAGGAAGGCTAATGAAAAAATTAACTAAAGGGATAAAAGTATCTAACTATATAAAGTTATGAAAGGGAGCTAACTTAAAGGGGGTTTCTGACTGACTAAACTGTCAAAATATTTAAACTAACCTGAGCCGGTTGAAAAAAGCACCTCGATCGCGTAGCGGCAAACGAGATCTGGGGAAGTTACCGCCTAGCATTGTGGGATATAGGGGAGCCTCGAGCCGGTGAAACTAGCTCTCGAGCTTTTAGAGTGGCCGAGTCGGAGCCGAGGTTAGGCTCCGAACCCATCCAGCAAGAATGAAGGCGAGATTGACAACTTAACATCTATATTTTTAGAAGTACAAGTCGCTTTGCATTCAAAAATATATTCACGATTTGTGTTCGGATGTCTAAAGACATTGCTATTGTCTATACAACCACAAGCCATACAATTGCCACATTGAAAAGTTCCTTTACGTCCTATTGGTTCCGATCTCATAAAACCATCTTTGGTACATAAAAGTCTCTTAATGTTCTTTTTATATTTGTAACCAAATCGTGGTGTGTTACCTACAATGGCACAAAGATTTGGATCTTGGGTAAGAATTGGCCAGAATTTGGAGATGATGTCTTTAACTTGTTTACTGTCAGTACTGTATGTTAGCATTAGTCTTAAAGGCTGTGAATCCTGTTGTGATACTTTTCATTTCTTGTTCAGAATTCATTGATAGATTTCTACGAGAATTAGCTAAGCTGTCGTTAGTTTTTTTTTCTCTGAAAATTAGCTAAGGTGGAATCAGTCTCTTGCTGAGAATAGCCATGTGTTTGTAGGCGTTCTTTCAAATCTATAACTTCCTGTTGAATAACTTATGTTTGCGTGCATCTTTTAGTGATCCTAGATAATTCATTCTTCATTATATTACTAGTGATGTGCCTTGGGTGTATGCTATTCCTATGGAGATAATGATTTCTCCAAGTGGGCTTCCTAAACAAAGAAGTTTCCATTTCGTCTATTTCATTAATAGTAATACAAACATCAAGGAAACTGATTTGATGCCGTGAATGTTCACTTGTTAGCTTCAAAAAATAAGTGGTTCCATTTAAATATTGTAGAAATTGTGTGAATTGAATCTCATCACCTTCCCACAGCAAAAATAGGTAATCTACAAAACAGCCATAAAATTTGACACAATGAGACCATGGATTCATGGTACTAAGAATATACTGCTTCTCCCAGTCTGATAATACAATGTTGGCATAGCTATTAGTGCAGGGGGTGCCCATGGCTACTCCCCAGTGCTGCCAATAAATATTCCGGCCATAGGTGAAAAAATTGATTTAGAGTACCATTTCAAGTAAAGAACAAACAAGATTTGCATTTCTATGATTGTTCTTGTCTCCAATAACTTTTCTAACAGTTTCCATTCCATGGTCATTTGGAATGGAGGTAAATAAACTTGTTACGTCCATTGTTGTCAACAATAAGTTGTTCTTATCAGTTATTGTTCCCATAGCTGTTTTCAGTTTCCACAGAAAATCATCAGTGTCTCACAATACACTAGGAATACTAGCTAAAATTACTTTTAACTCTTTCTCAACAAAAAGAGACACGGTCTCTGTTATCCATCCTTGTCCAGCTACAATTGGACGAAGCGGTGGGTTAGTAATAATCTTGTGTATTTTCGGTAACCCACTAATAGAAGGAATGGTAGGATGATTTACTTAAAGAAGTCATGCTGTTCAGTGTTTATGCTGCCTTCTAACAACATATAGTATAGTTGATCTTGAACTTTCTTTATATGCATATCCAGTTTCTGAGAATTAACCTGTAAGTAGGTTACTCGATCTTCTAACATAGCTTTCATTGCAATTCTATATCTTTCTGAGGAAAGAATTACAATGCTTCCTCCCTTATCAGCCGGCTTCAGCACTATATCTTCATTATGTTGTAAATCAAAAATAGCTTGTCTTTCTTGAGGAGAAATATTGTGGAAATGCTTAGCATCTTTTCCTCTTCTTAACTTTTCTACCTCATCATTACACATTCTAGTGAATAAATCAACTGCTGGATGATTCGTTGCAACAAATGCACTGGGTTTCTTAAGTATCTTATGCTCTTGCTTCATATTCCCAAATATGTTCTTCAAGGATAAATTATGTGCAAAGCATTTCATGTCTAATACAAACTCACTAAGATCTGACTTCAGAGATGGCATAAAACTAAGACCTCTTTCCAAAATATTAGTTTCTTCTTTATTTAACAAATGTTTTGACAAATTCACTACCAGAGAGTCTTTATCTAATTCATTGTCTTTTTTCTTTTCCTGTCTTGGCTCATGGCCCGTGGATTCCTGTGTTGGTTCTACTTCAGGAAAACCGGTAAATGTTGTGTCAGTGGAACATGAACCACTCATTTTTTAGGAAGAGTACCTATATCACCAGGTTTAAGCCCTGCTTCCATGAATGTGATGGCACTTACATCCAGTATTTTCTATAGGGTCTAGTCCCGAGCAACTAGGCTGTTCACCTTCTAATGATCTTACTTCCATATTCGCTCTAGAACCTTGTACTAGAGCAGTAATTTGTGGGGTACTTCTTTTTCTTATGTTCTTAGCATGATTCGAATCAGCTCTCCTTTCATCTCTGGGCCATTCAAAGATCCTCCTATTTCTAAAGTTAGCAATATCTCTTGTTAATTTTTTGTTTTTTTGATCTTTCAACCTTGCCTCATATGCATTTAAATTAAACTGCAGTGTTTCCAGTTTATTTATCTGGGAGTTAGTCAGATCAAATTTCTCAAGTTCCACTTGTTTCTCTTTTATAAAATCAGTGATTTTCAGTTCCTCTGGTTTGAAAAATTCTATGAGTAAACACATATAGCAAAAACTGGTTTCTAAATTTATTGCTTGCCACTTTGCCAACATCTCAGGATACTGATTGCCATAACTAGGCATGCATTTAATTCTCATCCATCTTGGAATTACCTGAGTATGCATGCTTGCTTCCATATGGAAGCGTTGCCATGTTAGCCTTTTAAGGCAATAAGCAGCTGCCTCTACTTCCCCTAAAATATTTTCAAATGTGCTGTCATCCGTAATCTCCATTGGTGGTACCATCCACTAGGGATTCAACATTTAGTTGTAATAAGGGATTAGAAGCACCTCCTGGTGACATCACCCCTGAGTTAGTTGTCATAAAAGCAAATGTAGTGTGTGTTTTACCATTGACACATGAATCATCATTGCTTGTCTTGTCAGCCATGTGTAGTGAGAAATTACCAAACTGAACAATATTAGAAAAATGTATATTTCACTACTAGAGTGACGGCTAGTAAACAAAAAAATCCTTATATGAAAAATCAAGCCGCAACTCCACAGCTGAAGTAAATTTCAATGCTTTATAATGAATCACTTTGAACAAAGTAACATTCAGACCTTTCAGTCCTAATAGATTCTAAAAACTTCCACCAGGTATAAAAATCTTTGGTATCAAAGACCCTTCGGTCCTATTTTATTCTTCACAAAGTTTTAAAATGTTCACAACTCTTAAAAGAGCTCAATAAAAATGTACGTACTTTCTTGAAATCCCAAAAGAACATAACTTAAATAAACTTTGTTGCTAAATAACATAAACAAAGTCTGTAGGCTACGTAACGGCAAATACTGTCATAAACAGCTCATAAGGCACGGAGCTACAAAATCCTCAGCTGTTAAACACTCTCCCAAACATAAGCTTGAAATTAGTGTCAGTTCCGTGAAATGCTCCGTAAGGCCAAATGCTGGAACACCCACATAACCAAGGTGTATACACACTTCAAGTACCTTGAAATATGAAACAACAAGAAGTACAAATAAATTCTGGTTCATGCAACAAATCTGTAGATAGATGCAGCAATGCTCTAAAGTCCCAAATTACTCGATAAGCGCTTTCGGTAAAAACCTTCTTCAGATCATATCAGATAGGGACTTCACTTCTTTCTTTTAAAATAAATCACATCCAATAAGCTTTGAGGTAGTAGACGGCGCCTCTTCTTTCAAAAGCAACATCAGCCAATAATGTTACTCTTGGTAAAACACACCTTCTCTTTCATGCAATGGTAGGTCTCCTAGTTTTCAGGATTGGTTTTAATGGTATGACAGCATTCAAACCCGGAGGGCAATCTGCCCGTAGATTAATGATTCATCTAGTTTCACATAATTCAGTTTTGTTAGTAATATCACCTCACCTAATCCCATCATAAATTCTATCAATAGCTTTAAAGTTAAAGCTGTGGTTCGGGAATTTCATGACATGGGTTGCTAATTCATTATGCATATCTCCTTTCCGTATGTCATTTAGATGCCGTAATATTCTTTTTTTAAAAATCTGGTTAATTTTCCCAACATAAAATGATGTGCAATTTCTGCATGTTGCCAAGTAAACTATATTTTTAGAAGTACAAGTCGCTTTGCATTCAAAAATATATTCACAATTTGTGTTTGGATGTCTAAAGACATTGCTATTGTCTATACAACCACAAGCCATACAATTGCCACATTGAAAAGTTCCTTTACGTCCTATCTCATAAAACCATCTTTGGTACATAAAAGTCTCTTAATGTTCTTTTTATTTTTGTAACCGAATCGTGGTGTGTTACCTACAATGGCACAAAGATTTGTATCTTGGGTAAGAATTCGCCAGAATTTGGAGATTATGTCTTTAACTTGTTTACTATCAGTACTGTATGTTAGCATTAGTCTTTTGCCTATTTCATTAATAGTAATACAAACATCAAGGAAACTGATCTGATGCCGTGAATGTTCTTTTGGGATTTTGAAAAAGTACGTACATTTTTATTGAGCTCTTTTAAGAGTTGTGAACTTTTTAAAACTTTGTGAAGAATAAAATAGGACTGAAGAGTCTTTGATACCAAAGATTTTTATACTTGGTGAAAGTTTTTAGAATCTATTAGGACCGAAAGGTCTGAATGTTACTTTGTTCAAAGTGATTCATTATAAAGCATTGAAATTTACTTCAGCTGTGGAGTTGCGGCTTGATTTTTCATATAATGATTTTTTTGTTTACTAGCTGTCACGCTAGTAGTGAGATATACATTTTTCTAGTATTTATAAGAATGGTTTCCATGTTCCCTTGTTTGTTATACCTTTACACATGGTCTCCCATTTTTGTTTCTACCTTAATATTGAGGCTTCATTTCAAACAGTTCCTTTTATATTATATTTATGTAGTGAGATAACTTGTTATGGTTGATGAGTTTTTAATTTGATTTATCATAGGTATACACTGCCAAGGCAGAGGTAATATATGTTTTACATGCTTTACGCTCATATGTTGGTTAACTCTCATAAACTAAGAAGGTTTAAATTCCTTAATGTCTTTATTGTTTATAAAAATGCTGTGGCCTAACTAGGTTTTGAAGGAATAAGAATAATCCATGTATAATACAAACACTGATTTTTACTGATTATTTTATATTTAGTTTTTATGTTATGCTGTTTTCAAACAGGAACCATGCTTTGCCTAGGTCTTTTACAATTGGTCATGAACAGCAGGTTGGAAACCTCCCCTTAATTCAGGACTGGTTAAATATGTGTTGTGTCATCACACTTCCTGGTTTTACATTAGGTACTTCTGATTTGTTAATTTTTGTAGGTGTGTTAGTTGAAACTAATATGATTAGCTATTCATTGTTATTTTAACCAATAAGGACCTCTGTACTTTATGATCTGATGAAAGCAAAGTCTCGCTGAAAGCGCTCATCATTGTACTCAGGCCTCCTTGTTTGTTTTCTCAAAGTACATTTAATTTTTAATACTTTAGTTGCCTTTCTACACAGCCTCAGCAGTGGTGTCGCTTTAGGATTTGTTACTGTTTTGCTTCACTTCGACCTGAAATGCCTTCAGCATGAGTATGATATATTTACTTTTTCTATTAATCAGACATCAGTGACTTATCTCATAGTCGGGGCTTTATCACTCCATATGACAAATATGGCTCTTACCATTTTACTTTTAACAAATGTCCACTCATGGAACTTGAGTGCTCAAATTTCTGCAGAGAGCCATGTTCTTGTGAGCAGACACCATTTTACTTTTTTTCATACTCTTTTTAGTCATTGCCTTTCACATTCATAAATGCAGGAAGGGGCTCTCATGTGAATTGAGCAGCTAGTCTCACATCACAACTGGCCTGGTCTCAGATCTCCTGGCAAGATATTACTTTAAACGCAACTACACATGCCTCCAAATTTGTCTGTTCAGTCAGTGGCTTCAGGAGGGTTACAAACTGAGCTATATGAACATATCTATTGCTACCATGTCCTCAGAAGTGATGGCTATGTTTAGAAGAAACTATTCTTCTGTAGTCAGCTAGCAGTCAAGGCAGTGAGTCTCCCTCAGAACTCTGGCTCAGTAATGACTGCTAGTTTCAGCTCTATATCTCTCTAATGTCCCTGATGTTTGGGGACTTCCTGAGTTTCACTCAAACTTTAGCTCTGTCCCTCCTAATTCCTCCTACTCTAGTGACTTTTGAGAGATTATGTGGTGAATTACCCTTAAACAATGACAATAATTATAGTTTTGCACTTATGTAACTTCAGAAAATCTATATTGTTACAATCTCTTATTCTGTCAATGTCTCAAGCTAATAGTACTAGTATTTTAATCTTGTCCCTGATTGTCCCTGATTATTTCTGGATTTGTCCCCAATTCTGTTGAGATTTGTCCCCGATTCATTTTGGGCTTATGTGTAGTACAATAACTACAATTGCATTGTCTTCAAACTTTTGGAAGTGGTGCTGAATACTGTCACGATAAAATGATAGTCTCCTTTCACAAGTTAGACATGAAGATTACCAGGTGCCTCCTTTGGCAAGCTAATCACTCTGACTTAAGTTCTTCCAGAACTGACCTCCAATGCTCTGTCCTTAAACTCTTTCACTCCTCTGGAACCTCTCTCTGACTTTAATACCCTCAGGTCTGTACCTGAGGGCTATATTTCACATAACAGATATCCCACTCCCACCAAAGTGGTCAACACAATGGCCAGTAAGCTATAAAATATGTCAATAATAGTGAAAATATAAGCAACACAGAAAAATCACAAAAACTGTTGCTCGTCCCTCTCTAACATAGATGCCAAGCAGGTGGGATATTTTGTTTAGATGATTTAATACATAGAAACACATCAGGATGGACGGCAGCATCATAACATGTAAATGATCTGGTTAACAGACAGAGCTTACATAATGTCACTTGTCTGTTCAGGATAAAACAGACGAACATTCGTGGGTTCAGTTCAAGCAGTTTATTACACACAAACACATCAAATGAGGCTTTGTAACTTAAACTTAAATAAACTTATAAACAGACTGACTACCACACTCATGCATGTTAACACTCTGGCTGTTCTCACAAAATGGCAGTGCTGCCTGCACATGCTCACTATTTATATGCACATGCTTACATCTGGAAATGGTACAGACACATTCTCTGATCTACACATACATACTTGCTTTTATCTCAACAGCTTACTACAAAATGACAGTCAACCTTGCACGTGCTCAGTATTTATACACTTGTGCAAGCCCTTGGATAGCTTCTTAAAAATACATGAGCACATACTGATCTACATCCTCCCTCTTAAAAAGATTGCTCTTTGTAAAATCAACATTAGAGTTAGACATGTATTACTATAGACATTATAAACAAAACACAGTGTTCATATCCAAGTTGCCATATATCTGCTACGTGGTTTGGAGATGCGACCAAATCTCGTAACATAACTATCTGGACTGAATTTAGCAACAGGGACAGTCTTTGGTGAACAACTCTTATCAGGAACTTTTGGATTCATCACAGGAATGGGAATATTCTTTGGAACTTGCTCAGTAATTGGAACACTGTACAACTCACTCTGAGATAAAGAGTCTTTCTCACAGGCTATGTGCTGTGGCACACGCTCAGAAACCGGTCTCAAATGTTTCCAATTCCACCTAAACTCTGCTCCTTATGATTCCACAATATATGATCTTGACTGTGAGCAAATATTCTTCATAACACCAATCTGATCATAACCTCAGGACATTTGCATCCTTACCACTTCTCCTTCTTGTAATGGATTGAGTGGTTTGCTGGTTTTATTGTAGTAGAACTACTGGATTAGGCGTTTCTTCAACAGACTGACTTTCACTGACTTGTTATTCTTGACACATGGAACCGAAAATTTACTACTGATTCGTAATGTGGTTCTGGTTTGTCTCGACAGAAGTCTCTCAGCAGGTGAACCAAGATGTTTATCATGAGAAACATTTCTGAGATTCAAGAGATTCAGGAAAACATGAGTATTATCTCATTTTGACTTCTCTAGTAACTGTTTTTCACTTTGAACTGCACTTTCTGCCAAATCATTTGACTGTGGGTACTCGTGGCTGATTGTTACAGGAGTAAAGTTCTATTCTTCAGCAAATATTTTGAACTGTTGGCTTGTAAACTGCATGCCACTGTCAAAAATAACTTTGTGTGGACTACCATTCACTGTAAAATTATGCTTCATCTTAGTAATGACAAAATTGGATGCTAGATTAGGAAGTAGGTCAATCTCGAACCAATTGGAGTAAGAGTCCACTAACATCGAATAATATTGACCATTCCTCTGGAAGATGTCAGTGACTACTGCTGACCAAGGTAATTTAGGAATCTGGTTTATCTGAAGTGGTTCTTTCTGCTGATGTGGCTTTGTACTATATAACACATGGAACAAGATAAAAGAGCTCTCCCAATGTCTTGTGACATAGAAGGGCAAAATACTAGTCCTCGTACCCTTCTTTTGGTAGAGCCAGTTCCTTGGTGACCATGATGTAAAACAGTAATGTACTCTTGTTGCAAGGACTTTGGAACAATTACTTTTGGATCTTTCATAATGATACCCTTCTCAGACAAAAATCTCATCTCTGTACAGAAAATAAGGCTGCACTTCTTGAGATAAACTAGATTGCTTTGACGGCCATCCTTGACTGATAAAGTAGACAAGCCTTTGTAAAACTGGATCTGTGGCTGTCTGATCTCTTAACTCATCAAAACATGTGGAAGAAAAAGTTCTCACTTCCACAACTTCAAAATCAAGGTTCTCATTCTTGTGCGGTTCTGTGGTGTTTCTGGGGGATCTGTATAATGTATCAGCAAGATAAAGAAGTTTGCCTTTCTTGTAGTCAAGAGTGAAATTATACTTTTGCAATCTCAGCATCATACGTTGCAGTCTGGCTGGAGCTGAATGTATAGGCTTTCTCAAAATTGAGACTACCAGTTGGTGGTCCGTTTCAGTGTGGATTGGTATACCATAAACATAATCATGGAACTTCAAACATGCAAACACAATTGCCAAGACCTCTTTCTTAATCTGGGCATACTGCACTTCAGTTTGGGTAAGAGTTCTTGATGCAAAGGCAACAGGTTGACCCTCTTGTAGAATGACTGCACTTAGACCAAATTTCGAAGCATCACATGAAAGAGTAACTGGCTTGGGAACATCATAGTATCTGAGAGTTGGTGGACTGGCAATTCTCTGTTTCAGGACATCAAATGCCCTCTGGTGTTACTCTAACCAAGACCATGATGCATCTTTATGTGTCAGCTCTCTGAGTGTTGCTGATATTTGACTCAGGTCTGGAATGAACTTGCCTAGATAGTTAACCATGCCAAGAAAACATTGCAGGGCTTGAATATTGTCTGCAGCTGGCATCTCAAGAATGGCTGTTTGCTTTGAAGGGTCTGTCATAGGCCTGAACTGGTAAATAATGACAAACATAAGTCACTTCTTGTAGCCTGAATTTGCATTTCTGTGGATTGAGCTCATGATTCACTTGACGTGCCCTTCCCAGAATTTTTCTGTGGTTTCTGTCATGCTGAGCTTCACCATGACCTCCTAGTAGTATGTCATCTACTATAATAGCAGAAGGATACTCAGAAAAAAGTTGCTCCATTGCACTTTGAAAGACATCACTTGCAGAATTTATCCCAAATAGCATTCTCAAAAATCTGCAACTGCCAAATGGAGTACTGAATGTAGTGAGCAATGATGATTTCTTGTCAAGCTGGATTTGCCAAAATGAACTCTTTGCATCTAAGACAGAAAAAACAGTAGCAGTTGGCATCAAGACTGTGACTTATTCGACTGTCTGCTTTGAATGATGAGGTCTTTTAGTGCTTTGTTCAAATCTCATGGATCAATACATATTCTGATGTTATCTAAGCTTTTCTTATGGAAGATGCCCATTCAGTTGGAGTTGCAACTGTACAAACTCTTTAACTCTGTCCTGCATGGCTACTGGAACTTTTCGTGATGGCCTGATAACTGGTCTGACATCTGGGTCTAACTTCATGGAGTACACAACTGGAAGCTTCCCTAATTTGTCTTTGAAAAGATCAGAATAGGTAGAAAAAATGTACTGGGTGAAATTAGAGTAGTGGTCTTTCAAATTAACTTGGCAGACTTCCTTATTAAATGAAAGCAGTCCCAGTTTTAAACTGTCTCTGAGCCCTAATACAGATTGGACATGCCTCTTGACCACATAAAATAACAAGCCATACCTTCTCCCAGCAGAGTAACATGGAGCTGAACCTTCAGTTTGAATTTCTTCACCACTATAAGCAACAAGCATCGCACACATTGCTAAATCAAGCCTTTCACTATGACACACAGTAGCAAATGTTTCTGCTGCCATGACACTGCACTTGTAACCTGTGTCAGCATTGAGCTCTATGGGTTTGCCATTTATCCGAACAGTACAAAACACTTCATTCTTTGCCCTTAAATCTACTGCATTGACTGTTTCATGCAGGACTGACGCACCATCAACATAAAGAGTAGGGTTGCAGCTTTCTAACTGATCAACTTTTTTTTTTAAATGTTCCCTTTTAATAAAAGAATGTGGGGCTTTTCATTTACAAAACCTTTTAAAATAATTCCATTTATTGCATTTGTAGCATTGCTGACCAAAAGATAAATATTTGTCCCTTTCAGATTCATGCCTTCCACTATAATTATTACAGTTGGCAATAAAACTGGGTTGAGGCCCATGCTTTTAGTTTGCTGACGCACTCTTATGCTTCACTGAGACCGTGCGGACTCTGGAATTTGCTAGCAAAGTTCTGGGGTTGACCAGTGAGTGCTGCAGGGGCTACAGTTGCTGCCATGTGCTTGGGCCTGTTTCTTTTAACTATGTGCTGCATACTATCAACATGCGCTTTATCACTTTGCCTTCTAGAGATATTCTCATTTGTAAGCATATGTGTGTGCTTTTCTGTGAGCTCATATATCTGACAAATCTCAATGGCCTCATTCAAAGTTAAATCACTTTCATGAAGCAAAGTCTTTCTCACAGCAATATCTTTAATACCACACACAAGTCTGTCCTTTATAAACTCATTCCTTAAATCACCAAATCTGCATGTTTTAGCCCTATTTCTCAAGTCAGTTATATATGCTGCAAAAGTTTCACCAGGCTTTTGATCCCTTATGTAAAGTAAGTGTCTTTCCGTTGTAAAAATTTGTCTGGGGGTTACACACTTCTATAAATTTATGTTTTAAGCACTCAGCATCATCCCTTGATGCAGCCTCTACAACAATATGACAGTCCCCTCCCCCCACTCCTGTACAGATAGCAGGTGCATCCACCATTGAACTTTCCCTTTCAATGGCTTCTGGCCCAGCTAAATTAAGCAGAATAAATGCCTTTGTATGGTCATCTTTATCAGAAAATGCAGCCTGTATGAAAATGTGATACTTTTGCTCAAGCAGTCTACAGTTATCTGCAACATTACTGTCAAACACAAGTACAATGGGTTTTCGAAATCAGTCTGCCATGCCCACAAAGTATGTATAAACACACTGAAAATATGTCCCTTGTAATTATGTATGAACAAACTGTTCTGTGAGCTTGCAGTAACATTCAAATGTACAATAAACTCTTTGAAATATTGTACTTTGTGAAATATGCTCTGCAATGGCCGTGCTCTGCAAAACATCTTTACTGTTATACTGCACAAACATGTGAACACTTTATACGTCTGAAAACTCGGATATCTTTGATTAATACAAAAAGTACATGCATAAAGAAAATGCAGTCATCTCCTCTTATTTTATTCATTTTATACAATTTGCACTTTATTTCAAACATTTTCCATAGTAATTTGAATATTTTATCAATATTGGACATATTGGTTTATGTAAATATCATTTAGAATGTTCAGTATGCCTTGTTTCATGTTTTGTAAATAAGAAATAGTGCTGAGCAGGTTTTAACACCTGAAATTAATTTCTGACCTGTTTTGTGAAGTATGTGTGTTTGAGGGAGGATTCACTCCTTTATATTCCTCCAGTTTCAACTGAGTGTCTCTCGATCTTGAACTGAAGAATTTGGATTCCATCCTGGTTTCAAGTCCTTTAGACATGCTGCTTCTGACACCATGTCCTTTTAGACATCTCACTTCTGACACCATGTCCTTTTAGACATCTCACTTCTGACACCATGTCCTTTTAGACATCTCACTTCTGACACCATGTTGCTCATTCCTCTCTAACAAAGATGACAAGCAGGTGGGATATTTCATTTAGATGCTCTAATACATAGAAACACATCAGGATGGAAAGCAGCATCATAAAATATAAACAAACTGGCTAACAGACAGACCTTACATACATACATGCTTACATCTCAACACTCATTCACTAGACTCATCAGCCCAAGAACACTTATGCAGAAATAACCTTATTTTGAAAACAGTTGTTCTGATGTCCAGCCTCTTTGCAAGATTGGGAGGGGGGTGGTAATCTAGCTGCAAACGTTTGTACAAGTGTATCTAACACACCTCTTAATCAAATGGGTAACTTTTTGACTTTGTCTACAGAAGGATGGTAGTGGTCTTCATCAGTAGCTAGAGATATAAAATGAAAACAAAAATAATGCTCGTCAGTCTCATTGCTGCAGTAGTGATTGGCTATTTGGGTAATATCTTGCCCATGAAGCAACAACTGGCCGGTACTTAAAAAAATATGGCTCCCCTTCATACCTACACTCAAACATCTGAATGACTAATCCCTCAGAGGGAAGTCAGGAGTAAGTATTCAGACAACTTCAGCACTTCTTTGTTGCCTTAAGGGGAAAGCAGCTCTGAAGCTTCGCAGGAGCAGCAATTGGCTATCGGTTTAATTTCTGGCAGAGAAGTCCCCATAGGGGAACCCTTTCACACAGAAAATATTGCTTTTAAATATTGTTGATGTATTTTTTTTACTTTCAGAGGAATACCAGCAATTTTATTAATATCAGACGTTTCTTGTCAGAAACTGCTATTTTTAGAAAGGGGCGGTTTTTGTAAAAAAAAAAAAAAAAAGTACTGCTGTTGAGGCATTTTAACTAAAGTATACGAATCTAAAGATTGGTAAGTGTTTTTATGTATTTAAATGGTGCTTGAGAGTTTTAGTGGCTGTGTACACTTCATGACAAATAACCTTCACTACATTACTGCTGGAAACATTTTGCTTGAGGGTTTTATCTAGTATAAGCATTTCTTGTTTTCTCTCGGTGCACTAATTCACCAATAAATCTCTATTGTCCAAACTTAGCCAACATAACCATACCATTTGGCCCTTGATAACACTTTTCTTTTGTCTAAAGGAGTGACAACCATGGAAATGCAAAAAAGTTTTCGAATAAGTGGTCTTTCTAAAAATGTTACAAGTAAACGTGTCACTTTTCTCATCTTTTTCAATGGTCATATCTAAGTAGTTGGATTGCATACATAGGTAAATTTTAAAAAAATCAGTCATACTTTCCAATAATTTAACAAATTGTTTAAACAAGTCAGCATCCCCATTCCATACCACCGATATGTCATCCAAAAATCTGAAATATTTGAGTATCATACTCTTAAAAGGACAATCACTTAATATTCCCATTCTGCCAGGATGGTTAGTGAATTAGACTTTGTAGAGGACTTATTCAGGGAAAGATGCTATCCAGACTGGATGTTAAACCAAGTGAGGCTTGAACTTATGGAAAGAAGGAAAACAAAATTTGCCCCTATTTTAGGGTATATATTGATCGATAGAGTAGTGGTGTGAATGAAGATTTGGCCAGCAAAATTTGTGTCCACAAGGATGGAGCCATGATAAAACCATACAACGGATTGTGCAACAATTTGGTAAAAATTATGTACACCTGCTGGGAAGTTGTGTTTCCAGAAGAGCTGAAGCATATACTGGGCAAGGGGCCTAGTGTTTCCTGCACAGGAAGGAACATAAAAAATATTTTGGAAAGTGGTTGCAAAAAGATCAAAAGGGTGTCTATGATGGTAAAGTGTGGAAGTTGTAGGTATTGCAGGTTTATTAATGATGGTCCATTTGTAATGGTGAATGGTTTCAACAGGCCTTTGTTGTGCCTTGGAAGATGTAATTGTACAACTAAGATGGTGGTCTGCCTTGCTTCTTGTACTTCTTGTACTTCATGTGTCGTGTTTTATGTGGGTCCACAAGAAAGCTGAAGGATACAATTCATGAGCATATGTATTAAATTAAAAATGGAGCGAGACTAATGCTTTATATAAGCACACTTCTGAGTGTGCATCTTTTAATAAATTCATTTTTTTCTTTGCTATTGACAGGCTGGAACCAAATGAGAGACAGAAGACGATTTTGAGAATTTACTTGAATTCAAAGAGTTAATATGGCAAAGTAGATTAAACACAACAAAACTGCCAGGTTTAAATGATTACATTTCTATCACTAGTTTTTTTAAAGATGAGGGACAGAATTATACAAATCCACACAAGTGAATGTTGGTCACACTTGGAAATGGTTATATGTTTGTTGAGGTTATTTTATTGTTTTGCATTTATTGTTAATAGGATGTTTTCTTGAAAAAATACTTTTAGAATATTTTTTGTAATTAATTATTTATCATTATTGTTGTATTGTAAATGAGCTATTCATGCTGTTAATTCAAATACAGGTTTAGTAAATTTATACATTTTTAAAGAAAGGTGATTTATTTTTATAAAAAGAAGTGACATAAGATTGTTTAAAATGAACTCTGATGAAGTCCTGAAATGTTTTGTATATATCGGATGAAAAAGTTAAGTTATTTTATGGTGATATATTAAAAGATTTGCATCCGTAGTTTGTGGCCCTTTTATTCTGAAGCAGTGAACTGGTAGCATTGGTGGAACCTCTCTGATGATCTTCTTTGTAACTAGTCTTCTCCCACTATACCTAAAAAGAAAAAAAAACAGTATAGAAGGAGCCCTTGCCTACATCATGGGCTCAGACAGTACCTCTGCTGCTGGTGAGTGACTGCAGTGGCCTTTTGTTGTCCTTCACACCACTCACTGTTTTCTCTGGTTCCTCTGGTGTACTCCCATCTCACAATGGACAGAGGGTTAGCCACGTCCTTTCTGGCTGTCCCAGAACCAAATCTGCGCATGGGAGAACCATCTTCTTTGGGCCTAAGAGTTTCTCCGGGAGGTTTATCTTTGAGGGGCTGGGGAAGGAGACCTCTTGTCTGGGATAATTTGCCATCTCTCAGTCAGTTTCCTTCCAGGGAAGTCCCTAGAAAAAAGTAAAAAAAGATTAGACATTATTTCTCCAAATACATTTGGACTCTTCATAAGGATGATTTGTTCACCTTAGCCAGGAGTTGTTTTCCAGACGTTTTATTCTGGAGATTAGAAATCCATACCAGAAGGCTAACAAGTTCAATATATTCCTGATGAAAATGTCAGAGAAGTCTGACTAGCGCAGTGACAGGACTTTTTATTCTCAAGCCCACAATTCCTATTCAGAGGAAAATTTGCCCTCTCCAAATCTATTAGAGGTGTTTTCCCTTTTCTACGACTAGTTCCAAGATGTATGGTGCATTTTTGCAAAAAACAAGTGAATATTTTCTCTAAACTGAGGATATATTATGATATGCTGGAAGGAGATTCACCTCATGCTACACCTAATCCTCCTATTATGCCAACCATGGAGGATGTGCTAAATGCTGTCTGTGATAACCCTGACCCTCAGCCTTCAGTCTTCCAAAAAATGCAGAACACTTATTAATGCCAACCCATCCCCTGCAGAAAAGAAGGAATGGTATTAGACAGATTTCATATGAAAATTTTCTTCCAGTTTATTCTGCCAGGTGTTGACAGCTTGTGGGATTGTTCTGCCACACTTCCTTCAAATGGTAGGTCCTGTATGAATCCTAGAATTTCTAACCTGTGTCAGGTGTTTAAACATCCTCTGCAGAATGTGTATAAATGTGCAGATACTGTGCTGATGGCCAAAACAAGAGCTACTGTTCTGAGAAGAAATGCCTGGGTATGTACTCAAAAGTATTCTAATGAAGTAAGTCTGAGATTATAAACTCAATTTTAGACAGCTATTTTGATTGACACTGCTACTACTCAGGTTCTCAGTTTGATGACAAAGGGAAATTAATTCACCTCATATTATAAATCTTACAACCCCTTTGCTTTGCCTTTTTTTTAAAACAAAATAATCAACCCTTGCCATATTCTGGGAAACAGGGAACAAAACAGATGTTAGGAGAGGAAGACTAAAAACAAGAATCCTTTTAGGAAAATCAGCTAGCATTTCTCCTTTCCCTACATCTCTATGACTGTTTTGCAGACAGGCTCTCAATCTTTCCCTTGGGCAATAGACTGTCTCACACTCTTGGGTACTAATACTGGTTCAGGATGGTTACAGTTGGTACTATATACTCAATTCCTCCTTACCCTCCAAACTAGAGTTGTTTTTTCCCTCAAGTTCTCCAACACATTCTTACCCTAGGATTCATATTACCAGTGCCATTACACTAAAGGAAGGAAAGAAAGAAGACTTCTACTCCACAATGTTTCTGGTTTAAGAATGAGCTTTCCTGGAGATTGTTCTAGACCTTCCCTTTCTCAAACGGTTTGTGAAAGTACCATCATTCACAATGTGGACCCTTTAGTGTCTGTTAAAAGTAATTTCTCTTCTGAGGTTGAAGGCAGCTATGATTCTCATGATTCCTCTTGCCAGTTTACATATGATAAATATTCAGCGGCTGAAAAATGTAGACCCAGCAGTCTCATTCTCTGGAATTTTCTGATTCCAATTTTGGCATTATCAAGAAAGAACTGTATTGGTGAAAGCAGTAAGACGCCTCAGTTTTTGTTTGGGGAGCAGTTTCTATCAAGGTAATGGTGAGAGGCCTGTGCCACAATATAGAATGACCAAAGCACATAAATGTCAAATAGTTGTTAGCTGTGACCCGTGCCACATAATCTCTTCATAATCTGTGGCCCTCGGGACTATGACTGGTGATTACAGACAGTAACTTAGTGATGTGGTACATAAACAGGGGGACACCAGGTCTTACCACCTGTACTGGCTTGGTGTGATAGCTTGGGATTTACATTTACAGCAATGTATAACCCTCCAAGAATTTTACACATTATCAGAACAAAATGTAGTAGCAGCAGACAAGCTAAGCACGATTAGAATGACAAGGGGAACCAGATCATATCATCTGTGCAGTCTAGCCATAGTAGCCTGGAATATAGCTTTTCAGCACAATCTGAGTCTACAGGCATCTTACATATTGAGGGAGCAAAAATGTGTGGTGTACAAGCTTAGTAGAACTCTCATGAATAGAAATTGAATGAGGGTTTTTTCCAGGAATGGATCCAGCCGTGGGTATCACTTCAAATACATGTGATCAGCTGCTGCCTTTTTCATCTGTCTCAGCCAATAGGTATGTCAGGATCCCAATGGAGCCAGTGCTGGCAACTTTCAGAGCTTAGATCCTAGGCTAAGGTTCCTCCTCTTACCCATAATTCTCCTTCATCCAATCAGCTCATCAAATCTAGTTTGCCACTTGAACTAGCCAGACATGTCTCCAGGGTTAGCTGCTATGTCTCAAGATCTACAGATAAATTACTTTTAACTGTGACATATAGATAGGTTAGGATATTTCAGGATAACTTCATTCCTCTTTACAGTTAACCTTCTGAATTTCTCTTTTAATGCCATTGTTGGTACTATTCTGTTTTGGACATTTCACTCTCCTCCCTTTTTAGTTTCTTTAGTACTTTTCTCCCCAAAAGAATTTGTTTACCATTGTTTTTTTCTGACAGATATATATTTAGATACTGTTTCAGCAGTTACTATGAAGTGTTGCCGACCTTTTCTCATAGTTGTTAGTATTTCCTCAAAATAAACAATTATAAACAAATATGTACTACTGCCCTTTACATCCCTTCTGGCAACAATACAGCTATACTGGAAGATATCCTACATTGGATATCCATAACATTTTCACAAGAAAAAATACTACTAGGTCATATGAATGTCATTTGGATGGATATAAGCGCTAACTCACCTACATCTATAGCATAAACCTCAGTGCTTTCACACAACTAATTAATAGCCCCACACATTATAGCAAGGCATCAAATTCCCTATTAGACTGGATCCTAGTATCAGACCTTAGCAAATACTCCACCACAGGTACAGTATCAGACTCTCTCAGTGATTATCTCCCAGTTTATACAACCAGCCATCTCACATATCCAGTTAAACAGCATATTTATAAAAAAGCACTCAGCTTCTAGTAAAAGGAACTTCATAAAACCCTCCTTAGATGATGCTGTAAATTAATTCAATGCAACTTTTCTAAATATCATAAATAGCCTGGCACCTGCTAGAAGGAAAGACTAAAAACAAACAATACAATTTGGCTATCCAAAAAAGTAGAATGCCATTGCAGGATAGAGAAAAAGCTTGAAAGGAATGGCAAGAATATAAAACACCTCAATACAGTAAACTCTCAGTTAACCGGAACTCAAGCAACCAGCAAAAAAAAATTGAAGAAATACAGTACAATTTTCATGTGTTGCACTTTCTGTTTCCCCCCCATAGAAACATGCCTTACATTTTTAGAGTTTTAGAGTTTTAAAATGGAAGATAAGAATAAATTTCCTCTCTCCCCAACCTGAGAACAAGTCAAACCAAACAAGTAGTATAGGGTACAGTATTAGTCATGCCTGTTTTTAATAGTAACTCTCAAGCAACCAGAAATTAGAAGTTATGTACATACCATAACGTTCCATGTTAGTTGTCTTCTCTCGCCTTCTTTCTTGCTGGATGGGTTCGGAGCCGATCCTCGGCTCTGACTCGGCACTTGCTAAGCTTGAGAACTCATTTTACCAGCTCGAGGCAACCCTATATCCCATGATGCAAGGTGTGACTACCTCAGATCTCGTTTGGTAGCTAGAAGAAAACCCTGCCAAAAAACACTTCTTCCCCAGGAAGAAGACTACTAAATGTAGGAGAAACTAGGCTGATAGCCACTAACAATAATGACTCTTCCTACTGGGAACTCTTGGAAAGAGTGACAACACCCCCAACAAAAGGAAGGTACAACCTCAAGATCAGTCCAGGCCAGGGGGAAGGAGGGAGGGACGCAAGAAAGAAGGCGAGAGAAGACAACTAACATGGAACGTTATGGTATGTACATAACTTCTAAATGTTAAGTTGTCAAACTCGCCTTCATTCTTGCTGGATGGGACCGTCCTAGCACCTCTATCCTGGGTGGCTCAATGGAACAGACTCTTGAGAACTGTGGAACCAAACCTAGCCCTGTCCCTGGAGGCCAAGTCCAATTTGTAATGAGAGACAAAGGTGTGAGGAGTGGCCCAAGTGGCTGCTGCACAAATGGTGTCAATAGGTAGCCTATCCTGAAAGACTGTGGATGTGGACAGGCTCCTGGTAGAATGTGCTTTTGGTTTTGAGGACAGTTGCTTGCCTCTAAGATGATAAACATAAGAAATGATAGAAGACAGCCATCTGGATAAGGTCACTTTAGAGACTGGGAGACCTTTTCTGTTCTCTGCATAAGAAAGGAATAGTTGATCAGATTTTCTGAATTGTTTAGTTCTGTCCAAATAATATCTGAGTTGACGATGGACATCTAAGCAATGAAGTTTTTGTTCAGCTTTGTCTGAATAATTATGGAAAAAAACTGGCAAATCAATAGATTGATTAAGATTCGTCTGGGAAGCAACTTTGGACAAAAAAAGATGGATTAGGTCTTAAAGATACCCTATCTTTGTGAAAAACCAAGTAAGGGGAACGGACACAGAGGGCCTGAAGTTCAGAAACCCTTCTAGCTGAAGTAACAGCCACCAAGAAAATTGTTTTCCAGGAAAGAAACTTTAAAGAGCATGTAGCAGCCGGTTCGAAGGGGGGTAGAATCAAGGATGCCAGCATTAAGTTCAAATCCCATTGCGGAGGAGGATCTCTGATTGGAGGCTTCATGAGAAATATACCTCTGAGAAAGGCTTTGCAAAGCTTGTGGGACATTATGTTTTGATCCGCTAAACCAACATGAAAATTAGAGATTGCTGCCAATTGGACTTTAACTGTAGAAGAAGAAGACCCTGCTTGAAAAATCTCTGCTAAGAAGTCCAAAACTGAATGCACTGGAGCAGTAAAGGGATCTAAGTGTTTAGACTTTGCCCAGAAAGAAAAACGTTTCCACTTGCTAGCATAAATCTTTCTGGTGGAGGACTTTAGAGAAGCTACTATGATATTCCTAACGGGGTTAGAGATCATAGGAAGCCTGGCTAAGGAAGGAAGTGGAGCAACCAAGCAGTGAGGTTGAGAGAATGAATGGCCCAGTGCGGTTGACCCGACTGGTGGGTCAGAAGGTCTGGAACTGGGTCCAGATGCCAAGGCTGCGCCAGGAGATGACGATGTAGGGACGGAAACCAAATTTGTCGAGGCCAGTAAGGGGCAATGAGGATCAACTTGGCTCTCAATACGGTAGCTTTCTGAATAACTTGTGGTATCAGTGGAAATGGAGGAAAGGCATACAGAAGTCCCCGGGGCCAATCCTGGGTTAGAGAGTCTCTCGGGGAATGGCCTGGTAGAGGAAAGAGGGTGAAGAAGTCCGGGCATTTGCTGTTTTGGGGTGTAGCAAAAAGGTCGCAGGAAGGGAAGCCCCACTTCTGAAAAATCTCGTCCACTACCGATTGCTTGAGAGACCACTCATGAGGCATGAGAATAGCTCTGCTCAGTCTGTCTGCTAAGAGGTTGGATCTCCCGGGGATATGCGTTGCTATCAGAAACCGATGAGAGGAGATCGCCCATTGCCAAAGTCTGAGAGCTTCTCGACACAGTGGGTAGGACCTGGTCCCGCCCTGCTTGTTGATATACCAGACTACAGACATGTTGTCCGTCTGGACTGCAATAGTCCCTAAGGGAAGAAAGTCGCTGAGGGCTTGCAACGTTAAAAGCACTGCTCTCATCTCTAGGACATTTATGTGCAGATGGTATTCTATGGGTTGCCAAGTCCCATGGACCATCCTGCCCTGATAATGCCAACCCCACCCGATCAGAGAGGCATCCGAAGTGACTGTGGCAACCGGAACTGGGGGAACAAACGGTCGGCCCTGATGGAGCAGAGGAGAAGACATCCACCAGGTTAGATGACTCTTGCACAACTGCGTGAGTAAAATCTCGTGACTCATGGGGAGCTGCTGGAATGACCACTGAGCGAACAACATCCACTGCAGAAGACGCATGTGGAAGCGGGCTAATGGCAGTAGAACAATGGCCGCAGCCATAAGACCCAGAACCTTCAGGACAAATTTGGCTCTGATCTTCTTGCTGAGTAATATGATCCGAACATACTTCTGAATGTCCAGAATTCCTTGTTTTGTGAGTCTGGCTGACATACTGACAGTGTTTAATTCTGCGCCTATAAAGGTAATAGATTGGCAAGGCGACAGAGAAGATTTTTCGAAGTTTATTGAAATCCCCAATTGTTTGCAGGTTTGCAGAGTGTAGTCTCTGGCCTTGAGAAGTTGATGCCTGGTGGTGGCGGAGAGGAGCCAGTCGTCTAGATACGGAAATACCTGGAATCCTTGACGTCTCAGATGAGCCGTAACCACTGCCATACATTTGGTAAACACTCTGGGGCTGTAGTGAGGCCAAAGGGCAGGGCTCTGAACTGAAAATGACTGGACCCCAGCCGAAAGCGGAGAAACCTTCTGGAGCGCCTGTGAATCTTTATATGATAGTACGCATCCTGAAGGTCTATTGAGCACATCCAGCTGTCCTTGCCCAAAAAGGGTAGAATGGACTGAAGCGTGACCATCCGGAACCTTGCCTTCTTGACAAACTTGTTTAGTTTGCTGAGGTCTAAGATTGGTCTCCAATCTCCCGTCCTTTTGGGGACCAAAAAGAATCTTGAGTAGATGCCGGATCCTACTTGGTCTGCTGGCACTATTTGGACGGCTCTTTTCGCTAGGAGCTTTGATACCTCCTGCTTTGCCAATTCTCTTAGACCGGGTGAAACATCTGGAAGGGACTGATGAGGAATGGGATACCTCTGGAAAGGGATTTTGTAGCCCTCGGATATGATCGACTGTACCCATTTGTCTTGAGAGAGGGAACGCCAGGCTATTGGGTACAGCGACAATCTTTCCCCGACTGCCTCCAAGGGTGGACAGTCGGGCAACACCTCAGGGATGCTGGAAGGGTTTATCAGGGAGAGGCTCCCTGCTACCCTGATTCTGCAGACTCCCTCTGCCTCTAGGGCGGCGCCTATTATTATTACCCCCTCTGCCTCTGGGGGTAAACTGACCACGTGTGTCCGGCATGACTCTTTGAGATTTACGGAACCACATTTTCCCTCGCTTCTGACCCTGTGGATAGGGTCTTGAAGGGGTGGAGAAATGGACTCCTACGGCAGAAAGGGTCTTGCCGTCTTGTTCACATCTGGTCAATGTATCCTTCACCTGAGGTCCGAACAAAGCCGAACCGTCAAAGGGGGTATTGGTGAAGGATGCCTTAAAAGGGTCTGCAAAATTACAAAGCCGCATCCAGGCCTGACGCCTAAGTGCCACTCCTGTGCCTGCGGCCCTACTCGCTCCATCGGCTGCATAAGAAATGAGCCGCATGGAGGAGTTAGTCAAAGAATTTAGGATTCCTAGCTGTGAGGCAATCTTTTCCTGAGCCCCAGTCGCAGAAGGATCCTGAACCACTTCACCTAGTTCCTTGAGGATGTCTCTCTGAAGTCTGGTAAAGTGACAAAGGTAGTTCAGCGAACGCATAGTAAAGGTCGCTGAAGAAAACATCCGCTTGCCATACCTATCCATGGTCCTAGAGTCCTTGTTAGGAGGATAGACAGGCACAGAAGGATCAGCAAGTTCCTTCTTGGTGGCCACCGCCACCACCATAGCATCAACAGGGACGCCCTTAGAAAGAAACTGTTTGTCTGAAGGGGCTGTTATGAATTTGGAGGGCCTCCTAGAAACTGGTTCCACAGAATCTGGGGCTGCCCACGCCTTCCGAGCCACAACTTGCATGAGTGGGTCGAAAGGCGGAGACACCCAGGAGGTGGAGGGTCGAGATCCAAAAGCCTCCAGGTATACCGACTCATCCTCGGAGGGGTCAATGGAAGGCCAGTTCTCCCTCTGCTTAAGGAGTTCCAGGATCTCTGAAAAGGAGACATCCTCAGAGGGGGACCGTGGGGAGCCCTCTGACTCATCTAAGTCGGTATCTGATGTAGTAGACTCAGGGGAGTCTGTGTGCTTCCTCTTACACGTCCTCTTACACGGGGGTTCTGCTGCAGGATCAGGAGAAACCTCGGAAGAGGAAGTTCTTCCCAATGGGGAAACCTGGGGTGATGGATCTCTGGGTCCGGGAGCAAGAGACTGGCAAGAGACATCAACAGGCACCGAAGATGGAGGAGCTAAAGGAATAGACCGTTGACCTAGCTCAGGGGCTAGGACACTCCTCATCACCTCGAAGGCTCCTCTCCCAGGGAGGCCGGAAGAATCCCGCTCTGAAGAAACAGGAATCCCCAGCCCCACCGAAAAAGAAGGCTCCGAAGCCGATGTCGGTGCCGAGCTCACCAATGCCGAAGCTCCAAGAGGGAGAGCAGGGTCGGACAAGGGTCCGATGCCACTCGCCCCCTCGGAGCCGACAAGGGAGACCCAACAACCGGATCCCTCCAAAGAAGGTTTCATGGAGGAGATCAGAGCCAAAGACGTCGGAGCCGAAAGGGGAAGTATCGGCTCCGGTGCACCCACGGTCACCGTTCCGAGAAGCTCCGAACTCTGAAGGAGAGTCGGAGGAGGAAGTTCAGGGGGATGAGAAATAGCAGATGTCTGTTGAGATGGGCTATGGAGCATTTGGGCTAGTGCCTGTGACTTCAACAGTCTGCTTACCACCCTCTCTAAATCGTGGTCTGACAGCCTGGAAGATTTTGAAGATCGGCTCCGATGGCTCCGCTCCGACAAAAGAGGAGATCCCGGAGCCGAACGAATCGACTCTAGAGAAGGAGACCAAGATCTCTTCCTGGATGGAGCCATCGGAGCCGACGACTTATCGGCTCCAATACTGGATAAAGACATGTCGGCTCCGGCCGGAGCCGACAAAGTAATGGGTATTTGTGTGTCGGAGCCGGATGGAGCTGACACTACAACCTCCAAAGTGGAAAGATCGGCTCCGGCTGGAGCCGATCTTGACTCCGAAGGAGTCAAAGCCACAGCCAAAGGCTTGAGGATTACAGCCTGGGCCTTAGATGGCTTAGAGGGCTTAACCGACCAAGCCTTGGTCGGAGAACCCTCTGGCTTTAACAAGCCACGAAGAATCAATTTGTTTCTTTGTTCCTGCAGGACTCTCTGGCTAAAGGAGTGACAAATAGCACAGGAGTACTGCAGGTGTAAAGGCCCCAGGCAGTACACACAAGAAGTGTGACCGTCTGTCAGAGACATTTTCTGACAGCACGAGTCACACTTCTTGAAGCCTGAGACCTTCACTTCTCTAGACATAATAATGTCCAAAAATACACAGACACACAAAAGTCACACAGTTAACCCACAAAAAACACACAACACTAACCTGACAGGAATTAACTTAAAAGGGAGGCGTAAGGCCTGAAGAAAGGAAATAAATCCTGACATAAAAGAAGGGGAATATATGGTAGAGATTAGCTAAAAGTATAAAAATATACCCAATAAATGACAATTAGGAATATAAGGGAGAAAAAACCCTGACTACTCTGATATAAATTGAAGCTTTACCTGAGCTGGTAAAAAGGAGACCTCTTCGCGAAGCGGCAAACGAGATCTGAGGTAGTCACGCCTTGCATCATGGGATATAGGGTTGCCTCGAGCTGGTAAAATGAGTTCTCGAGCTTAGCAAGTGCCGAGTCGGAGCCGAGGATCGGCTCCAAACCCATCCAGCAAGAATGAAGGCGAGTTTGACAACTTAACATCTACAGTTATCCTGTATCTACCAATCCCCATGGGTGCCAGTTAACTGAGAGTTTACTGTATCTTGAAAACTTCAGACTGCTTCACAGTCATACTAAAAAGAAAATGAATAAAGATAAAAAACTGTACTATAATAACTTTCATAAAAATATACTATAATAACTGTCATAATAATACTAAACACGACCCTAAACAATTTTGGACCTCCATTAAAGAAATCTTAAATCCCCGCCAAAAATTCAACCTAAAGCCCTTTCCTGATAACTCATCACTCAAAATTGCAATACAGTTTAACTCTTATTTTATAGATAGTATAGCACCTCTAGCTAAGGATTCTTCAACATCTCATCCCAACCTTGCCCAACAACCGCATATCACCACATCCACTTTCACCTTCAAACCTGTGCCCATATCCTATATAAAACTACCCTTAAACAAACTTAACCATGCCCTTTTTCAGCTAATGACCTTCCAAGTGAATATCTAAAAATAGCAGCCAATAGCATTGCCTATCCTGTCTCAGTCCTTATAAATAGGTAAATCCAGGAATCCTACATTACCACCCTCTCTCTGGAAAAATTTACACATTATCCCTCTGCACAAAAGAGGAAATTCAACAGACTAACAACTTTAGACCTATAGCAATCTTATCTTTCCTCGCTAAAATACTTGAAAAATGTATTCAAAAAACAATTGCTAGACTATCTGCTGCAGGAAGAATGCCTGTCCTCTACACAACATGACTTTCATCCTTCCCACAGTACTAGCATTGCCCTTCTAACCTATACAGATAGTGTCAATAAAGCTAGAGATAACAGCAAACTAGTTTCTTCCTTATTTCTAGACTTGTCTAAATTCTTTTACATAGTTTACCAAAGCAAACTTCTACTTCAAATGTCATCACTAGGCCATTCTCAGCCTACCCTTCTATGGTTCAAAAGCTACCTGTCCAATAGGTATCAGTCAGTAAAATGGCATTCTACACCCCCTATTAACCTCCCATTCATCAGCAGTGAACCACAGGCTCTATCCTTGGTCTCCTCCTCTTTAACACTTTCACCAATACCTTCTATACATCTGCACAACAGAAAATCCTAATACATTTAAAAAAATATATATATATATATATATATATATATATATATATATATATATATATATCCTTGTTTCCCGCCTTTACTGAACTAGAATAGTCCAGTCTTCAGGTATTGCTGATCTCTAGGCTGTGTCATAGTTCCTGTGTTGCCCATATCCTTATTTGGATAGGAGGAAGCTTCTTTGTTCACCAGTGAGAGCGGGGAGCTCTGAGCAGCCTATCTGTCCCTTGAGGATTGGTTCCAGCCCAGTAACTTGTAGCTTATTGGCCGTTTTGGGCCATTTTCTATCTCTTTCTAACCCCCTGCTTTAAAGACAGCTTTAGCACGCTTTTGCGCTTGTAATTTAAAGTTTGTCCTGTTTGTTGCATTTACCTGTTGAGGCTACACACTCAAGTGCGCTAGCCTGTGTTACATATTTATTGCATTTTCCTGCTGTTTGTTGCAAAAAAGAAAAAAAAAATTATCCTTGTTTCCCATCTTTTCTGACCTAGAGTAGTCCAAATACAGGCTTTGCTGTATTCTGGACTTTTGGAAAGTTCCTGTGTTGCCCATTTCCTTTCTTGGATAAAGGGAGGCTTCTTTGTTCACCAGTGGCAGTGGTAAGCTTAGAGCAGCCTATCTATCCCTGGAGGAGTGTTCCTAGCACAAGAATCTGGTAGTCTATTGGCCGTTTTGGGCCAATTTCTAGCTCTTTCAGGTCCCCCTGTATAACACCCACTTTGGGGTGGTTTTTGCACTTGTTACTACTCAGCCAAGCTCCTCGTGGTCCTGCAGAGTGGTGCTAGCAGCAGAGAGGTTAAAAGAGCGACTGCTAACCTGATAAAAGTGTTTTTTTTTGCTGCTACTACCTGGGCGACTGTCCGATCTAGCTAAACTGCAAGTATTTCTGCTTCTTGAACTGTTTTAAACTGTTTAAAGTTGTTTTTGCACCTGCACTTTTAAAGTTTGCCCTGTTTGTTGCATTTACCTGTTGAGGCTACACACTCAAGAGCGCTAGCCTGTGTTACATATTTATTGCATTTTCCTGCTGTTTGTTGCAAAAAAAAAAAAAAAAAAAAAAAAAAAAAACAATTATCCTTGTTTCCCGTCTTTCCTGACCTAGAGTAGTCCAAATACAGGCTTTGCTGTATTCTGGACTTTTGGAAAGTTCCTGTGTTGCCTATTTCCTTTCTTGGATAAAGGGAGGCTTCTTTGTTCACCAGTGGAAGTGGGGAGCTCACAGCAGCCCATCTATCCCTGGAGGAGTGGTCCCAGCACAAGAATCTGGTAGTCTATTGGCCGTTTTGGGCCAATTTCTAGCTCTTTCAAGTCCCCCCTGTATAAAACCGGCTTTAGCGCGGCTTTGTGCGATTCATCGGGCAACGCCACTTAATTGGGTTTAAACCATTCTCGGCTCCACAAAGTCTGCTCTTCACTTTTTCCCTTAGAACTGATCTAGTTCTCATAATAAACACCCTATTCCTACTCTAAAGCCTGACACTTGTTCACTAAAGCAATTATATAAGTCAGCACTAAAAAATTAAAAGCACTACACCCTCACAAACTCCGCTTGAGTACCTTGTTCCCCATTGGCCCTTTTTTCAATTATAAAGGAATTCCCAATACTATTCTAGCATGTCCAAAGGTCAGTTGTCAATCTCCTCTCCAGTCCAGCTGGTGAATCTGGGAATCTTGAAGCAATGTTACAACTGCCTCATGTACACAGACAACCCTCTCCTCCTCCCAACAAATTCCAACACATGTGAGAGATGCAACCATATAGCCAAACTGCAGGCTAAGCTCTCTCAACTCAGTACTGGCGTAACCAGTCAGGAGGAGAAGGAAACCACACTCGCTACAATTCCAGTCTCACACAGACCTACCACGACAGCAAACCAAACACATAAACACACAAAAACATACTCGGAGGCTCTAAATAAAAATCTGCCTAAGCAACAGAGACCTCCAAAGCAGACACCCAAGCAACTGCTACCCCAAAACAAAATACGTGCAACACATAGCTCACAAAGCCAGTGTGCCGAACAGTCACAGCCCTTAAGGCTAAACAACACACCTGATACACTTGTAATAGGTGACTCTATCATCAGGCACACTAACGTCCCGCTCACCAGGCTGAACAAGGAGAAGGTCACAGTGAGCTGCCTGTCGGGCGCTAGGATCCGCCACATAACACAAGCACTCAGGTCACTCCAAGGCAAGTACAAATATGACTCAGTCATTGTCCATGCTGGTGTGAATGACCTGAGACGTGCCTCCCTGGACTACATGAAAAGAGACAGAGGAGCTCTCTGAGCATGTAGCCCAGGCCGGTATGACCCTGACCTTGAGTAGCATCTTACCCTCACCAAGAATGATGCCACAATATGAAGACAAGATGATCAATTTCAACAATTGGCTTAAGTATTGGTGTCATTCAAAGGGGATCCAATGCCTGTCAGCCTGGGATGACATGCTTGACAAGCCACGATGCTTCTCTAGGGATGGCTTGCACCTGTCACCCCTGGGCTTTCGGATATTGGCAAAGGCTCTTGCCACCCCCATAGTGCCTTTTATAGGCAAGGGTCAAAAGACAAACCCACCTCCATAGGTATCACAAGGGATAAGAAACGAAGAGTAATGCTACTCAATGCCAGAAGTCTAAACCTCCAGATGCACGAACTCGAAACTATCCTTAGCATGGAGAACATCGATATCTGTGCAGTAACAGAAACCTGGTTGTTCAAGGCTCCTGAGAGCACCCCAGCACTACCAGGTTATACCTCATACCATGTTTTTTGGCCACAAAACTTGGACCGAACCACAAAAGGAGGGAGAGTATCAATATTCTTCAAATATACCCACACCTCCAGGTTGGTGGAACAGCATGAAGCATCCGAGACTATCCATGTGCAACTAACAGTGGGTAAAACTGCCTTCCAGTTTATAGCCTGCTACAGACCACCCTCCCAAACCCAGGAACCCCACTCAGCCTTCCTGAGAACACTGGAAAATATGAAGGTCTCTCCAAACACCATTATATTGGGTGACTTCAACTACCCAAACATAGACTGGGAGCATTACTCTAGCTCCAACACCCTAGCCCAAAGGTTACTAGAATTTATAAACTCAAATGCTATGGAACAGCTTGTTACCACTCCCACAAGAGGGGAAAACATACTGGACCTGATCATCACCAACATGGGGACTCTATGCTCCAGACCAGAAGTGCATCCCTCACTGAAAAGATCAGACCATAAACTAATCTCACTAGATATTCACATCCCGACCCCAGCCCCTGCCCAGA
This sequence comes from Protopterus annectens, assembly GCF_019279795.1. NCBI lineage: Eukaryota > Metazoa > Chordata > Ceratodontiformes > Protopteridae > Protopterus > Protopterus annectens. The sequence continues at coordinate 1,835,859,672 of NC_056741.1, forward strand.
AAACCACAGTGAAAAACTTCTCTAAAGCAAATTTCACACTCCTCAAAACCGAGGTGGAATCCTTCAAAGCCCCTGGGCCTGTGGAAAATATGGCCCAGACCGCAGAATCCTTTATAAACGCATTCTATGAACACTTTCAGGAATGCATGGATCATGCAATCCCAAACAAAACCAAGACCCAATCCTCCAAAGGCAGGCGTCCTGTCTGGTGGACCCCAGCCATAAACAAACTATACAATAGAAGGAGGAAGCTACTACATGACAGAGCAAAACCCCAAAAAGGGAAGGCATCTCTGATCAGTATTAGCAAAAAACTATGGGCACTCATAAAATCGCCTAAGGCCAGCTTCGAGAGAAAAATTGCACAGGACACTAAGGATAATCACAAGGCTTTCTTTAGTTATGTTAGAAACCTGGGTGGGAATTCCCAGACATGCTCAGAATTAGTCCAAAATGACAAAAAATACACCGAACCCACAGACATTGCCAACATCCTAGCTGACAGGTTCAGCGTAAACTTCTCCCCCCTTCCCCACCAAAAGGGCAAATATCTATTCCAGCAGAGTGCTGCCTCCCTGACATCTCAGATGCTCAGGTAAGAGCTGCCCTCTCCAAAGCAAAAAACACAGCATCAACGGGACCAGACGGTGTCCCGGGCTGCATCCTACATGAACTCCAAGAAGAACTAAACCCAAACATAAAACTACTGTTCAATCTCAGCCTTACTACAGGATATGTACCCAAAGAGTGGCGTACAGCAACAGTGGTCCCTCTCCACAAAGGTGGTGCCTCAATGGATCCTGGAAACTATTGCCCCATAAGCCTGACTAGCTTGGTCTGCAAAGCTATGGAAAGGATCATCGTGGACCTCATAAATAAAGATATTGGGGACCTACAGACACTGGATCCTACCCAGTTTGGCTTTGTTAAGGGCAGATCCTGCCTCTTAAACCTGGTCGATTTCTTTGAAACAGTCACCAAGGCCATTGACGAGGGGAAGGTGGTCCACACAGTCTACCTGGACCTCGCAAAAGCCTTCGATACAATATCCCACTCGGGCATTATAGATAAGCTAAAAGGAGCACAACGTTGTGGGTCCGCAGAGCGTATTTATTAGCACAAAAACCACAGGTTAAGCGCTTTCAACGTTGTGCTCCTTTTGGTTAATTGATTTTACTTGAGCGCATTGGACACTATTGGTTTGGCATTATAGATAAGCTCACCAGCTTAAACATAAACCCCTATGTCACTAGATGGGTTGCAAACTGGCTCAAGGACAGAACCCACATGGTTAGAATTACTGGAGCCATGTCAGACTCCAAACCAGTTACAAGTGGCATCCCATAAGGCTCAGTCCTGGGACCTCTCTTGTTCGGTATATATTTCTCGGAGGTACAGGCCAACACGGAAGGACTGTGGCTGACCAAGTTTGCAGATGACTGCAAACTGGGTGCCATAATCGACTCTCCAGCCGACACAAGCATCCTACAAAAGGGTCTCATAGAAACAGACAACTGGTGCCAGAGCCATGGCCATAAGCTAAACGCCAAAAAGTGTATAGTCATCCCCTTCGGCAAAAACAAAGTGCCCACAAATTACCACATAGATGGTAATCTATTAAGTTTGAAAGAAGTAATTAGGGACCTGGGGACCCAAGTTGATAGCAATTTCCCATTTGACAACCACGTGGCCAAAGTGGTTAGAAAATCATTTTATATAGCCCAGCTAATCATGAAGGGATTCACATCTAGATCAGGGGAGGTCATTGTGCCTCTTTACTCATCCCTCATCAGGCCCATAATTGAGTACAATGCTCCTTTTGGGATGTACCTTACCAGACACCTACAGCAACTGGAAAGACCCCAAAAGTACCTCACCAAGAGGATCAAAGGGCTCAGACAGATGCCATATGCTGCCGGGTTAAAGAAACTCCAGCTCTACTCAGTGGCATACCGCCTGCTCAGGGGCGATCTGTGCCTGACGTATAAAGCCATGTCCAACCCGGAATTAATGGACATGCTGCACCTCAGAAAATCCAAATCCCATCAAGCTATGAGCTCGAGAGACTTGAACCTCAGCAGTGAAATAAATAGGACATGCTGGAGGGACAGATTCATAACCCAGAGGCTCCCTTCACTCTGGAATAAAATCCCAGTCCAGGTTAGACAGAGTCCCTCATTGACTCTCTTCAAGAGGAATCTTTGATGAGTGGATGGGAGATTGTAGACTTACTCCGGGTATTACTTCTGTGTCACTGTTAGACAGATGCACAGTATACTAACCTCGAAAAAGGGTATAGCAAAATTCATTTTAAAATGGGTGGCAAAAGCCAAACACACTCTGGCTAGGCTTGTAAATGCCCTAGGGCAGATAGCCTAGTATGAACCTATGAATACGTGGATTATTCCACTCTCATCTGCACATCTGACAACATGGTACACCTCCAAATAAATTACTCAGGAATGCTTTAACAGCCATTTAAAAAAAGACCAAACTACTACTTTTTTTTTCACCCAAATCCCTTTCTCAAGAAAAAAACAAAATGTAGTCACCTCTCTTGGTAATACAACCATTGAAGTCACTTCTCATCACAACTTTTTAGGGGATAGTGGATGTCACATACCTCTCAACCATACCAAATTCCTCAGTTTTTACTGGTTTTGAGGGCAAATATTGGGATGCTATGAATTCCGGAATGGCCCCCTTAATTTCCCGGACTTTTTTTTTTTTTTTTTTGCTTTTTTTTAAAGTTTACCACTTTAACTGATGGGTGGCTGAAGTCACCACCCATCGGCTACCTACAGGGGCACTGCATGCGTGATTACATCAGCTACAGTTGGACTGGAGCGGGAATAAGGAATATGAACAGCAATGGTGGGGGGGTGTATATAAGTTTGCAGATACTATTTCCGCCCACATCACGTCCCAGCCTCCAGGTAAGAACAGTCGTTGTTCTTTAGGCCATTTCAACTTCTTTTTATTTTATCTGCTGGGAAAGTGTGCTGTGCAATGAGTCTGTTTACTTGCTACTGTTGGACTTAGGCCATTTCAGTTATGTTATGCGTGCAAGTTTTATCTGCTGTTGCATTAATCTCTGTGGGCCGTTTCAGTTGACTTGAGCTGAATACAGTTTTAGTTCAGTGCTTCAGTCAGTTTACTTGCTACTGTGAGAACTTGGGGCATTTCAGTTATGTTATGCATACATGTTTTATTTGCTGCAGCATGTTAATCTCTGTGAGCTGTTTCAGTTGACTTTAGCTGAATGCAGTTTTAGTTCAGTCAGTTTGCTTGCTACTGTTGGACTTGGGGGGCCATTTCAGTTATGGTATGAGTACACATTTTATCTGCTGCTGTTGCATGTTAATCTCCGTAGGCCATTTCAGATGACCTGAGCTGAATGCAGTTTATTTTATCTGTTGTGTGCTGGGCTGGCCATTTCAGTTATTTTAAGTGTGTGTACAATCCGGTTATTTTAAATGTGTGTGCGATCGGGTTATTTTAAATGTGTGTACGATCGGGTTATTTTAAGTGTGTGACTGTGTACGATCCAGTTATTTTAAGTGTGTGACTGTACGATCGGGTTATTTTAAGTGTGTGTGTACGATCAGATTATTTTAAGTGTACGTATGATCGGGTTATTTTAAGTGTGCATGTGTGTGTTTTGTCTAATTTTGAGACCATTATTTATGAATTGATTGTAATTATATTCTGAGCTCTGCCACAAAAAAAAACAAAAGGTTTCTTTGTCTGGTACTTACTGAGCTTTTCTTAAAGAGATGAGAGCTCTGCTACAAAAAAGAAAGGTTTGTCAGGTATTTTCTGTGCTAAAAGTAATGTTGCATACATAGCTGGGAGTCGTGCTGAGTTTCCTCTTCCCTAGATCGGTAATTTTATTTGAAAGAACCTCTGTGGAATGTGTGCTAGAGTTGCATATTTTCTGTACCTCCTTGTGTCTATTACTATACTAACCATGATGAATGCTCCAAACTTAGCACAGTTCTCAGATCCTGTGGTTTTGAGCATCATACTACACTATAAGTAATGCCAAATAGGCATGAAATTAAATAAAGTGGAAAAGGCTTTCCCTAAGGAAAAAAATGTGGTCTTTTTCTCCCTTTTTTGCACCCCCAGGTTATGAAATAGAAGTGGTGCACAGTGGGTAACAGCAGAATTAATGGAAATAGAATGTTCGCATACTGCTCACTTTGCTAAGTGTAAAATTAGAATTAGCAGGGCCCCAGCTCACGAGAGGAAGCCAGTCGCTCATAATAACCTATTGGTTTTCATCAGTGGCGGCTGGTGACTTCAAATTTATGGGGGGCTGCAGGAGACAGCTGAATGGGTGAGGCCAATGGGAAGGGGTGTGGCCAACTAGAAAGTGGTGGAGCTATGCTCAAAACCACAACAACTGGAACTTTAATTAAATAGGCTGCCCTGGGTGCCAAACCATCATTATGAGAGTACAATCAAGACAAAATGAAGTATAGAAGAAAAAAGTATTTCAATGCATTGGTTACATGACAACTTACTTAATATCTAGATGGAAACACAAAGGTTGTGAGGCATGAAAAAAATAAATTACTTTTTAAATACATTACTGGAATGCCAGTCAAAATCAAGTATAAAAAAAACAAGCAGCACTCAACTCAAACCACTTCTCCTTGCACTGCAGTTCTAATTATAATTTATATTCAGCTTTATAAAATTACCAAGTAACATGCTGAAAGTAGCAATTGCTGTGATACCCCCACTTGTACAAATGTTTCTTATCCAAAAAAAGACAACTATCTACTTGTTTCATGGGGACGACATGATCAAAGTAAAAAATGAACAGCAAACAAGAAACAAGCTCAAGATAAATTGCTTAAAGGATTACTGCACAAGTTATGGACCACACATGATAGATTGGCATTCTGTTTAGTTTACGGGTAAAGCCTGCAAAGATGACTGCAAGACTCCAACAAATGTAATGAGCTTCTGAAAATACTGTAATCCTGTCCTTTATTACAAATACTGTCATATGCATTTCAATACCTAAGGCTTACACATTAGCTAGTTATGTAAATATTTTCTGCAAGGCAACAACGAGAAGGCTTTCAATGTTGGTAATTCTTTAACAGTATGATTATTAAAGCTTACTTGCATCTTACAGTCTCTGACAAGCTTACCTGATGGTCATTAAAGCATTGCTACTTAAAGTGACACACACACACACACACACACACACACACACACACACACACACTATTTTATATACTACACAAAACCAATTAATACAGATATCATGAAGTATTTACCTAAGATAGTACATCTCAAAACAAGAGAAGAAATGTTCTACAGCAGCAATCACAGTTGGCATACAATTAGTATTTAGCATAAATGAAAACAATATACAGTGGCAAACTATATTGCTTAAAACATAGCATAATTAAGTATTTAGAAGAATATATTGCTAGAAGTAATATATCAAAGTTTGTTTTTATGTGCTTAAAAATTTTTATAAAACACCATATTGTGCAGTCTCAGTTCAGCATGGAAGAAGCCTTTAGGAAATATGAGCATGCATACATTATTAATTATTTATTTTTTATAAAAATCTGGTATCCCTTGAGAAATCTGGATCTTGCTGTGTTATAGACTATAGTATGTGCACATGACCTTATAATTCTGTTTTCAGAATTGCTAAATTTTACATTCTGTATTCACAGATTTACATTTGGGTATTGGCTTAACTTTAAGATGTATGTAGAATATTGTGTTTAAGTGTTTATTACATAATTTTGTACAAGAGAGGCAAAATATATATTTTAAAAAATGTGCTCAAAAAATGAATAGGAAGAAAGATTAACTGAAACATTTTTGAAAGATTGCTAGAACAGCAAGCAAATGAGGGTCACTTGGGTAGGTTGCGGTAGACCAGGCAGAGTCACACACACACACACACACACACACACACACACACACACACACACACACACACACACACACACAGTATACAATATCAGAGGATGAATAAAAACTACAAAAAAGAAGAAAAAGTCCTGCATGACAAATCATCTAAAAGTAAGCACCAATGTAATAGAGCATCAGAGAAGGCTGGGGACTACCTGGATACAAAGAAAAGTGATGTGAACCCCGTGCACTGGCCCAGCAAACAAGGAGCCTCAATCCTCACCACCACCACCAGTGAGGGCCGTCCTATATAGAGGAAAGGATAACAAATACACACAGTAAAGTGCAATTTCCCTTAAGAGTACACAGAGATCACAGTCAGTCTAGGGCTGGTTGCTCCCTTGCTCTCCAGGTCCCCAAAAAGACTCCCCACTGGCACAGCTATAGGGTCTAGATCTCAGCCTAGCTGGGCAAGCTAAAATCTCCAGCACCCTCTCTGTCCAACCAGTGCTTTGTGTCCCTGCCCAAGTAGCTGACACACACACACTTTGAGATAAGAGTTTATACAACCGCACAGACACTCCTGGGAAAGGCTGGCACAGGTTCTCCAGCTGTGCCCCTATTACTCAGACTATACAGTAGTACCACCTGCCACCACCCAGCTAATATTTACCAGCTACTTGAAGGCCCTTAAAAGGACGTCCAATTATTACTGTTCAATATTATTATCCAAATGGTAAGTGTGACTAAACAGTCAAGGCTTATTAGAGTGACTTGGTACAGGATTACTATATGCATGCAATGTACTCCAGAGTTTAAATTATCTCTACACAAAACAACCACAGTTGAAAGGGTTTAAAAATATTTAATAATAAATAATAAAAACACAATACTTCCTACTACACAGTGCTAGTCAAGAGTTCAGAGATCACAGATAAATACTTAAAATAACACAGTAGTAAAGTTTTGACATCACAGAAAGACACTTAGTCCAATCGTTCTAGTTCCTAGCTATTTCTAAGAGAAAATACAGCTCCAGAATAACTTGCATATAGAGCAAAGGCAGAGAGCTGATGAGTTTGATGGTCAAGACAAAAATGCTCATTCCTCTCTGATTCTCTCTGTTTAAATTGATATCACAACCCAGATTCACATTACATCATACTTCACACTTTCCTGGGTTCCCAGGCTACACATTACATCATTCGTCACACTTCCCTGGGTACCCAGGCTAACAGAAACTTCATTTACATTCTTTACACCTAGGCAGAAACCAGAGCGATAAAGGACATTTACGCATGCAATTCTGGCCATTAACTCTGGCCTTAAAACAATAGGCAGGATGTCTCACCATAGACTTACTGGCTCCTAATGCTAACATCAAAGGGTTACAGCATGCTTTACTTTGGTCAGTAGAGTCCACTGTTGTCACATTTTTTCCCATTCCACATGTAACACTATTTCTTTACATTTAAGACAGCATGCCTGTAGTTTACGTTCATATTTACAAATGACAGAATTATCTACAAAATTCTATCTGGCCAGGCTGGCAGCCTTCATCTATCTTCACCAACTCTTCACAGGTGCATCACAGACAGAATTTGCTGTTATTTTATTAAGCCATAATAAAGTGGTTGATGAAACCATACACTGATTATTGTGTTTACTTCTGTACACATCATCACTGTACAGCACAGTCAAGAAAAAGACATTTCAGAGATGGATAACAGAGATGGTACATAGTCTGCACCAAAAACCATACAAGTATTTTAAAATCAACAGAAAGCACCTGAAAACTAAATCAAATCAAGCTGAATGCCACCTCTCAAAAATAGATTAGTAAGCAAGAATTCACTTTAAATTTAAGGGATGGAAAGAACAGGGAAAGGAAGGATGCATTATTTCACAGGAAACAGTATTCCATGATACTGCGGTCAAAAACAAACAAAATTCAAGACTGCAAAGATCGGACGTAAGGCATATCTTACATGAAGCGGGGAAATGAAAACAGAAATAAACTGTTTATACAAGCTCTTCAGCATATCGGGCAGACTAAGAGAGTCAAATAGTCCTTGTCAGATTCTATGTTTCTTTTTCTTTACTGTACTTCACATTTTGCACAGACGTCACTATATACTTTTGCTTTTTGAATAGCTATATAATTGGAAGCAGTCTATCCAATTTTCCTGCCAACTTTTGCACACGACAGGTTTATTCTCTACACTGCTACATAAGCGTACTATTGTATTGTTGGAGCAACACTACACTATGATGCAGTGCTGAATGTTTATACAGCTCTGACTGATGGAATTCCATTCTACTGAAATGCTGAACTGTGCCGCATATCTTTAAATGTTGAGGAAGAAGATACAATGCTGCAGAACTAACATGATATTACAAGCTCTCCAGACAGAAGTCACATCAAGTGTGTGTGAATCCATCTAAAATGTAAATAAAATAGTTGACTGTAGATAGGCAAGAGAAAACAGCAACATATAGTGAACTGGCTGGCTATGTGTTGAAACCTTCTCACAAAAACATACACTGACAGGTATTTCACTTCATAGCTAGAAGTGTAGGTCAAGGGACAGAGAGAAGCACCTGCAAAACATCAATGCATACCTGCAATAGTAAATGGAGCTCATCTATCTGACAACTTTTTTCTCTGACTGCAGATAAATGGAGAACATGAAATGGCCTTCAGAGTTAGCAACACTGATTAACTCACTTAAGCTAACTCAAAACTCATTGACTTTGGAAGGAAATAAACATGCTGAGATTTATAAATAACTACAGGCACACTTGCACTGGAATGAAATAGTTTCAGCCAGTTATGATTAAATGATAATTAAATCCAATAAGATAAATCACAACCAATCAATATAAGTAAAAATCACCAGATGTCTGCAAAGGGCAAAACTTAGAAGGAAACCGAGCAAACCAGTACAACTATAAACTCATAAAAACAAAAGCAATCCTGCAAAGTCATGAAATTCAGCTCACCCAAAACAAATAACTTATGAAGTCCAAACAATCGCTAATGGGTCCCAGGTCCCCCAGACTGTCCACTACTCAAAGCATACAAGGGTCCACCTCTAAGATGGGGCTCACAGCTGCGAGGGTGGATACAACCTGCCTGAACAAAAGAGGCTAAGTCATCCAGGCCTGTGCCCCATCTCACCAGGCTCTCTACAATTTTAGCTTTCCAAGACTGCCCTTCTATCACAGAAGGATGGCCTTTCACCCTTCTGACAAGCACATTTCATCTTGTAACTCCTGAACAAACTTTAATGTGCCTTGCTCTGATATGTGCACTCCATCTTTCCTGTACATCTCAACTACTTTTCACTGATGTTCACTCTACACAATGACTTTACCATCTTCCTGACAAACCTGTTTGTAAAGATCATAACCCTTTCTACTGTTCTGCTATAACTAGCTGCCCTCCATTTGTCCCCTTGTATATCTGACCGCATTAATTTATCATGGAAATGACCTAAAAGAAGAATCTTGAATCTTGAATAGATTGAATAGTTGCACATACCTCATTACTGCACAGGGCAGATCCATAAACTGTATAATAACCATACAAATAGAGGTTACAAGAACTTTAGAAATGTTTAAGTGAAGAACCTGAAAATACTTCATGAAATCCAGATGAATAACTTCTCTAAAAAAAAAATTATATATATATATATATATATATATATATATATATATATATATATATATATAAGCAATACTTCACTATAGTTTGCAGGACAAATTGGAAAAGGGTGCTAGAGAAAGAGAAGAAAATGAAAATGGTGTTACATGATACGCAGTGGGGTTGGAAACAAACCAAATTCAAGACTGCAGAGACTGGATATAATGCAAATCTTAGTGGGGTGGAAACTGCCAACACAAATAAACTGTTTATGCAAGTTCTTCAGGGATTTGGACAGAGCAGGAGGGTCAAGTAGTACTTACCAGCTGTCACATTTTATGTTTTGTTTTCTTCACTGCACTTCGTATTCTGAACAAAAGTCAACCGTTTACTTTTGCTTGCTAAATGGTAGGAGATCTTAAACACGTGAAATAGTATATCCATTTCCCCTGCCACTTTGCTTGCAAATGTTTTATTTTCTGAGCAAGTGAGCATCACTATTGGATGCATTATTGGATGTATAAGATTCCAACAAGTAGCACTCTAATGAAATGTTAAACTCTGTAACACACATTTTATGAGTGTTGAGAAAAAAAGTAGGGCACTACATGAATAACAATACGCAACACGCGCTTTAGCCTCCAGTCACTCCAAATGTTTGACGGCATCAAAAGATGTAGATAACTTATTGACTTGAAGATAGGATGGGGAAAACAGCAACATATGGGCCACTAAAGGCACTGTCTTGAACATGAAAGGAACCCTTCCCACAAAAGCATACATTCACAGTTTTTTTTCTTACTCCAAAGCTACAAGTATGAGGTCAAGTTACAGAGGCAATCTGTTGCAAAACAGCAGCTTGTATTGAGTAACAACAACCAAAACTCCTATAAAAATGTATTTGTAGGTGCAGCCTTGCAGGCAGTCTGAAATAACCATAACCCAGCAATGCTGGTTAACTCACTCAAGCTTACTTAACATACACAAATACTCACACACACACACACACAATCTTTCCGTACTTAAATCGCCCAAATCCAGTCTTCTGTCTGTGCAAGCTAACGATCTTCTTCTAATCTGTACAGCTAATGGCCCCTCGGCAGCAGTTAATGGCTGGTTTCCTCCTCCGTGGCAGCTGGTTTCCATTCTCCTAGCCCGCGAGAGTAGACTGGAGGCTCCAGCCTGCGGGTGACACAGTCCGGTGTTCTTCCGTCCTTTGCAGTCGTCACCTGCACAGACTTCTGGGCTGCAGGGCAGAGGAGAAATTTTCCTTTATCCGGACTGCCTAACACAGCAGTCTGGAGTTCTGTGAGTACCAGGAACTCCAAACACGCATGCGTGGAGTTCCGGGACTTGCAATTTTTTTTTTTAAATCTTTCTTCCTTCTTTCTACAGGTGGGGGGTGGCTGCAGTCCTGCAGTCCTATAGCACAAGCAGCCTCTGGTTTTCATATATTCATTGTGTTTGTCAGCAGTTCTGCATCAATACTGTATAAAAAAACCTGTTGAGCTGTGAATTTGCCATGCAGTTGACAGCAAATGAACCATCACTTTCAGTAGGACTGCTTACCGATAATCAGGGCAAGATTGTAAAACCTCCATCTCTGCCATTTTCTGTTCCATTTTCTTTTTCACCTCCATGATGTGTTTTTGTAAGTCATTATGCTCTGCCTTCTGCATATTATTTACAAGGACAGAATAGTTTGTTGAGATAACACTAGATATCTGAATGTGTTCATGCAGAAGATCTTCATCTTTGCTACATTTGATTTTCATTAAACACTGCACATTTTAAAAGTATGCATGTATTCTCCATTGTGCAGACTGAACATTCTACACAACTACTCCTAAGAAGGAAGAGAGTGTGTGTGTGTGTGTGTGTGTGTGTGTGTGTGTGTGTGTGTGTGTGTGTGTGTAAAATGCCCCATGTAAACTTACCTGGTGGTTAGTCAGGCTCAAACCCTGTACCTTTGGTATAAGGAGCAAGAGCTTAAATTTCCTACCCACACCAGCTCTTTGGCCTGTTTGCCTCACTAATTTACTAGGAAACCACAAATTTTAAGAACTGATTTCACTAAATAATGATATGAAAACAAACTTAAATGGCTATCTTTCAGGAAACGCATGGTAACACAAAACACTTTTTAAACATTGCTTGTACAATCTTAGAAAAGTTGCTACTTGATACAATAAAATGTTTTGTGTTTATTGTTTATTGCAATGTTTAAAATGTGTCCCTGGTTTTGGGACTTTGTTTCTCCCCAATAAATTTTTACTTTTTTCTTAAGTTGAGCTGCACAGTTCCTCAAGGAGGAAGAAGTTTAGTGCTGTTTAGGAGAAGTCTGTGTTAGTATCTGGGGCTATATTTGGTTGTCTGTTCTTCAGTTTGTTTTTGAAAGTTAGTATCCCGCAATTCCATTGGAGTGGGCAAGGTCACATAATTATAAATGCAAATGTTATGTTAATCGGCATACAAACTTGTACCTATTTTCATGGGCCTTTGTCCAGATTTTTGATCTTTCCAGGAATGGTGGAAGAAGACCTTACATATGATCTGAATATACAAAATTGCATAAGATACACTTGTACAAAACTGCGGATGCTTTACAGAGCCAAGAACTTTCTCACGCTGCAACTGTAACTACACTTGCCACTACTTATCTCCTCCCCACTCTTCTTCTTTATGACACTCTCATCTTTACTAACCTCCAGGGTTCACAAAAATTAAAACTTGAACAATGCTATAACAAAGTTGCTAAATTTGCAGCAAATACTACTTTCAGAAGCCACCACTATATAACACTAAAAAGGCTAAATTGGTTAGAACTGCCTCATCAACTAACATATACACAGCTTCTTACCACCCGTAACATTATCCAGCATCTGTCTTCCTGTCCAGCACTAAAAACCCTTCTGCACAACTATGTTCCTTGTCTGTCAGTGTGATCCAGTGACCAAAAACTCCTGTCTGTCTACAACGCTGTCCAATCTGCTGGGTGTTGTCTGTACTCGCACAACGTTTCTAAGGCCTGGAACATCTGGCTTCCTACCTGAATCCATCAGGTTTATACTCTCCCTCCCATCTTTCAAAACCACTCTGAAAGACTTCCTAGATAAAATCTGGCTCTGTTCTTACTCATAACCAGGATCGACTATATCCCTAAATGTGAACAAGTAGCTTTTCGTTCCTTATACCTCCTTACTCTCCTTTCTTCACTTACTTCCTTACTTCTATCAAACTCTCTTGCATGACTTTCTATCTAAATATACCATAAGCCTGTTTTTCCCTCACTTCATATTACAATTTTCCTTTCCCTCACTTCATATTGCAATTTTCCTTTTTGTATTAAAAAGGAACTACTAAAGGACTATTGAAAGTATGCGTTAATAGTTGTTTTGTCATTTCCACACCCCTTTCTAGGTGGTTAATAATTGCTCTGTACCTGGTGTTGCAGCTGTTTACCCCCCCACCCCCACCCCACCACACACTCTGTATTATAATCTGGCCCTCTTTTTCTGCCTTTCTCCCCCTGTTTTAAGCTCCTCTTTCAGCTCTTTTCTGCCTTTCTTTCCGAGTTGTAAGCTCTTCTTTTAGCTCTTTTCTGCCTTTCTCCCCGAGTTTTAAGCTCCTCTTTCAGCTTTTCCCTGCCCGGGATCCACCGCTGCCCTGAGTCATTTTACTGCGGCTGGCCACTAGATGGCAGCCTTTATCTAATCTTCATTTCTTGCCCTGGTGTAGCACCTCCTATCCTTTCTAGTGTAGTTTCCCGATATTTACTTACCTCTTTTACTCCTTTAAGAGTTTCTGCTTCTTCTACTTAACATCCCTGTGGGTTTTTCTCTACTCCCTCTGTGCCTACTCTACCCCAAACTTACTGCCTGCTTTACTGATTGTTCCTATCCTGACTCTTACCTTTGGTTCTTCCCCGCCCCATTCACCCTATGGGCTCACTCCGCTCCCCTACCCTGCCCCCACTACTCCTACATTTATACCTAACCAATCCCCTCCCCCTTCTCACTCACCAGTTATTTCCTACTATCATAACTCAACCAACCAATCTCCTCCACTCTCTGCCCCTCCCTCTTGAACTCCAACTTCAAATCACAACCTCTCCTACCCCAATCAAACTCCACATACACTCATTGTCCACCTCATCTAATACACACATATCTGCCCCACTAATTTCTCCCTATAATTCTCATCCTCACCACAACCATGACATATCTTATAACTCAAACAGTTCAAACCCCACTTATCTTCTTTCTACTCTTACTCCCCTTATATCATGCTACGTCATACCATTCTAACCTAGTTCACCCCTACTACCTATTCAACTCCCACACTCCCACTCCTCCTCATCCCACTATAAAACATTTTCACAACATATCCGCCTCCCTATTCCAACCCAACCTCCTCCACTACTTCACATTAAAGCTTGTCCCCCTCCAACCTACATACCACAAACATAAACTAATTCCCTACCATCCACAACTATTAAAAACCAGCTCTAAAATGTCACTACCCTTCCTCAACTTCCTCTGCTTAGCAGGGGACATACATCCAAACCCAGGACCAAATTCTTCCGCTTCTCCAATCCCTACTGTTGCTAGCAATAAAACTAGCCACAAACACCTCAAATTCTTCACCTTGAATGCACAAAGCCTAAATAACAAAGTAACCCAATTCCATGCCTGGCTCAACCATAACCTACCCGATATTGTAGCCATCTCAAAAACTTGGCTAAAACCCCACATCTGTGATTCTGAGATCCTACCTCCCGGGTTCCAAGCCCTGAGAAATGACTGCTTAAAAAGAAAAGGGGGCGGGGTAGCCTTAATCTACTCTAACTTGCTGTCCATATCTCCCTACCCTAATCCTATCCCTTCATTCAACAATGCTGAACTAGTCATAGGCCTTCTAAAACTAAATAACTATAAAAGCATATGTATAATTGCCCTCTACATCCCCCCAAGTAATAACATTTTCATTCTTGAAGAAATCCTCCTCTGGACCTCTACCAATATTAAACTTGAAACCTTCATACTTGGAGATGTAAATATTGACTGGAATAAAATCAACAACCCAAATCCCACTATATCCATCAATCTATTCAACTTTACCCAACTAAATAACTAACACTATCACCAGACCTAACAAAACCAACCCTCCAGGTACAACTCGACTGGATCCTAGTAACCGACCCCAACAAAGTCATAGACTCTGGCACTACTCCTGACCCTATAGGTGACCACTTGCCATCTTTCATCCACAGAGCTACTCACTCCTCTCCTCACCTACACCAATGTACCCACACCCGTAACCTCACACACTTCAACCCCAGAACCTTCTTGGACGCCCTAAAACAAACTGGATCCCACTAAAAACATTGCCACTAGACAATGCGGTAGAATTCTTCAACTCTACCTTCTTAAGCATCCTCAACTCCCTAGCTCCTCTAAGAACAAGGAGGGTCAAAACTAAGTACACCCCATGGCTAACCAAAGACACCAAAAAACTAATGCTACAAAGGGACAAATCTTGGAAAACCTACCACCAAAATAAGCTGCCAGAAACTCTCCTTAGATATAAACAACTTCGTAATCTTGTTAAAAAACATATAATTAGAGATAAAAAGTCCTACTATATTAAACTCCAGTCCAACCAATCTAACAACCCCAAACATTTCTGGAACTCAATCAGTTCTCTTCTTAAACCAGGTACCAAAAATAACCCCTGCCCAGACCCAAACAAATCTGACTCTGAAATAGCCTCCCTATTCAACTCCTTCTTTACCAGTTCCATTGCTGACCTGACCAAAACCTTCCCTAACAACAACCCACCCTCCCAACCCATCCAATCTTCCACACCTCCTACACAACTCTCTGCCTCCAATCCCCCACCTATATTTGAACTTACACCCATCTCTACCTCCCTCATAAAAAGATTACTCTCTAAATTATAACTTTGCACCAATGCCCCTGACAATATTCCTTCTTCATTCCTAAAAATAGCCTCAGAAAGTATTGCTCTTCCTGTCAGCATCTTAATCAACAGATCCATACAGGAATATTATGTGCCCAAACTATGGTGTGCTGCCTTTATCCCATCTCTCCATAAGGGAGGCAAAAACAACAGCATCTCTAATTTCCACCCTATAGCTATCCTCTCCCCTATCTCTAAAATCCTAGAGAAATGTATCCACCTACAGCTTATGCCATACGTATCCTTACATCAACTAATTACTCCAACCCAACACGGATTCCGACCTGCCCATAGCACTACCACTGCCTTGCTCTCATTCTTAGACACAGTAAATCTAGCCCGTGACTCTGGTAACATTGTCTCTACAGTTCTACTTGACCTGTCCAAAGCATTCAATACCATTTCCCACACCCACCTGTTAAACCACCTCTCTAACATCCATCTCTCCAATAATTCTTTATCTTGGTTCTCAAGCTACCTCTCTGGTAGGTCTCAAGTCATGAAATGGGGGAAGGGCACCTCCTCCTTCCTTCCAACCCCCACCAGGGTACCTAAGGGATCTATACTTGGTCCACTGCTGTTCAACATCTTCATTAATGACTTCCACAAAGCCATACCCAATACCAAAATTGTACAATATGCTGACGATTCCACTTAAATCTGCTGCGCCCCCACCCTCCCTCAGCTACAAATAATAACCCAAACTGCCTTCTCCTCCATTGAACAATGGATGCTCCAAAACCACCTCTCACTAAACGCCAACAAATCCAAAATTCTGTTATTCTCTCCATCAAAAGCCTCCTCTCTTGATAAACTTTCTTTCCGAATTGTAAGCCACAATAACACTGCCTTAAAGGTCTCTCACTCCGCTAAACTTCTTGGGGTAACTATTGATGAACACCTAAAATTCGACATCCACATCCAGCGAAACATTAAGAAAACTCATATTAAACTTGGTCTGCTATACAGAAACATCCACTTCCTTTCCCCTCCCAGCAGACAAACCCTTGTCACTACCTATCTGCTTCCCTCACTTTTATATGGTGCTCCTCTCCTATCTAACATATCTGCATCTCTCTCCCCCAAACTTGAAATCTGCTATAATAAAATTTCTAAATTAGCCACCAAAGCCAAATTGTCCTCCCATCACTGTACTGCCCTTCATTTGTTAAATTGGCTTGAACTCACCAACCATCTAAATTATCTCCAAATTACTACAGCCCGTAAACTAATTTTCCATCCTACTAAGTGCCCAGCCCTGTCCAATATCCTCCAACCATAATCCCCTCCAAGTTCTCTAAGATCATCCCATGAAAACCTAATCACTGTCCGTAAACCCAACTGACCTGCTGGGCAGTATCTGCTATCCTTTTCTCTAGCTAAAAAATGGAATGCCTTGCCATCCTCCCCAAGGACTTGTGAAAGCTCTGACACCTTTAAAACTCTTCTACACTCCTACCTTTCTTCCAAATGGAAATGCAACTGCTCTCTCCCCACATAGCCTTATGCCTCACTCTCCCCATAAACCTTTCTCTAACTCTGAGCCTAAAGCTAACCTGACATAACAGTAAAAGTAATCACCTGTACAATCCCCTTCTACCTCTACCACCTCTGCTCTCTTTCACTTCACTTTCCCCCTCATTCCCAGTTGCTTTTTCCTCCTTTACACTTCAAATACCTCCTAACCTGTGATCATACTCCCAATCCTCTGCTAACTTCTTTATCTAAAAATATAACCTGCAACGACTTACTCCTGTACTTTACCATAAAATTACCTTCTGCACCCTCAACTTCTTCTATAAATCCCCTGTTCCTACTCTACATTATACCTTCATAAATACTCAACACTCTGAAACCATATAACTTATGATGTCCTCTGACTCTTAATCATGTTTGATTTGTGTTTCTCTTTACTTTGACTGTAACTGTGAACACACTGTGTAACATAATTTTATTTAATTGTACTCTTCTTCATCTAAATTGGATTTTTATATGAACAACTGGGTATAACTGCATATATATTTTCACATCACTTAATTTGATTTTTATGTGAATAACTGTATAATTTATTTGTAATGCAGATTTTTATGTGAATAACTGTGTATAATCACTATGCCATGCAGATATTTTGTGAATAACTATGTATAATCACAATGCAATGCTGAGCTTATCTCCCCAGGCCTCCACTGAAAATGGGCTCCCTGAGCCCAATGGACCTCCCCGGTCATCAAATTGAAATAAATAAATAAATAAATAAATAATAGTAAACTAACTTGCCTTTAATTTCTCTACAAATGGTCTAAAATTACTCTAATTACTAAATTGTCATGTAACTTGTATCAGTTCTTAACCAATGTTTTTATATTGTCTAATTTGTTATAATTATTTAAACTGAAGATGTTTTTGTTTTATTTTTGTAGATTGTAAAATTATTGTTCTTAAAATGCTTTGTAAAAAATTGGAAATGTTCTCCTCAGGCCTCTGTTGAAAATGGGATTCTACCCAATTGGACTTTACTGGTAATCAAATATAAATAAATGCATAAATACCAAGTCTCTTAACCATGTCTGACAAGGTGCTGGGTTTTAAAAAATGTTTTGCCTGTGGGCATAGAATTTCCACCAAAGTAAGAATGCTATTATGCTGTGTGACAGTAACTACCCAATGATAAACTTGAGGACCTATAAAACCAATGTAGGATATTTACAAAAAATATCTTCAATAGACAAGAAGTCCCTGGACCAGATTGTTAAACAACCCATTACAGGACAGAATGTACTTGACCTGATCCTAACAAATTTATCATCTGTGTATACCATTTCAAGATGTCTTCATCACTGGTCAAGTTAGGTGACAAACAAGTAATCTTCTCCATCAAAATCTCAAAAGCAAATATCACAGAATTCATGAATTTTAAATGTACACATCTTCTACCATTCTATGATGATGAAAGAAAAAAAATACAAAAACACTCATCAAAAACTGAGAGAACTTGGTAGATTCTTTCAAGCTCACTAATGTACAGCACTGGGGAAACTGATCAGCTAACTAATTTTTACAGTGTTATCAGTGCTGTGGGGGTAGATACTGGACTGTTTTGGTGTGGAAATGAATCTGTACAAATGTCAAAGCTTGGGACTTAAAATTGGCTACTTATTCCAAAAGGTGTCCAATCTTGTGATATGCAAAGGTAAAGCCATAGAAATAAAACAGGATCTTATGAAGTCCATTAATTTTTTTAGAAACTTTAAAATAGAAAGCAGTCAGGGTGTATTTCCCATACAGCACTCTGTACTATAAATGTGCTAAAGCACAAGCCAAAGATACAACCATTAATGGAAGATGCTAAGAAACATCACCACCAGACAGAAAAGAGTTTAGACTCATACAAGGAGGAAATGCAGACATAACCATTACATCAGGCTTAACACCAACCTTGCTAAAGCAGTCGTGGCACAAATAAAACAAATTCAACAAAACATTTCAAAACAAAGGACTAATCAAAGCTACATGTAGATATCGCAGAAGGTCTCACAAAGATTGGACAATAATTATTTGAAAATTTCATCCAAAAGGAAATCATGACGAAAGGAGAATGCATCATTGCTGTTCTTTTGACTCCACTGAAGGTGGAGACAATGTCACTGCTGCAAAACAGAGAGAAAATTGTGATGCTAAAACTTACAGTAATGCTGGACCCTTTTTTCTCTTTCTCTCTCTCTCCATTTTCAACTGATGGGGTTATCCACCCTCATTGCTGATCTGAGCTGGCAACTCTTCCACTTCAGAGCTTCTTTAGAGTTCCAGTCCTCTCCTCTCTAACACCACAATGCAAACTTACTGTCTCTCATACTGAGTGTGCACCCTCCCCCTCCATAGAGACAAATATACTACTGAAGGATAGGGAAAAGTTTTCAAGTTTAAGTCTACCATATCTACTCAGTCATGAAAGTGGCACTTTTTGGGGGGAAAGATGAGAGAGTTATAGTGGTGGGTGCCGAAGGACAACAATGATCCACTATTATGTTAAGTATACAACCTTGGTATTTTCTATTGTTTCCAGTGTCTGTCCCAAATGTTGAGATAAAATCCCTAGCTGCTTTGCTTGGCATGGCAAGAAACCCTTAAGGATAACAGATCTGAAGGTAGCCCTGGATCTGGACATTATATCAAACTTGTAATGATTGACAAAGGTGCATGCATTGCTGTCTACATTGCTGCAGCACAGATGTTATCTAAAGAAGAGTTTCTGAAAAAGGCAATAGAAATGGCAACTGATCTTGTACAGCAGGCCTTTGTTGAAGAGAAGGAAATAAAAAGTTGGTTATCTTTATGAAAGGATTTTATCCTGTGAAGTTAGAAACAAAGACTGTCGAGTGTGGATAATATATTATGTTTTATTTGAATTAAGGAAAAATACTGGTAGATGAGTAGTTTGGTTCAGGGTAGATGCAGATACAACCTTTGGAATAAATGAGGGGGCTAGGTCTCAGAGAAAATCTGACTTTGTGAAAAACTAGGTATGGAAGCTTCTACAAGGGACAGCATACAGCTCTGAAATTTTTCTTGCTGAAATAACAGCCACAAATAGTAGAGTCTTCCATGATGAATACTTCAAGGTACAAGAAGAAGCAGGTTTGATTGGGGGTGGGGGTGGGGTAGGGTCAGGGATGTGTATGGGCCAGTT
Source organism: Protopterus annectens (assembly GCF_019279795.1). NCBI lineage: Eukaryota > Metazoa > Chordata > Ceratodontiformes > Protopteridae > Protopterus > Protopterus annectens. The sequence goes on from NC_056741.1 coordinate 1,835,879,879, forward strand.
GAACAAAAGTGAGATCCCAGGCATAGTTGGGTTTTTGATAGGTAGTCTAAAGAGGATGGAAGGCTTCCTTTAAGAAGGCTTTGCAGACATTTTAAGAGGTTAATGTAGATGAGCTGACCCCATGGTGAGGATCAAAAATGGCTGCCAGCTGAACTTTTACAGTGGAGTAACTACAGCCAGAGTCAAACAATTGTAATATTTTGGGTACAGGTGCTGAGAAAGGGTCCAGACCTTGATGTTTAGCCCTAAGGTAAACTCTGTCATTTATCCTTATATAACTTTCTGGTATATTGTTTCTGACGGATGAAAGAATTTGAACCAATGCATGACAGACAGATGAGTTATTAACTATCATTGTAGAAAGTCACAGTCTGTCTGAAAGGAGGTGATGTCTGGGTGAAGCTGTCCAGACTGGTGAGACAGAAGGTCTGGTTGGGGATCTAACAATGAGGAAGGCCATTTTAGCTGAGGTTATAATGTAGGGAACCACTTTGCTTGGCTCAGAAAATGGCTAGGAGTATGACAGTTATCTCGCACAGAGTTGCTTTCTGTAGAAACTGTCATGAGAGGAAGAGAGAGAAGGGCATAGAGTAGACCAGGTGGTCAAGGATGGACCAGAGGATCTCTGGTTGTCAGTCCATGTGGAGTGATGAGGGCAAAGTAGCTGCTGCATTTTGCATTGGTTGGGCAGGTGAAAAGATTGCAACAAGGTTGGCACTAGTAGCTGAAAATCATATGTGCTACTGTCATATTTACGGACCATTCACGGGGCATCAAAATGTAATGGCTACGTCTGTCCAATAGAAGGTTGGCCTAACCTGGAATATGCACTACAATTAGCTCTGTGAGAAATTACATTCTGTCACACTCTCATGCCCTGTTGGCATGCTGTCTATGCCAACAAGCCACACTCTTGTGGTCTGCTGGCATAGAGGGTATGATTGAGTTCCCTCCTTGCTTGTGTACATGCCACACTACGAAAGTGTTGTCTGCATGGAGTGAAATCATACCCTAAGGAAATAAATCCTATAAAGCCTGCAATGCTAGGAGGTATTCATTTTCAAGAACAGTGATGTGAAGGTGAGCCTCTTAATGTTGCTTATCCCTTGGAACATTCTTCCTTCAAAATGCCTCCTCCCACACTAGAGAGAAGGCATCTGTGGTCACAGTAGCTGATGAAAGGGAGGGGAGAAACACTGACCTGTCTGAAAGTACATTTGTGTAAGAACTTACGATAACAGTAGCTGTCCTACTAATCACTGTTGTGATATTCCTTGCAAATGTATTATCCTGCCAAGGATACCTGTACATCCAGGCAGCATACCAAAGCCTGGACCCTTCCATGCACCATATGTTCAATGTATGACCTAAGCCCGAGGACATAAGGCACATACAGAAGGTATAGGCATGAAAACCTTAGGATAAACCACGGAAAGGAGAGTTAACTATATTCATATGTAGCTACCCATCAAGAAAAAGAGGGAAAGAATATAATTCACCTCAGCCACAGAAAGCAGCTATATCAGAAAAGAGGGAAGGAGGGAGGGACAGAATACTGCAACAGTGATTAGTAGAGCATGTACTGTTATGTTACCATTCTTACACAACTGTACTATGTCCTTCTTAAATCCCTGTTGCAGTATTCCTTACAAATGGAAGGGTACTAAAGCTAGTAAAGATAGACTGGTGGGGGTGGGGTGGGGGCTAAAGGACAGAACAAAAGACACGGGAGAATGGAACTGGCAAAACCTGATCTGGTCTCAGAAAACAAATCTAACTTATAGCATTTAGTGCAAGTAAGAACAGAGGACAAAATAGCTAATTCTAGGATAGATTTAGAATCTTGGCCCTTGAAAAAATCATCAGAGGCAGCTACAACCCTAGTAGAGTGAGCTTTAACAGAGGACGAAAGATGTTTCATATGAAAAAAATAACAGAAAAAATGGCTTTACAAATCCAAGAAAAAATAGTTTGCTTAGATGTTGGAAAACCTAACTTCTTATTTTGAAAAGAAACAGAACATTGCTCAGATTTCCTACTTGTGTAAGACAGCAATTCAGGTTGTAGCCTGCTATAGGTCCCCAACCATGTCCCAAGACATGGTTGGGCACCTACATTGAGTAAGATAGTGATTTAGGTTGCAGCCTGCTATAGATCTCCAACCATGTCCCAAGACATGGTTGGGCACCTACATTGAGTAAGATAGTGATTTAGGTTGCAGCCTGCTATAGATCTCCAACCATGTCCCAAGAATCATACTCCACATTCCTAAGTACCCTGGAGAATATTGGGGTCCAACCTAACACTCTCATAATGGGCGACTTCAACTATCCCTCCATTAACTGGGAAAACTACTCATGTACCAATACATTTGCTCAACGTTTCCTGGAATTCATTAATTCCAATGCCCTGGACCAGCATGTTTTTACCCCCACCAGAGGTAGCAACATCCTTGACCTGGTCATTAATAACATAAGTGACCATTGCTCTACATCAGTAGTCAACTCCTCTCTGGTTAGAGCCGACCACAAACTAACCACCATGGAAATTTACATCCCTCCGACCCCCAGCTCCCCGCAAAGGTAACCACCATGAAAAACTTCTCCAAAGCTAACTTTGGGCTCCTAAAAACAGAGGTGGTTAACTTCACGGCACCTGTGCAAATGGAGAATAGTTGCATGACCGCCGAATCATACACCAATGCACTGTACGAACACGTATCCAAATGCATGGATCTCGCCATACCCAATAGAACCAAGACACTCTCCTCCAAAAAAGGAAACCAATCTGGTGGTTCCCTGCCATAAACAAACTCTACAACAGAAGGAGGAAACTGATGCGGAGTAAGGTAAAGTGCCAAGACTGGAAAAACTCCTTTATCAGCCTCAACAAAAAGTTGAGATCCCTCAACAAATTCTCTAAAGCTATCTATGAAAACAGAATTGCAGCAGATAGTAAAGACAACCACAAGGCCTTCTACAGTTATGTAAAGAATCTCCACAGCAATACTCAGATTTGCTCTGGGCTACTGCACAATGGTACCTATTATACTGAGCCAACAGATATTTTTAATATACTAGCTGACAGATTCAGTACTACTTTACCCCTCTCCTCCCCCCCCAGGACCAATTACGATACCAGTAGATTGCCCGGCACCCAGTAATACTGCTGCACAGGTTATAACAGCACTGTCCAAGGCCAAGAATACAGCCTCTATGGGACCTGACAATATCCACTGGTGTGTTCTACATGAACTACAGAGTGAACAGGCACCTCACCTGTGTGCCCTGTTCAATCACAGCCTCACCTCAGGCTTTGTTCCTACCAAATGGCGTACTGCTACAGTCATCCCTCTCCACAAAGGAGGAGTGACTACAGACCTTGTCAACTATCGCCCTATTAGCCTGATGAGTCTGATATGAAAAGCTATGGAACACATCATCATGGATCTAATAAACAAGGATATAAGGAATCTCCAAACTCTGGATCCCACACAATTTTTTTTTTGAAGGGTAGATCATGCCTGCTTAACCTGGTCAACTTCTTTGAGTCAGACACCAGAGGTGTGGATAAAGGCAAGGTGGTTCATACAGCCTACCTTAATCTGGCCAAGGTCTTTGATACCATTCCCCACTCAGGAATCATAGAAAAACTCACTAAGCTAGGCATCAACCCCTATATCACTAGGTGGGTTGCAAACTGGCTCACAGATAGAACCCACGGTGTGAAAGTAGATGACTCCAAGTCACACTGCCAACCAGTCACAAGTGGAGTCCCACAGGGTTCGGCCCTGGGTCCTCTCCTGTTTGGTATCTATTCTCTGAAGTCCAGGCCGACACGAAGGGACTCTGGCTGACAAAGTTTGCAGATGATTGCAAGCTAAAAGATCTTATTAACTCCCCAAGTGATGTTGACATCCTACAGAAAGGCCTCACTGAGACCAACGACTGGTGTCAGAACCATGGCCTTAAGCTCAATGCCAAAAAATGTGTCATCATCCCCTTTGGGAAAAACCCAGTTCCCATGAATTACCACATCAATGGCATTCCACTGAATACAGAAGGCATTATAAGAGATCTGGGGACACAGGTTGACAGCAACTCCTCTTTTGACCACCACATTGCCACTGTGGTCAGAAAGTCCTTCTGTGTGACACATCTCATTACTAAGGGTTTTGCATCCAGGAAGAAAGAGGACATTGTGTTCCTCTACTCTTCCCTCATTAGGCCAATCATCAAGTACAATCCCCATTTGGCATGTATCTCACTAGACACCTGCAACAACTGGAGAGGCCGCAAAAGTACCTCACAAAGAGGATCCTAGGCCTTAAACACTTGTCCTATATGGACAGACTCAAAAAACTCCAACTATTCTCTGCCTCATATCACCTACTTAGAGGCGATCTCTGCTTGACTTACAAAGCCATGTCTGACCCAGTTCTGTTAGAAATGCTACATCTAAAGAAATCTGAGTGTCTCCATACCACATGCTCCAGAGACCTCAACTTCATTACCACAATCAACAGAACATGCTGGAGGGATAGGTTCATAACCCAGAGACTGCCCATGCTATGGAATAGACTTCCCATACATGTCAAACAGAGCACCTCACTGGCCCTCTTCAAGAGAAATCTTGATGAGTAGATGGAAATAGAAAATTCACCCCAGGGATAACTCCAGTGGCTCTACTCGACAGAGGCACTGGGAACTAAGGTCGGGTGGCACGATGCCAGGGTAATCCTATGGGCTAGGCTTGTAAAGGCTCCAGGGCCATTAGTTTAGTAAACACCTATGAACCTATAATATTTTTAGTCTCTTCCAGGTCAAATCTGCTGAGTTGCCTATGTGCATCCAAAGAGTGAAGAATTCTTTTCTCCTCTTTTTTGGAAAGAAGGAAGGAAGGAAGATGGATTGATTGATTGATTCAGTGTTACAGCTACCCTGGACATAAAAAGATTAGTCCTAAGATAAACTCTGTCCTTAAAAAATTGGAAAGGAAGAACTGCTATAAGTGCTTGCAGTTCAGAGACTATAATGGCAGAAGTCAAAGTCAGTGCCAACACAGTTTTCCAAGTACAAAATTGTAAGCAAGAACTGGCAGCAGGCTCAAAGGTGGCAAAGTCAATTTTCTATAATGTAATTGGGGCCCCAAGTAGGAGGAAAGGTTTCCTTTGAGGCCTAATGCGAAGGATGCCTTTCAAAAATTGTTTTATCTCAAATGTAGAAGAAAGGGGTGGAGCCAGTGACAGAAAAGCCAAAATGGCTAACAGATGAGCTTTAATAGAACAGTACACCAGACCAGAACTGAGCAACTCACACAAATAGGACAGAACAATAGGAGTACCCACTACAAAGACGTCCTGGTTGTTCTCACATCACAAGGAAAATGTTTTCCATTTAGCCACACAAGATTTTCTTGTAATAGGTTTTCTAGCCTCCTAGAAAATCTGGAGCATGTCCTCAGAAGAATGATGCCTGAAAGGAATTAAAACCCTATCATCCAAGGAGTTAATTGTAAAGTGTGGAGATGAGGGTGAATGAGAGAGCCCTTGCCCTATGTGAGCAAGACTTTCCTGTTAGGTAACATGTTTGCACCTGGCAAGGTGAAAAAAGGGGGACCATTACTGTCTGGGCCAAAAGGGAGTCACCGGCAAGATACTGGATTTGTCTTAAAAAATCTTTTGAAGTATGGCTAGTTGAAGAGGAAGGGGGAATACACAGAGGAATCTCAGCTTCCATGAAAAAGACAGGATGTCCATCTTCCATGCCAGAGGACTAGGATCCCTGGAACAAAACTTGCTTAGCTGATTGTTCTGGGGGGAGGAAAAAAGATCTGTTTGTGGAATACCCCACCGATGGAAAATGCCCAGGGATACCCTCTTTGTTTAACATCCATTCATGAGGGTCTATCTTGGGTCTTCTCAGGATGTCTGCCACTGTGCTTCTTTCTGATAGAATATAAACTGCCTGTAGAACCAGATTGTGCTGAATGACAATTTGCCATGTTATCAAGGCTAGCTTGCAAAGACAATAAGACTTGGTCTCCCATTGTTTATTTATGTACCACATGACTGCAGTGTTGTCTGTAAATACCGTGCAGTGGCCTACAGACCAGAGATAATGTACAGACTGAAGGGCCAGAATGAAAGTCTTCATTTTCTTGATATTTATGTGGTTTTGGATGCCCCTGTGAGTCCAACCTCCTGAAACCTGACATTGTTAAAACAAGCCCCCAAGCCAGGTCTGATGCATCTTTCACCACCACCTGAACTGGCATGGAAACTAAAACAGGAAGTCCCAGACTGAGAGAGATTTGGTTGATCCACCAAATACATTATTTCCTGATGAAAGGCAAGAGAGTAATGAGAAAGTCTAGTGGTGACCACGTTGAAGCCAAAGAGACTTTCAGGTACCACTGAGGTTTCTCATGTGTCTGGCAAAAGGAATTATGAATGCCATGAACCCCAGAGCACTCAAAATCTCTTTTGCTGAGGTCTTCTGCAAGGGAAGAGGGCTCTGAAATTTAATATGAGAAAAGAACCTTGTTTGAAGGAAGAAAAGTTGACATAAAAAGAGTGTTTATCCTGCAACCTATGAAAATTTGGTCTTTGGAGTATTTCAGAACAGATTTCTTTAAGTACAGAGTTTATATTAGACTGCACTGAAGGTGCATAGTGAACTGCAGGTGCTTTCATGGTGCAAATGGAGAAGGAGCTTGATGTAACAGGTTGTCCTGATATGAGAAACTCTGAAAGCCTTGCCATCTACAAAAGGTTAAGACAAAACATAGACAAATTGGTAAAGACCCAAGGTACAGAAAGACCAAAGGGTAAAGCCGAAAACTGAAACTGAAAGGAAGACACACAGAATCTTAAAAACATCCTGAGAAGAAGATGAATCAGAATATGAAGATAAGCATCCTTCAAGTCAAGAGAAACCAGAAAAGCTTGAGGAAGTAGCATGGGAAACAGGGAATGCAAGGTTAGCATTTTGAAGCTCTGGGTCAGCAAAAAAGTATTAAGAAAAGAAAGGACCATAATAGGATCCCTCTTTTCTGGGAACTAGAAATATCCAGAAGTAATACCCTGTTCCATACTGGGAGGGCGGAACAGGTTGAACAGTGCCTTGATCCAAAAGATACTGAAGGAGTAGAGGAAACTGAGACAACTGGTTTGAAGGAGGTTGAGGAATGCCTGCAAAAAAGGAAATGCACTTCCAAGGCATTTGCTACCTCTTCCGTGCGATAGAAAATACACACTTATCTGTGTTAATCTCTTGCCACACAAGGAAGGAGAGGGACAGTCTTTGAGACAGGGGAATCTGGGAAGAAAGATGATGTAAGAAGTAAATGTCATAAAGAAGCAGATTTGTCAGGAAAGGAGAATTTGTGGCCCTTTGTATCCTGTCCTGACTTATCATGAGACCTTCTCTTACTAGGCCATTTAACCTTCTGGGTTTGCTTTAGTTGACATCTAACCAAAAAAACTGTTTGGAAGGATAACTCCTCTGGCACTTAGGGAAAGGGGATGGGAAAATTTGCCTTAAATCTTGCATTACTTTACCCTTGTCCTACAAAGTTTTGTAAAGGTCTGGTGCAGCAGAGTCAAACAAAAATTGCCTGTCCAGAGGAGAGTCTAGTAATCTGGCTTTGTCACCTTCATGAAAAGACTGGAGTCTCAGACAAAAATACCTGTGGATGACAGACTTGGATGCGGATGCTCTAGAAGAAGCATCTGCAGCATCATATCTGCACTTGATAGAGTATCTGGCCAACTGAGAGGCAAAACCAAGCAATAATGAGGCTGAAGACTTACTGTCAGAATCAGGCATATCATTCAAGATATCATCCAGCTTAGAAAGAAGGGACAAAGCATATCTCATCATATGAGTCTGGTAATTAATAGCTTTAAATGCCAAAGTGGGAGAAGTTTATACCTTCTTGCCATATCTGTCCATGGCCCTGCTATCTTTGTCAGAAGGCAAGACATTAGAGGAAAACAGAAATTTGATAGTCTCATCTGTTGACAGGGAAATAAGAGAAGGATCAGTGGATGGCATTTTATAAAGACATTTTTGTGCATGAGGAATGTTATAAAACCTATAAGTTTTTTAGGAGCAGGAGGTTGAGAATCAGGAGCTAAGGAAGTAGAATTAAAGGTATCCAATAAAGACTCCAACACTGCTTAGGAGTGTCCCTCTGGAGTAAGTCATATCTTTGCTGAGCACTGGTTACTTTAGAACTCTCTCACTTAAAATTCCTCTAATGGAGTATCAGGGGAAAGTGATTAATTCTCATCCAAAGCCACCTTCAAAGGAAGCTGTATGAAGAATAAGCTAAAGATTCTTCCCCTGATGAAGAATCCATCTGCCCTTTTAAAGGGGTAGAAGAAAAAGGAGTCCCAAGAACAAAATGATTTGAAAACTCTGAGGGAACTTGAAAGACATAAGAGCTTTGAAAAGCCCCTGTGCAAAGGCATGCCATTCATTTTGAGGGTCTCTCGCCACTGGAGTGGAAGAAATGTGCTTAATATTTTGCCTCTTCTTGGTGGGGATGTCAGCTTGTACAAACTGTGGAAGTTCAGAGCCCAGATGAACTTAAATTAAGGAACAGGGCATTCCTCATAAACAAGAATCTGAGGAATATTCCCCCTCCCCTCCTGCTGCTCAGAAATAACTAATTTTAGTTTCACTTCCATACCTCTCAACTGTTCAGATTTTCACAGACTATCCAGATTATTGCCTCATATTTTTGGTATGTTTCACATAAAAACTGTGGTTTTCTGGCAAATCATTGAGGATTCAAATCACTAAATAATGAAATGTTTCAGTTCCAGACTCCATATCCTTCATAAAATACATATTAATATAAAACCAGTTATCTTAACAACTTACTAAGTGGATAAGAGCAATATTTAAACATTTTCCCTATTTTGGGCCTTTGTCCATATTTCTTGTGCTGAGAGGTCGAGAGGTATACTCCCTTTCCTCTGAAAAAGACATTGCATTAGCCCCAGTGATTGTGTGAGTGACCTGTCCTATATCAGCCTCCAATGGGGTCCTAATATCAGGAGTGGCCAATGAAACTGGACATATCAAGGTCAAAACTGCAGACACGGTGGAGATGCCCAGCAGAGGCAGGACAACTGAAGATTCAGACTTAAGTTTCTTTAACTTCTTTTCTGGAAAAAGATGGACATCAGGGTGGGGAGACTCAGATAATACAGTACCTTGGGCAAGTAGTTAGAGATGATGGTTGTCAAGATAGGCAGAAATGGAAGAAAGATGGCTGCTTGTCAAGATAGGCAGAAAAGGAAGAAAGATGGCTGCTGAGTGTCTTAGGGATGAAAATTTCACAAACTGAGACTCCTAATGATTATATTTAGCACCAAGGCAAAATAAACACATTGTAGTTGTATTTATAGGCAGTCTGTATCCTACAGTCACATTTGCCTTTTTTGGATGAAATGTATATAAAAAAAAATAGCAGTTAGAGAAAGAAGGGTTCCCAGTGGAGTACTTACCTAGCCAAATGGAATGGCAATCAGGTCCAAGACATACAACCAAGAGAGGAAGGGCTCACATAATGGTTAATTTATTTACCTCATAAACACAAGGTACAGGGTTTGAGTCTTATCTTTGTATTGATAAATTTGGTGAAGTTTAAAATAACCCACAGGGGCAGATAGCCTATGAACCAAAAACTTAGATCAGCTTTTAGGCTGACAGCAAAGAAGTTCTGAAGTTTTATTGCCTGTATGTCCCTTATGTAACTTAGTATTTGGGCTTAGGTCATAAATCAGAAGTATGGTGTGTTGAAGGGCAAAAGCTATGGTATGCTGGGTGGATGAATGGGTAACCCTTGCAGGGTAACACATTTGTAAGAACTACTGCAACAGTGATTTTTAAGGACATCTGGTGAAGACTGTATCTACCATTGCAGGTAATGTCTGCAAACTGAAGAGACTTACAAGAAAATTGAGGATGAGTGGAATGAGACCATTGCACATGGAGTACCCACTGGAGCATACTAATATGTTATCTTTGTGCTGCTAGAGTGATGGCCACCACAGTTGTGCCTATTGATTGTAATATGAGGAAAGCTTCTGGAAAGGACATCTAAAGAAGCTTTAGTACAAGTAGATTGTCTGTAAGTAGTCGACCAATTTGTGTAGCTGTTTCTAGATGGCACCAGAAGAAATTTATTAATGATTTGTCGAGATTTACTGAGATACCCAAGAACTGACAGAAGAAGAGCATATAGTCTCTTGCTGAGATAAGAAATTCTCTTGTTACAGCAAGGAGTCAATCATTTAGATAAAGGAACATTCATACTGGCACTTGGAGAACACTCGGGGGCTATGCTGAGACTGAAAGGCAGGGATTGGGAATGATAATGATTGGCTCCTAGTCAAAAGTGAAGATACCCGCTTGGACGGCTTTGTAATTTTGATCTGGATGTAAGCACCCTGATGGGTCCCCTCCACTACAGCTCTTTTGAGAATGTACCTTTAACTCAGAGTGGGTGTGGCTTGAGCCTTTAAAAAAATGAAGTTATCACCGTGCAGTTATAAAAAAACACTCATTGGCAGAGGTCAAATATCAATAGAGTTGTGTTGCCATCTTTGCATGCTTCAAGATAAAATATTTTGATACCTTGTATTTAGCATGGTTTTAGAATTATTAATGTAAATATGAGCAAGCAATATTTGACACCTAGAGGTTCAGTAGGAGGCAACTGCAGAAACGCTTAGAGGCACACTTGGCTGTAATGAGTTAAGTACATTCAAATCCCTTCCTAAAGATAAGGAAGGATTGACTGCACTTTGTCTATCCAGAACTTGGTCTTCTTGTCATGAAAGTTTAGGTCACTCAAATCTAGAATGGACTGGAGATCGTTTGTGTTTGTTTTCTTTAGAACTAAAAAAAATCTTGACTAGATGCTGGACCCAAACTTCTCTGGTAGGACTTCCTTGATGACTCTTTTTTGAAGAAGTTGGATGATTTCCTGAGCTGCTGCTGCTTCTCCTCTCTTTTGTCAGGAAGTTATGTCTGGGAGAAGCAGGGAAGATTGCCTGGAAGTGGAATTGAAAGGGATAATGTAATCTCTGGATATCATATTTGTCTTGTGTGATGGCTGACTAAGCATCTATATGAAAGAGACAATTGACCCCTGAATGCCTCCAGAGTAGAGCAGTCAGGCAATCCCTCAGCGGTCACTAAACACCTGATTTTTGTGGACCCCTTCTGCGTCTATGTCACCACTCATTACAGGATACCCCCTCTTCTTCAGAGCCCCATCTGAAGAGGAATTGAAAGAGAGATGTTGGGAATTCCTAAACCAGAGACCCTTGTTACCCCTCTGGTTAATTGTAAAGGACCTCTGTGGGGTCTGAAAATGGATGTTGATGGTACACAACATCTTGCTCTCTTTTTCACTCTTCAGCAATTTGTCTTTCATTTTGGGACCAGACAAAGATATCCAATCATTACGGGCATTCATAAAAGATGCTTTAGAGTTGTTTGCAAAATCACATAGTCATGACAGTGGATGGCAGTGTCGAGTGCCTTCTGCTTCAGCCGCTGCATCTTCTGCATTATGGATCAGTGTCAATGACACATCTGCGATAGTCAACATGATTGAAACTTGAGATTCAAGTTACTTCCTGATGTCTAGTGAAGGAGGTTGCCTGAGAAAATTTTGTGTTTGCTCTTCCAGATCTCTCTGCAACCTTGCTATATGAGTTATATACTTCAACACCCAAAGGGGAAAGGTTCCTGAGGAGTACACTCTCTTCATGATATGGCCCTACCATCTTGGAGCATCCTTTTTTTGTCAGGATGAACCATAGGCTTTTTTTCAGATAGCTTTCTTGGTGGTGGCTGCAATAACAGTCAAATAGATCAGGACCTAGAAGAGTCCCAGGCCCCGTTGCTGAATGGTAAGTTTGAAGCAATCAGTGCTGCTCTGTCCCTTGGGCTGATGACAAAGCTCATGGCCTTGCACTTGTACCAGATAGTGGAGTCAAAACAGAGTCTGCATCCCCTTCCTTCATTGATGGATGGGCAATAATCCTCTTGAAAAACTGACACGGACCCCAATGATCTAGAGGATAAGCCATCTAGATCCAATTCCAACCCCAGGGAACAAGAGGCAGTAGGTGGCCACAACACAGGAACCACAGACACATGGTTTGGCTATGGCAGACTAAAATCTAATGTGCCTGCACTGAAAATAGTGCTGAACAGGTCAGCGATGAGGCACCAGCATCCAGAGTTCAGCACTGAGACAAAGTCTGCTTTGAGGAAACAGAAGTCGAGCATGCCTGATGCAAAATCAACAGCGATGGATGGGATTCAATTGGCAATGACAAGGAATGCTTCAGGACTATTTCTGGCTCCATAACCACTGGCACTAGGACATGTGCCATGGAAGGAGATATATTAAAAAAAAAAAAAAAGGTTATGTACTCACCATAACATTTCATCTGTGTTTTCCATATTCATTCTTCCTCAACAAATGGGATCAGATCTGACCCAAAGATTCAACTCGGCAGCTTTTTAAAGCTTGTGGATAAAGAAAATTCTTGAGCTCCTCCCTTTTCCTATAATGCCCTAGTCCCCCACCATACCTCAGACCTTCTTTGCGGACCTTTTACTTATTAGAAACTAATGAACAACCATTATAAGAGAATCCAATATCTAGAGCTCAAAGGCAGGAATATTTTTTATCTTAGCATCTTCTCATTCTTCCAGAAGTCACAAAAGGGCAATAAAAGAAAGTCATATGGAACAAAGGATCAGTTGCTGATAATTAAAGTCATAGCGGAGAACTGTAAAAAGGGGAAGAATTTAAGTACACCATGGATTGACTACAAAAAAGCATTTGATAGTATCCCACATTCATGGAGAAAAGAGTGCTTAAAAATGTATACGATACACCCCATCCTGATCGACTACTTTACAGTGACCATGAAACAATGACAGACCACTTTGCAATTAAGCCATGATAAAGAACAAATTATTATTCCAGGGATAAAAATTCAAAGGGGGGCATATTCCAGGCTGACTGTCTGTCACTGCTGCTATTCTGCCTTGCCTTTAACCAATTAAGCTATCTACTTAACAGCTTAGGCCTTGACTATAATTTGGCTCCTAGAAAACAAAGTGTAAAGACTTCTCACCTTTTCTTTGTCGATGATTTAACACTGTATAGCTTATCAGATGAGGAACTGAAAGCCCAACTGCAAGTTGTCAAAACTTTTTTAGATTATATAAGAATGTCATTTGATCTTGACAAATGTGCAAAAGCAACCTTTAAAGCAGGAAAACTGTAGCACCAATAAAATATCAGTTTGGGACAAGAATGTGATATAAAAGAACTTGAGCAAGAGGGAGTGTATAAATATTTGGGAACTGATGAAGGATCAACAGTAAAACATGAACAAATGTGAATGAAACTTAGTAAGGAATATTTTAGAAGACTTAAATTAATCCTGAAAACAGCATTGGCATCTAGGAACAAAATCCAGGCTATACACCAATTTGCTCTTCCTGTCCTGACTTATAGCTCTGGAGTGATTAACTGGCCCCAAAACATGTTGGATAGATTAGACAGGAAAACAAGAAGGATGCTTCATGCTCACCAAATGATTTATAAAAATCAGTGCATACCGTTTCGAAGGAGGGATGGGTCTCCTTGAAATTGATTACATGTATAGATTTATAATCGTGGGACTCCACACATATATCCTGAACTCACAAGACCCAAATGTGGTGAAAGTTTTGAAGTATGAGGGGAATAAATCTAAGATGACTTCCCTCCTTAGTCTAGCAGAAGCATATCGGTGACAGCAAGAATGGAAATCAAACTGCAACTGAATGTGTCAGAAAACAAAAAAAATAATAAATATAAGGTGAAGGACCAGATGAGAAGGCAAGAAATGTGGAAAATGCATAAATATAGTGGCAAGTATAGCAAGCTTCTGGAATGACCTCATGTTGATCAGGAATGAACACAGGAATAGTTAAGTAGAGGCGTATTCAAACCGAGAGATGAAAGGTTAATATTGGCGGCACAAGACAGTGGGCTATGTACATGTTGGTTTACAAAATCCATTGAACATGTGGAAGAAACACACAAATGTAGGTTTTGTAAAACAGAATTGTTAACAGTTGCACACCTCATTGCTGGTTGTGACATACTAATGGTAGAAGGCATAATAATGTGGCAAGACTGTTGTACTGGGGATTGTGCAAACATTATAGTATTGAAGAGGCTGAAAAACACTAGAAACATGAGCCGCAAAGCATCATAGAAAATGATGAAGTCTGCATTACATGGGATCACCCATTACCAAGAGTTCAAAAGATAGATATTAGAAAACCATATATAATGTTCCCTGAAAATAAGACAAAATAGCATTGATCACTGAAATCGCCACATCTAGAGACTACAGTGTCTTGCATACAGAGAGAGACACAAAGTCATAAAATATCAGGATTTTCATGCAGAAATGAGAGCAACATGGAAGAAAGATAACCAGACAGATCCAATAGTAGTAGGAACAATGGATCTTATAAAAAGAATATACAATCATATTTAGATATGTTACCAATGCATGTAATTCTTGGGCAAATTGTGGTTGCTGTGAATAGCATTTTTGGCTGAAATCAAAGGCTGAAACAATACTAATTTCCTGAACTTTAACTGTACTTTGACTTAGGAATGGGGTCCATTCCCATCATGTTATTAGAAACCCAAAAGACTTGGAGAAATTAAACAAAAAAATTACAAAATGGTAGGGGGTTGGAGGGAGGGAAGTTGAGGAGGAATGAAAATGGATAACACAAATGGAATGTTATGGTGAGTATATCACTTCTTTATGTGATGATGTCAATTTTCATTCATTTCTCAACAAATGGGAAAGAGTCCCCAGCTACCTAAATTCCGGGAGGACTCTAAGGAAGGATATTCCTGAGCACCGTTGAGCCAAAGACTGCTCTTCTCCTAGAGACCAGATCTAATTTGTAATGAGGAAAAAAGGCATGAGGATTAGCCCAAGTTGCAGCTGCACAAATATTATCCAAGGAAGATCTGGATAAGAATACTGATGATGTTGCAGTAGACCTGGTGGAATGAGCTTGTGGTGGCTTTGGCAAAGACACACCCATTTTATTATAAACAAAGATAATACAATCAGTTAACCATTTGGCTAAGGTCACTTTAGTAACTGGATTGATCAATTTGGATTCCAAAAAGAAGGCAGATAATTGATCTGATTTTCTGAAAGTTTCTGTCCTATGCAGATAAAAATGTAACTATATCTGTGAACATCCAGCAGTTGCAACATATACTCTCTTTTATTTGAAAAATTTGAAAAAAAAAGTGGAAGGCTGCTAGTTTGATTAATATTGGATTCTGACACTACTTTAGGAAGGAAATATGGGTTGGTTCATAAGGGTACTCTGTCCTTATGAAAAATCAAATAAGAAGGCTGAGAAGGTAGGGCTTGAAGTTCTGAGATTCTTTTAGCAGATGTAATAGCCACTAAAAAGTCAGTTTTCCAAGTTAAAAACTTTAGCTCACATTTGGCTGATGGTTCAAATGGAGTTTGAGTCAAAGCTTGTAAAACTAAATTCAAATCCCATGGTGGAGTTGGCTCTTTAAAAGGGGGCCTAAGAAGAAAGTTTCCCCTTATAAAGGCCTTACAAAGTTTTGAAGAAGCTAAGGTGGAATTGTTCACTACTATGTGAAAATTACAAATGGTGGCTAATTGTACATTAACAGTCAAGGAGCTAGCCCCTTCATTAAAAACTCAAGAATTGTAGGTACTGTTGCTGAAAAAGGGTCAATGTCTTTCTGTTGTGCCCCATTTAGTTTTGTAAATCTTCCTAGTGGAAGCTTTATGGGAAGACAAAGGAATGTGATGGACAGAGGAAGACAGCCTGGGTTGTCTAGCTATCAATGGAAATGAAGAAACCATGTGGTCAACTTGAAGCCTAAAATGTCCAGACGCATCATGTCTGTCAGGAAAGACAGTAGGTGTAGAATTGGATCCAGAATCCATGGTGGGCAAATTAGATGACACCAAAGAAAGGGGAACCAAATCTAACAAGGCCAGTAAGGGGCAATGACAATGACTGTGCTCTTCAATCAAGATGCTTTCTTGACAAACTTGGGAATTAGAGGAGTTGGAGGGTAGGTGTACAAGAGATCAGGAGGGCCAACTGTGGAGGAGAGCATCTCTCCGTGATTCTCCTGGTGGGTGGAACAGGGCAAAACCACAGCAAAGTTGGCCCCATTAACAGAATATGTTTTCCACAACTCTCATGTTGAAAGACCACTCATGAGGCAATAAAATGGGCCTGTTGAACTTGTCTGCTATCATGTTGGATTTCCCTGGAATGTGCATTGTTATCAGAAATCAACTGAATGAGATTGCCCATTGTCATGCTCTCAGAGCTTCTCGACACAAGGGGTAAGATCTGGTTCTTCCTTGTTTGTTGATGTACCATACCACTGACATATTGTCTGTCTGAATCTCAAAAGTCCTGGAAGGAAGACAGTCTTGGATGGGCTGCAATGCTAGGAGTACTGCTCTCATTTCTAGGACACTGATATGCATGTTGGTGTCTTTGGTAGACCAGGTGCCTTGGACTGTCTTTCCAAAGAAGTGCCCCTCCCCACCCAATCTGGGAAGCATCCATGGTCACTATGGCCTTGGTCTGAGGAAGAATGAAGGGGCAGCCTTGTAAAATCTGATCTGAGCAAATCCACCACAAGAGGTACTTTTTGCATGCATGAGTTATTTTGATCTAGGTGGACAAAGGCTGGTACAGGATGACCCACTGAGTTGCCAGGTACCACTAAAGAATTCTCATATGGTATCTTGCCAATGAAACCAAAATTATGACAGCAGACACTGAAGCTAAAGCCTGCAGAATCAATCAGGCTGACAGTGAGGAATTTTGAATTATCTTTTTGACTTGAAATCAAATAGTTTATACCTTAGATAAAGGAAGGGAGGCTGTCACTGATACCATACTGAACAAGGTTCATGTGAACTCTAATATTTGAGATGGTTCTAGCTGAGATTTGTTGTGATTGATGGTAATTCCTAGGTAAGAGCACAGCTGGAGTGCTTTTATCAGAAGATGCCTGGCCAGAGTGGTTATGAGACAGTCATCCAAATACGGAAACACCTGAAATCCTTACAGTCTCAAGTGAGCTACTACTACTACCATGTATTTGGTTTACACCCTGGGGGCTGTGGTGAGGCCAAAGGGAAGAGCTCTGAAATGGTAATGACTGGCTCCCAGCCAAAAGCATATGTTTTTCTGGATTGTCTGTTCGTTTTTGTATGATAATATGCATTCTGAAGATTTATTGAGCACATCCAGTCATCCTTGTGCAGGAAAAGCAAAATGGACTGAACCATTACCATCTGGAACTTTGTGTACTGAACTGAATTGTTCAGACTGCTGAAATCCTAAATTGGTCTCTAGTCCCCTGTTTTCTTCGGCACTAAAAAGAATATTGAGTGAGTTCTGGATTCTTTCTGGTATGGGGAGACCTCTTGGATGACTTTTTACTAGCAGCTTTCTTATTTCTAGGGCTGCTGTTTTCCTCTGACTGGGTGGAACACTGGGAATTTTGTTTACTGTTAAACGGGGAGGGAAAAGGGTATTATATAACCTATGGAAATAATCTCCTGTACCAATGTATCTTTTGTAATCTCTAGCCAGGCTGTCTAGTGCAACTGCCTCCAGAGGTGGACAATCGGGCTTTCTTTCAGCAGTGTAGAGTCTGTCCGAGAAGGTGTCACTAGATCTTTGGTTCTGTCACGTGGATGGTATCTTCTGTTAGAGATCCCTCTTCTACCTCTGGGGGAACTGTCTCCATGTGAAAGGGGCTCTGGGAATTTTTGAACCACATTTGGCAACCACCTCATTGATTCCTAGAAAAGGTCCTTTGAGGAGTCGAAAAATGTACTCCCACAGCAGACATGGTTTTACCTTCTACTGATGCCTGGATAATGTGTCTTTAACTTTAGGGCAAAACAGAGAACTTCCCAAGGGAACATTAATGAAAGAAGACTTGAAGGTCTCTGCAAAATCACACATGTGTGTCCAGACATGTCTCCTAATGGAAATGCCTGAATCTGTTGCCCTTCAGGCACCTTCAACTGCATGTGAAATGAGCTTCACAGATGAATTTGAAAAAGATTGTAGGATAGCCAAAAGTGTGGCAATGGAACTCTCTGCCTCAGACGTTATGGTCCCAGAGAGGAGAATTTGATAAGTACTTTAATCAAATCCATTTGCAGTCTGGTGAAGTGTGCCAAATAATTCAGCGACTGAAGTGCAAAGATCATTAAAGCATACACACACTTCCCACATTTGTCAAAACACTCCTGGTAGATCTAAGGACACCTTTAAGAATTAACTTGTTCCATTAAAGAACACAGTCTAAAACATTTCTAACTCTCACAGAGGACTGTAAGTGTTTTGGCCACAAGTAAATGGTACACAGGTTGTATGTGTTCAGGCATGGAATTTTGTGCCCACATTTTGAGCACTTAATATAACCCAAAGGTTTCCCCTCTATCTGTGTGTGTGTGTGTGTGTGTGTGTGTGTGTGTGTGTGTGTGTGTGTGTGTGTGTGTGTGTGTGTGTGTGTGTGTGTCTATCTATATCTATCTATATATTTATATATATAATAAAACTGTAAATGTTGGCTTCAACCTGTGACGGAGAAAGGGAGGAAGCAGAAGGAAGAAAGAAAGTCTTTGTAATATTGTAAAAATGTTTATACACATACAGGACATTGAAGAAAATTTATATGTGCCTAGCTCTGACTGATAAGTATGTCAAAAGAGAATAATATTCTTCTATGTCTAGAGAACTGAAGAATGTTGGAGGATCATGTCTGACCCAGATAACAGAAAAAAAGAAATCTGGGGATTGTAGCAATTTGCAATTCATTATGCAAGAAGGTGGAGCTTGAACTGTAGAAGCTCTTATGTGAACAAGTTTACTGGCTGAAAACTATTAGACAAAGTACCCCTCCAATTTTTTTTGTATACTTTAACTCCTTTTCTGTGTTGGAAGTTTTGTTTTACTTATCCTTAATTAAATAGGTTTTCTTTTTGATTGCCTGTTTTTAAGTGACATTGAAGATGGCAATGAAGGTGACCAATCAAGTGGCTGAAGGTTTAAAATGAAAAGAAAGTAAATAATTTATGCAACATTTGGAGAGGCTTATGTGCAATATTTAAACTAGTTTCAATCAACTTTAAAATAAAATGGCTTTACTTATAAAGTATTGCTGTAAACATTGTGTTTAGTATGTTATTTACAAGTATATCTAGAATGTGCGTGTTAACAACAGACTGATATCCTATGGAAGATTAGTTTCTTTGTCCTTCAACCACTGAGTGCCTGGATAGCCTATGGATGAAGGGGGTAATCATGAATGAATGTTCACGATGCTTCGCAGAACTTTGGACTTGTGAATACTATTAAGAATAGTTTAATTTGATAGTTGTTGCCAGGCATCTGTTTTAAATTGTTCTGTCAAGTCTACCTTCTCTACACTAAGGCTGTAGCTGTGCTGTAAAACCCAATGTCTGGAACAGTCTTGTTACAAATACTATATTATTTATGTTGTCTGTCAACAAAGAAGTAATACTACACAACCTATCAATATTATTTCAGTCTTAAGGTAATGTACCTAAATGTACTCTGTGTCAAGCCTTACAACTTGCTGAGGACACAAAACAACCTATATCAGATGAATGATGGCTGAGAAGCAGAAAGATATCTTGAATTTTTTTTTTTTTTTAGATTTGTACAATGAAACAGTCATTTTCTCTTGTTAACCTGATACCAAAGTTATTTTGGCAACGTATTTGCTTAGATAAAAGGAACTATGGTGATATGCTAGATTAATTGTTGCCACGCTCCTCTAATGTGTATCTTGTTTATTATTCAAGTTGTAATATTGTAGATCTTATCAATATGGCTTAAATGTCAACAAAGTATTTTGAGTATAAGAAAACTCGTCAAGTACTTTAGACAATATTCTTGCACAAATAGTGTAGATCACAGTCATACTTTCTGAACTGTTGTATTTAACTGGCAGGTTTTAAGTTAAATTACTGGTTAAGAGCAGGTGTAAGGTGAACCTTGTCCTTTAATCAGGTGCATTTTCTCCAATGAAAAAAATTCCAAGAAACTTTTCGCAAAATCAAGAAATAGTTTCTGCTCTCAGATATACAATACAGAGATACAGAAACTTTGATGATAGAACAGTAGGAAATCGTAAAGATATTTTTCAAAATCACAGTTTAACATACAAAAGTGTGCATAACCAGCAATCAAAAACAGTCTGTCTACTTTGAATTTTAACTTTCACTATGTAAACTACTTTTTTTTTTTAAAATTCTGCTTCTTTAACAATAACTATATTGGAATATGTTAAGAATGATATTGTTCTTTGGACTTATTCAATTACACATTTTGCAACGTCAATGTGTACTCAACTGTTGAATGCAAAATGTGTCAAAACATGCAGTGAAGCTCTATATACAAATACAGTCAGTGTACTCATCTGTTTTATTTACTACATTGAAACTACTTTCTGTAGTCACAATGGACTATAATGTGTTTAATAAATTAAAGGATCTACACTGTTGCCTAAGTGGTGTGATTTTTATTTGGGTTCTACAATGAACTGCTAAAGTGAGCAAGCCTGACGCTGACTCCAAAAGGCATGCTCTCACCGTAATTGACCACTTACACTGTCAGCAGGCTGAGTAAAGGTCTTTTGGAATCTGACCCCCGGAATATATCTGTTTATAGATAGGCTTTACACCGAAGTCACTCACACTGACAAAAGATCTTTTGGAATCAGTGCAGACTTACACTGAGAGCAAGTCTTTTGGAATCTGGTCCCCTGAGCTTTGGTAGTGTCAAAAAAAAATGCCCAAACCACAGAAGGGTGAAAAAGTTATCTTTAAGCATTTTTTGCAGCACTCCTACATATATTTATATATATATATATATATATATATATATATATATATATATATATATATATATATATATATATACAGATATAGATATAGCTACATATATGTGTATATATATCAACTTTTTATTTTATTTGCAGTTTGTTTACCAGGGGTGGTCCATTGGGCCATGAGGAGCCCATTTTCAATGGAGTCCTGGGGAGAAAAGCTCCAGAAAAATACAGGGCAGAGATAAGGTTTAAAAATAAGCTTATGTGCTTGTAAGAGTTGCATATAGGTAAGATAGTTGGGCAATTCAAGCCAGTTATGTTGGTGCAGGGAGATACAGTGATAGGTATTGGATCTGTGGCCGGTTGCAAGTTTTGAAATTTTATAGTAACAGGAGGAGAGTTTAGATTTAAGGGAGGATTGCAGTATAGTAAGGATAGAGGCACCATACAGGAGGGAAGGGATGAGGTATGTGTTAGCAAGAATGAGTCGGGTGGAAGGACAGATGAAACGGTAGTGGAGATAAAGCATACCTAGTTTCTTGTGAGTTTTTTTGAAGTTTACCTGGATATGGCTATCACA
Source organism: Protopterus annectens (assembly GCF_019279795.1). Lineage (NCBI taxonomy): Eukaryota > Metazoa > Chordata > Ceratodontiformes > Protopteridae > Protopterus > Protopterus annectens. The sequence goes on from NC_056741.1 coordinate 1,835,901,480, forward strand.
TTTTAGTTAGTCGTCAATGAGGATTCCTAATAATTTGGCAGTGGAGACTGTTTCCAGAGGAGTCCTATTTTTGCTGGTAATGGAGAAAGAGCTTTTGTCACAGGTAATACTTTTAGAGGGGGAAAATAACATAAGTTTTTTTTTTAGCAGCATTTAGTGCTAGATGGTTTTCTAGCATACATTGTTCTGTGGAGGAGAAGGCATCTTGGGTTAATTTTATTAGTGCGGGAGTGGAGGCTGCAGAAGAGATTATTGTTGAGTCTTCTGTGTATTGGATGAGGCTAGTGTTAGGGATGGCCTGGTAGAAGTCATTAATGAAAATATTAAATAGAAGGGGGCCTATAATTGAGCCTTGGGCAACCCCTGTGAGTGTGTTCTGGAATGGAGAAATAGCTTTTTTCCACTTAACTGCTTGTTGCCTATTAGACAGGTAACTGGTGAACCAATTAATAGAGGAGTGGGATATATTTAGTTTAGAGAGTTTACTAAGAAGAAGGGTGTGACAGATGGTATCAAAGGCTGCAGAGAGGTCTAGGAGGAGGGTAGATACAATGTGACCAGAGTCTCGGGCTTTGTTTATGCTTTCTAGGAAGGAGATGAGGGCTGTTGTGGTGCTGTGACCAGGAAAAAATCCATGTTGGATGGGAGTAAGGAGGTTATAATTTGTAAGATATGGCAGGAGTTGTAAGTGGATGTATTTTTCGAGGAGTTTTGAAATAGGAGACAGGACAGCAATGGGACGGAAGTTGGAGATATCATTATTATTGCCACCTTTATGTAGTGGAATGATATAGGCCTTTTTCCAGAGCTGGGGAACATAGCTTTCTGAAACTGAATGATTTATTAGGATGCATATAGGGAAGGCGATGGCTTCTGAAGCTATTTTTAGGAAGTAGGAGAGTATTTTATCAGGGGCATTAGAGCAGGGTTTCAATTTTTGAAGAAGTTTTTTATGGTAGAGATGGGGATAGGGTTCATGGAGAAGGGAGGAGGTAGAGAGCTAGATATACTGGAGGAGAAGGGGATATGTGAAGGTTGTTGAGGGGTAGATAGGTTATTAGTGAAGGATGATGTTAGTTTCAATATGGAATCAATAAAGAATGAGTTGAATTGGGTAGCTAGATCAGACTCAGAGGCATTTGGGTTGAGGCAAGGTTTTTCTTTTTTACCAGGGTTTAGAACGGAGGAGAGTCCATCCTAGAATTTTTTAGGGTTATTGTTGTGTTTTGTTTGGAGAGTGGAGAAGTAGGTTTTCCGGTCTGAGTTGACAAGTTCTTTTGCTTTATTGCAAAGTGTTTTGCATTCATTGAGGAAAAAACTAGTCTTAGTTTTATGGTAGTGTTTCCAGGGTTTATTGCATTGTCGCATGGTGGCTAGGGTATTTTTAGTTAGCCAAGGGACGTTGCACCAACTCAAAGAAAGGAAAAATCTCCCAAAAGAAGGAAGCCATTGCAGGTACACACTTACAAGTCGCATAAGCAATGATTTCCTATAAAAACAGTGATCAAAGCTATTTTCCTCATTGTCTTTTTCTTCAGACAACTGACATTCAAGGAATTTCACCTCGACCACCTGTAGTGGAGCCTCTTAGTTGACTCTCTTAACAACTGATTTAATTAGTTTTGCTTTAATTTGGTTTGCATATTTTGAACCATGGAATCAAGTTATAGTAATATATACGCACAGCTGTGGTATCACAGATCTTTCGTGTTAACAGATCGAATGCTAAGAGCAGTGGATAGCAGTTTGTTAGGGCATCCTAAGCAAGGGTTGGAATAAAAATATAAAAAAAACAGAAACTGCTTATATAAAAGAAATGGGCAACTTTATCAGTTAAAAATTGAAAAACAGTTCAAGTGTTTTTGAATTGCATCAAGCTGTTTAAATTATTATTTTTATGTTACTCTGTACTTTAAATAATGTAGTCATCTTTCACACAACTGATGTAGTTGCTGTGGTAGTACAGAGTGATTTCCCTGTGGTGCCTGGAGCATTCAAAGGGAAGCCATCGGTGTTGCAGAGCAAATTTGTTCATTAATAACCTATTGTGTTTTTGTGTGTTTTCATTATAATGAACAAATAATGGTGGGGATTCCACCCCTACCCACAGCCCACTACTAGCAATGTTATTTTACTGTGTCAGTTCATCCCAAATCTTAATACAAAGTAATAACACATGAATCCGAGTTTTCACTTTTTCTCCACCCCAGAGTGATCACAGTCAGCTTGCAGTGTGCACCTTACTGATGGCATGCATGTATAGCTTAGAGTTCTCTAATAAAATTCTATGAAACAGATTGTTAACAGGCTGCCTGTTTTGCTTTATGCTTCTTTAACCATGTTGTCATGTGACCCTGGAGGAGGTCAAGGAGTGGAGCAGATTTAATAATGAATAAGGTGTCATTGTATAAAGGCAGAGTAATGATTCTGCCTCTGCATGAAAAGATAATTTCAAAGTACACAGTATATTTATCATTGCATACTCCTTTTCTGTAGGGCAATGACATCTGCTAATGACTTTAATTGTTGGGGGGGGGGTTCACCCTCTTGTTGGAAAATACAGCAGGCACACAACAATGGACACTAGCACAGTTAAAAAAACATTGCTGTGCTTTTATAATGGCAAGACAGTGGTCAGAATGTTATGTAGCAAGTTGGGGTTATGTTATGATATTGTGTCATATATGGTCCTTCTCAAGTTCAAAGTCATGAAACTGAGAGATCAAGGAGAAAATGTAAAACCATATTTGCTTGCCCATCAACTCTCAGATCACCCAGGAACAGAAAGCTAATAAAACAGACCTTAATATCCAGATCCACAATACTATACCTCTCAACTGAATGCAAGAAGTCAGGACAATGCCTAAAAAATGGGGGGGGGGTGCAAAGGTCTCAAAATAGGGACACATTTTAAATATTGCTTTTATAAACTTAGAAAGTTGCTAGAATAACAGGATTTGTGTTAGCATGCATTTTCTGAAGGACATGAAGGCTGAAACGCAACTGTATGTCACTTGTATTTAGTGATTTTAATACTCAGTGATTTTCCAGAAATCCACACATTTTATGAGAAACAGACCAAATATATCAGGCAAAAATCTGGACATTCTGTGAAAATCAGGGCAGTTGAGACTATGATGGGCAGATAAGAGGGGAGGGAGTGTAATCATTCCCACGGTGCAGAGGGATAAAGCCCAACTGTGACCTACATGAACTGTGTTTGATTAGCAAGCATGGTAGCTGGGGGGGGGGGGGTAGGAGTGAGAGGCATATCTCTCATCTGTTTTGGGGGGGGGTAGGAGGTGACTTGACTAAATGTCTGGGTGATACAGCCAGTAGAGTCCAGGGCAAAGGGATATGCTGCTGTATAGTCATATAGGTCAGGGGTAGTCATGTGTTGATGTTTGTGTGCTCCTCCTCCAATGACTGGCAATGCCAGAATCAATTGGAAACTACTAAAAGGATGCTTAGAGCTCCTGGGGGCAAGAAAACACTGATGTCTGCTTGAAGAACAGCCCAGTGATAGACCTTCACCTCATAAGGGAATGGGCTAGTGATGGCTCTTTGATCCTGAGAAACAAATAGGTCAGTGGTCATAGGAGTTTAAAATAATATAGAGGGGAGGAGGAGCAGTTGCAGTGTGGAGCCGGACAGGCTCATCCAATACGGTTTTAGAAATGAGCCAGTGTTGGGTCATAGTAGTTTATGAAGTTACATACCGTCACCTACCTACTGTTCATTTGTGGTTAGAAAGGAGTAGAACTCCTCAATTCCTTGTGCCGGCCTGCATAATCTAAAGACAGAAGTATTCTATGCTTATTTACGGGGAGAGAGGGATAGCTGAAAGTTTAGCCATCTTTCTGGATCTAAAGTTACAATTCTGGCTCAGTGGCCAGCATTCTAAATCATTTACTAGCCAGTCTCCTTGCTTTAAGATGGACTATCTTTAATCCAGGATGAGTCTTGGGGTTCATGTAAGTGTTTCAGTGATTTTGCCCCTTTACAGATTTATCAGGACCTGGATTAGGCTCATTATCTCTTGTATGAATCAACTTAATGCAGAATACCACCATGGTTTGACCTTGTCTTATTGATCTTTTCAGATTTCAACCGGAGGACCATCAAGGAAGCTAATTATTTGGAGTTGTCATCCATGCGGCTTTAGTTCAGCAAATACAATTTAAACACTGCTGAATTATAGGTCCGGAAGTTCCATCATCTTAAAGAATTACTCTTACCCAGACAGTTACCTGCATGCAGGAGTTCATAGACTGTCAGTAACCAGAAAAGGCTAGGTTTAAGAGATTACACTGCTGAAAGTATTTTATAGAAATGGAAAATACACTATGTTTGCAATGTCTTAGCAATAAACAAATCCTTAAAAAACACCTTGACATTGTGTGTGTGTGTGTGTGTGTGTGTGTGTGTGTGTGTGTGTGTGTGTGTGTGTGTGTGTGTGTGTGTGTGTGTGTGTGTGTTTGTGTACATGCACATTCATACATTACTTCTCAATGAACTTGCTTACATAGGTTTATCTGCTGAGGTTCTTACATGATTTAATCTTTACCTTTCTCAATGTACTTTCACCTTCCTTGGTTCTAATAATGGTGGTTATAGAAGTAAGGGTGTAAGTCAAGGGTCTGTGCTTACACCTCTTCTATTCTCCATTTTCATTAATGATTTTCTCTTTGGACCTCCTTCATTTTAACTTCATACTTTATGTAAATCTTATTGTCTTTACCAGGGTAGCAAAGATCACTTCTCCCTTACCAATTAATTCTAAACTTACCTCTCCATCATTTGGAAATGGCTACATAGCAATAAACTTGCAGTTGACTTTCACAAAATCTTTCTAATATTTGGTGCTCCTAAAGAACTTCACCATGTTCCTGACATCATAATCTTTGATCCTTCTGAAAATGCCCTCCCACATGTTAGACAACAAAGATACCTACATTGTTTACTCAACCCTCACTTCTCTTTTTTACACACACACATATACTGATAGACAAATAGTCCTGACTTGACTAAAAGTTTCCTACAAAATATCTAAACTCCTAACTTCTGAAGCCAGATGCTCCATCGCAATACATTTTCTAATTCCAAGATTGGAATATGCTCTTCCCATCATTGCTTCATGTTCAGGACAAACATTTCACTCCTTTAATCAGGTGAAAATAAAGTGCTAAGATTTATACAGCTCTCCAACAACACAGAACACCATTGATCAACTTTAACTATAGCAAACTGCTATAGCAAACTGGCTTCCAGTTGGTGCTAGGTCATATCTGCTCTTTGCTTGCATGGTCTTACTTAAAATTCTATATCTCAGTTACTGTCCACTTTTATTTAACATTTCTTCACACATCAGACTCTGTCCAACTACAGAACCCTCCCTCCACTCTCTTTCTAGTTGCAGAATGTCATTTTCCAAAATTGCTCTGGACTCCTGAAATGCTATCTCCAAAGATATTATAACAAATGATAACCTCAACTCATTTGTGTAATTACTCCGAGAAGATCTTTCTAATGAGAACACGTGCAAATATTTCAGAGACACTGGTGAATGACAATAATGGATCTGCAGTGCAGTATCTTTAATTGCTTGTTGGTTCTATGGTATAACATCAAATATGCAGATGTTTGAATGCCAAAATATCAATTACAAATGACTGAAACTCAAAATAGTGGCACCACAAAAATAAATACATAAATAAACCTGAAAAAGACGTTATGTTCTTACCATAACAGTCCATGTGTGTTGTCCATCTTGTCCTTTATTATCACTGATGGGCTGGATCAGATCCGTTGGATCTGTCTCGGCCTTTACATAAGCTCAAGGTCCTCAGCCAAGCTTGTGGGCATTTCTTCCTACCCATAATATACCTGTCCTACAACCTCAGATCTTGTTTGACCCCCCACCCCCCACAGAGAGTGGAAATATCCACTGCGAAGAGAATAAAACAAACATATTGCACAAGCCATATCTCAGATGCTGTAGAGTCTTATAAAAATCTTGTAAGAGTTACTAGGTCTACCAGGAGGTGGAATGGTGGGTGGGTTGTGAGAATAAAGGATGAGATGGACAACACACATGGAACATTATGGCAAGAACATAACTTTTTTATGTGTTGTTGCCAATCTCGTCTTTATTCTCACTGATGGGACCGAATCCCTAGCTACCTAATTCTTGGGTAGATCATGGGACAATATTTCTTAGAGCCATAGAACCAAAGGATGCTCTACTCCTGGAGGCCAAATCCAACTTGTAATGAGTGATAAAAGTATGCGGTTTAGCCCATTAGCTGCAGCACAGATGCTATCTAAGGGTAATCTGGCCTGGAAAGCTGCTGAGGTGGCTACTGCCCTGGTAGAATGAGCCTGATAGGATTTAGAATAGCCTTGCGGTTGGAACTGTATATAAAAGAGATACACTGTGCTAGCCAGTTTGATAGTGTAACTTTAGAAACTGGTTGGCCTTTCCTAATGTCTGAATAAGAGATAAAAAGCTGATCTGACTTTCTGAATTGTGAAGTCCTGTGCAAATAGAAATGTAATTGTCTATGGACATCTAAAAGGTTGAGAGAGTATTCTCCTTTGTTTTCAAAGTTCAGAAAGAAAAATGGTAATTCAATAGACTGGTTGAGGTTTGATTCCAAGACTACTTTAGGTAAAAAGGAAAGGTTCAGTTTCAAGGAAACTGTCTTATGAAAAATCATGTATGGGTGTTGAGAAGATAGAGCCTGAAGCTCCGAAACTCTCCTAGCTGAAGTTATAGCTACTAAAAGAAGAGTCCTCCATAACATAAATTTCAAATCAGATGTAGCAGAAGGTTCAAAGTGTGGGCGAATTAAGTTTGACAATACAAAGTTCAAATCCCAAGGTGGAATAGAGTTTTTGCATGGAGGGCGAATTAAGGAAGTACCTTTAAGTAATGCTTTACAAAGTCTGTGAGAAATTATAGTAGCACCATTGCCTCCTATGTGAAAATTCGAGATGGCTGCTAGTTGAACCCTAATAGTAGCTGCAGCAGCTCCCTCATTGAATAATTTGGCTAAGAATTCCAAAACAGAGTGAAAGGGAGCTGTGAAGGTATCTATGTTATTGAGATTAGACCAAGCCACAAATCTTTGCCATTTACTTTTGTACAGCTTTCATGTAGAATTCTGGCGGGAAGAAAGCAAAATATGTTTGACTGGAGAAGAAAGTGGAGGAAACTTGGCTATCATGGGAATCGGAGCAGCCAAGCTGTCAGTTTGAGATTGTGGAGGCTGGGAGGAAGTTCTCCTGATGGATGTGTCAGTAGATCTGGGACTGGGTCCAGGATCCATGGTCCCTTCTGTACATGAGAGGCCTGATAAAGGGAAACCATATCTGTCGAAGCCAATAGGGAGCAGCTAGGATTACTGTAGTCTCCATCAAGCTTGCTTTCTGTAGAAAATGTGGGAATCAGAGGTATTGCTGGGAAAGCATAAAGAAGTACCGGGGGCCAATCGTGAACAAGTGCATCCCTTGGTGACTCCCTCGTCGGAGGGGATCAGGGCAAAGTAGTTGCTGCACTTGGCATTGATGAGTGATGCAAAGAGATTGCAGCAAGGCTGGCCCCATTTGCGGAAGATCACTTCCGCCACTTTCTGACTGAGGGACCATTCGTGTGGCCAAAGAATGGCTCTGCTCAGTTTTTCTGCAATTACTTTGCATTTCCCCGGAATGTGCATTGCTATTAGAAAGTGGTTGGAGGACTCTGCCCATTGCCAAACCCTCAGGGATTCTCAACATAAGGGGTAAGATCTGGTTCCCCCTTGTTTGTTTATATACCAGACAGCACACATGTTATCGGATTGAATTGCTATTGTTCCCGGAGGGAGAGAGTTCTGAAATGCTTGCAATGTGAGGAGCACCACTCTCATCTCTAGAACATTTATGTGCAAGTGAGCCTCGTGTTCCTGACAAGTGCCTTATGCTGTGTTTTCCAGATAATGCCCCCTACCCTATCTGGGATGCATCCATGGTCACTACAGCTATGGGCTGAGTGTGGAGAAAGGCTCGGCCTTGAGAGACTACGTGAGAGTTGAGCCACCATCAAAGGTCTCTTTTGCCTGCCATTGAAGGTCTCTTTTGCAAGAGTTGGTTAGTATAGTCTTGTAGGACACTGGAGGATCCTGTAATGGGCCACTGAGTCGAGAGTACCGCTGGAGTATTCTCATGTGTTGTTGAGCTAGTGGTATTAGCACAATTGAAGCAGCCATTTTACCAAACACCTGTAGGACTAGCTTGGCAGAAGCCTTTATCTTGTTGATCAGCCTCCTTACATGACGTTGAAGATCGTAGACTCTTTCTTGAGGAAGTTTTGCTGACATAATAGCTGTGTTTATTTGTGCTCCTATGAAAACCAAGGACTGACATGGCTCTACAGCAGATTTTTCATAATTTATCATGATTCCAAGGGACAAACAAAGTTGAAGAGTATAATCCCTAACTTTTTGAAGAAGATGCTTCATCGGGGCAGAGATAAGCCAGTCATCCAGGTATGAAAACACACAAATACTCTGCACCTCAGGTGAGCTGCTACTACTGCCATGCAAAAATAAAGAACGAAAGCATCCACTGAAATTCACCCACGATTTATTGTATAGTTAAGCGCTTTCATCTGCTGAGTAGCTAGACTTCATTCTTTATTTTTGGTTGAGTTTTGATAGTTTATTGTTTACTACTGCCATGCATTTGGTGAAAACTCTGGGGGCTCTAGTGAGACCAAAGGGCAGAGCTCAAAACTGGAAGTGACTGGCTCCTAGCCAAATGCGTAAAAACCTTCTGGATCGCCTGCTTATTAGAATGTGGTAGTAGGCATGCTGAAGGTCTATGGAGCATATCCAACTGTCTTTTTCCAGGAGTGGAAGTATTGACTGCAGTGTTACCACCCAGAACTTGCTCTTTTTTTACAGACTTGTTTGGAAAGCTGAGATCCAATACAAGTCTCCAGTCCCCTGTTTTCTTTGGAACTAAAAAGAATCTTGAGTAAGTTCCAGATCTTTTCTGGTCTGCGGGGACTTGCTGGATGACTCTTTTGTTTAGCAACTTCTGAACTTCTAAGGTTGCCTGTTCCTTTTGACTGGGTGGAACATCTGGAACTAAGGTGTTTATAGGAGAAGGATAGGTGAAGGGAATGACATATCCCCTGGATATTTTACTCTGCACCCATCTGTCGTTTATGATGTTTCATCAGGTTTCTTGGTGCAGAGAAAAACGACCCCCAACTGCCTCCAGAGATGAGCAATTGGGCACTCCTTCAGGAGTGCTGTTAGGATCCTCAAAAGAAAGATTCTCTGGAGCCCTGGTTATACATGCCCCCTCTGCCACAAGATCGATGTCTACCATTATTGTTCCCCCCTCTGCCCCTGGGGTAACTGTCACCTTCTGTGTCTTGGAAAGACCTGTGGGATATTCTGAACCACATTTACCCCTTATCCCTCTCACCCTTTGAGAAGGGTCTGGTGGGTGCAGAAAAATGTACTCCAATGGCAGACATGGTCTTGCCCTCTTGTTCATACCTGATGAGCATTTCTTTAACTTTTGGTCCAAAGAGAGAGGAGCCATCAAAAGGGGTGTGATTGAAGGTAGACTTGAAATCCGCAAAATCACAAAGTCGCATCCAGGCCTGTCTCTGAAGAGCAATACCTGAACCCACAGCTCTAGTCGTTCCCTCTGCAGCATAGGATATGAGCCTCATGGAAGAATTTACTATAGAAATGAGGGTGGCGAGCTGAGCATTAATCTTATCTGCTACTTCATCAGCTACAGCTTCTCGGCGGGAGTCTGTGAGGTCTTTTAACAGGTCTCTCTCTGTAGCCTCGTAAAATGGATAAGGTAGCTCAGTGATCGACGAGTAAAGGTTGCTGATGAAAACACTCGCTCCCCATATCTATCCATAGCCCTAGAGTCTTTATTAGGCGGATGGATAGAGGAGTTGGTCTCAGATAGCTCCTTTTTAGTAGCCGCCATTACGACCATGGCATCAACTGCAACTCCTTTACTGAAAAATGTTTTGTCTTTAGGTACTATAATGAACTTATTTGGCCTTCTAGGAGTAGGCTGTATGGAATCTGGGGTCTCCCATACCTTCCTGGTTATTGAATCCATAAGCTTATCGGAAGGCGGAGTCACCCAAGAGGAGGAAGAGTGAGACCCAAAGGATTTTAGGTAAACTGACTCCACAGCAGAAGAGAGGGCTGGACTGGGGGACTCTCCTGCCTCATCAAGGTCAGTGTCTGAACTGATAGACTCCTTTGGGAAGTCAAGGTGCATCTTCTTGCAGGTCCTCTTCTGAGGGACCTCCTCAGTGGGATGTTATGGAGAGGTTTCAGAAGAGGGGCAAGTCTCTTGATGGACAATCTAAGGCCTGGGGTCTCTGCGATCCTGTGGAAGGGTTACTTGAGAGGATGAAGCCAACTGTCCCAAAGAGGGAAGAAGATCCGATGAAGGATGTGTCACAGACTTAGTAGTAGTCAGTAGTCTACTCATAACCTCGAAGGCAGACTGCCCCCGCTCCTAAGACTCCTCCATATCCGATAAAAAAGTTGTCAGAGCTGAAGGCATCCCCAGAGGCGGTGACAGAAGCTCCGAAGCTGAGGTAGGAGCAGAACTCACCTGCACGAAAGCCCCAAGAGGCAGAGTTGGAGATCTGAGCTGGCTCCAAGGATCCGACCGGGGAGTGTCAGCTCCTAGATGCTTCCTGCTCCAAAGGGAGGGAAAGGCACAGGGTGAATGTCTGCTCAGAGGAATGCAGTGGTCTTGGAGCCGACACAGACACGATTTGGAGATTAGAATCTTCCGGCTTCAAAACCAAGGGATGGATCAGAGGAGGAATAGTAACAATAGGGGTTGACTGCGTCTGACCCGATTCCTTTGGGCTCAGATCCAGGAGAAGTTTGGCCATGGCCAGAGTCTTCAGCAGCTTCTGCAGAGCCTTATCCGCATCTTCATCGGATAAGATCTTGGTAGACCTAGTAGAAAGAGATGGTGATCTGAACTTAGTCAGTAATGGCGATGCGAACCATGAAGTCACTGGTTCAAGTGAAGGTGAACAGCTCCGATGTGGAGTATGTGTCACCGCAGAAGTTGTTGGTTCTGTCAGCTCCGATGTAGTTTTGCATCCAGTGGTGACTGTCTGCTCCAAGGATGTTGGAGGAGTAAAGAGTTGAGGAGTTCTTGGTCTTGACTCCAAAGAGTCTTTTGGAGCCAAAGATGCCCTTTTAAAAGACTCGTCCAGGATTTTGAAGACTCTGATGTAATAGCCTCTGAGAAGGGTGTTTTTACCAAACCTTTCAATATTAACATGTTTTTCCACTCAAGAAGATCTCTCTGATTAAATCCATGGCATATGGAACAATTTTCTTGTAGGTGAACAGCCCCCAAGCAATAAACACAAAGGATGTGAGAATCACTAAGGGGCATCTTCTTTCTGCATTTTTCAAATTTTTTTAAACCTAATGGTTTCCCCTCTGGTTTCTGACACATAATTACTCAAAAGGTCACACATACACAAAGGTAATGAGTAAAAAGGAATAGAAAGGGGCAAGAGGAATTTTTTTTACACAAGCGAGGAGAGTGTTTTGAGCAGATGGAAAGAGTACTTTGAGGGGCTGATGAATGAATAGAATGAGAGGGAGAGAAGGTTGGATGATGTGTGGACAGTGAATCATGAAGTGCAGTGGATTAGCAAGGAGGAAGTAAGGATAGCTATGAAGAGGATGAAGAATGGAAAGGCTGTTGGTCCAGATGACATACCTGTGTAAGCATGGAGGTCTTTTAGGTGAAATGGCAGTGAAGTTTTTAACTAGATTGTTTAATGAAATCTTGGAAAGTGAGAGGATGCCTGACGAATGGAGAAAAAGTGTTTTGGTACTGATTTTTAAGAGTAAGGGTGATGTGCAAAGCTGTAGTAACTACAGAGAAATTAAATTGATCAGTCACAGCATGAAGTTATGGGAAAGAGTAGTAGAAGCTAGGTTAAGAAGGGAGGTGATGATTAGTGATTAGCAGTATTGTTTCATGCCAGAAAACAGCACTACAGATGTGATGTTTGCGCTGAGAGTGTTGATGGAGAAGTACAGAGAAGGTCAGAAGGAGTTGCATTGAGTCTTTGTTGACTTAGAGAAAGCATATGACAGGGTGCCTAGAGAGGAGTTGTGGTATTGTATGAGGAAGTCGGGAGTATCAGAGAAGTATGTAAGAGTGGTACAGGACATGTACAAGGGTAGTGTGACTGTGGTGAGGTCTGCAGTGGGAGTGACAAATGTGTTTAAGGTGGAGGGAGGATTACATCAAGGATCAGCTCTGAGCCCTTTCTTATTTGCAATGGTGATGGACAGATTGACAGATGAGATCAGACAGGAGTCCCAATGGACTATGATGTTTGCAAATGTCATTGTGATCTGTAGTGAGAGTAGGGAACAGGTGGAGGAGACCCTGGAGAGGTGGAGATATGCTCTAGAGAGAAGAGGAATGAAGGTCAGCAGGACTAAGGCAGAATATATGTGTGTGAATGAGGGGGAGGACAGAGGAATGGTGAGGATGCAGGGAGTAGAGGTGGGGAAGGTGGATGAGTTTAAATACTTGGGATCAACAGTTCATAGTAATGGTAAATGTGGTAGAGAGTTTGAGAAGAGAGTACAGGCAGGATGGAGTGGGTGGACAAGAGTGTCAGGAGTGATTTGTGAGACGAGTACCAGTAAGAGTGAAAGGGAAGGTCTGCAAGACGGTAGTGAGACCAGCTATGTTATATGGGTTGGAGATAGTGGCATTGACAAAAAGGCAGGAGTCGGAGCTTGATGTGGCAGAGTTGAAGATGTTACGATTTGCATTGGGTGTGACGAGGATGGACAGGATTAGGAATAAGTATATTAGAGGGTCAGCCCAGGTTGGAAGGTTTGGAGACAAAGCCAGAGAGGCAAGATTATGTTGGTGTGGACATGTGCTGAGGAGGGATGCAGAGTATATTGGGAAAAAGATGCTAAGAATGAAGCTGCCAGGTAACAGGAAAAAAGGAAGGCCTAAGATAAGGTTTATGGATGTGGTGAGAGAGGACATGCAGGTGGCTGGTGTGACAGTGCATGATGCAGAGGGTAGGAAGAAATGGAAACAGATGATCTGCTGTGGCGACCCCTAACGGGAGCAGCCGAAAGAAGAAGAAGAAGAAGAAATTTGTCCTCTAACTTAAACGAACCAATAAAGGAGGGAAAGAAAGGGAAGAAGTCATCTTCTTACTAAACCAGATGATTAGAAAGTAAAAGAGCAGAAAACAGAAATGTCTTCTAACTAAAATAGATGGTAAAAAGGACCTTCTAACTTGACCAGGTCTATAGATAAAGGGGTAGGGCAGACTCGTACTATAAGATAATAACAATAGTAACACTAACAGCTATAAAAACAAGAATAGCAATGATAACAATAATAAAGGAATAGAAAGTAATACTTTGCTCAGAACTTAGCTAAAAGGAACCTCTTCACTGCACAGCAAATGAGATCTGAGATTACAGAACAGGTCAGGTGTATTATGGGTAGGGAAAATACCCATGAGCTTGGCTACGGACCTCGAGCTTATGTAAAGGCCGAGACAGATCTGACGGATCAGATCTGACCCATCAGTGAGAATAAAGACGGGACTGACAACACATCAATCATTAATGTAGGGGGGAGCTAGTCCCCCCCACTTTTATATATCATCTCTTGAGATTGCACTGCAGTGGGGAAATACAGGTACCAGCATGCAACTTTCAGCTGTCCTGAATTTTGTAAAATATCTCTGACTTTGCCTCAAACTTTTATTTTGTCCAGCAACACTTTTTTATTTTCTGGTAAACTGCTAATAACTACATTCAGTCATTGTCACATGGTATACATCCATGCTGCTTACTCACAAAATGTATATTGATGACTCTATCTCTGCAACTAATTTCAAACGTAACTTCCAACAACAATTCTGAAAGACTGTCAACCAACATGTTTGATACTTTGAACGTTCAACCAAATAATTTTATCTGATTTCTGCATATATCTAACTTCACTTGCTTAATAATTGTATTACTGTGCTAATTTTTATAATTGTAATTAATTTTGATATCTATATCTCTATCTATCTATCTATCTATATATATATATATATATATATATATATATATATATATATATATATACACACACACACACACACACACACACACATCTATCTTTCTCTGTTTTTTATATATAGATATAGATATGATATCTATATATATATATATATCATATATATATATATATATATATATACACACACACACACACACACACACACACACACACACACACACACACACACACACACACACACACACACACACACACACACACACACACACACACACGCTGGCGCATGTGTGTGTGTGTGTGTGTGTGTGTGTGTGTGATTGCATTTTTTGACTGGCTTGAGTCATGGCTGAAAAGAGTCTATGGACCAGTTCACTTTCCTGGTTGACAACTGTTAAACAAATCAATCTGTTCTTGTTAGGACGAAACCAATATATGATAAACATTTTCCTGCAAAGAATGAATACTGTCTACTCCTGACGTTTTAAAAAAAAAATAGTAGAAAAATGACTTCTATTAAAAATATAAAAGCTTCCATAGATATGAAACAGTAAAATTAGAACTATTTTCATATTTCTGGAGCTCCTATAAAAAGGTGGAAATGCTGTAACACTGTATTTGAGTTTCAGACTTCATATCCTTCAGAAAATACATGTTAACACAAATCCTGTTATTCTAGTATTAACAACTTTCTGAGTTTATAAGAACAAGGTTTAAAACTGGTCCCTATTTTGGGGCTTTTGTTCCTCCCATTATTTCAGGTTTTACTCTGAGGTTGAAAGGTATGACCAGCATAGGTTGTTGCTATTATATAATGTACTTATGTAAAATTAAAGGTTTAATTAAAAAAAAAGATAATTAAAAAGCCATTTTTATCTTTTCTCTGTCTTATAATATCCTGAGAAAGACAAAGTTTTTTTGTGTACACATATGTTGATGAATATGTTGTCACACATATGCTTAATGTTACACAATACTTTCTGCTATGTTCTGTGCATTTTAACATATTTAACTGCAGCAGGTACAACACAGTGATGAAGTAGCTAGCAATGCTGCCTTACAGTACTGGATTTCCAGTTCGCTTCCTGCATCACCTGCATTCTTACCAGTGCCCTGGCTTCCTCAGCATCTCAAAGATATGCTGTAGTTAAAGTAGCAATACTCCGGAATTGCCTGCAGGTGTGCTGCGCTTGGGCATGCACACACATGCATATCTTGGCACCCCATCCAGAAATTTCTCCGCTTCATGCTCAGTGAATGCTAGGATAGACTCCCACATGTTCCTGAATTACATTAACTGGGAAAGCTAATGAAAATAGAACAGTAACAACAGAGTAATCTGTGCATATTTAATGCTGAGAATAAGGGTAGAATTCCAAAAAAAAGTTTGCTTCTTTGCAATGATAAAGCTAGTCACGATACAAAAATAAAAACTGCAGGACTTTAAGCTCAATGTGAGCTGTTTACACTTAGCACCAAACTGTGACCCAGGATGTGTTTCAGAAATATTTAGGTAATGCTGAGCCACACGTGTGGCATACCTCTCGACTGTACAGACTTTTGCAGAATGTCTAGCTTTTTGCCTCATATTTTGGTCTGTTTTTCAAAAAAATTTAGTTTTCTGGCAAATTAGTGGCAAATTATTAAAGACTGAAGTTAGACAAATAATGGTTATCATTTGACTTTTAGACTTCACACCCTTTAAAAAATTCATGCTGATGCAAAATCTGTTATTCTATTAACTTTCTAAGTTTGTAAGAGGAATATTTAAAAATTATCCCCACTTTTGGGCCTTTGTCCTAATTTTATTTATGGCTTTGTCCAGATTTCTTGCTGTAAGAGGTTGAGAGGTATGAGGTGGATGCCCTGATGCTCAGTGTTGCTGCTGCATGGTGAGCAGTTTACAAAAAGTAATCGTATCATGAAATTATAAATACAAATTCCCTACTGAGCAATATGCAAAGATCATCATGTACTTTTGCATGTCCTCCAGTCTGCTATCAACACAGCATCAGGTTGCTAAAGGTGATAGGTTACTTGGCAATGGGTGGCTGCATAACATGCCAAAAAGTTATTTAACCATTCAGGTTAATTAACTATTCATGAAGACTTTTGTTGGAGACCTCTCCTGGAATTGCATTGGTTCAAGGACCTTTTTTAGCCATGATCAAGCCAAAATTGCAAAACATAGACACCACAAGCATGATAATACATTACATTATAGATTGTGTGAAACAAGCAAGTAAATGTATACTGGACAACACACAAAAATGTACATTAAATACTGAAGCAAAACTACCTAAGTAAGTAATTCGAATATATAGTGTACAAATTGCGATATATGGACATCACATTTGAATGTATAGTATACAAAGTAAAATATAATGACATCACAACAAGAGGTGTAACAGAAGCTCATAAGCTAAGGGAAGCCAACTAATAATGTTTATCAAGTGTGGTTGAAGTGATGACCATCAACCATTCTCTCTAAAAGAGGAACATTTACTTTCTGTCTATGAATGTCCATTAAGGGTTTGGTTAGGGTGATAATTCCTATAATTTATTTATTATTTATTTGTCTTTTGCTGACTGAGTTAGTCCAAATGGGCCAAAGACCCATTTTCAGTGGAGACTCAAGGAGAAAAGCTCCACAAAAAATAAAGTATATTACCAATACATGAAATATTAATAAGGTATAATAACAGACATGCATGCAATATAAAAAAGAACAAGTATAAAATGGACAAAACACAGTAACAAACAGACTGCAACAGTTATGTGGACAAGGTCAAATGAATAATAAGTTTTCATACTGACATAGAAAAGCATACCTGATTAAGAGTTGTAAGGTTGAATAGATAGAACAAGAAAAAAGTATTAGTAGTGAGGTTGGAATACAGATAGAGAAGCATAGAAGAGAGTAAAGCATAAGGAAATTAGAAGTAAGAGAGAAGCATGGAGTTAATTACATAGGTGGAAAAAGACGGTGAAATTAAAGTACACAAATGTTTAGTAGAGTGAGAGAGGTTGTACATTATTTGTTAAATTTTCTTAAGAAAAGGAATACATGGTAAGGACACATTAAGAGAGTATGAGTTAGATAGGGTGGTAGCAAGAGGAGGAAGGTGAATTAGCAATGTGTTTTTTTAGTTTATTTTTGAAGAGCAAGGTAGATTTGATAGAGCATATATTTCTGGAAAGGGAAATTTGTCCTTGAACAGTTAAGATTATGGTAGGTAGCTTGGTTCAAGATTATTACAAATTGCTTAGAGCAGTTTGTGAATTCAACCGTATGTCTTGAACTGCAATTTCTTATTAGATTTTGTTATGCATCTATTTACAAACATATCTTGGCATTACTTGACAAATCTGACTTGTTTCCTGCAGCTTTAATAATATATGTATGTGTGTATACATGTATATACACGTATATATATATATATATATATATATATATATATATATATATGTTTCCAGAGTATTCCACTGATCTATTCTGATCATTTTCAGACACATACCAGATGAGTAATAAATAACAAAGAAGAAAGCAGATAGGGAGTAGGAAGTACCAGTTAAGACAAGTTAAGTTAAGTTAAGTTTTTTTTTTTGCTATGTGGTATCTGTCTTGTCTATATGTGGAGCTTTTCTCCCTGGGCCTCTGCTGAAAATGGAAATATATCCAGTCAGACTAGCCCGGTTAACAAATGTAAAATAAATAAAATAAATAAATAAATAAGACACCTGCATTTCTGAGAACTGTTATGGCTACATACATAGTTTACTGATGAAAGTAACACTGCAACACAAAACACTGGAAACATAACACTGATTTTCATAAACAAAACACTTCTCTCCATATGTGTACATGACACACACTCATATATGTATATGTGTGTGTGTATTGCTATATAAGGGTCCACTTCTTAATTTCGAAATGGCACAGTCCCGAGTTTTATAAAATTAAGGCCATAATCCCGAGGTTGTGAAATCTCAAAACTAAAAAATGAACTAAAAAAAAAAAACAAAGAAAACATGTAAAACCATGTGTTTGCAGGGGGGCAAGCCCCCCTGCACCACTGACATCCCCTACAACTTAAATATACTAACTCCAAGATCGTGCTATAGTGAAGAGAATGGTAAGGTACCCATTCCGTACTGTATAGCGATGTCCATTACTGTTCTCTTCACTGTAGCGCGATCTCGGAGTAAATATATTTAAGTTGCAGGGGGTGTGGGGGGTGCAGGGGGCATTCCCCCAAACATGGTTTTACATGTTTTCTTTTTTTTTTCTTTAGTTCATTTCTTAATTTCAAGATTTGACAACCTTGAGAATGTGCCCTCGATTTTATGAATTTCGAGATTGTGACATTTTGAAATTAAGAAATGGACCTATAGATATATATATCTATATATATATATATATATATATATATATATATGTGTGTGTGTGTGTGTGTGTGTAGATATATATATATATATATATGTATATATATATATATATATATATATATATATATATGTGTGTGTGTGTGTGTGTGTAAAAATGCACAAGTGGAAACATCAAAAACTTAAGAAGTATTTGGAACACAAATTGAAAGTCCACAAATTTGGAAAAATTAGTGGCTATGTTAAATAAAATAGGTTTAATATTGGATTTACTATGCAATACAATCTTTTTGTGATTGATTTTCTAGATGTTTACGTGATAAGACTATTTTGCAGGAATTCCCTTATACATGCCAGCAGCTGCCATCCTAAACATATTTCAAAAAATATCCATGTGCAATTTATTTAAATAAAACTTTTAAGACTGGGTCCTGGCATCTTTTTTTCTATGTGAGGAGGACTAGGTCTGCGAATTCCTGTTGATAACACTCAGGAGGAGCATAGGTCCTGAGGCTGTAAAGTAATCATGTTCTTCTTAAGTCTCATTTATTGAAATGTAAATGAGTTTGTAAAGCAAAAACAAACAGAAATACTTCCAACAATCAGGTACCTGTTTCCAAATACACACAAAGTCCAAGTAGCAAGAATAAGTAGACGGACTCAGGCAAGGCTCTTCTCTCCTGTGTAAAAACAGGTTTATTCACAGTACAAACTGCACAAGCGCTTTCACAAACAGCTTCTTCAGGTGCTTAAAATAACATAAAAATACCCCCTCCTTTTATACACCTATTTAAAAATCATGACTTTATTTATTCATGCATGATACTGACATTACATCAGAACAATATATGAATGAGTTTGTAATGAACAAACTGTGCTTGAGAAAGAGGCTGATGGCCAGTCACGTTGCTTGGGTGGGGTGAGAGAACAAACCTGACCCGGGCGCAAAGTGTAGGGGGAGTGTAACCAGCTGATCCCACTCTTTCATTAATGCAATACCAGCTTTTAAGAGAGGTGTTGTATCTGAGGTCAAACATGAGCACTGTAATGCTCTTGTGTGCGATCTAAACTGTAGCAACTGCTTGCTGTATTGTAGCCAACAGTTTGCTTCATTTTAAAACTAACAAAAAAAATGTTTTCGTTTTAACTAAAACAGGAGTGTCATAATGCTCCATGCAGACTGGGCACAAAAACTGTTTGCAACATTTGTAGCAAACAGTTTGTTACAATTTAAAAGAAATTAGTTGAGGTCAGGTTGGGAGCAGGGCACAGAAATGCGACCTGAATGGCTGGGGCAAGAGGGAGGGGGCATGTCATGCATCTGGCCACCTGGTCGGTGTGTCAGTAGAAGGGCTGTCTTTTTTTTCCCCTCCTCAGTGGAAGATTGTGGAGGGGGCATAGATCTAACTGTAATAAGCTGATCACTTACACTGTATGGAAAGGCTTATTACACTGAAGTGCCTCTTTTTTTTTTTTTTGCTTCACTTGAAGAGCTGAGGAAGGTGGGGCACTGGTTCACAGTACCAGCCCCGGGCTCTTGTTGAACCGGGTATGCTTCTGCTGATGACCTCTCTGTTAGGTTTATACAAAGTTATTCACAAGAAATAACTGATCATGTTAGATCTCAAATAACTCAGATTTATAGGACTGGCAAATGAATGCACTGATTGATACTGGATTCAGACAACACCTTGGAAAGAAAGGAAGGATGCATTGGTTTGTAATGTAATTGTATCCTTATGAAAAATCAAGTAGGGAGGTTTTGAAGACAAAGCTTGAAGTCCTAAAATCCTCCTAGCTGAGGTAATGGCCACTAGAAAGACAATTTTCCAAGTAAGATACTTAAGGTATCATTTAGCTACTGGTTCAAAGGGGGAATGTATTAATGCCTGCAGTACAAAGTTCACATCCCATGGAGGTGTAGAGTCTTTAAACAGGGGTCTCAACAGGAGAGTACCGCTAAACAATGCTTTGCAAAATTTAGAAGAGGCCACAGAAAAATCTTCAAATCCAATGTGAAAATGACATATTGCTGCTAATTGAACCTTAATAGTGGAGGTGCTCGCCCCTTGATTAAACAGCAAAGCTAAAAATTCAAGTATGTTATATATCGGAGCTGAAAATGGATCAATATGATTTTTTGCACGCAGTAAACAGATCTTTTCCATTTACTTGTATAAAGTTTTCTTGTTGAAGGTTTATGGGAGGATAAAAGAATATGGTGGACAGGGGAAGACAGCATTGATTGTCTGGCTATTAATGGAATTGGAGAAACCATGCTGTTAGCTTGAGGTGTGAAATGTGTGGCTGAATTATGCCAGCCAGGTGAGACAGGAGGTCTGGAATTGGATTCAGAATCAAAGGATGGTAAAGCAGATGAGGCCATAAGAAGGGAACCAAATCTTTACAGGCCAGTAGGGTGCAATGAGACTGACTTTGCTCTTCAACCTGGGAGCTTTCTGCAGAAATTTTGGAATTAGTGGAACTGGCGTGTAAGCATAAAGTAGACTGGGAGGCCAGTTGGGAAGTAGAGTATCTCTTGGTGATTCCCCCTGGTGGAGGGATTAGGACAAATTAACTGCTGCATTTGCTGGTTAGGGGAAAAGCAAAAAGATCACAGCAAGGCTGGCACCTTTGTTATTCTTTCAGATTTTCCCGGTTAGGGGTCGCCACAGCAGAATTCCGGTCCGCTAATGATTGGCAGTAAATTTTTATGGTGTCGAGGTGCCAGCCCGATTCCCAACCTTCAATGAAGGCACGCCCATTCACGCATGTCTTTCGAACGCCTATTGATGGAAAAACATTTCTATCATTTTCTTGTTGAGAGACCAGTCATGAGGTAGAAAAATGGACCTGCTCAATTTGTCTGCTATCACAATGGACTTCCCCGGAATGTGCACTCCTATGAGAAACTGGTTGGATGAGCTCACCCATTGCCACACTTTCAGTGCTTCTTGACGTAATAGGTATGATCTGGTCCCTCCTTGTTTGTTGATGTACCAAACTACTGACATATTGTCCATTTGAATAGCAACTGTCCCTGAAGGGAGAGCATCCTGGTGGGCCTGCAATGCTAAGAACATGGCTCTCACCTCTAGGACATTTATATGCAAGTTGGCCTCTTCAGGGAACCAAGTGTCTTGGACTGGTTTCCCCAGAAAGTACCCCCAGCTGGGAAGCGTCCATGGTCACTATGGCCTTGGGCTGAGGGAGAATGAATGGAAGACCTTATAGAGCCTGATCTACCACCTGAAATTTCTCTTACATGCCTGAGTGATTCTTATTTGTGCAGACATGCATTGGTAAAGAAATGACCAATGTGTTGCTAGCATCCACTGAAGAATTCTCATATGAAATCTGGCTAGAGGGACCAAGGTTACTGTAGCTGACATTGATCCTAAAGCTTGATGGACCAAGCAGGCTGAAATCCTGGTACTGCAAACTATTTTTCTGATCTGGAATTTAATAGTCTGCTCTTGAGAAAGGAAGACAAGCTATTACTGACTTTGTGTTGAAAACTGCTCCTATGAATACTAAATTTTGAGTTGGTTGTAGATGTGACTTGTTGTAATTTATGGTTATCGCCAGATGACAGCAAATCTGGAGTATCTGATTTATTGCACATATTAACAGATGTGGTAGTAATAAGCCAGTCATCTAGGTATGGAAACACCCAGTATCCCTACATTCTCAAGTGAACTGCTACTACTGCCATACATTTGGTAAACACCTTGGGGGCTGTGGTGAGGTCATGAGGCAGAGCTCTGAACTGGTAGTGACTGGCTCCCAGATGGAAGTGTAAATACCTTCTGGATTGTCTGTTCATTTTTATGTGAAAGTATGCATCTTGAAAGTCTACTGACCACATCCAGTCGTCCTTGCCTACAAAAGAGAGAATGGACTGAACCATGACCATCCAAAACTTTGTGTGTCAAACTGGCTTGTTCAAGTTGCAGAGATCCAAAATTGGTCTCCAGTCCCCCATTTATTTTGGCACTAAAAGGAATCTTGAGCAAGTTCCAGATTCTGTTTGGTCTGGTGGGACCTTTTGGATGACTCTTTTTTTTCTAGTAGCTTTTGTATTTGTATTGCTGCTTCTTTTCTCTGACTGCTGGGTAGAACATTGGGAATTTTGCATAGAGTTGGAAGTGGAAGAAAAAAGGGTATTATATAACTTCTGGAAATAATCCTCTACACCCAAGTTTTTTTGTTAAGTCTAGCCAAGCTCTCTGGTGCAGGGATTGTTGACCACTGATTGCCTCCAGAAGGGGACAATCAAGCCTATTTCAGGAGAGCTGGTAGGGCATGTCAGAGAGAGAGAATCTCTGGAACCCTGATTTTTCGGCCACCACTGCTGTAGGTGTGCCAAAGTCCATTAGATTTCCTCCTCTGCTCCTAGGGGAACTTTCTCCACATGTGTCCTGGAAAATACTCTGGGACTTCTTGAACCACATCTTCTGACCACCTCGTTGATTCCCAGAAAAGGATCTTTGAGAAGTCAAAAATGTACGCCTACTGTAGACAGGGTCTTTCCATTCTTCTCACACCTGCATAATGTGTCATTCATTTTGGGGCCAAACAAAAAAGTTCCATCAAAGGGAGCAATGATGAAAGAGAACTTGAAGGGCTCTACAATCTCACATAAGCACATCCAGGCATGCCTCCTAATGTATATACCTGAACCCGATGCCTTTGAGGCGCCTTCAGCTCCATCAATTTGAGATAGATTGGAGGGTGGGCAACTGGGAGGCCACAGACAATTGGGCCTCAACAGAAACAGTTCCTGAAAGGGAGTTTCAAAGTTCTTTGATCAAATCCTTTTGCAACGTAGTAAAATGTGCCAAATAGGTCAGCAGCCTAAGAGAAAAGGTCGTTGAAGCACAGACACACTTCCCAAACCTGTCCGTTGCCCCAAACTCCCTGTTAGGGGGATGAACAGAGGACCTCTGTTTGCAAGTTCCTTCTTGGTAGCCACCTCCATGACTGGCACCCCTTTATCCCAACTTTCTTTCCCACAGGTGGGGCTAGAATTCTATCTGATCTCTTGAGTATTGGTTCAGCTGCATCAAGCTCCTTCCACACCCTCCAATAGACCAAATCAATGAGCTTGTCAGTGGGTGGAGTAACTCAGGAAGTAGACAGGCCTCCAGAAATACTGACTCCTCAAGTGAAGGGTTGCTGAGGGTCCAACCACCTGTCTGTTTAAGGAACTCAAGGATATCTCCAAATAAGGTGTCTTCCAGAGGTGATCATGGGGACCTTTCACCCTCATCAAAATTAGTATCCTCAGTGACTGATTCTTGTGGAGAGTCCAAGTGCCTCCTCTTGCACTTTCTCTTCCTAGTGGCTTCCTTGGTGGGGTGCTCCATGGAAGTATCAGAAGAGACTAATAAACCCTGCTGAGTGATCTCGAGGTCTCAAGCTGGCTGTCCCTGTGGCATAGAATGATGAGGCTCCAAGCGCAGAGACATCTGGGAAGTAGTTGAACCACACTTGTAGAAAGTAAATATATATACCACGTCCCAACAAACCAGTGACACCTTCTTCTTGAGTTAAAATCTGTTTAATTCCACAGCGAAATGAACATCAAAAACTTTCACCATAAAATCTCCTAGCGCCTCAGCCAGAACAGCCTTTACAGAGTAAAATGCAGGCTCACAACATGCCTATTTATAACACAATCAACTTCAGTTAATCAATTATATAATTTAAGGCAGAATACACATTTCTTAAAGTTAAAACAGAAATCAAATAAAACTCTGCCAATGGCATTCTTTATTTAGCCCATAAGGCTGCATAGTATTGTATTTAATAATAAAAATTGATTCAGTTTTTCTTAATAAATATTTAAGTAAATCATCACTAGCAAAATGTAAGGAAATACGTTCCAAAACTGTAACTTTCAAACTATTAATATTTTCCAAATGTACTGTGTTAAAATGATGTGCTACGGGGCTTATAATTTTATTATTTTTTATATCCCTAACATGTTCTTTTATCCTTTCACTCAAGCTTCTTTTACTTTCTCCAATATAAAAATAATCACAAGAACATCTTATTTCATAAATTATTCCCTTTGTTGTACAGGAAGAGCAGTCCTGTATTTCAATTTTTTTTTCATTTATTTTGTCAAATGTAGGTACTATAGATTGACAAATGGAACATTTACCACAAGGGCTTGTGCCCAATTTCTTCACATTACTATTAATTAGTTCTTTCGGTCTACTATATTTACTATGAACCAAAAAATCTTGCAAATTATGTCCTTCTGGTAGGATGTCCTAAGTTCTAGTTGTGACAAAGAGGGTACTTCAAAAAGGGAATGAATGCCATTGGCAGAGTTTTATTTGATTTCTGTTTTAACTTTAAGAAATCTGTATTCTGCCTTAAATGATATAATTGATTAACTGAAGTTGATTGTGTTATAAATAGGCATGCTGTGAGCCTGCATTTTACTCTGCAAAGGCTGTTATGGCTGAGGTGCTAGGAGATTTTATGGTGAAACTTTTTGATGTTCATTTCGCTGTGGAATTAAGCAGATTTTAACTCAAGAAGAAGGTGCCACTGGTTTGTTGAGACGTGGTATATATATATATTTACTTTCTACAAGTGTGGTTCAACTATAAGTATGACCAGTGAATCATTTTCTTCTTTGCCCAGTATTTTTCTTGAAACGGGGCTGGAATTTACTCACAGAAATGAACCTATTAATCTACATGCTGAACCTAAAACTGTATCGAATAATGGTGATGAGATAACGATTCAGCAAAATAATGGATTTGATGAACAGCAGCCAAATAGGCAAACAAATGTTTTTAAGAAATGGGAGGAATCCAGATTTCATACTACTACTAATCCTTTTGCGATGATAGGTAAAAAAACAGAACTATCTGCTTTTCCTGCAGCACAGGAACTTTGTTCCCAATTGGAAAAACTGTTACCTAAGGAAACAGCTACCTTTCATAATTTAAACAGTTTGCAAAGATACCATGAATTGCAGATTACACCAAGGGGGCTTAGAGCCATCAAAAATCCCTCTGCTCTGTTTGAACTATCAGAGGAACAAGAACAGAGATTCCATGATAGATGGATTGCTGCAGCATATCGATGCAGTATGGAATGGCTCTCCATACTGATAGACAGAGACAATTATAAAATAACTAAAATACTGGAAGAAACTAAAAAAAATGTGTGAAGAGGTGATTAAAACAACATCTAATTAGAAACTTTTCTGTCAAGTATTAATGATCGCCTCACTACTTATGAGAAGGAATTAATACAAAGAAAGAAAAACAAGCTTCAAAGAGATCTGAGGGATTATGAAAAGAAGAAGGCGTTCATACTGTCATCTAATCAACAATCCAAATGGCGCAGGGTTAGTTTCCAAAATCAGGAAACTTATAGCCAGCGAAAAAATTGTAGCATGTATTCAGCAGAAAGTGGGGCATCTTCTATGGAAGAAGAGGAATGTATGGACCAGGAATATCGCACATTACCTAGACCTGCCAATACGGAATCCTTTCAACAAAATTTTCGTGGACCAGGAGCCACAGGATATGGTATGAGAAAGCGAATGTGGCAGGGACATGGTAACTACAGGGACCTGGGCCAAGGCCCATATAAACGAAGTAGATGGACAAATTAAACGGGTACTGCATAATGTAGTGAATTCTCAGGTAAAATGTGATGCAGTAGATTCTTATGTAGTTAATTTATCTAATTATGTGTTTGATACAGATGAAATATTAGTTTTACAAAAGGGGCTAAAATTTATTCCCACTGTTTTTCCAAGATTGCATGAAGTTAAAGCAGAAATATTCAAATTAATTTGTAAAATGCATTTAAAGGAATATTTTTATAATCCACTCCTTGAGCCAATAACCTACGACCGCATGGGAGTTTTTTATATAAAAAGGTTAATTGTATAAGCATTGAATTGTTCTGATGAAGTCTATTGATGAAAGCGCTTGACCTGTTGTGTTTCAAAAGGATTTTACATTTGTGGATTACATTTGCGAATTGTGACCTGTGGACTAATAAACTTGTATTTTCAACTGCGGTCGTAGGTTATTGGCTCTAGGAGTGGATTTTATCTAGTTGTGTTGTTTGCCACTCTTTTACCACACCGTATTGATTTCTCAATATTTTTATAATATTGTACCATACAATGTGAATATGTCAAATAAAGATACAGATTCATCTACTGACAGCAGTTTTTATTCCTGTGATTCAGATGTTGAAAATAATGCATATACTTTATCCGGCCTCAGTTACCGGATCGCAATACAAAGGGCAGAGGTGTATCCATATTCATCAAGGATACCCATATCTCCAGGTTAGTAGCGCAGCCTAGTGTCATTAGCTCATTCTTCTTAATACAGAGAGAACATTTGATAAGGCCTTCTGTTCCTCCTTTTTCCCTTTTCAAAAAGTAAAACAAAACTTTTTTTTTTCTTTTTCGCCTGAACCTTCTTGTGTTCTGACTGTCCTTCTCAAACATATTGGAAATATACAGTATATTTCAGAGCATTTGTTATAACTGTATTTGCTATAACTGATTTAAGTATTTTTTTCTGGCTTTTTGAATATTTACTGCTTAGCGACTGCATCTTAGCCTGTTTATACAGCTCTGCATTCTATTTAAACTTTTTTTTGTGTTGATTAACTGTTTTGCACTCTTAAAAAGTTATTTGTTGCTTAATTTTACCTGTAGGCTAACACACTCAAGTGTGCTAGCCGCTTAAAAGCATTTATAGCATTTACTGTCTTTTTTTTTCCTTGTCTCTGTAAAAAAAAAAAAAAAATCTCTTGTTATCCCACCTTACTGAACTAGAGTAGTCCAGTTTCAGATTTGCTGATCCCTGGGCTTTGTTTTAGTTCCTGTTACTGATCCATTGCCTTATTAGGAAGGAGGGAAGTTTCTTTGCTTACCAGTGGGAGTGGGAAGCACTGATCAGCCTTTTGTCCGAATTGGTGAAGTTTCAGCCAGAAACTAGTAGTCCATTGGTCGCTTTGGGCCAATTCCTAGCTCCTTTCAGCCCCTGCTATAAAACACGCCAAACACGCTTTTCCAGCTTGTACCAACTCAGCACAGATCCTCGTGGTGGCCTGCAGAGTGATCCAAGCAGCAGAGAGCTAAAAGAGTGACTTTCTACCAGATATAAGTATTTTTGTGGCTTTCCCACTGTTATTAAGCTAACGACTGCATTTCACCTGTTTTACTGCTACTTTAAGTGATTTCTGCATTTTACACTGTTTATTGCACTTTAAGTTACTAATTGTTGCAAATTGTTTCTGTAGGCTACACACTAAAGTGCGCTAGCCGATTTACAGCATTTATAGCATTTACTGTCTGTTTTTTTCCTTGTCTCTGTAATAAAACAAAAAGGTCTCGTTTTCCGCCTTACTGAACTAGAGTAGTCCAGTTTCAGAGTTGCTGATCCCTGGGCTTTGTTTTTAGTTCCTGTTACTGATCCATTGCCTTATTAGGAAGGAGGGAAGTTTCTTTGCTTACCAGTGGGAGTGGGAAGCACTGAGTGGCCTTTTTGTCCGATTTGGTGAAGTTTCAGCCAGAAACTAGTAGTCCATTGGTCGCTTTGGGCCAATTCCTAGCTCCCTTCAGCCCCTGCTATAAAACACGCTAAACGCGTTAGCTGAGTTGCCACTGTTGCACACAAGAGCAGCGGCGGTTAAACAAGGTTAAACTATTCGGCCATCTAAATTCCACTCTTCAAATTTTCCCTTAGAACTACCTTCCTCGAGCTGTACTGCTGATCTAACCAGCATATCCTATAACTGAAAAGTTCATCTCTACTTGATTCCCAAGTAGACTATTCTCTATCTGTAAAGCCTAGCACTTACTCCTACAGTACTTGCACCTTGATAAAGCACTCTTATTATAGATAGTACCCCACCAGCCTAAAACCCACTTCCCGGAGTCCTTTGAAAGTCTCTTTATCTACTACTTCTAGTATGTCGAGGGATCAGTTGCTAGTGTCCTCTCCAGCTCAACTGGTGAACCTGGGAATATTGAGGCAATGTTACAATTGCCTCATGTACACAGACAATCCTCTCCTTCTCCCACAAAACACAAATACATGCGAGAGATGCAACTATACGGCCAAACTGGAGGCTGAGCTCTCTCAACATAGGACTGGCAAGACCAGACAGGAGGAGAAGGTAACCACACACAATACATACCCAGTCACACATGGTACCATCACAACTTCAAATCATACACATACTCACACAAAGACATACTCGGAGGCTCTGATCAAAAATTTACCAAAACAGCAGAGGCCACCAAAGCAGACACCCAAACAACTACCACCTCACGACCCAACACATGCAACACATAGACCACACAGTCAGAGTGTCAAACAGTCACAGCCCTTAAGGCCAAACAAAATGCCAGACACACTTGTCATTGGTGATTCCATAGTCAGACACACTGACGTCCGCTCACCAGACTGAGTAAGGAGAAGGTCACAGTAAGCTGCCTGTCGGGTGCTAGAATCCGCCACATAACGCAAGCACTCAGGTCTCTCAACAGCAGGTACAAGTACGACTCAGTCATTGTCCACGCTGGTGTCAACGACCTGAGACGCACCTCCTTGGACTACATGAAAAGGGACATCGAGGAGCTCTCTGATTATGTAGCCCAGGCAGGTATGACCCTGACCTTGAGCAGTATCCTACCTTCACCTAGAATGATGCCACAATACAGTGATAAGATGATCAGCTTTAATAATTGGCTTAAATTCTGGTGTCATTCAAAGGGGATCCAATGTCTGTCTGCCTGGGATGACATGCTGGACAAGCCACGCTGCTTCGCAAGGGACGGCTTGCACCTGTCACCCCTGGGCTTCCGGATATTGGCAAAGGCTCTTGCTACCCCCATAGTGCCTTTTTTAGGCAAGGCTCAAATTCTAAACCTACCACCCTAGAACACCAAAAAGGAAAAAAACTAAGGGTAATACTGCTCAATGCCAGAAGTCTCAATCTCAAGATGCACGCACTCGAGGCCCTTCTCAATATGGAGAAAATCAATGTCTGTGCTGTGACAGAAACCTGGTTCAAGGCTCTTGAGAGCACCCCAGCACTAACAGGTTTCACCTCATATCATGCATTCCGGCCCCAAAATCCGGACAACACCAAGAAAGGAGGGGGGCTGTCCATATTCATAAAGGACACCCACACCTCAAGGTTGGTGGCAACGCACGATGCATCGGAGACCATCCAGGTGCAATTAACCATAGGCAAGACTGCTCTGCAATTTGTAGCATGTTACAGGCCACCCTCTCAAACTCAGGAACCTCACATGGCCTTCCTGAAAACATTGGAGGGGATAAATGTATCTCAAAACACCATCATACTAGGTGACTTCAACTACCCTAATATAGACTGGGAACACTACTCAAGCCCGAACACTCTAACCCAAAGATTCCTGGAGTTCATAAACTCAAATGCCATGGAACAACTAGTCACCATCCCCACAAGAGGAGAAAACATACTTGATCTCATCATCACGAACATGGGATCAAAATGTTTAACACCGAAGTATACCCCTCACTGGTGAGATCAGATCATAAACTAATCTCGCTGGAGGTCCTCATCCCGCCCCACCTGAAACAAAAAGACCACAGTGAAAAACTTCTCAAAAGCCGATTTCACACTTCTAAAATCTAGTGTGGTCTCCTTTAAGGCCCCTGAGCCAGTGGTAAACATTACTCAAACCGCTGAATCACTTACAAATGCCTTCTACCAGCACCTACAGGACTGCATGGATCAGGCAATCCCAAACAAAACTAAGACTCTCTGTACCAAAGGCAAGCGTCCAGTCTGGTGGACCCCAGCCATAAACAAGCTCTACAACAAAAGGAGGAAGCTACTACAAGATAGAGCAAAATCCTTGAAAGGTAAGACACCTTTGATCATTATAAGTAAAAACTAAGAGCTCTCATAAAATCATCCAAGGCAAATTTTGAGAGAAAAATCGCCAAGGACTCTAAAGACAATCATAAGGCCTTCTTTAGCTATGTTAGAAACCTAGGAGGAAACTCCCAGATATGCTCAGAATTAGTTCAAAATGATGTGAAAATTACTGAACCTACACACATTGCTAACATACTGGCTGACAGGTTCAGTGCAAACTTCTCCCTCCCCAAAAGGAGAGATATCTATTCCAGAGGATTGTAGCCCCCAAACATCTCCAACGCCCAGGTGAGAACTGCCCTCACTAAGGCAAAAACACAGCATCCATGGGACCGGATGGTGTCCCCGGCTGTGTGCTTCATGAACTCAACGAGGAATTAAACCCACAGTTAGGACAGCTGTTTAATCTTAGCCTCACCTCAGGATACGTACCCAAGGAGTGGCGCTCGGCGACTGTGGTCCCACTTCATAAGGGCGGTGCCTCCACAGACCCTGGAAATTACCGCCCCATTAGCTTGACAAGCCTTATCTGCAAAGCCATGGAGAGGATGATAATGGAACTCATAAATAAAGACATAGGGAACTTGCAGACTTTGGATCCAACCCAGTTTGGCTTTGTCAAAGGCAGATCCTGCCTCTTAAACTTGGTTGACTTTTTCGAGACAGTCACCAAGTCCATTGATGAGGGAAAGGCAGTCCATACAGCCTACCTCGACCTGGCAAAGGCCTTCGACACAATACCCCACTCAGGTATCATCGAAAAACTCATCAGCTTGAATGTAAACCCATACATCACAAGATGGGTTGCAAACTGGCCAAGTGACAGAACCCACAGGGTCAGAGTTGCTGGAGCCATTTCAGACTCAAAGCCTGTCACAAGTGGTGTCCCACAGGGCTCAGACCTGGGTCCACTCTTGTTCGGCATCTACTTTTCTCAAGTACAAGCAAACACAGGAGGGTTATGGCTGACAAAGTTTGCAGATGACTGCAAACTGGGCGCCATAGTCGAAAACACATCTGACACAGATATCCTCCAGAAGGGCCTCACAGAAACGGATAACTGGTGCCAGAGCCATGGCCTGAAGTTAAATGCCAAAAAATGCATAGTCATACCCTTCGGGAAAAACAAGGTTACCCCTAGCTACCATATAGGTGGCAATCCACTGAGCACAGAAAAGTCATCAGGATCTGGGGACCCAAGTTGACAGTAGCCTTCGCTTGACACTCATGTTGCTAAAGTAGTTAGGAAAACCTTCTATATCGCCCACCTGATCATGAAGGGATTCACATCTAGATCAAGGGAGGTCATCGTCCCCTGTACTCATCACTCATTAGACCTATGATTGAGTACAATGCCCCATTCGAATGTATCTGACCAGACACCTGCTGCAGCTTGAAAGGCCCCAAAAGTTCCTCACCAAAAGGATAAAGGGTCTCAAAATATGTCTTATGCTGCCCGACTGAAAGAACTCCAGCTCTATTCAGTCTCATACCGCTTGCTCAGAGGTGACCTGTGCCTGACATATAAGGCCATGTCAAACCCAGATTTGATGAATATGCTTCACCTCAAAAAATCTAGATCCCTCAGAACCACAAGAGCGGGAGACTTAAACCTTGACACGGTTATAAATAGAACGTGCTGGAGGGACAAATTCATCACCCAGAGACTCCCTATGCTGTGGAACAAAATCCCGGTACATGTGAGGCAGAGCACCTCGCTGGCCTTGTTCAAGAGGAATCTTGACCAATGGATGGGAGATCGCAGATATACCCCAGGGATTACTTCAGTGTCACTGCTTGACAGAGGCACAGAAAAATGATAGGCATAGTTTTTCTTCAAACTAAAGGGGTGGCGAAAGCCACATAACTATGGGCTAGGCTTATAAATGCCCTTGGGCAGATAGCCTAGTATGAACCTATGAACCTATGATGCCCCAGAGATCATCCATGCGCAACTATCAGCAGGCAAAACCACATTTCAAGTCGTAGCCGGTTATAGATCACCCACCATGTCCCAAGATGCTCACTGCATTCCTTGAGACATTGGAAAATATAAAGGTCCTACCCAACACCATAATCTTGGGTGATTTCAACTACCCTGGTATAGACTGGGCGAACTACCAATGTTCCAACTCCTATGCTCAGCTATTCATAAAATTTATAAATTCAAATGCCCTTGAACAACTAGTATGTTCCCCCACTAGAGGTGACAACATATTGGATTTAATCATCACAAATATGGGCGCCTATTGTACCACACCCATTATCACCCCCTCCTTGGTCAGATCTGACCACAAACTGATAACCCTGGAAATCCTCACTCCTCCACCTCCCCCAATCAAAGAAACCATAGTCAAAAACCTTTCCAAAGCAAACTTCAAACTACTTGCATCCGAAGTGGAAAGCTTCACTATTCCCTTGCAGAAGGATAATGATATCCAGGATGCAGAATCCTACACCAAGGCACTCTATATGCATCTTCAGGATTGCATGGACTGTGCTATCCCAAATAAAACCAAGACTCCTTCCTCAAGCAAGAAGAAACCAGTCTGGTGGACCCCAGCCATAAGCAAACTTTACAATAAAAGGAGGAGACTTATACAAAAAAAGGCCAAATCTCAAGTAGAAAAATCATCCCTGATCAGCATTAGTAAGAAATTGAGGGCCCTCATCAAGTCAACTAAATCTAATTTTAAAAAGAAAGTTGCCAAAGATGCCAAGGATAACCATAAGGCCTTCTATGGCTACATCAAAAACCTAAATGGCAACGCTCAGGTCTGTTCTGAGCTAGTACAAAATGGAACAAAATACACTGACCCTTCTGACATTGCCAACATCTTGGCTGACAGGTACAGTGCAAATTTCTCCCCCACTGACAGGTTCAGTGCAAATCCCCCCCCAACCACCACCACCTACAGGGCCTATTACCATTCTAGGGGATTGTGTAAGTCCAATTATTACTGATAGGTTGGTTAACAAGGCTCTATCTAAAGCTAAAAACACTGCCTCCATGGGACCAGATGGTGTCCCAGGCTGTGTCATACGCGAGCTCTAAAAGGAATTAACCCCACATCTTAATACCCTATTCAGTCTCAGCCCCTCCACAGGATATGTGCCCATAGAATGGCGCATGGCAATGGTGGTCCCGCTACACAAGGGTGGGGCCACAACTGACCCTGGGAACTACCGACCAATAAGCCTGACCAGTCTGATCTGTAAGGCTATGGAGCAAATCATTATGGAACTCATAAATGGAAAGATTGGGAACCTCCAGGCACTGGACCCCACACAGTTCAGCTTTGTCAAGGGCAGATCATGCCTCCTGAACCTGGTGGATTTCTTTGAGACAGTTACTCAGGCTATAGATAAAGGAAAGGAGGTACACACAGCTTACCTTGACCTTGCTAAAGCATTTGACACCATTCCCCATTCAGGTATTATTGATAAGCTCACCAGCCTGGGCATAAACCCTTACTTCACAAGATGGATCGCAAACTGGCTCTCAGACAGATCCCATAAAGTAAGAGTAGCGGGATATATGTCCGAATCCAGACCAGTAACGAGTGGTGTGCCTCAGAGCTCTGTCCTAGGGCCCCTCCTGTTTGGCATATACTTCTCAGAAGTACAGGCAAGCACGGAAGGGCTGTGGCTGACTAAGTTTGCGGACGACTGCAAACTGGGTGCTATAATAGAGTCTCCGGCCGACATGGAGATCCTCCCGGAGGGCCTAAATGAGACTGATGCATGGTGTCAAAGCCATGGTCTCAAGCTAAATGCAAAAAAATGCATAGTAATCCCCTTTGGAAAAAACAGAGTACCCGCAAACTACAACATAGGAGGTAATCCCCTGAAATCTGAAGAAGAAATAAGGGATCTAGGGACCCAAGTAGATAGTCAGCTTTTCTTTGGTAACCATGTTGCCAAAGTGGTTAGAAAATCCTTCTATGTGGCCCATCTGATCACAAAAGGGTTCGCATCAAGATCTAAGGATGTAATGGTGCCCCTCTACTCTTCCCTCATCAGACCCATTATTGAGTACAATGCACCAATTGGAATGTACCTGGCTAGACATCTCCAGCAGCTGGAGAGACCACAAAGGTACCTAACCAAGAGGATTACTGGCCTCAAACAGTTGCCCTATGCAGCACGATTGAAAAAGCTAAGATTGTTCTCTGTTGCATACTGCTTTCTCAGACGCAATCTCTGTCTAACGTACAGAGCCATGTCCAACCCAGAATTGTTGAACATGCTCCATCTTAGCAAAAGCAAATCTACTCGAGCTACACGCTCTAGGGATATAAACCTCAACACAACAATGAATAGAACATGCTGGAGGGATAGATTCCCTTTGCACAGACTTCCCTTACTATGGAACAGGGTCCCGATCTACATAAGACAGAGCCCCTCACTATCACTTTTCAAGAGGAACCTTGCTGAGTGGACGGGTAACAGAAAGTTCACACTGGGGATCACACCAATAGCAATACTAGATAGGGGCCATGGGTACTAGCTGCTAGTACAAGGGTCTAGGGAACTACTAAAGGGGCGGTGAATACCACACAACGTGGCTGGGCTAATGTATGCCTTCGGGCAGATAGCCCAGTACCAACCTATGAACCTATGATACAAACAAAATCTTAGTTAAAAGTACTTTTATGCCACCCTTTAAAAGTGTTAACATACAACAATTTAATAATGCTATTAATTTAGTAATAGAAAAAGAATTGAATGAATTTAATAGAATGAACAAGAATTATAATTTATCCAAAGGATGAATGGTACAAATTGAAACAACTTAGTAAGAATGATAATATTGTATTTAAGCCCTCAGATAAAGGGGGCAAATTAGTTGTTATGAATTCTTCAATGTATTATGAAATGTGTATGTAACATTTGAACAATGAACAAATTTATAAAAAAGTAAACATAACTGTTTTAAATCAGGCTCAAAGAGAATACAAGATATTGTTGGATAAAGGAGTGAGGCTTCATTATTTTTCAGCTTTGGATGTAGCAAAGAAGTTTAAAAACAAAAAGGGCTCAGTAGCTAGATTTTTTTGTGTGCCCAAAATTCACAAGGATCTACAACATCCCCCGGGACGTCCAATAGTTTCGGCTATTGGATATTTTACACATAATTTAGGATGTCTTTTACATGAAATACTGTTGAAAGAAGTATTGAAGCTTCCATCTTATATAAAAGATTCTTTTGACTTTTTGGATAAGGTGGGGGAATTAAAATGGAAAGAAAATATGTACTTTGTAGTTGTAGATGTAACTAGTCTGTATACTAATATACAACATGTATATGGACTAGAAGCTATACAGTATTTCTTGGGAGATAATCCCAGAACACAATATATCAAAGAGTTAGTACATTTCTGTTTGAACAACAGCATATTTGAATTTGAGGGAAACCTCTATAGACAAAAACAGGGTACAGCCATGGGGGCAGCATTTGCCCCCATGTATGCAAATATGTTTATGGGATTAATGAAGAGCACCCATATATATAGAAATATATTTTTTCAGAGACATGTTAAATATTACTTTAGATTTATAGATGATCTTATATTTATATGTCATGAAAGCAGAGAAAGGTATCTGAGTTTTTGAATTTTCTGAATAATAACAGATTTGGAATTAAATATGACCAAGCACAAGTAGGATTGAAGGTTAATTTTTTAGATATCACTGTAGAAGGAGTGAATAATGAGAAAATTAAAACTAGGATACATAGAAAATTCAATCAGCCAAATTTAATGCTACAAGCCACCAGTTGTCACCCACCACATACTTTGGCATCTACCCCATATGGGGAATTGTTAAGAATTAAGAGGCTATGTAGTGATATGAATGATTCAAAAATAGAAGCTGAAAGAACTATTACAATGTTTTTGAACAGGGGATATGAAGAGCAAACGATAATGGAAAGTTATGCTAAAATTTGTGAGAAGCACAATATTAGTAAGAATAAAAGTTATATAGGTAATGGAAATAGAACTAGAGTCTTAGAAAATAACATATTTTTTGTTACTAAATATACATTTTTTTCTGATAGATTTAATAATTTATTAAAGGAATATTGGAAATCGATAAAGAGACAAGTACCCTCTTTGTCACAAGTAGAACTTAGGACATCCTACCAGACTACCAGTAATTTGCAAGATTTTTTGGTTCATAGTAAACATAGTAGACCGAAAGAACCAATTAATAGTAACGTGAAGAAATTGAGCACAAGCCCTTGTGGTAAATGTTCTATTTGTCAATATATAGTACCTACATTTGACAAAATAAATGGAAAAAATTTTGAAATACAGGACTGCTCTTCCTGTACAACAAAGGGAATAATTTATGCAATAAGATGTTCTTGTGATTATTTTTATATTGGAGAAAGTAAAAGAAGCTTGAGTGAAAGGATGAATATCTTGTTGAACATACGGGGAATGCCAGTCCAGCTGGGAATTGTGTAATTATAACTACACAGAGTAACCTTGAAATGCTATGTAACTTCGATTATAGTAGATGGCACATTTCCAATCAGCACTACAGTGTGTAAGCAAATCTATACTACCCACTGCAGCCTTAATGTATGTGGTGTTACTAAGGTGATTCCTGTTATCTACGGCACACTCCCCTCCAAGTCTGAGGCTTGTTACAACTTGTTTTGGGATTGTGTTTGTGCTATATGTACTCGATACAATCTACTGTTGGCACCCAAACTTATTAGTGACTTTGAAAAGGGGGCTGTGAGCCTGTGAACTCAATCCAAACACATTTTCCAAATAGCACCACCAAGGGGTGGTGGTTCCAGTTATCTCAGATAGTTTGGAGACAGGTACAAAGATTACATCTCGCAGCAATCTATGGCAGATCTATTACCTTTTCATTGTTGTGTAAGGAGATACCAGCTCTAGCTTTTATTAATCCAGAATATGTGGAAAGTACCCTGAATGGCATTGAGGAAGATATGCCTGATAACGCCAAACCATTGTGTAGGTTCTTTAGAGATAATTATGTGTTAGGACGACCACAAAGGTATGGCATGCATAGCAATACATTTGAATGTATGCCTCCTTTATTTAATGTCACATTCTGGAATCAATGGGATACTTGCTCTCTTGGGTATCCCAGAAACCAGAACACTGTAGAAGGGTGGCATCGTCAGTTAAGAAGTTTGCTTGGGAAACCAAAGTTATATCTACTGGATGTCTGCACGTAATTCAACTGGAACAGAACAGGGTAGAAGATATTAAAAGTAGAATGTGTGCAGATGTACCGCCAACTCCTAAACGGAGCTATAACCTACTTGTTGTATTTCTACATTTATAAACACTTGGGTACACAATATTTCTGTTTGGAGCACTGGTTGAGGTGGATGGGATGTCTTTACAGAGTGATTATTTAAGCACCGGTGTGTCTCTATGGGTAAAGAAGCGGATAGACGTAGCAGCGATTTCAACCATGTCAGATGTGATTACTTTGAACAGTGCAAGCTTTACGGCGGTTTCTTGGATGTTATTCAAGGATTCAGCTATATTGTGACATCAATGGAGTGTGTATTTAGTTTCTGATGTGATTACCATCTGTAACACAAAGTGCTTTTGCAGAACAATGACTGACACCTTTGGCTGCATGATAACATTGAAATGTGGACTTGATTTTAATGTTCCGTTATTAGATGTTTTGATCGTTTGCTATTATCATCCACAATGTTATATTACGATCATATGACTGTTCCACTAATTTACATTCGATCTTGCAATGGTAAACTATATATATATATATATATATATATATATATATATATATATATATGTATATAAAGTTACAAAGATATCAGAAAAAAATTTAACTGCAAAACACTAGCATTTATTTCTGAAACTTGAGTGCTAAGGCTGACCATGTCTTTTCAAAAAAAGCAGTAAATAAGATCTGGAGTATGTAAGGGGTTGGTGCAAT
The DNA here is from genome assembly GCF_019279795.1 of Protopterus annectens. NCBI lineage: Eukaryota > Metazoa > Chordata > Ceratodontiformes > Protopteridae > Protopterus > Protopterus annectens. The sequence continues at coordinate 1,835,939,889 of NC_056741.1, forward strand.
ATGGGTAAAGGAGAAGATCTCGTGAGCTTTAGTGATGACCGAGTTGGATCCAAGAATCAGATCTGAACCCAACAGTTGAGGAAGAATGAAAACTGACAACATCAGATAATTTGTTACACCCTGGATTATGTATCTTGTTGTTTGCTCTTTTAAATTTCTCAAAATTATGGGGGTTTCTAATACCATGATGGGAATGGACCCCATAACTAAGTCAGGTTATGATAAAAGTTCATGTAATTAATGTTGTTTCAGTCTTTGATGTTAGCCTGAACTGCTATTCAGTGCATCTGCAATGTGCCCAGTAATGACCCCTTTTGCGATTCATATGGGTTTACATGTATTGGTAGCATATCTAAATATGACTGTAGATTCTTTTTTATTAGACTCATTGCTCCTACTACTGTTGGAACTGTCTGATTATCTTTCTTCCACATTGCTCTGGTTTCTGCCTGCATATCCTGGTATTTTATGTCTTTCTCCAAGAAAGATACAGTAATCACCAAGTGTGCCAGTTTCGATGATCAGTGCTACTTTTGATTTTTTTTTCATGGACTACTATATCTGTTATTTTGTATCTATTTTTTAACTGTTGGTAATGGGTGATTTTGTGTGATGTACACCATCATTCTCCACAATGCTTTGTGGTTCATGTTTCCAACGCTTCTCAACCACGTCTATATTGTAGTGTCTGCAGAATCCTGAATGCAACAGTCTTGCCACATTATTGTGCCTTTCAATGAACAGGCCATCTGTCATGAGCATATCACACCCAGCAAAAGATGGACAGCTGCTTCCAATTCTATTTTTTTTTTTTTTTTTTTTTTTTTTAAGTAGAAGCTACATTTGTCTGTTTCCCCTGCATATTCAATGGACTTTGTAAACTAACATGTATGTAGTCCACCATCCTGGGCTGTCATTATTAACCTTACATCTTTTGCTTTCAACTCACGCCTCCTTAACCATTCTTGTGTCAAATCCTGGTCAACATGGGGTTGTTCTAGGAGATCTCTATAATTGTCACAATATTTATGGCTTTTCCATAATTCTTTTCTTCTCATATGATCCTTCTCTTTATATTCTTTATTTTGCTTTTTGGAACATTCACTTGCTGACTAATTTTAGTCTACTTATGGGTTGATTTCCATTCCCACTTGACACTGGAATGCTTCTAACAAACCAAGCACAGCGGTCATCCTAGACTTCCTCTCCTTGAGTTTTAAAACTTTCACTATGTTTGGATCTGATACAGCCCCACAAATGAATATCTATACATGTAATTAATTTCGAGGAGGCAAATACATCCTTTGGAAGGAGGAATATATAATCTTGGTATACACTGAATTTTATGTATCATTTGATAACTTTGATGCATTTTTCTTGTCTTCCAGTCCAACTGATCCATTAACTTTTTGGACTAGCCAATCACATCAAGACTGTAAGTTAGAACAGGAAGATCAAGTTTATAGCTTGCACTTTATTCCTTGATGTCAAGGCTGTTTTTAATATTAGTTGTTGTCTTCTAAAGTATTCCATACTTAGTTTTATTCAGATTTGTTCATGTTTTATTGCCAGTCCTTCATCATTTCCCAGATATTAATATATGTCCTCCTGCTCCAGTTCCTTTATATCACATTCCTGTGCCAGATTGATATTTTCTTGGTACTGCAACTTTCCTTCTTTAAAGTTGCTTCTGCCCATTTATCAAGACCAAATATTCTTATATCATCTGATAATGTTTTAACCACTCACAGATGTGCTTTCAACTCATCTGTTGAACTATACGGTTTTAAATTATCTACAAAAAGTAGATGAGAAGTTTTTAAGCAAGGTTGTTTTCTGGGACCAAAATTATAACCATGACCTAATCTATTAAGTAAACAGCTTAGTGGACTAAGGGCAATGCAAAATAACAGTGTTGACAAAAAATCACCTTGGAATATCTCCCTTTGAATTTTTACCCCGAGATAATAATTTGCACTTTGTCATGGTTTAACTGCAGACTGGTTTTCCACTGTTTCATGGTCTCTATAATGTATCTGATCAATGTAGGATTTATCATATACATCTGCAGGCACTCCTTTATCCATGAATGTGGGATACTGTCAACTGCTTCTTTTTGTAATTTACTCATGCAATACTTAGATTCTTCCCCTTTTTACAATTCTGTATTAAAGATTTATTTAGCAACAAATGATCCTTTGTTCTATAATACTTTCTTTTGTTATCCTTTTGTTCTGTTTCTATGATTGACTTATTTTTCTAAACGACTATAGACTCAGCCTGCATCAATATACATATATAGTTCGTATATATAGTATACAGTTCGTATATCACTGGAAGGAAAGTTATTGGTCTATAGTTTTAAGGATGACTTGCATGTTCACTTTCAATGAAGATTATCATTTTTCTTGTTAACCAGGTTGGTGTCTATGTGGGATGTACATATAAGTATTTCTACTCCGGGTACATTTTTGTGTAAAGATGTTAATTCTTTTAGCCAGAAATTAGGTATTGCATCTGGACCTGGTGTTTTCCATTTAGGAACTTTTCTTAATTTTGTTTCAGTTTCTCTGGTTGTTATTTCATCCCATTTAATTTCCTGTATATTTGAACTTCTTACTTTTTCTTTTAATTTTTTAATCCAGTCAACATCTTTGCTCCACTGGTTTTCATAAATATTTCTCCAAATTGCATCTTCACTATTTTTTGGTGGAGTTTCTTTCTATTCCATTTGCTTCATTTCCCAGTCCCCTAAAAAAACTTTTTTGGGGGGATCATCAATAAATTACTTATTTTGTACTTTTCCTTGAAACTTATCTGCATATCTTCCAAGTTTTTTCTGCCTGTGCTGAAAACGTTAGTTTGTTATTTGTAATAATGTACAATAGATCCTGGTCTTTCTAATACTGAGTGTTTCTTTTCCCATGTTTATCTTTCTAAGTAATTTTGTTGACCTGTTTCCTTTTCTATATTTTTTAACAGTGACACTTCTCTTAATTGCTTTATAGATTCCTCTATTCGATACTTCCATGATGGCATTTTATTTTTTTCCTTTCCTTCCTCTTATTGCTTTGTATTTTTGTAGTAAGACTTTATCTGTTATTAATTTAGCTGAAAACTAACACATCCTATTTACTTCTTTTATATCATATGAATTCTGTTAATAATTTTGACAACTGTGTTCATCTGTTTTATTAGATGTCTAACATTCTGGGTCTTATTCACTTTCTGGCATTTGTTTCTTTCATTGATCTTAATATGTTTATCCACCCCTATTAAATCAAACAATTCTTCCCTTACATCGTTTTCTGCGAACCTGAGAGCACATTATTTACTCTCTGTCTCCTGCGAGCATTCTATAGAAATTCTAGAACATCTGCATCCTGCATCACCCTTTGCTCTTTCATATGGGAACTCACAGGGTCATCATTCCACACTAGTGTTTGTGTCAGAGTTACTACTGCTTCCTGCTCCTTCTTGCAAAGGAGAAAGCCAAACTAATCAATACAAAAAAGCAATTCCATAAATATTTGAAGAGAAATACAGGCAAAGGCACCCACAAATGGAAAATGTCACAATATAAAAAGTAAGAAAACAAAGGGGGAATGTAGATTAGAGAATTAAACTGGTTTGCCAATATGGTCGTTTTTATGTAGGTCAGACTTTTTTCTGATTGGCAGTATACCTTAATGATATTAAATACAAGAGAGAGAGAGAGAGAGACAGAGAGATGCTCACTTTACAGGTATCAAATGATTCATCCCAATGCACAGTTATCATTTATTGGTATTGATAAGGTTTGTGAGAGTGTGACTACAGCAAAGAAACATGTTATATCACATAAGAAAGAGAGAAGACAGACTCATAGGGATATTTTTTGAAATATGTTTGGGATTGCAGCTGCTGGTGTGTAGAAGGAAATTCGTACATAATGGCTTATAACTAAAACAGCTAGAAAATCCATCCCAAAACTACCATATTTCATAGTAAACTCAATATTAAACTTATTTTATTTAACACAGCCAAAAAATTGTTTTAATTTTTGTGGACTTTCAATTTATATTGTAAATATTACTTCATTTCTGGATATTTCCACTTGTGCATTTTTTGGTGTTTTATAGGTTCATAAGTTCACAGGTGTTTACTAGGATAACAACCACAAGGGCCTTTTTAAGCCTAGCTATGCATCCCAAGCCTCTGACAAGTTCTGATACCCTTGATAAGTGTAAGCATGGGTCTAGGAGATGAACCATTTGCAGGTTACTTCTGTCCATTAGAGACACAGGTGCCAAACCAGGGATGAATTTCCAGTTTCACATCCAATTGTACAAGTTGCACTTAAATCGGATTATGGAAGAACTCTGTTTCACATGGATGGGGAGCCTGTTCCATAGATGGGGTATTCTCTGGGATACATACCTATATCTCTAACAGGTCCTATTTACATCACAGGCCAGGTTTAAGTCTTTAGAACGGGTAATTCTGATGGTGTTTGTTTTGTGGATATGCAGGAGGTCCATCAGAGTGCAGTCTGGCAATGCCCTGTATGCAGGGCATAGATCTCCACTCAAAAGCCTGTAGGAGACAGAATACAGAGATAGGGCCTTGAGGCAAACTGCATAGGATATATTACTTACTCCCTGTATTCTTTTAGTGAGGAACCTCTGCGGACATTCCAATTGTTGGATATGCCTGCTTAGGTACCTACCAAAGAGGGCATTGTACTCAATGATAGGTCTAATGAATGCTGAATACAGTGGAACAATGACTTTCTTGAACTTACATGTCATACCTTCGTTTATAAGTTGCGCATCATAGACTGATTTCCTCACCACTGTAGGCACGTGGTTATTAAAGGCTAGATTACTATATATGTGTGTCCCTAAGTCCCTGACTACTAGGTCAGCTCTAACGGGTGTGTTGTCAATATGATAGTTACCAGGGATGGATGACTTCCCAAAGGATACCATTATGCATTTCTTGGCATTTAGTTTTAGTCCATGGCTCTGACACCAGTTGTTTGTCTGTGTCAGCCCCTCTTGGAGAACATTTATGTCAGTGTGAGAGTCAATGACAGCTCTTAAATTGCAATCATCTTCAAATTTAGTCAGCCAGACACCACTGACATTGGCTTTGACTTCTGAGAAGTAAATGCCAAAAAGGAGCAGGCTAAGGACTGATCCTTGAGGGACTTCACTTGTGACTGGCCTCTTTGTAGAAGTGGACACCCCAATTTTAACTTCCTGGGTACTGTCTGTGAGCCAATTGGCTATCCACCGGGTGACATATGGGTTTGTACTTAACCTCCTGAATTTGTCAACAATACCCAAGTGAGGTATTGTGTCAAATGCCTTGGCCAGGTCAAGGTAGGCAGTGTGAAGGACTTTGCCCTCATCCATTGCTTAAGAAGTCCACCAGGTTGAGTAGCCATGATCTGCCCTTGACAAAACCAAACTGGGTTAGGTCCAGTATCTGGAGGTTTACTATATCTCTATTGAGCATCTCCATGATAATTCCTGACATCCCCAAATCTCAAGTTCTGCGGATGAAGGGCATTTGCTCACATCCAGTCACTTATGAACATTTCAAGTAGGATTTTTTTTTTCAAATAACTTTTTATTGATGTTTTACAGAAACCAAAACCATTACAATAATTTCCATGAGTAGATGAAATAGCGATGTTTACAAAGGAAGGAATGGAAACAAAAATGAAACTACATATACATATATATAAACTAAATTATATACCATATTTACAAAATTTACAAAAGTGCTACCATGTGACTAGACATAGGATAAGAATGTAGAAACAAATCTTTGAAAAACATGAGTGAACCTCCATTTAACCCAGGGAGATGGAACTCTAAATTTCTCAGAATCTGGCCCTTCAGCTTAGTTAAACACTTAAAATTTTGGTCAAGTAGGAGCTTCCAAAATTCTTGGTAGTAAGCTCTTTTCTTGAGACCTTTTATGATAAGCTTTTGCGAGGAAATGTATTTACATGCCAACTCTTTGAACCCCTTCCAACCAAGTTTAGTACACTCTAACCAGTTTTTAGTGATGTATAGTTTGACAAGTGAACAGAGTGTGAGTAAACATGCTGTTTTAGTTTAGACAGCTTGAGGTTGGAGATGTGTACTATGGCTGTTTCCTAGGAGAGAGTAGATTTGTGATATCCCAGTTTTTTTCTAGGCGTACTTTTAGAGAGCACCATAGTTTATGGGTACGTTTATAGAACCATAATACATGTAAAAGGTCAGCCTTTAGAAAGGAACAGCATGTGCAAGATGGGGAAATCTTGGGATCAAATCTGTTAAGAATAGAAGGTGTGAAACAGGAGTCATTATTGATCATTAATTGTGTATATATGAGTTTCTTAAAGGGGGATAATTCTATGGTGGTTCTGACTGCAGTTAACTTTTGTTCCTCTGTGAGTGTGATATCCTGTTCATTCCAGTACTTGGAAAAAAGGCATACCGAGTTATGTTTTATAGAGTTGATGAGGTTGTAGGATTTGGACAGCATTTTCTCTGAACTCGAGAGGTTAGTTATAATTTCACGCAATCTGTTAAGTTCTTGGCTGTTGGTGTGGAGATTGCCGAATTGTGATGATATTAATTCTCTGAGTTGCCGAAGAATAACTGTGTATTTGTTATTAACTTTGAGGATTAGATGTAAATCAGGGAGACTTTTGTTCTTAAATTTGAAAAGGTCCCAGACCGAGAAATCTTTGATGAGGGGGAAGTCAGTGAGATTGACAGGTTTGTTGTTGATTCTAATGTTCGGATTTAGATGGAGAGGTTGGAGGAGAGGTAGGGTTTTATCCAGATTAATAGATTTTATCAGATTTTGGAACAATCTGATCTTGTGCTTCAGAGTATTGCTTATTTTAGAAGTACTAATAGCCGCAGGGGAAAGAAATGGGAGAGATTTTGGGTTAATGTTGTTGATGACCACGTGTTGGTGCCAGATTCTTACCTAGGAGGGGGGATGTGTTATGATCATCCCGGTTAAGATATAAGACAGTCACAATTCTATTAGCACAAATAATCATGTAGCACAGTTGCAGATCTGGAAGACTAAGGCCTCCCTTCAACTTGGGGTAAACTAGTTTTGAGTAGGATATCCTGACTGATTTAAGAAACCAGATAAATCTAGCTAATTTTTGTTTATTCTAGTAAAGATACTGTTTGGAATAATAAGGTTTGATGCATTAAATTGGTAAAGAAGTCTGGGCAGGATGTTCATTTTCACTATCGCAGCTTTGGATAACATTGTTAAATTCATGTGCTGCCATCTGTGGAGGTCTTGTAAGATTCTGGACCATGCTTTAAGGAGGTTATTTTAGATCATGGAAGCTTGATTGTGCTCAGAGTAGATTCCTAGATATTTAAGGTGGTAGGTTGTTTGGAAAGGAGAGTCCGGGAAATAATTGATTTTGTGACTTGCAGGGTTAATTGGGAAAATATGTGACTTCTTTTGATTGAGTTTATATTCTGAAACTTTAGAAAAGTTATTAATAGCATCTGAGATTTTTTTCAGGTCAGTGTTGGGATACTGAAAGTATAAATTAAGGTCGTCAGCGAAGGCAGATAGCATTACTTTAGTATTTGGGACTTTGGGTATCGAGTGGTAGGTGTTTTTTGAAATATAAAGGAAGAAAGGTTCAATGAAGATGTTAAAGAGGAAGGGAGACAATGGGCAGCCTTGTCTTGTTCCATTTGTAATTCTAATTGGGTTAGACATCCTTTTAATCACATAAATGTAGGTGAGGGAGTTTTTGTACAGTAATTTTATTGTGTCTGAGAAAACTTTAGGTATGTTAAAATGGGAGATAGTTAGGAACAAGAAGTCCCAGTTCACCCTATCGAATGCCTTACAAGCATCGAGTGTTAAAGCGCAAATTGGGTTCTTGTCGTTTTTGGTAATTTGCATTAGGGAGTCAAGTGTTAGGGTGTTATCCCATGTGTGTCTATTACACATAAAACCTGCCTGATCTCGGGATATTAAATAGGGCATGATTTTTTAAGTCTATTGGCAAGGATAGAGGAGAACATTTTTATATCTACATTTATTAGGGAGATGGGCCTGTAGTTATGGGGATTTGCTTTGTCGTGTTTGCTTTTCAAGATTAGAATTGTTTTGATGAAGTTAAACACTTTTAGAAGAATAGATGAAATTCTTTGGCTGAAAGCTTTATAAAAATTAGTAATGAAGCTGTCAGAACCGAGGGATTTGTCAAGTTTAAGAATATTAATGACATCTGGAATCTCTTGGTATTCAAGAGGCACCGAAAGGAGAGTTCTTTGATTTTCATTCAGGGACGGGAAAGTAACGGCGTTCAGATAGTTCTCCGTATGAGAATTGACAGGGTTATCTCCATTTCTACCATAAATATCAGAGTAAAGGGTGTAGAATAACTCTATGATTTCTAAGTCTGATTTATAGAATTTATTTTGGTAATGAAGGATGGAGATTCTGGAAGAACCATGTTTATCGTTAATTATTCTTGCTAGTGTCTATGATGGAATTTGTGCCCACTCGGAGTATGTAGCTATGAGTTTTTGTTCCTGGAGGGAATAATTTTGTTGATGAAGTTCTAGTAATTCTCTTTGAGTGTTCTTAATCGAGATTTCTAACTTAGCCCAAAACCAATCTGTTATTGCTCTTTGCTTCTGTCATGATTTTACATGATTAAACATTGATTTGCCATAGTCTGCTGGTCTCCTGTTTTACTTCTTGGATTCTAGTCTTTTGGGGCTGTGCAGTTGCCGTATGTGCAGGGGCTGCTTCATTTTACTTTATTCTGAAAAGTAAATGCCAAAAAGGAGTGGGCCAAGGACTGATTCCTGAGGGACTCCACTTGTGACTGGCTTCTTTAGAGAGGTGGACACCCCAATTCTAACTTCCTGGGTTCTGTCTGTGAGCCAGTTGGCTATCCACTGGGTGACATACAAGTTTGCACCTAACCTCTTGAATTTGTCAACAATACCCAAGTGAGGTATTGTGTCAAATGCCTTGGCCAGGTCAAGGCAGGCAGTGTGAAGGACTTTGCCCTCATCCATTGCTTTGGTGACCTTCTCAAAGAAGTCCACCAGGCTGAGTAGGCATGATCTGCCCTTGACGAAACCAAACTGGGTTGGGTCCAGTGTCTGGAGGTTTACTATATCTCTATTGATCATCTCCATGATAATTCTTTCCATGGGTAGGAGTCCATCAGCATGGCATAGCTTGACTTGGGAATATCTGACCAGTCTTCTTTGTAAAAATGCTCCAAATCTGTCAGATTGCTAGGGCATCTCTTATGCACAGCCTCTTTGGGTCATCCCACAGATTTTCTATTGGATTTAGGTCTGGGCTCTGGCTGGGCCATTCCAAAATTTTAGTTTTCTTCTGGTGAAGCCATTCTTTTGTTGATTTGGATGTATGCTTGGGGTTATTATCATGTTGAAAGGTGAAATCCCTCTTCATCTTCAGCTTTCTAACAGACGCCTGAAGGTTTTGGGGCAAAAGTGACTGGTATTTAGAACTGTTCTTAATTCCCTCCACCTTGACTAAAACCCCAGTTCCAGCTAAAGAAAAGCAACCCCAAAGCATGATACTGCCAACACCATGCTTCACCGTGGGGATGGTGTTCTTTTGGTGATGAGAAGTGTTGTTTTTGCGCCAAACGCACCTTTTGGAATTGTGGACAAAAAGTTCAACCTTGGTCTCATCAGACTATAACACATTTTCTCACATCCGTTTGGGAGACCTGATGTACTGTTTTGCAAATTTTAGCTGGGCCTGGATGTTTTTCTGTGTAAGAAAAGGCTTCCATCTTACAACCCTACCCTATAGTCCAGACATATGGAGAATATGGGAGATTGTTGTCACATGTAGCTGTACATATATATATATATATATATATATATATATATATATATACATATATATATATATATATATATATATATATATATATATATATATATATATATATATATATATATATATATATATATATATATACACACACACACACATACACACACACACACACACACACACACACACACACACACACACACACACACACACACACACACACACACATACACACACACACACATTCCAAATTCTAAACTTACTAAACTCTGGGATAAGTAGAAAAAAGCTTCATTGCCCTTTAATGATTCTGAGATCTTGGAAAACTAATACTGCAGAAGGGGGCTAACATGGATTTTCATAGTTATTTCTTTAACATGCAGGACTTAGTGAAAACTATGAATGCCTACATCTTCATATTCCATTTATGGTTATCACAGTAAGCACAGATATTCATCATTACAATCACTGCTGCAGTAGCAGCAGTGATCGTAATGACGATCACTGCTGCAGTAACCTTACATATAAGAGTTGTATGCTACACAGCATACAACAGTTGACTAGTTTCCAAAGCTTCAAGGACACTTTCCATGTGTCCAAACCATTATTCAGTTTGCACTGAGCTGAAAAAAGAGAGTGGTTTTGGCACCAAGCCTTTTACAGCTTTCCTGCTTCCTAAGAGCACTCCACTTGCAGGCTTTTGTGGATCAATGTTTGGTTAACACTTTCCATTGCTGGACAAATTTAGTTCCCCTTAGGAAGAAAAACAACAACATTTTAATTTTATGACAGAAAGTGAACTGTTTCTGTGAAATTAAATTTTACAGTAGAAAAAATATGTTAACTAACTGTCATTTGACTTTTAGTAACTTTTACTCAGAAGTGTTACTTTTGTGGAAAAATGCCAATAAAACTAATTTAAAAAAAGATGTTATGTATTTACCATAATGTTCCATCTGTATTGCCCATTTTCATTTTTCTTTAACTGATGGGTTTGGATCCAGTCCTTGGATCTGACTTGGTTTTTACTAAAGCTCGTGGTAACCAATAAGTTCTCGAGCTCCTCCCTTACCCATAATGCGCCAACCCTAAGCTACCTCAGATCTTGTTTGTTTGCTGATTTATTACGAGAAAAGAAATGTTTAACATGAATAAATATAGGAGATGTAAAAACTGCATGTGCTCAATATAGGAGAAAACTATATCTGTAGATCAGTACAAATGATAATGATGTTCCTCTAACAGCTCATTCAACCAAAAGTTTATGAATAGAAAGAATGGGGCTTGGTGCAGGATGTTGAGGAAGAATAAAAATGGACAACACAGATGGAAAATTATGGTAACTACATAACTTCTTTATTTGATGTTGGCAATTTTCATTATATCCTCAACTGATGGGACAGAGTTCCCAGCTACCTATAATCCCAGGTGGACTCTAAAGAAGGATACTCCTGAGCACAGTTGAAGCAAATGATGCTCTATCCCTAGTGACCAGATCCAATTTGTAATGAGTAATAAAAGTATGCTGAGTAGCCCAAGATGCTGCTGCACATATGACATCCATGGATGCTCTAGATTGGAAAACTGAAGAAGCTGCCATGGACCTAGATGAATAAGCTTGTACCAGTTGTGGTAAGGTAATAATAACCAATAAATTAAATACAATAAGTTAGCCATCTGGCTAAAGTTACTTTGGCAACTAGTTTTCCAATTACAATTCTGCAAAGGAAACAAATAATTGATCTGTTTTTCTGATGTCTTTTGTTCTATGCAGGTAAAAACGTAACTGTCAACATCCAATACATGTAACATGTATTCACCCTTGTTAGCAAAATTAGGAAAGAATACTGGCAAATTAATGGATTGACTGATATTAGATTCTGACACCACCTTGGGAAGGAAGGAGGCATTTATTCATAATGTCACTCTATCCTGGTGAAAGATCAAGTAAGGAGGTTTTGAAGACAAGGCTTGAATCTCTGAAATTTGTCTAGCAGAGGGAATGGCTACTACAAAAACAGTTTTCCAAGTAAGATATGTAAGGTCACATCTAGCTGCTGGTTCAAAAGGGAAATGTATTAGTGCCTACAGTACCAGATTGAGATCCCATGGGGCAGTAGGGTCCCTAAATGGAGGTCTCAAAAAGGAGAGTGCCTCACAAGAAAGCTCTGCATAACTTATGACAGACTACTGAAGAATCTTCAAATCCAGTGTAAAAGTTTGATATCACTGCTAACTGAACGTTAATGGTTGAAGAACTAGCCCCTTCTTTAAAAAGTAGGGTTAAAAACTCAATTATGTTATGTATTGGAGCTGAAAAAGGTTCAGCATGATTTTGTTCTGCCCAGTAAACAAATCTTTTCCTTTTAGTTGAATAGAGTTTTCGTGTTGAAGGTTTATGGGAAGATAAAAGTATATGTAGGATGGGGAAGAGCTTCAGTTGTATGGCTATTAATGGAATTGGAGAAACCCGGCTGTCAGCCTGAGGTTTGATATGTTGAGATGGATCATGCCTGTTGGGTTAGACAGGCGGTCTGGAGTCAGATCCAGAATCCAAGGTAAGTGAAGTGAGACCAAAAGAAGGGAAACCAAATCTGTTGAGGCCAGTAAGGTGTAAAGAGAATGACTTTGCTCTTTAACATGACAGTTTTCTGCAGAAATTTTTGGAATTAATGGGATTTTGTGTAGGCATAAAATAGACCGGGGATCAATTGTGAAGTAGAGCATCCCTCTGTGATTCCCCCTGTGGGGGAATTAGGGAAAAGTAGCTGTTGCATTTGCTGTTTAGGGAAGAGGCAAAAAGATCACAGCAAGGCTGGCCCCATCAATGAAAAATCATTTCCATCAACTTCTTGCTGAGAAACCACTTGTGAGGTAAAACAAACGCACCTGCTCAGTTTGTCTGCCTTCACAATGGACTTCCGTGGAATGTGCATTGCTATGAGAAAGAGGTTGGATGAGACTGCCCATTGCCACACTCTGACAGCTTCTCAATACAAGGCTCAAGATCTGGGCCCTCGTTGTTTGCTGATGTACCAAACTACTGACAAATTGTCCTTTTGAATTGCAATTGTCTCCAAGGGGAGAGCATCCTGGAAGACCTGTAATACTAAAAGCACTGCTGTCATCTCTAGGGCATTGATATGCAAGGTGGCCTCTTTGGGAGACCAAGTGCCTTGGACTATTTTCCCCAGAAAATACCCCAACCCACCCCATCTGGGACATGCCCATGGTCACTAAGGCCTTGGGCTGAGAGGGGTGAATGGACGGCATTGTAAAACCTGATCTAATTGTATCCACCACCTGAGATCTTTCTTGCATATCTGAGTGATCCATATTTGGGTTGACATGGAGTGGTAAAGTATCAAACATTGAGTTGCTAACATTTATTGGAGAATCCTCATATAAAATCTGGCTAAAGCTACTAGTGTTATTGCTGCTGGCATTGATCCTAGAGCTTGAAGGATCAAGTGTGCCAAATTCTTGGCACTGCAGATTATTTTTTCGACTTGTGATCTTATAGTTTGTACTCTTTAGGGAAGTATGAAGCTATCATTAACTTTGTGTTGAAAAATGATCCTATGAATTCCAAATTTTGAGTTGGTTCCAGCTGAGACTTGTCTTAGTTTATGGTTATTCCTAGATGAGAACAAGTCTGGAGGACCTAATTTCTTGCCCTTTACAATGGATGCCTGGTCAGGGCAGTAATAAGCCAGTCATCTAGATATGGAAACACCCAGAATCCCTGCAGTCTCAAGGGAGCAAGTGAACTGCTACTACTATGCATTTGGTGAACACCTTGGAGCTGTGGTGCGACCAAAGGGCAGAATTCTGAACTGGTAGTGACTGGCTCCCAACCTGAAGCATAAGTACCTTCTGGATTGTCTGTTCATCTTTATGTGATAGTATACATCCTGAAGGTCTATAGAGCACATCCAGTCATCCTTGCCCAGAAAAGGGAGAATGAACTGAACTGTGACCATGCTAAACGTGGTATGTTAAATTGACTTGTTCAAGTTGCTGAGATACAAAATTGGTCTCTAGTCTGCTGTTTGCTTTGGCACTAAAAATAACCTTGAGTAAGTTCCAGATTCTATCTGGTCTGGTGGTCTTCTTGGATGACTCTTTTTTTCTAGCAGTTTTTGTATTTGAATTGCTGCTTCTTCCCTCTGACTTGGTGGAACACTGAGGATTTTTCTTGAGACTGGAGGCAGAAGGAAAAGAAGTATTATATAGCCTCTGGAAATAATCTTCTGCACCCAAGTAGCTTTTGTTATGTCTAGCCAGGTTCTCTAGTACAAGGATAATTGACCTTCGATTGCCTCCAGAGGTGGGCAATTGGGCCTCTTTTGTGGGCCTCCTCTGCCATGGGGGCATCATCAACCATTGGAGTTCCCCCCTCTGCCCCTGGGGGAAATTCCTCCATGTGTGTGTCTTGGAAAGGACCCTGGGATTTCCTGAACCACATCTTTCAACCACTTCACTGATTCTGTGAAAACAATCTTTGAGGGGCTGAAAAATGTACGCCCACTGCAGAGAAGGTCTTTCCATCCTTCTCACACCTGGATAAAGTTTCTTTCTCTGTGGGGCCAAACAAGGAAGTGCCGTCAAAGGGAGCATTGATGAACAATGACTTGAAGGGCTCCGCAAAATCATATAAGCACATCCAGGCATGTCTCTTGATGAAAATGCCTGAATCCGCTGCCTTTGAGGTTCCTTCGGCTACATGCAAAATCAGCCTCATAGATGAATTCAAAATAGATTGCAGGGTAGCCATCTGAGAAGTCATGGATGCTTGGATCTCTGCAGAGATGTATCTTGAGAGGGTATTTGAAAGTTCCTTGATCAAATACCTCTATAACCCAGTAAAATGTGTGAAATAATTCAGCAACCTTAGGGTGAAGGTGGCTGAAGCATAGACACACTTCCCAAATCTGTCCATCATCCTAGACACCCTGTTAGGGGGAAGAACAGTGGAACTCTGTTTGGCAAGTTCCTTTTTGGTGGCTGCTGCCATGACCATGGCATCAACAAGCACCGCTTTAGCTCAAAACTCTTTCCCCAGAGGTGGTGCCAGAATCTTGGTCGGTCTTCTGAGTGTGGTTTAACTGTGTCAGGTTCCTTCCATGCTCACCAAGAGACCAACTCAATGAGCTCATTGTCAGGCAGAGTAACCCAGGAGGTAGACAGATCAGTAGCAAAAGCCTCCAGGAATAATGACTCCTCAGATGAAGGGTTGCTGGGGGTCCAACCATGTTTTAGGGATCTCAAGGATGTCTCCAAATGAGAGGTCTTCTGAAGGTGATCATGGGGACCCTTCACCTTCATCAAAGTCTGTATTGTCCATGACCAACTCTAGTGGAGAGTCCAAGAGCTTCCTCTTGCACTTCTTCTAGGGACCTCCTCAGTGGGGTGTTCCAGACAGGTATTGGAAGAAACTGTAATACCATGCTGGGAAGCCTGGAGGTCTCGGACTGGTTGTTCTTGTGGCAAAGAATGATGAGGCTCTAAGCACAGACGCATCAGGGTTGACGTTTGAGGATCTGAGGGGAATAGATACATCCATACTGATGGAGCAGAGAATACTCTCGTCACCATCTCAAATGCCAAATAATCTGGAGAGAGAGAAGACTCCTGCACCAAAAAGGCAAGCCTCTGGACCACTGTCCTCCCCCACTCCAAAGGCAACCTCCCCAAGGAGGAAGCCAGAGCCAAGCTATCCACTGGTGAGGCTCCAAGGGGAAGATACAGCTCTGACAAATTCATAGTTGATTCCAACACCTTGAATCAGACAAGGGATGCTTCAGCTCTAAGAGTTATCTGGATGCAAAGAAATCTGAACCGGAGCACTCAAGAGTAAGCTTTGGATCTGAAGATAAAGGTATGTTTGCATCTGAGTCGGACGGATCTGGGAGGCTCAGATCCAGGGACTCTGAAACCACTGAAGGGATCAGAGGAGGAGGTTACAGTGGGGGTGTAGTTGATGGACAGGTCTCCTGACCCAAAGGGGTAGGAGCTGGAAAGACACCCATCAGAATCTGCCCTGAGATGAACTTTTGTGTCATTCTTTCCATATCTTCTTCTGTCAGACTTCTGAATGAACAAGCAAAGGCAAGAGAAGCAGACCTGGACTGGTGCCATTCCAAAAAGGGTGAAGGCACCCATGAAGGCACAGGGTCAGTGGAAGGTGAGTATCTAGTCCTGGGGAGAATTATAGGACTTGAAGCAGTCTGATAAGATTGTTTTTTCACTTCATCTGAGATAGTCGGATCCATGGTTTTTTTCTTCCTCAGATCCAAGGGTGAAAAACTCTGAGATCTTTTCAGATCCAATTTAGGTCATTTCTTAGATGGCTCCAAAGCTGAGGTGGATAAAGTAGAAGGCTTTGGAGATGAAAGCTTCATGTCTTTAGGTTTACCTTTGGGGGACTGAGTACCAGATATTGCCTCTCCAAAGGAAGATGGCAATAAACCTTTCAATATTAGCTTATTTTTCCTTTTGACTATAGCTCTAGGGTTGAAACTATGGCATACAGAGCAATCTTCCTGTAAATACTGTGTCCCTAGGCAATAAACACAATGTGTGGGCATCTGATAGTGCCCATACTTGACACATTTTTAAGTTCAGAAGGGCCTTTCTCCACCATTACAGTAGAAACTACAAATAAAGTCAAAGGTTAAATAATACATGCTTTTTTCTTTCTTCTTTTTGATTTATATAGATACAACAAAGATAGGAAACATTTTACCAACAATGGTAAAAAGGTAATCCACAAAAGTGCAGAAAGGCAAATGACATAATAATAATTATATTTAGTGAAGCAGAAAAGAAAGGAGGAAAAAGGGAAATTATAAACTATGATAATCGGAGAACTATACACTCGTATGAGGGTAAGGGTTAAGAAAGGTAAGAAAGACACTGCAATATAATAAAGATATTAAGTTTTAGGAGATTTTAAAGAAGAAAAACTGTCATTTATCTTTAAAGCTTGAGAGGTAGGCTAACCACATCATTAGCGAAAAGCAGCAAATGAGATCTGAGGTAGTTTAGGGTTGGTGTATTACTGATAAGGGTGGAGCTTGAGAGCTTTTCAATACCATGAACTTTAGTAATGGCCGATTCAGATCTGAGGATCAGGTCCGAACCCATCAGTTGAAGATAGAATGAAAAGTGACAACAACAGAGCTACTTAATCCTTGGTAAAAGTGGCATTATTTTACTTCAGGGGCTGGGATACATATTTAAAGTGCTTTTCAAATGTGATTCTTCTGTGGTAAAAGTGACTCTCTTTCTACTTACCCGTTTTACAGACTACTGCTGCTAGGCTTCTCAAGGAATCTGGCATCTTTTTCAGCTTTACCATGGAACAACACACTACTGGTTCCTCAGTTCTTCCTTCTTTCAGTCACAATGAAGAAAATTAATAAACAGCCTTTGCAACCAGAGTAGGTTGCTAAAGTGCCCCAGCCACAAATGTGTGACTCTCGTGTCGTACCTACAGCCACCAATGAGTGGGGTTAGATATGTCATCTTTGGCTAAGAGTGCCTTTGGTGGAAAAGGAAGAACCACTCTTGTCCAAATGGGGAGAAGGATCAGGGAATACCTCTATGTCTAGCCAGATTGCAATACCTATTTCTAGGGAGATTTTTCCTGACAAAAGTGGTTCTGATTCCTTAGAAATTCATAGATTATTTCTATTCTCAGTTACTTTGAACAGGAGTAATTTACCGGGCTTAGCTCAGGGGTTAGTTCAGGCTCTTGAATCTTCCAGTTCTTCTTTCCGGGAAGAGTAAAGGAGATTCTTCATCTTCTAAAGGGGCTCAAGATTTTTTACCTCAAAATATTTTAGAGAGAAAAATTCTGTTTTGTATCCTCAGCTTGCCGATTCAGATTATAAGAAAAGTGTGGCTTCTGCTGGTCACTTTAAATGATTTTCCTTTTCTCAAACTATTTCCAGAAGTTCTTCCATTTGGAATATAACAACATTCCACTGTCCCTGAAGAAGTGTTATGATTTATTGCAATTGGTGTTTCCTGAATCTACTCCAATTTCTCCTGTTCTTTCTGCACTGGAGGATGTTTTTCTCATTACCAGTAACTTGCCAGGCAGCCAACCTGCTATTTCCAAGAAAGCAGATAGACTGTATCAGGTTTTTCAGTCTTATGAGGTTTTTTTATATTAATCCAAGATCATACCTGGCAACTATTGCTCTAGTGAGCCCAGCTACTGCTAAACATCAATACCAATCTCTCAAATTCTGACAAGGATGGGAAAGCTTTTCAAAAATTTGGAGAAAATGTGTATTCTTCTGTAACACGTTTACAATTCTCTATTGTCAAGCTCATATCTTAAACTTTATACTTTCTTCTTTTACGAGCATGACGAATATTATGACTTGTTTCTTCTTCTGAAGAAAATTCTTTGTTACACCGTATTACTTCTGTGTCTCAAGTGGCTATCTACTGTTTGAAATCTGCTTTGGATTTCTCTGATGCCACTTTCAGGTCTGCTGCCACTGGAACTATCATAAGGAGGTTTGCTTGGTTCTGTTCTCAAAACTGTTCAGAGGATGTTATAGCTGAGATTTAAATTTTTTCCTTGGAGTTAATGTTTGCACTGTCTGCTACAGAGGTACTTAAAAAGTGAGAGGTAAGTGAGTTCAAGAACTTTCTCAGATTTTTCAGCCTTTCTTCTCCAAGTCTGCAAGGGATTTAATGTTGCCCCTACAACCTTTTTCAAAAATCAAAATAAAGAAAAACAGCAAGCAGCTGGTAAGCAAACATTTAAACATCATTGGCAGGAAGGTTCAACAAAGAAAGGAAGAATTTCCCAGAACAAAGGACAGTTTGATAAGTCTGAATGATTATATACAATTCTCACCCCCTTCCTACCCTGGCAAACCCGTGATCCTTCCAGAAAGACTGAACTCTATTTATTTATTTGGCAACAAACAGATTCAGACAAATGGAGTCTGAAAGTTATCCATCTATGTTACAAATGGCAGTGGCAGTCTCTCCCTACTTTATGAGGGATTCCCCCATCTGCCAGACCAAATTCCCCTTTTAGGTTCATAGTTTCATAGGTATATACTAGGCTAATAACCAAAAGGGCATTTGTAAGCCTAGCCATGCAAATTTATCCAACAAGTTTGCTGCCCCAGAAGTTATTTTAGGGGGTTGTGCAAGTTAGGGCATGAGTGGCCAAACATTTACAGGTGGCCTCTATCCATTAAAGACATAGGTTACAGACCTATGGTGAATTTCTGATTTCCCATCCACTGGTCCAGGCTATGCATGTATAGGATCAGTGAAAAACTCTGCTTCACGTGACTGGAAAAACTGTTCTAAAGCATGGGAATTCTCTGAGACACATACCTATCCCTCCAACATATACCATTTATGTCTCAAGCAAGGTTTAAGTCTCTGGATAAGGTAGTTCTGATACTATTTCTTTTTTAATATATGCAAGAGGTCCATCAGAGCAAAATCCTGTGATGCCTTCTGTGACAGACATAGATCACCCCTCAACAGTCTGAATGAGATAAAGTATAAGGATACAGTTTTGAAGTAATCTGAATATGACATCATGTTAAAGCTGTGCATTCTTTTTGTGAGGAACCTCTGTGGTCATTCCAGTTATTTCATGTGTCTGGTCAGGTAAATATAGAAGGGGGCACTGTTCCCATGTAGGGTCTGATGAAGGCTTAATACAGTGGAGCAATTACTTCCTTGGACCTAGATGCCATACCCTTGCATATAAGTTGAGCAACACTGAATGATTTCCCTACTACCTGAGATACATGCTTGCCAAAAGGCAGGTTACTGTCTACATACATCTGAAAGTCTCTGACTATTTGTTATCAATGAGGTAGTTTTCTGAGGTAGTCAACTTCTGAAAATGTACTATTATGCATTTCTTTGGCACTGAGTATAAAACTATGTCAATGGCTCCAGTTATTTGTCTGTATTAGGCCTTCCTAGAGGATATTTGTGTCTTGGGATTCTATAACTGCTCCCAGTTTGCAATGATCTGCAAACTTGGTCAGAAAGATGGCCTTGACTTCCAAGAAGCAGATGACAAAAGCCCTGAGGGTTTCTGCTAGTGACTAGCCTCTCTGTGGATGTAGACTACCCTATCCTAACTTCCTGGGTCCTTTCTGAGAGCTGGATAGCAATCCAGCATACAGCTTAGGGGTTTATGCACAATTCCATGAGTTTGTTTATAATTTCTGAGTGGGGTATCATATCAAATGCCTTGGCCAGGTCAAAGTGGGCAGTACGCATCATTCTGTCCTTCTCCATTGTCTTGGGGAACATCTTGAAGAAGTCTAGCAGATTGAATAGGAATGATCTTCCCTTGACAAAACTGAACTGGGTTGGACCCACTGTCTGGAGGTTTCCAATGTCATTATTAATCATTTACATGATAATTATTTCCATGTGTTTTCTTATGAGACAAGCCAGCCTAATTACTCTGTAGTTTCCATGATCAATAGAATGCTCACCTTTATGCAGGGGGATGACAGTTGCATTTTTCCATTCAAGTGGCCTGACTCAAGGGTGTGGTAAAAAAGTGTCTCCAGTGGTCCTCCATGCTATATAGAAGGCATCCTGAGATATTATCAGGGTCCATTGATGTGGTGTTCTTGGTGCT
This sequence comes from Protopterus annectens, assembly GCF_019279795.1. Lineage (NCBI taxonomy): Eukaryota > Metazoa > Chordata > Ceratodontiformes > Protopteridae > Protopterus > Protopterus annectens. The sequence continues at coordinate 1,835,960,410 of NC_056741.1, forward strand.
GGAGAGTGCATTTGGGACCTGTTCTCTAGTGATGGTTGTGGGGTGTTATGTTCGATGATATTTCTTGAGCGGTGACTGGGGAAATAGTAAAACTATAGTTGAATCTGTGGCCAGTAGATTTTCAATATCTTCCAGTTCTGTGTAAGTGGTTCCATTCACAATTAGTTCTGCACATTGTTGTGTACAGCCTTTGAGGTTATGAACATAGCTAAAGGAAAGCCCTGTGGTTGTCCTTGGCCTGGGAGGCTATTTTTGCCTCAAAATTAGCTTTGGACCCTTGATTTGCCATGTTTTGTTTGTTTAGATTTATAAGAGAGATTTTATCTTGCTGGGTTTTGTATTTCCTGGCTTTTACTATGATTTTCTTCCTTGTGTTGTACAGCCCCTTGTTCTTTGGATTCTACCATGATGGCTTATTTTTTTTTTTTTTTTTAGTTTGTTCTGAGCTAATTTCTTGTAGGCACAGCTGTCTCTATGCATTTATTAACATGACTGTATACAGTATCTGTGAATAATTCCACATAAGCACCTGTGTTCTCAGGGTTTTGGGGGATGAGGGTGCTCGACATTTTGTCAGGCTGTCACTTAATAACAGGAGGTTTGCCTTAGAATACTTCCTAAATGCTATGGGGTTAGCTGGGGTCATTGGTTTTCCTTTTTTCAAAGGAGGCAGCTTTATGGTCTGACTTTACCAGACAGGGCATTACACTGGGGGTGATTTGCTGGCAGCATTATCATATGTTAGTGAGGACCAGGCCCAGTATGTTTGCTCTCCTGGTAGGCATCTGAATTGTGTGGTCTAGGGTGTTAGTGTTTGTAAGTCCAGGAATCTCTGAGCCTGCAGATTTGGGGTTGTGAATGACTCCCTATTTATAGAAGGGTAGTTAAAGCCACCCATGAATATGGTATTGGGTTGAAGTGTTTCCAGAAAGTTTAAGTACGAGTTATGGATTTCCTGGGTCATACAGGGGGGATGTATATCTAGCAAGGATATTGTAAGCGGCTTTACCTATGGTAATTTGGACTTGGAGAAGCTCAAGCTCTTCATCCTGTTTAATCAGCCATGAGGTGACCTTGTTACTGATATAAACTGAGACACCTCTACCTTTAGTTCCTTGGCATGCAGTAACTGGCTTAAATGTGTGAAAGCATTTTAGCCATGCACTACCGGGTGCTCTCCATGGCTTTAAACTATGTCTCACTAATTGTATAGATGTCGGTCTTCTCCAGGGTGAGGAAAGCTTGGAGGGAATGAAGTTTCTTATTTAGATTCCTGGTGATTCCCTTGGGTTGGTTTTGCTATACTGAAAGGATTGTCAGTTTGGCATTGCCTAAAAAAAGGCAGTATGGAGGAGGACAATGTTTTAGCCAATATTTGAAAGCCCAGAGGAGACAAATGCAGACCGTCATCAGAAAAGCAAAATGGTCTGTTGATCATATCCTCCCATGCTGACTAACACTGTACCCCCTTGGAATGATACTAGAAGATGAGCCAGTCATTAAAGTCAATCATCTTCTGTCCATGCTGTGGCCTCATTCTTGGTGATGTTAGAACGCTGCTCAATGCTAGACTCATACCAACCTGGGAAATAGAGTCTGAGAGTGCCATGATTTCTTTCCTCATATAGTCCAGGGAAGTACGTCTCAGGTCATTTACACCCACATGGACTATGACAGAGTCATACTGGTACTTGTGGTCCATTGACCCGAGTATGTGATCTGGCAGATCCTGGCCTCTGATAGACAACTGGTCATGACTTTTCCCTTATTCAGCTTGGTGAGTGGGATATCTGTGTGTCTCACAATGGAGTCTCCTTTGACTAAAATACTGGGTTATGTGGTAGCTTGCATTACGACCTTTGAAGTTGTGGCTCCATGAGATGTGGGCATGTTATGGATCTAGGGAAAACAATGGGTGGGAAAAATACTTAAACACTTTACACAACTGACAATGTTGTAGTGGGGAGTGTTTTGGTGGAGTACTTTTGGGGCTGAGAATATGTGTTGTAGGTTAAATGTCTGGGAGGTCTCTAAGGTTTGGGAAGATTACTTTTAAGTGCCTTAGTATATGTGGGTCTGTGTGTCTGCTCCATATTGCCTGTGGTGTGCATAGTGTGTTCATTTCTGACAACCTGGTTGGGATTGTGTGTGCTTATATACAAAAGCTTTGCCTCCAGTGACATTGCGTAAGTACATCTCTAACATACCTTATCAGATCATTTGAGAGTAAGCTAGTAGTCAGTAAACCTAAGACAATTGCTATATTGCCTCAGAATGGCCATATCCACCAAGCTGGCTGCAGAGACAGCAGGAAAGTTCATGTCAATGCTTTCTGGTCTTACTTGGTTATTGTAAGAGTGAACAGTAGTAACGGTAGTATGTACCTCAAGCACGTGGGGCAGTGCTTGTTTCTGCAGAAACTAGTATCTCTAAATGAGGGAAAGGAAGTCTTGCTGAGCCAAAAATGCAGGAATGCAGCAATTAAGTATCAGTAACAAATGCAAGGTAGCCAATTACACAATTTCACTACCTGGAAGGTTTTTTAAAAGTGCAGATCTTAACAATCAGCAAACAGTATAATACTAGGCAACTGTAAAATGATTTAAGGTGGAAAATGAACAACTAAACCAAAAGTAAAGCAGTAGCACTCTAATACAGTTAACTGAAGTGCAGAACAATAAAATAAATCATAAAATAAAACCCTTATCTGCCAAGGATGGCTCAGGATTAATTCAGGACCCTTTCAAAGTTTGGCTAGGATGTCAAGCAGATGGAACATCTGGGAAAATGAGGAGATGGCAATATGGAGTAATGGAGTTTTACCGAAGAGCAATACTGGTTTATTGTGTGGGTACTTAGTATTATGGCTCTATGGAAAACAATGGGTGGGAAAAGTACTTAAATACTTTACACAACTGACAATAGCAATGAAAGAGGGGAAGGATGGGCCTCGCAAGTCAGATTATGATAAGGGACAGAAAGCAGAGACACAGACTTTTAAAACTACAACAGGAAAAGGATGGAAAAGTTGGGGAGAAATTCAAGCTGCAAGCATCAGTCTAGCTAGAGAGGCAATGGGTCGGCCTTAGGTCAAGTGGTGCCCTAGGCAAAAGGGTTCCATAGCGCCCCCTACATCACCTGGCACCCCCATCCTGGTCTATTCACACCATCCAGTTTAATGGAAAAGTGCCCCTGATACAGCGGCACCCTAGGCGACCGCCTAGTTGGCCTATGCCTAAGGTCGGCTATGACAGGCATAAATCACATAAAGCCAATATTAGATCTCTCTGACTTAATCAGACCCTGTTAATATGTCACTGTTCTGTTAATCATTTGACTCTCAGCTACAGCCAAATACTGTAGGTAGGTTAAATTTCAGAAACTTTAGCTTAATGTATCAGTGGAGGTTGCGGCAGACGCATAGAACAGCAGGGGGAAGTAGCAAAGTAACAGAAAGGCACTGGAATGCAACTTTAAGCTAGTTAACTTCTGAGCAGAATATAAGAGTCTAGCAGCAAAAAAATTGAATGTAAACAGCTGTAAAGTCATTGAAACCCAAACCCTGCAGAATAATTTACAGTACTGCCACTGCTGCAATCTCACTGTAGTCTAAGGCACAAGACAAAGCGAAGCCTGCCAGTAACACTGTTTATGGAAACAAAAATGCGGTAATGAATGAGTAAGTGAGGCTCATGTCTGGCAATAGTTCACAGTTCTGCCACAAATGCAAATGAAACTACAAGTAAGGCCCCAAACAGGGTTCAAAATACAGCTTTTACATATAAATGTACTTGATGAAATAGAAGTGCAGTATAATGTATAAATGATGCTAATATCTTGTAGAAGTTCACCATCTTCCCATATCTGCAAATTAAGCTACAAGACTAAGGTCCCAGAAAAAAATAACAAAATGCAAACACATAATTTTTGGGGGGGCAGGCTAAAACGTGGAAAAAAGGCAGAAAAGTACAAAAAAGAAATATCACCACAAAACTCAACTAGATTTAAGTATAATTGAGATAAAAGCTTTTTTATTCCCTTTTTGCTGAAAAGCTTGTTTTTCACAGTTCAGGGATTTCTACACCTCTTCAGAGTCTTTCAGAATCTGCTCTCTCAGGGAGTGAGAGAAACAGTCCCTCCTGCTTAGTTACAGCAAATAGCCACACCAAACTTACCCACCTGTGGCTAAGGCAAATTGCTAATCTGATGTAATGGTAAAGGCTGTTTGCTTGACTTTTTCTTTTTGTGGCTGGATGGACTGACCATAGTACCAGCAGTCTGGTGGATGGTCAAGCTGAAAATGGTGCTTCTTTCCCAGTGAAGGCAAGCAGCAATTGCCAGTAACCACTACCAGTCCAGAAAAGTTACTTTTTTGACATATAAAACAGTAAAAAACACTTTAAAACAGTATGACGGCCCCACAAAAGAAAAATAAACACAACTTCTGCAGAGAAAAAAATGAGAAGTTATGTACCTACCATAACGTTCCATGTTGTGTGTCTTCTTCTCTTCTTTCTTGCTTGATGGGTTCGGGCCGATCCTCGCTCGACTCCGCACTTGCTAAGCCGAGAGTCACACTTTTACCAGCTCGAGAGGGCCCATATCCCATGATGCAAGGCGTAAGTACCCAGATCTCGTTTGTTGTCCATCTAGCATAAAAGACATCCCAAAGGAAGAAAGAAGGAGAAAAGTCTGAAGGATGGTTTTGGAGGACCAGTACTGTATGGTCTTAAGAGCATTCTTCCATGTAGAGACAAAGGTCTGTCAGGCCAGGGGAAGGAGGGAGGTAGAAAGAGAAGAAAGGAGAGACACAACATGGAACGTGGTGGTAGGTACATAACTTCTTGGTGTTGTCAATCTCGCTTTCATTCTTCTTTCTTTCGGGGCTTGATGCCCTAGTACCTCTATCCTGGGTGGCTCAATGGAACAGACTCTTGAGAAGGCTCTGTCCCTGGAGGCCATATCCAGTTTGTAATGAGAAACAAAGCTGTGGAAGTGGCTAAGCTTCTGGTTGAATGCACTTTGTTTTTCGAGCACAGCTGTTTTCCCTAAGCTGATAAATTTTGGAGATGACAGAAGAAAGCCATCTAGATAAGGTCACTTTTGAGACATTTGTTCTGTCCAAATAATATCTGAGTTGGCGGTGAACATCAAGATAATGTAACTTTTGTTAAATACAGGAAGATCAATAGCCTGATTCAAATTACTCTTTGGCAAAAGGTCGGATTAGTTCTCAATGATACTCTGTCTTTGTGGAAGACTAAATAGGGGCGAACAGAGAGCATGAAGTTCAGATACCCTCCTGGTCAGTAATAGCAACCAGGAATAAAGTTTTCCATGAAAGAAATTTCAGGAACATGAAACAGGAGGAAGAATTAAGGATGTCAGCACTAAATTTAAGTCCCATTGAGGAGGAGGACTCCTGATTGGAGGTTTCAGTAGAAAAATTCCTTTTAAGAAGGCTCTACAAAGCCTGTGGGACATAATGTTGTGATCTGAACCTGACATGAAAGTTCGAGATAGCATAACTGAACTTTGACCGTGGAGGAAGAGGAGCCCAGAAAGATTTAAGAAATCCGGATCAATATTTTGGCTTTTGCCCAATAAGAAAAACGCTTCCATTTGCTAGTATAAATCCTCCTAGTAGAGGATTTTAAGGTTACTATGATGTCTCTAACAGGATTAGAGATCATAGGAAGCCTGGCTAAGGAAAGAAGTGGAGCAACCATGCTGTGAGGTTGAGAGAAGGGATAGACCGTGCTGACCCGATTGGTGAATCAGAAGGTCTGGCACTGGGTCCAGATGCCACGGCTGCACCAAAGGTGATGATGAAGGACAAATCTGTCGAGGCCAATAGCAATGAGAATCATTTTGGCTCTCAAAGCGGTGGCTTTCTGGAGTACTTGTGGAATCAGAGGAAAGGGAAGAAAGGCATAAAGAAGTCCCTGGGGCCAATCCTGGGTTAGAAGCGCCTGAGGGGATGGCCTGGCAGTGGGAAGAGAGAAGAAGTCTGGGCATTTGCTGTTTTGGGGAGTAGCAAAAGATGGCAACATGGGCCCCATTCTAGAAAAATCTCCTCCACTATAGATTGTTTGAGAGACCACTGAGGCATGAGAATAGCTCTGCTCAATCTGTCCGCTAAAATGTTGGTTTTCCCAGGGATATGCATTGCTACCAGAAACCGATGAGAGGAGATTGCCCATTGCCAAAATCTGAGCGCTCTCGACACAAGGGTGGGACTTGGTTCCGCCCTGTTTGTTGATATACCATACTACAGACATGTTGTCTGTGTGGACTGCAATTGTCCCCAAGGGAAGAAAGTCGTTGAGGGCTTGCAACGTTAAAAGCACTGCTCTCATCTCTAGGACATTTATGTGCAGGTGCATGAACCATCCTGCCCTGATAATGACCCCCACCCGATCAGGGAGGCGTCCATAGTGACAGTGGCTACGGGCTGGGGGTACAAAGGTCTGCCTTGGTGAATCTGGGGAGAAGTAATCCACCATGAAAGATGATTCTTGCAAATCTGTGTCACCAGTATTTGGTGACGATGTTGGTAAGACCACTGAGTGAACAACATCCACTGAAGCATGTGCATATAGAAGCGGGCCAGGGAAGAAGGGTAATGGCGCAGCCATGAGGCCCAACACCTTTAGAACCATTCTGCAGTGTTTAAGTTTGCCTATGAAAGTAATAGATTGGCAGGGCAATAAGGAGGATTTTTTCCCAATTGAGTGCAAAGATTTATTGTGTAATCCCTGGCTTGAAGAAGTTGATGCCTGGTGGTGGCTGAAAGGAGCCAGTCGTCGAGATACGGAAACACCTGGAATCCTTGGCGTCTCAGGTGAGCCGTGACCACTGCCATACATTTGGTGAACACTCTGGGGCTGTAGTGAGACCAAAGGGCAGGGCTCTGAATTGAAGTGACTGGATCCCAGCCGCGGAGAAACCTTCTGGGCGCCTGTGAATTTTTATGTGATAGCACGATCCTGAAGATCTATTGAGCACATCCAGTTGTCCTTCTCTAGGAAGGGCAGAATTGACTGAAGTGTGACCATTCAGAATCTTGTCTTTCTCACAGACTTGTTAAGTCTGCTGAGATCCAATATTGGTCTCCAGTCTCCCGTCTTTTTGGGGACCAAAAAGAACCTTGAGTAGATTCTGGGCTCTGAATGGTCTGTTGTAACTGGCTGAATGGCTCTTTTTTGTAGAAGTTTTAATACTTCTAACTCTGCAATTTCCCTTAGACCAGGTGGTACATCTGGAAGGGAATTTGAGTGAGAGAAAGGACTTTCCTTGAAAGGAATTTTGTAACCCTTGGATATGATCGACTGTACCCATCTGTCTTGAGTGAGGGAACCAGGCTTCTGGGTACAGCGATAGTCTTCCCGACTGCCTCCAAGGATGGACAGTCGGGCAACATCTCAGGGATGCTGAAAGGGCTTGTCAGAGAGAGGCTCTCTGCTTCCCTGGTTTTGTGGACCCCCTCTGCCTCTAGGCGCGCGCCTGTTATTGTTACCCCTCTGCCTCTAGGGGTAAACTGACCACGTGTATCCGGGTGACTCCTTGGGATTTTGGAACCATTTTGCCACCCTTCTGTCCTTTAGGGTAAGGTCTAGAAGGGGTGGCAGAAAGAGTCTTGCCGTCCTGCTCACACCTGGTCAATGTATCCTTCACTTGGGGCCAAACAAAGCTGACCCATCAAAGGGAGAGTTTGTGAAGGACGCCTTAAAGGGATCTGCAAATTACAGAGCCGCATCCAGGCTTAGAGCCACACCTGTACTCAGCTCCATCTGCTGCATATGATATCAGTCGCATGGAGGAGTTAGCAATAAATTAAGGGTTCCTAGCTGCGAGCAATTTTTCTTGAGCCCCTGCAGCTGTGGGATCCTGTACTACTTCACCTAGCTCCTTAAGGATGTCCCTTTGGAGTCTGGTGAAGTGACATAAGTAGTTCAGCGAGTGCATAGCAAAGGTCGCTGAAGAAAACATCCGCTTACCATACCTATCCATGGTCCTAGAGTCCTTATTAGGAGGATGGACAGGTATGGAAGGATCTGCAGGTTCCTTCTTAGTGGCAGCCAGCGCCATGGCATCAGCAGGGACACCTTTCGTAAGGAATTGCTTATCCGAAGGGGCAGTAATAAATTTAGACGGCCTCCTAGGAACTGGCTCTACAGAGTCAGGAGCAGTCCAAGCATAACCTGCATAAGGGGGTCGAAGGCGACAGGAGGTGGAGGGCTGAGATCCAAACGCCTCTAGGTATACGACTCATCCTCAGAGGGATTATTGGAGGCCAGTTTCCCCTCTGTTTAAGGAGTTCTAGGATGTCTGAAAAGGAGACATCCTCAGACCTCCGACTCATCTAAGTCGGTATCTGAAGTGATAGACTCAGGGGAGTCTACGTGTTTCCTCTTACAAGTCCTCTTGCACGGAGGATCGCCTGACTGATCAGGAGAATCCTTGGAAGAGGGGGTTCTTCCCAGTGGGGAAACCTGAGGTGGAGGATCTCTGGGTCCAGAGATGGCAGAGATATCGACAGGCACCATAGAGGGAGGAGCTAAGGAACAGACTGCTGGCTGAGTCCAGTGGCCAGCACACTCTTCATCACCTCGAGACCCTCCCAGGAGGTCCGGAGAACCCGTTCGAAGAAACTGGAACTCCAGGGCCCACCGGGGAAGGCTCCGAGGCAGATGTCAGAGCCGAGCTCACCAGGCCCGAGGCTCAAAGGGGAAGAGTGGGAGTGGACAAGGGGTCGATACACTCCACGGAGGAGACCAGGAAGCCGACCACGAATCCCTCTAAGGAAGGTCTTGAAGAGGAGATAAGAGTAGATGCTGAGGAAGCAGAAGGGGGGGGTATCTGCCCCTCAGCCATAGCAGAAACTATTCCTGAAGACTCCAGCTCCAAACTCTGAGATAGAGTCGAAGGAGGAACTGCAATAGGGTGTGGACTAATAGTCGTTTGTTGAGACGGACTATGTAGCATCTGGGCCAGTGCCTGTGATTTCAATAATCTACTGACCACCCTCTCTAAATCATGGTCAGAAAGCCTGGATGACCTACATGATCGGCTCCGATGGCTCCGTTCTGAGAGGAGAGGTGAGGCCGAGCCCGAGATGGTTCCAAGGAAGGAGACCTGGACCTCTTCCTCGAAGGAACCATCGGGCCCGATAAACCATCGATGCAGTGGGCCCGAGACTTTTTTCGCTGCACCGACAGAAGGTCTCAATGCATCGGCTCGCGGGGCCGATACAGACATAAAGTAAGGGTGTTGGAGCGGTCGGGCGCCGACACGCCTGAGCCACATGGTGGTCGGAACCAGTCGGGGCACCGAAAGCCTGGGCCTTGGAAGACTTGGAAGTCTTGCTCCGGCCCGACTTAGCGGAGAGCCTCGGTTTAAGAAGACCCTAAAATTAATTTGTTTCTCCTCTCCTGCAGGACTCTCTGGCTAAAGGAATGACAAATCGCACAGGAGTCCTGCAGGTGGAGAGGTCCCAGGTGACCGTCTGTCAGAGACATCTTCTGACAGCACGAGTCACACTTCTTAAAAGACCCTTTCCTTGGACATGGTTGCAGAAAACACACACAACACAGTCCCAAAGAACAAGTTATCCCAAAAAAAATTATAGATAACTAACCTCTCACACACACACACACACACACACACACACACACACACACACACACACACACACACACACACACACACACAGGGATGGGAGGAGAAGGCCTGACTAAAAAAATTAAGGAGTGAGGGAAATTTTAGTCAGAAAAGGGTTTAATATAAACTAAAAACGTTAAATATAAAGTTTTAAAGTGAAAAAGGGGCAAAAATAGTATTATATAAAACACTTACCAAGAGCTGGTAAAAGGAGGACCTCATCAGCGAAGCGGCAAAACGATCTCTGGTGCTTACCGCCTTGCATCATGGGATATGGGGCTGCCTCGAGCTGGTAAAAGTGACTCTCGAGCTTAGCAAGTGCCGAGTCGGAGCCGAGGATCGGCTCCGAACCCATCAAGCAAGAATGAAGGCGAGATTGACAACTTAACATTGATTTCCATTACTTTCCATTACTTTTAAACTGACACAAAAAAGAATACTTTGTTTAAAAATATGTTACAGTCTCAAGACAGTCTGTTAAAACACTCCTAACTTTTACAATAATACTCCTAAAACGAAACTAATAAAACATCAATAAAATTAAGAAAATTAAAGTTTCTCCCCAAAGGGAACTTATCTGCCTGGCAAAGGAAAGCACAAGCTGACCATCGATCCTCGAAAGCCTAAGAGGAGTGTCCTATTTGGCAGAAGAAAAGCTCTGAAAGGCTTTGTGCCTAAACGTGGATTTTAATCAGTATAGCTTGAGCTGCTTGACAGTTTGAGCTCATGGAAGGTGCTCTGAAGCTTTGTAACCTGGCCAGCTGTTCTTCTTAGGATATAACGCATATAGCTAAGGCTACTGCAGCAGTGATCAATATGCTGAATATTTACTGTCTACGGTAAGGTTAATTACACAGATATAATTTGCCTTTTTTACAAGAGCCACTCAAAAGCTTTGCTTTGGTTAAGAAACTTGCTCAGTGTTACAAATTATGAATGCAGTCTGTAGGAATCCCTTCCAAATGGTCACAGTTAATCCCTCTTAGGTCTTTATTGCTTATAAATCTACCCACTAATATTTAGAAGCAATGCAGGTTAAATAAACAGTACTCATTCCCAAGCAAATTAATAAAAATTTGAAGATAATGCAGATTACTAATAACACATGTTCAGATATGTCCAAGTAACTGAGAGGATGGGAGTGAGTACTCAATGCCAACTTACCTCTCCAGTGGGGAGGGAGATAACCCACCTGCTGTGCAAATGACCCTCAACAGAATCAGTGTGGCTCTGTGCTGCACAAAAGCCAAGAGATGTGTATGTGCATAGCAGCATGTATTTAACCTTCTAGGCAATATACTGACAGAAGCCAGCAGACACTGTGGGTAATTGCAAAAGAGAAACTCAAATATACAAGGGGCAACAACTGATTCTCACCTCCTGAAAAAAAGGGAACTGGCTTACATGGCGCACTTTCCAAATAGGGAAGTAAATGGGCTACAGGGATCTCACCATAGTTAGGAAATGAATGGGTCAAATGGGCTACAGGGATCTCACCATAGTTAGGAAATGAATGGGTCTCTCTCTTACCTTACAGGAAGAAAAAATGGGCCAATTGGGTGCACATAGGTATGCCTGATAGTGATCATACAGGGAGACAAAAACAAAATGTCCAAGTAAAATGAATTATCAGAGATAATATAACTGACAGAAACTTTGTTGCCAATGTATTCCCCAAATGCATACACTTTTAACAAGGTAAAGTGAAATCTTACCAGTTCCTGACGATGTTTCTTTCCCTTTTCATTCCTTTCTGTGTCATATACTGAAATAATGAGATCAACAGCAGCCTCTTCCTCTGCTCTACAATTCAGAATTTCTCGGACCTTAGGTAAAACAGAGATTCAGTAAGGATTTTTTTGTCAGTCACCTTCACTTGGTCTTTGAACAACAGTCAGAATGTTTATTCCAAACACACTAAACACTAACTCACAGCTTTGTATACAATCAGGTTACACAAAGTGTCATTGTCCACAATGGAATCAGTTTCCTTTTTTTCAATGTAGAGATTAACAAAAGTGTTTTTTCTAAACTTGAGAGATCTTAGAGATTCATATCTAAAAAGATCATGGGCCTCAAAAATCTTGGTTAAAAGGAGAGACTGGTAGCCCTTTGAACTCAGTCTCCTACAAACCCTTCTAGACGTCTACATCTAGTCTTTCATGCCATGAGAGATCCAACCTAATTTGATCTCCTATTCCTTCAAAGAACTAACAGTACATCAAATACTCGGTTAAAGGAACTAAACCGTGGGACTTTCAAGATGGCTGCACATTGAGTAACAGCTTAACTCTAGCTCTCCCAGTGTGAAAACAGAAACCCAACAGAGAAGGACAGTTGACTTTTGTGTTTATGGGTAAATTTCAGTGACTGGCAAGTAAGTGTACTGCCTGGATGCCAGGAAAAAAGAAATACAGAGCATTTGGAATAAAACCAGCTACAAAAAGTGAAAAAGAAACACTGACTGTGGAAAGTTCTGCAGCTGTTTAGCAAAAAGCAATACAACTTCCAGATATGACTTCCAATAGCCTACAGGAAGATCTAACACAACTGCACAGAGACCTGGTAAAAAATAAATGAAACACTGATGGAGTATATCAACACAAACAACAAAAGGATGGAAAAAATGGAAGAAGCTTTAAACAGATATTCAGATAAGGTGATAAAGCTGCAACAATCAGAGGTTGGAATGAAGAAAAGGCTGACTGTATATGAGACTCCTCAGGAAGAGATGTTTAAAAAAATAATAGAATTAGAGGACAGAGCACGTAGGGAAAACATGAGATTTTCAGCTATAACAGAGAAGCTGGAAGGAAGAGAATGCATTCATTTTATGAAAGCACAAATAAGCAATTGGACTGGAATTCCACAGCAGAAGTTGTTAATTGAAAGGGCACAGCATGTGTATTCTCCAAACATGGCTATGAGAAAGCAACTTGGACCTTTAATAGTAAAGATGCAATCCCACCAGCAGAAGGAGTTGATTCTGACAAAACTGTGGCAGAAAGACAAAATACTAAAAGTGGGAGACAACACAGTGTTTGTGGAGAATGACTACTCATTGTACACCATGCAGAAGAGGAGTAAATTCATTCCACTAATCAGGGAATGTTGAGATGGAGGTGTGAGATTCAAACTGCTGTACCCAGCTGTCTACAAGGTATCCTACTCTGGAGGGACAAAATCATTTTTGATGAAGTACCTGCTAAGGAGGAAATACAAAAGTTTGTCCAATAAAAAGTGAGCTCTGAAAAAGAAGGAGATTCTGTTTCTTGTTCTTCTTGTAAAAAAAGACCATAGAACGATTGTACCTGTGAAATCCTTTCCACTAACTGAAAAAACACGAAAAAATGAGCAGTGGAGCACACCCAATTACCAATTTAGCAGTGGAGCACACCCAATTACTAATTTATAGCAGTGGAGCACACCCAATTACTAATTTATAGCAGTGGAGCACACCCACTGTTTCAACAGAAAATGTTGGGAGAGAAGGAAGGGAGCACGAGAGTTGATTAGAAGAATTGAGAGTATGTTTGAATTGAAGCAGAGACATGATTTGGGAGATGGAGATGAACAATAATAAAACCAGTAACTTAATGCAGGATTGCAATGCAATAATTATATTTGTGAAATATGACAGAACAAGAAAATCTGAAAATATTGGACTTTTTCAGAATTAGTTGGACTTGCAGGGGACTCTAAAGTATATGCCCTACTTCATGTCATTAATATTTGGAAAAATTCTTTGTGGAGGGGAAGAGAGGTGAGAAAGTGAACTGTAAGCAAAGAAAACATTTTTTCTTAATTGTACTATGTTTGGGGTGTATGGTTTTCTTTGCATGCTATAAAGTAAAGTTTTTCAGTTATTTTTAAGTGTAATTGGGATTGTAAATAGGTGCTGCTTTTTTTTTCTTTTTCTTTCTTTTATTCTTTCTTTCTTTTTCTTTCTTTCTTCTTGTTCAGTTTTAAGAAATGTAGGCACTACAATGTAAAAAAAAAAGCCTGGTTAAAAGAGCATGACAAAAGAAACATTGACATCATTTTTCTCATTTTTGCATGGGGGAATGACTGGATTAAGGACCTTAGACTGATTTAGTACCAAGTTTTAAGAAGAAGCAAGCAAATTAAAAAGAATATTGTATATTATGTGCCTTTTTTCTAGCAAATGAATGTATGCTTAGTAGCAGTTCCGTATCTGGCCCTCATGTCTGCATGGAAACAATTTGATAAACAGAAATAGACTGACTGTTTCTCATGTCTGCATGGAGACACTCTAATAATGAGAAATTGGTTACAGTCTGGTGGAGTGTGATTGGCTGGGGAAGAAAAAAGAAAAGAGAAACTGACTAGAAGATAATGTTGTCTGAAAGCATTCAGGGGTTTTCCCAGATGGGAGAGCTATAAAGATAAGACAAAACCAGTTATCACTTAGTAGAAGTACAGGCCACACCATGCATCTTTGCATGGATAACCTTTCTTTTAGGTTAACTCACATCTGTAAGTGTGGCTGTCACTTTGAGTCATTTTTTTCTGTAGGAGGATACAACTTCATTATTTGGAGATATACACAGTTTTGTCTATTAGTATTGCATTAATATGTTTTAGAAGGGTACTGTTTTTTGTTTGAGGGCTTTCAAAAAAGAAAAAGTTTTGTAAGATGTGACATAGGCTCAAATGGATAGGAAAAGAAACAAATATATAAAAGTTTAACCTACCAAACAGTGTACGCATGTAACATAAAAACTGGAACAAGACATGTAACAAAAAAGGTGTTATACATAAAAAGTGAGAAATAGAAGTTATGTTCGTTGGTTCCACCGGCTCGGGCTCCTATATCCCACAATGCTAGGCGGTATTACCTCAGATCTCGCTTTGGTAGCCATGCCCAGCCAAAATAACTCTGAACCCACAAAAGGAAAAAAAAAAAAGGATAAAGGAGGGAAGAAAGTGACCTGAAAACCTGAAGAAGGAATATATGCACAGAATAGCATATACCTATCTACAATAGAGGTGGTAGAAAGAGAGGTCACAATCAAACTCCTCTAGGTCTGTCCAGGCTAGGGGAAGGAGGGTGGATCGAAGAAAGAAGGCGAGAAGAAGACAACTAACATGGAACTGTCCCGGTGGCCTATCGGAACAGACTCTTGAGAACAGTGGAACCAAAGTTAGCTCTATGTCTGGTGTCAATAGGCAGCCTGTCTTGGAAGGCTACAGAAGTAGCCAAAGCTCTGGTGGAGTGAGCCTTAGGTTTGTTAGGCAGCTTTTGGTGTCTAATTTCATAAGCAAAGGAAATCAGAGATGTTAGCCATCTGGGAGTGATACCTCTGCCTTCTGCATAAGAGACAAACAACTGGTCAGATTTCCTGATCTGTTTGGTTCTATCCAAATAATTTTTGTTCAGACCTGTTAGAAAAGTTAGGAAAAACACAGGGAGTCAATGCTTTGATTTAGGTTAGACGCAGAGGCTACTTTAGGTAAAATTATGAAACAATAGATACGGTGGTCGACTGCTGAGTGCATGAAGTTCTGAGAAGAGTCTTCCAGGATAGCAATTTCAATGAACAGGAAGCTGCAGGTTCGAATGGGGGAAGAATCATAATGTGAGAACTAAATTAAGGTCCCAAGAAGGAGGAGGATTTCTTATAGGAGGTCTGAGAAGAAAAACTCCTTTCAAAAAGCTTTGCAAAGCTTGTGAGACATGATGGCAGAATCTGAGATGCCCACATGAAAGTTAGAAATAGCTGCCAATTGAACTTTAAGAGTAGAAGGAGATGAACCTGCATGGAAGAGTTCAGCTAGAAAATCAAGGACTATTTGGATGGAAGCAGTGAAAGGATCTATGTCCCTTCCTTGAGCCCAATAGGCGAGATAAATCTTCCGAGTGGAAGATTTATGGAAGCTATCAAAATATCTCGAACAGAGTGAGATATTTGAGCTAAGGTTGGAATTGGAGGAACCAAGCAGTGAGGTTCAGAGAGGGGAGGGAGCGTAACTTGATGGATCAAAAGATCAACAGAAATTGATGGAACCAAACCTGTCGAGGCCAGTAAGGAGCAATGAGGATCAATGAGGCCCGGCCAAACTTGGACTAGAGCGCCTCTGCTGACTGGGGCCTGTAACGGAATAGGGTGAAATAATCTCTGCACTTGCTGTTTTGGGAGTAGCAAAATTTTCTCCAGAATAGAATCTTTCAGAGACCACTCGTGAGAGGCAGAGTAGCTCTGCTCAATTTGTTGTCATCAGATTTTAACTTCCGAATATATCGTTGCTATCAGAAACCGCTGAGAAGAAATGATAGGACCTGGTTTTGATATACAAAGCACTGCTCTCATCTCTAGAACATTTATATGCAAGTGGCATTCATCTGGTTGCCATATGCCCTGGACCGTTCTGCCCTGATAATGCCCCCAGGGAGGAACAAAGGGTCTTCCCAGGAAGAGCTGAGGGAAGAAATCCACCAAAGAAGATGATTCTTGCATGCTTGCGTAATCATAATGGTGTTGTGAAGAGCATCCATTGAAGGATTCTCATGTGGAATCTGGCTAATAGAAGTAGATAATCCCCAGTACTTTCAGAACTAATCTTACTTTGACTCTGTTGCTGTGGAAAGAAAGGGAGACCAGTTCGCGATTGTCTGCTATTCTTTGGTCTGTTAGTCTGAAGGTAATAATATGCGACACAAAACAGACTTTTCACAATTTATTGAGATGCCTAACTTTTGACAAATGCGAAAGGTGTAGTCTCTGGCCATTAACAGAAGATGCTTGGTAGGAGCTGTGAGGAGCCAGTCGTCCAAATATGGAAACACCTGGAATCCTTGCCATGCATTTGGTAAACACCGGGGTCAGTGGTGAGACCAAAGGGCAGGGCTCTGAATTGAAAGTGACTGGTTCCCAGGAGAAATCTCCTGGGCGTCTGTTCATTTTATATGATAGCACGCATCCTGGAGGTCTATAGAGCACATCCAGTTTTCCTTTCCCAAAAGGGGTGGATGGATTGTAGCGTGACCATCCGAAATCTTGTTTTCTTTTCAAGATACTGAGATCCAAAATGGGTCTCCAGTCCCCTGTTTTCTTTGGAACCAAAAAGAATTTGGAGTAGATTCCGGATCCTTGCTGGTCTGCTGGCACTGGCTGAATGGCTCTTTTTGCAAGCAACTTTGAAATTTCCAATGCTGCTTGATCCCTTTGAGCGGGTGGAACATCTGGAAGGGATTTTTTTGATTGATTTGGAGTACAAAAGAACGGAATGGAATAGCCTTCGGAAATGATGGACTGTACCCACTTGTCTTGAGTTAGGGATCACCAGGCTTCTGGGTACAGTGACAATCTTGGTGGACAGTCGGATGCTGAAAGGGCTTATCAGCAAAGGTTTCTCGATTGCCCTGGTTCTACCATTGTTCCCCTCTGCCTCTGGCGGGAACAGACTCTGTGTCAAGGCAAAGTCCCTTGAGATTGTTTGAACCACATTTTCCCACTTTTCTGGCCTTTGGGGTAAGGCCTAGAAGGCAGAAAGAGTTTTGCCATCAGTCTCGCACTCATCAAGGTTTCTTTCACTTGAGGACCAAAGAGATGATCCATCAAATGGGGAATTAGTGAAAGACGCTTTTAAGGGTCCGCAAAGTTGCATAGCCGCATCCAGGCATGCCTATCCCTGCAGCTCTGCTCGCTCCATCAGCATGGAGGAGTTAGCTATAGAATTTAGGGTAGCCAGCTGAGTGTTCATCTTGTCCTGAAAACCCGCAGCTGTAGGATCCTTCAACATGTCACTCGCGCCTTGATCAAATCTCTTTGAAGACAAACATCCGCTTCCCATACCTGTCCATAGACCTAGATTCCTTGTTAGAAGGATGGACAAGCACCGAAGGATCAGCTAGTTCCTTCTTAGTGGCAGCAGCTACCACCATAACATCCACAGAAACTCCCTTGGTCAGAAATTGTTTATCTGCTGGTGCTGTGATGAACTTTGAAGGTCTCCTGGGGGTGGGGTCCACTGAGTCAGGAGTGCTACCACCTGCATGAGGGGGTCAAAGGGGACACCCAGGAGGTGGAAGGGCGAGAGCCAACGCCTCAAGATACACAGATTCATCCTCTCTGTTTCAGGATTTCTAGAATGTCTGCAAAGGAGACATCTTCAGAACTCTAAATCTGTGTCAGAGGTGACAGACTCAGGTGAGTCTATGTGTTTCCTCTTACACTTTCTCTTCCTAGGGGGCCCCTGCCAATTCAGGAGAGGCCTGATGAGATCCCCACAGGGATTCTTGAGGAGCTGGCTCTCTGCGGTCTGGGATGAGGGAGTGAGTAGACATAACCTGAGGCACCAAAGAGGAGGGGGCGGACGGAGACTGTGGAATCGAACCAGGTTCCACACACACCACGCATGACCTCGGCGCACCTGCTTCAGAGAGCAGAGCCAGAGGTCCCTGAAAAGCTGAGAACCCCCCGGCACCGACAGTGATGGCTGCACAGAGAGGGGGGCGGGGGTGGACAAGGGTCGATGCCCACCCCTCCCTCGCGAGAGCGGGTCGGACAAGGTCCATGCCACCACTCCCCCCTCGGAGGGAAGTCGATTCTTCCAAGGAAGAAATCGGAGCCGACGACGGAGCAGAAGACAGCTACCACAGTCTCGGTTTCAGGCCCCCAGCTCTCCCAGAGCAGGAGAGAGAGGAGGGAATTTTGAGGACAGGGTCAAGCATCGACTGATGAGTAGATCTTAAGAAGTCGACTCACTACCTCTGAAGGTCATGATCCGAAAAAGCCTGACCTAGAGAGAGAGATGGCTCCATTCAGACAGCAAGGGAGACGCTGGAGCTGGAGTCGAGGACCAAGAAGCCTTAGAGGTTTTGCCCGTAACAGTAAGGGAACCCTCAGGCTTAAGCAAACCTCTTAAAATAAGTTTATTTTTTCTTTCCTGCAGGACTCTAGGGCTGAAGCCATGGCATACAGCACAAGAGTCCTGCAGGTGTAAAGGTCGACTGCAGGTACACAAGAAGTGTGACCATCTGTCAGAGACATTTTCTGACATGAGTCCTTAGACATTGTTAAAGAAAGTGTAACCACACACACACTGAAACACACCAATTACACTTAACTTTACACAAGTTTTTGGATCCCTAACAAAAAACACATACACTAAGTTCTTAGTGGAAGAAGGGTGGATAAACAGAAGGGAAAGGGGCTAAATCCACTAAATTAACAATAATAGGTTAAATTAAAGGACTATAGATTACTCTATAAACATTGTGGGATATTTTTAAAGTGGCGGTGGGCCGAGGCGAGTCGGCTCCCATCCAGCAAGAATGAAGGCGAGATTGACAACTTAACATTAATAAATTTTTAATACAATGATGCTTTCTGCAATTAATTTAAATGTCAATGGTCAAACACAAAAAAGAAAGAATGGTGAACTCTATTAAAAAATGTAGAGTGCATCTAGCTATGTTACAGGAAACACACTTGGAAAAAAATGAACGTGTGAATTTGATAAAGAAAGGTTTTCAGGATGGTTATTCAGCGGAATATTTGGGACAAAGGAAAAGAGGAGTACTTACATTAATTGCAAGAGGAGCTCCACAGCGATAGAAGTAGATAAAAAAGATAATAATGGCGGATTCGCAGTGTAAAGGGGCCACTAGCAAGGGAGGAGGATTACACTGGCATATATTTATATTCCACCTAAAATTGTTATAAGGGAGCTTAAGAAAATTTTTGAAGAAATAGTCAGTTTACAGCAAGGAATATATCTTATATGTGGGGACTGAAATTTGATTTGCAGCAGTAAAGATGTGTCTGGGGGCCCAGACAGGAAAGTATAACAAAAGAGGGTAGATTTTTGAAGAAATTTATGAAAATATTTGGCGCTAACAGAAGTGTGGAGTGAATTTACATATTATTCCCCAAGATATAAAAACTGGGCTAGGCTAGACAGAATTTACATTTCACAGGAATATGTGTATTTAATTGAAGGTCTTGATATGCACCCAGTAACTCTTTCAGATCATGCACCAATAATAACTAAAATAAAAACACAGGGTAATGAAATAAAAATGAGACACTGGCACTTTCCCACCTATCTGATGAAAAGAGAGGAATTTAAGGAATGGGTATTGGAGATTATTCAGGAGATATTTGAGAGGACAGAATTTACTTCTGAAAATATAGCTAAGGAGTGGGATAAAATTAAGATGGAGTTTAAAAACAGGGTAGAAATAAAAGAGAAGGAACTATAGCTAAGAAGTAACAAGAATTAGTTAGAGGGACTGACAAATGTTAAAGTATTGCAGAATAGGGGGAATATCACAGAACAAGAAGAAGATCAACTGCAGAATGCTAAGCACACATAAAGGATTGCCTCAATAATATATATGAGTTTAGAAAGATTGTTGTTAAGCAACTGTTTTTGATAATAACACTACAGCACAAAAACTTTTAGCACAATGACTCAGGCAACAGAAAGTAGAAAGGGCTGTCTCAAAGCTTACGGAACCTATAACAAGGAAGGTAGCAAGAGATCCGGTAGAGGTATTAGAAATATTTCAGAAATTCTATGAAAGTCTGTATAAAGCACACAAATATGAAAATCAATGAAAGGTACAAATGGAAATTTTTACATTAGGATGAAATATGCCAAGGTTATGGGGTAGAGGAGGCTCAATTACTAATAGTTAGGACAGGGGTGGTGAGATAAAAATTGTGATGTATAACCAATCTACATGAAAGTCTCCAGGATTAGATGGTATTCCTGTGCAAGTTTGGGAGTTAGGAGGAAAAAAACTGATAACGATCTAGAAGGTTTTGTTTAACAGTACTTTAAGAAGAGGAGAAGTACCAACATCCTGGAGAAAAAGCAGTGGTAGCTGTAATACCTAAAGAGGGTAAACAGCCATCAGATCCAGCTTCATACAGGCCCATTTCAATACTAAACCAAGACTATTAAGTGTTCATGTCTATAATGGCTAAAAGAATGGCAAAGGTAATGCCAAAATTGACAGATATGGATCAATGTGGTTTTGTGGAGGGGAGGCAATCACTTGACAACATTAACAGAATAATGATGTTCCAGATGGAAGCAGAATGTAAAAAAATACCATAGCTTTTGGTGGGTCTTCATGCAGAGAAAATATTTGACAGAGTAAGCTGGGACATTATGAGCAGGGCAATGTAAGCATTTACATTTCCTTAAAAAATATATAAAGTTGATTAGGAGGCTATATGAAGGATCAGAGGCAAAAATTTAAGTGGGTGGGTTCCTCTCTGATAATTTCTGATTGAGCAGAGAAACCAGGCAGGGGTGTCCTCTTTCCCCCTTTGTTATTTGCATTACATTTAGAACCACTGGCAAAGAAATTAAGGGACTCAGAAATTCAAGGATATAATTGGTATGGCAGTCAAGAAAAGCTGATTATTATTTTACAGTGGTAAATTATGTACCCATACATAAATTGGTTCAGCAATATCCATATTTATGGGGGGCATGATAAATAAAGTATTATGAGCATGGATTAAAATTATTCCAGTGTGGTAGCTAAGGATATGCGGGACAAGACTGAACAAAAGATAATACAAAAACTGAGAGAATGGAAACTTTGTTATATGGATATGGATAGTAAGATAGAAGCAGTTACAATGTTTTTAGTCCCATTTGTTTTATACACAGATCAGGCATATTTTTATCAACCAGAGGAGAAGTTGTGGATAGCAATTAATAAAGAGCTGAAGGACTTTATCTGGGAGGGGAAGGCAGCAAGAGTCAAGTGGGATAAACTGATTCTTCCAGTAGAACAAGGTGGTTTTGGATTATCTGATTTGAAGGGGTATTTCTAAGCTACATAGTTAAGGCTTATATACATAGCACAAGCAGAAAACTATAATTCAAAGTGGAAAGGGATGATGGTGAAACAGGAAAAAAGCTCAAGAAACAAGGAGAGACTGGGATCTATAAAGTAGCAGAAAGTACCTAAGAACTAAGCCAACATGGGAATGGAGAAAGGAGATTCTGCCAATAGGGATGACTGCAATTAGGGATGTAGACAATAGGCAAGAGGGGCCTGGAATTTACTGGAAAAAACTGACAAAGTAACCAAGGTATTGGGAGCAAACAAATAGAGAGGGAAATATGAAAGAATGGGAAGACGCCAAAAATGTATTTGGACTGCAGATTAGAGATTGCCTTCCCTATCAAGGATTGATATCAGAGTATAGGCAAAAAGAAAGAGGGGGTTCTAAATGAAAGACCAGCAGTGGTAAAGTTTTTAGTAGAATCTATGCCACTAAAAAAGGAATAATTAGAAGAACATAAAATACTGCATGACAACTACAAGAATCAATCAGAGGAGGTTAGAAAGGATTGGAAAGAGAGATTGGATAAGCACTTCACAAAGAAACAGTGGGAGGGTATATGTATGTCTCCCAAATATGCAACAAAATCTGGAAGATTTAGGATTTTTGCTTGGAAATGTTTACATGGATATTTTTATACCCCGAGTAGACTCCAGAGAATTTTTCCTAGGGTAGACAGCAATTGTTGTAGGTGTGATGGAGAAGAAAGAGGTAATTTGGAATATATTTTCAGGGTGTGAGGTGAGTTGTAGGACTTCAAGGATTCCCTGCAGGATGCACTGTTGGAGATGCTGGGTGGGCAGACTGGTGTGATGAGTGAGATGATTTTTGTGAGCTATGATACAGAATCGAACTACCTAGACACGGTAATGCCTTGCTGTGGCTAATTAAGGTGGTTGCCAAAAAAGCAATTACTAGAAAATTGAAATCAAAATTTAAACCAACTGATAAAACAACTGGAACTGAGATCTTTAGAAAAGGGTAAGAGCAAATGACATAGGAAAAATGGGAATTGAAGGAACAGTGCATACAGGAGAGGAATGAGGTTTAAAAGAAGGCAGAACTTAAATGAGGTATGTAATGTTTTGATTGAAAATGACTCGGTAGATTATAAGTGATGTATAATGTTTGCAACAGGGAGTGTGTCAGTATTGATTGTGATGTAAAATGCTTGCAACTAGGATTGTGTCGGTGTGGTTTGTTTTCATTTATATAACTGTATGATTGTCTATGACGTAAGTGATGGTTTAATAAAGATGTTTCTTGTTTTAAAGTCAGGAATTGAATCATTTATGTAATGTAGCTTAGGTTATATGATATCTAGCAATATATGTAAAGCATAATGTTTGTAAACATGAACTTATTAATTCAGTCTTATTACTTTTTATATAACTGTAAATGTACCTATGTTAAAAGTGATTATTCAATAAAGGTGTTAAAAAAGATATGAATTAAAAAAAAAAAAGGAATCAAACCTTCATCAGACATGCTGGCGTGCCAGATACATATCCCAACATATGCTTCACCTCTGGAACAAACTTCCATATGTCAAGCAGAGTAGCACCTTTGCTACCTTCAAGATAAACTTAAATAATTAGATGGACAGCCTCAAATTCTTTCCCGATCTATCTTGTCTTGCCCACCTTGAGGCTGGAGAGTAATTTTAAATAGGGATTTTTGGCTAGGTTGCAAAGGTCTGCTGATGCCTTGCCTAGTACTTACTTGTGAACCTAACCTATAAAAATACTACTTTTCAAAGTAAATATGACCTATTCTCCTACATTTGTACGAAACCACAAAATGCACCTGTCTAGCTACCACCTACAGCAGAAAGAAAGAAATAGGTTTAAGTTAGTGTTTCACTCCTGGCACTGAGTTGTTGTTTGTCTTTTGGCTTTTTCCCGGTAAGGGGTCGCCACAGTGGAACTCTGGTCTGCTAATGATTGGCAGTAGATTTATACAAAATGCTGAGGTGCCAGCTCGACGCCCAACCTTCAACAAAGGCACGCCCATTTACACATGCATGTCTTTCAAACGCTACCCAACCGCAGGGAGGACATGCAGACTGTGTCAGAAGGCACTCCCAAGCCAAGCCGAGAATTGAACGGGAGGACCTCTTGCTGTGAGGTAACAACGCTACCGCTGTACCACCCTGGAATCACACTCCTGGTACTGAGTAAACCTTACAATATACAACCTCTTCCCTAGCAGAATGCAGTCTTTTGTTCCTGCAACAAAATGCCCAGGATGAACAGCAAAAGGGATGTCATTCAGAGGGACAGGTCAGCTGTTTAGTTTATTCCCTAGACCCAATAACTCTTTTACAGAAGGTATAACCCCTTTTCCCTGAAGAATGCAGTCTCTTGTTTCTGCAACAAGATGCATAGCTTAAACAGATTATGTTTTTTACAATTAATGGAACCATGTATCTAAGGTGGTCAGGGTAAGCTTATTCATTATCACCAAGCAGAACTGTCCTCCATCCCCTTGCATATTTTATGTTATTTACTTTTTCCATTGGCATTTTATGTTCATCCTTCCCATCTGTCAGTGAAGTGCTGCATTATGCTGGACGTTTTGCCTAAGGGTGGCATGCATGGGAGAGTGCTGTTCTCCAAACCTTAGCACAAGGGTTCCTACTAGAAAGCAAAAATGTATATTACAATTTGTGTTTATAATAATTAAAACATTAACTTACCTAGCAAGAAGCTGAGCCACTTCATAGATTTTTTGCTTGAATAGCCAGACATAATCTCACTCAATTTCCCTATCCCTAATTCCTACTCACACTAAACATAATTTCCTTTATTCTCATTAACTCCTCCCTCACACTTCAAAACTCTCCTCATTTCTTATTCTACTGCTTACTTCTATCCTATTACAAATTCCTTCCATACAGAGCAAAGTATTCATTCTTATCCCAGCTCCTTCAACCAGAAGAGGGTCAGGCAAGCTTCCATTCCTCACAGATACATGGCACAGTTACTGTAAACCGTGGGAATACTATCAAGCAGAAGAAATATTGCTTTATTAGAGCCATACTACTGTTACTGGTGTGTTTATCCACAAGCTGATGGTTACTAGTATCAATATAATTAGTGGGGAACTAAAGTCTTAGTACTCAAGGAGATGGCTGCAAAAGTCATCTCCCCACCTGAGTATCTTACAGTTTCTTATCCCAAGTATATATTCTTAGTCCAATGTCTCCTTAATTGAACAGTCACAATACTGGGTAGTCATTCTCTTGCATGGACTAAGCAGCCAGGGCACTGACATTTGCAAGTAAATCCAAAGTGTTACTGTACGTACAATAGGAGACGGTCTTGTTTGTCCACAAAGTGATCAGACTTCTTTGTTAAATATAGGATACGTATTTCTACTTTTACACATACTGAAATTCTTGACACACTGACATTTCACTGCTCTGCACATGTACAGACCAACTGACTCATACTGCATGCCCAACAGCTTCATCAACACGATATCACTCTCCATGTAAACAACCAATAAACTTATTCTATTTTCTTACCATCCTTACAATGTATGCCAGTTCCCATACATGATCTATGGTAATTATGCTGACTTCTCACATTGTAATTTGGGGTCACCCCAACTGTGACACAGAAGAGATTGGCCCATGAGGTGCCATGACATTGGGAGGGTACGAGTCATGGATGTAGATGAGGACAATGTACCCTGTGGCATCCCCTCTACTCCTCTGCATGTAGTCATTAGAGACATGCCTTCTGATCCTGGCCACCATTCCCAGTGAATGCAGGGGATGGTGGCACTGACAGTACTCTGCATGGAGGTGACACTCAAGAGAATAGAACACCAGCATTACCATGACTATGACCTCCACGTCCTCAAAGACTTCAAGCAACACAACAAAGGGGTCTCTGCTTGATTGGGTTATACCAGACAGTGCATGGATGATACTGTGGCACACCTGCCAACTAGTCCCGAGTGCCACTCACAAATCACAGACATCCCTGCAAGGCTGCAAAATCATGAGTATGTCCTCTTCAGATGATGTGCACAAATCTGCTGCTGTAGTTCAGAGGGAGCATTGGTGGTGGTTAGTACAGTAGGGGGAATCCTCTTTCTTTTTGGGGAATGTGACTACAACCTCATGTTCTATAGGGTAAGACCACATATTTGGCCTGTATTGACTGTACATGCATAGCAGGATGGAGGCAGTGTGTCTCACTGCATTATGAGACTGTGATACAGATTTCTGTGCTTTGTTTTCAGCATAATTAGCTTTGGCACATATGCCAACACCAGTCTATTGTACCCGAGTCTATACAGCTGTCACCATAGAAGTGTTCTGCTCAGTGAATGCATATTAAAAGACACATTGGCATAAGCAGGGGAGACTGTGCTGCAATCATGCCAAGCACAGTAAGGGTATCCATGCAAGATGTACCATGCGAACCCAACATACCTCTATGGTCATGTTTGGTCCTGATATGTCTGAATATCTGATATACACTAACCAACAAGTGCTGTGGTCAGCCAATAGTTTCTATATGCATTGCAAATGTAAAGATATCTAGTGTAAGAGGTACTAACCTGGTAACATCATTCACCAAAATACATGGGTGTAACTATGACATGGTTAAGGGCATCTTGTGTCATATGCAGTTTACTCTTTGACTTGCCTGGCATGCCACTACATGAGCATAATATGCGACCATTATGCTTACTTATTTTATTAGGACTTTGCATTGCCCCGACAGGGATGGTGTGTGACTACAGAAATGTGACCTGAAGGAGGTCCACGCATGATGTGCCCTGCCAAATGGGGGAGGTCGAGAGTTGTGATGTCTCATAGAAGGATATAATCAACAAAAAAGGAGACTAAGATTGCTGAAAATGAATTTGACATCAAACCTTTGTGAGTACATGGTAGACCCCGTTTTTATAAAATCTTACCAAGACAATACTGAAAAATACCCTATTTTATATAACATGGAAAAATAGTTAGTTAACATGCACATGTTTCAGGATAAAAAGTGCCCACACATGGCATAGGTATTAGTACCAGTTACGAAAAATGTAGTGCAAATACTTAGAACATGGAAAAACTCTTACCACAGGCCAACAAGAAAGTTAGAGAAAAGAAAAAAAATTCTACCAGAAAAAACTATTAAAGGCTACACATAAAACCCTAAGATCTTTGATACAGACTATCAGAACAAAACAATACCTAGATAAATATATAGCAGACTGCCTGGAAAAGATGGGATGAATGAAGTGCTACAAGAAAAAGAAAACCAAAACCATGAGAATTCATAAACTTGGGAAAGAAAGAGATCTGATATGGTACAATATTTATGTAGAGCAAAAGTTATACGAACCAATATGACCACTGTAGCTTCAAATAAATATACACATAATGACACATCAACATGGTAAATTTTACAAGGAACTGAATAACACAAAAGTGGAATGCACTGAGAAGCAACAAGCAGAATGATGTGGAAAGGCTAAAAATACCCTGAAATTACAGACTAAGTGAAAAGTTAAGGATTTAGTGTACAGACTTCAATGCAGGCAACATTCGAACACAATGAGTCAATAAATCCACAAGAAGTAATACAACAATAAAGTAGGACACTTTTAGGAAAGATATGCTACTTGGACTTTTATTATTTTTTTAAAATATATTAACAGAGATATTAACATTTGATCTTTTTGTTGAAATTAAATTGATTTATAATACATTACTGTAAGCAAATTGTTAATTAATTTAATGAATACTTCATAAACAGTTGTGATAATTACTCTTCTGATTTAGGGGTGAAACACAGATGTTATATTTCTGAAAGCATTCTGTCCATTTCTTTCCACTAAAAGCATAAGAAAGGCACTATCTAAAGCAAAAAGGCAAGAACCACGGTACTGGTAAATATTCCTTCAGTTATGTTACATAATATAGCAGAAATAATTGCACCCATTTTAAAACCAATTTCCAATATGTTACATTATCCTAGAAGTGTGCCTAATTCTTGGAAAATTTCCCATAAATACATCTCAACTGCTCAGATTTTTGCAGAATGTCCAAATTTCTGCCTTGTATTTTGGGTTTGTTCCTAATAAAAAGCCATATTTTTGTCTGTCTTGTTTTGGCAAATTGCTGAGGCCTGAAGTCAGAAAGTAAGGTCAGACATTTCGGTTTCAGACTTCATACCCTTCAATAAATTCAGACTAATGAAAAACCTGTTAGTCTATCACAGACCTCTCAACCAACTGGGGACAAATTTCAACAGAATCAGGGACAAGTCCAGGAAAAATCAGGGACACTTTTAAAATATTAGTGTTATTAACCTGAAACATTGACAGAATCAAAGCATATGAATTAATACACATTTTCTGAAGTAAAAGAAGTTTATAACTCCTAATTATTGTCATTATTCATTAAGTGTAATTCACCACCTTTCCTCCAAAA
Source organism: Protopterus annectens (assembly GCF_019279795.1). Taxonomy (NCBI): domain Eukaryota; kingdom Metazoa; phylum Chordata; order Ceratodontiformes; family Protopteridae; genus Protopterus; species Protopterus annectens. Next base: position 1,835,988,364 of record NC_056741.1, read on the forward strand.
GTCACTAGTTTTAGGAGGGATTAAGAGGGACAGAGTTAAAATTTGAGTCAAAATCAGGGACAGTTGAGAGGTATGGCTATCAACTTTTTACTTTTATAATAGCAGTATTTAAAAACTGTTTCCCCATTATTTTTGGCTTTGTCCAGATTTCTTGCTCTAAGAAGATGACAGTTATGTTCCCATGTAATCCCTATTTATGCAAAAGAGGGGAAGTGTAGAACTATACTATGGACCTATAAATCTAACTTTAGATGTTAGTAAATACTTTCAGCATTGTAGCAATGTGAATCTTGACTCTAGGTGATTATCCCTGTTGAAGTGACACCCCTACTCCATGTGCAAAAATGGGAAAAAGGGTTTGGGGATGGATGGATAAATTGATACAGTAATCTGGGGATGCCAAAAATATTTCAGCATGTCTTCAGTAACCTTATCAAATCTAATTACATTTTATGACTTCATTTCAGAAGACTTTGACAAAGGCCTGACACCCGGATTCGTTTATTTAGACATGGCAAAAGCCTTTGATTCTTTCTCTCCTATAGTTATTCAAAGAGCATTGGTTAAAGCAAGTATTAATTGATTTATAATAAAATGGATTATGACATTGCTGCATGAAAGATTAGAGTCAGTTGTTGTCCAAGGTAATACTCTGATTACATACCAGTCAAATTTGATGTTTCACAGGGGATCAGTTCTGGGTCCAGTTAAGTTTCACATAATAAATACTTCCGTTTCTGGCAGATCGAAGTACAATTCTTTTATTTATTAAAGTACAAAACACACATGTGTGGGAGACAGTACTCAGAAAGTCATGTCTCTCCAAATAAAGGATTTCATGGTTATTTTATAGAAAATCCTAATCAGAGTAATAAAACTTATCTATGTTAATATCCAGTAGAAAAGATCTAAGCACTATATTTTGTCCATCAGACCACTACTACATATCCAATAAAAAAATGGCAAGTTTAGCAAAAATACATTTTATACTTGTTATCTACATTCTAACCTAATAATGAATACGCTTCTTTTTTTACCATGTGATTTACAAGAAATGCTGCATCTGTCTCAAGAAACAAAACCTAACTTACAGTACTTTTCCATAGTTTCAGGACACATCTGCAGTCATGTACACCATCCTTCTATTATTTCATTTTAAATCTTTACAATCCCTCATTTGATGCTTAGAAAGCATCACATTCTCCCCATAAAAATAACCTCTACAATCTAAAAATATTGTCATACATCTTTCCAAAACTTTTCAAAAACTGACTTTTCACTTACATTTTCCATATAACTTTGATTAGCATGATTTGTATATGGTATATTTTCAAAAAAAAAAGAAGTTATGTTCTTACCATAATGTTCCATGTGAATTGTTCATCTCGCCTTTGTTCTTACGCACGGGTTCGGAGCCAACCCTCGGCTCCGAGTCGGCCACATCGCAAGCTCTGCATCTAAGAGAAGCTCAAGGCCAGTTCCTATCCCATGATCGCCTGCTGCTATCCCTGAGATCTAGTTTGCTAAGAAACCAGACTTCAATAACATAACTAACCCCTTTGCCAACTCTCTCATCCACACGAGATTGAAATACTCAAATTATATACCGACAGGCATACAATAATGAGTACACCTAAAGGAAGCAGATAGTGCCAGGTAACCCCAAAAAAGTAACCAGACACCAGTCATAACTGTTCTTCCAGAACGTGGAGGGGGATGGAGGGAGGGATTGTAAGAACAAAGGCGAGATGAACAATTCACATGGAACGTTATGGTAAGAACATAACTTCTTTATGTGAAATTGTTCGATCTTGCCATTTGTTCTTACCCACGGGTAGCGTCCCTAGCACCGCAACCCTGGGTGGCTCACGGAAGAACATTCCTGAGAACCGTAGAACCAAAGGAAGCCCTGTCCCTGGAGGTCCTTTCCACTTTGTAGTGAGTAATAAACGTATCAGGTTTGGCCCAAGTAGCCACCACACATATGGTATCCAACAGTAAACGATCGGCGTGGGCCAGAGAAGTGGAAACAGCCCTGGTAGAATGAGCTTTAGGTTTGAACGGAAGAGACTGCTTGGAGGATGAATAGACACAATTTATACAGTCTGACAGCCACTCAGATAGCATGCATTTTGTCACTGCCAGTCCTTTCTTATTTTCCGCAAAGGAAACAAAAAATTTATCTGATCTCCTACATTCCTTGGTTCTGTCCAGATAAAATCTCAACTGTCTGTGGACATCCAATTTGTGTAACATGTATTCCAATTTATTAGAATGGTTCCTGAAAAAAGTGGAAAGCTCAATGGATTGATTAATATGAAATACTGAACATACTTTCGGCAGAAAGGATGGATTAGTAAGCAAGGTGACCCTGTCTGGGAGAAAGACTATATACGGGGGTCTAATCGACAATGCCTGTAGTTCTGAGATTCTGCGAGCTGAAGTGATTGCCACCAGAAACAGGGTTTTCCAGGATAGATACTTAAGTGGACACATCGAAGCTGGCTCGAAGGGTTCCAACATAAGTTGAGACAGCATTAGATTCAAATTCCAGGGAAATACCAGGTTTCGTATGGGTGGCCTGAGAGGGAATGTACCCTTCATAAATGCTCTACAAAGTCTGTGGGACATAACTGTAGCTCCCCCTTCACCCACATGAAAATTTGATATGGCAGCTAGTTGAACTCTTATCGTGGATGTCGAGGACCCTTGATGAAAGAGTGTGGAGAGAAATTCTAAAATTTTGTGAATAGGGGCCACTAAAGGATCTATACCCTGTCTGGAGGCCCAACACGCAAAACGTTTCCACTTGCTCCTATACAGCTTTCTTGTGGAAGCTTTGTGGGAAGAAACTAAAATGTACTGCTCTGCTGGGGATAAAAGGTCCGACCTGGCTAGGTTGGGAGGTGGAGCAGCCAAGCTGTCAGTTTGAGGGACTGAAGAGATGGGTGAGGAACTCCTGACGAGTGGGTCAGCAGGTCTGGCACTGGGTCCAGAGACCAAGGTTCCTCCATCTAGTGGGCTTGAAGAAAGGGAAACCAGATCTGTCGAGGCCAAAATGGTGCTATCAAGATGATCGTCCTTCCCAGACCTTTGGCTTTCTGTAGAAATTTGGGAATTAATGGAATAGGAGGGAAGGCATAGAGGAGACCCGGGGGCCAATCGTGTACCAGTGCGTCCCTGGGGCACTCCCGGAGGGGGAAGTAGGGCGAAGTAGCTTCTGCATTTGGCGTTCAAGGGGGAAGCAAAGAGATCACAGCAAGGCTGGCCCCATCTGTGGAAGATCTCCTCCGCAACTTGATTCTTGAGGGACCACTCGTGAGGTAACAGGATGGCTCTGCTCAACCTGTCCGCTATGACGTTGGATGTTCCCGGGATGTGCATTGCTATTAGAAAGCGTCCGGTGGACACAGCCCATTGCCAGATTCTCAGGGCCTCTCTGCATAAGGGGTAAGACCTGGTTCCTCCCTGTTTGTTTATGTACCAGACTACTGATACATTGTCCGTCTGAATTGCCACTGTTCCCAGAGGTAAGGAGTCGTGAAAGTGTTGCAATGCCAGGAACACTGCTCTCAGCTCCAGGACATTAATGTGCAGGTTGTACTCTATTTTCGACCACTCTCCTTGGTCTGTTCTCCCCTGAAAAAGTCCCCCCCCACCCTATCAGGGAAGCGTCCATGGTTATTGTGGCTACGGGGGCAGGGAGTGCAAACTGACACCCCATCATCAGTTCCTGATTGTTTATCCACCAACGGAGGTCCCGCTTGCAAGTTTCCGTGATTAAGATTCTGTGTGACAACGGTAACTGTTGGAACAACCACTGAGCAAAGAGGAGCCACTGGAGGATCCTCATGTGCATTCTTCCTAGGGGAACTGAAATAAGGGTAGCTGCCATCATGCCCAATACTTTCAAGACTTGTACCGCGGGGACTTTTTGTTTTGAAGAAGAATAGAGACCTGATCCCTTAGGGCTGACACTCTTGCCTGAGGAAGTCTTATCTGTGCTACGGAAGTATCTAACTCCGCCCCTATGAATAAGATATGCTGTGAGGGCAACAAGGAAGATTTTTCGAAGTTCACTGTTATTCCTAAGCTGGAACAGAGGTTGATTGTATAGTCCCTGGCTTGCACTAGGTGATGCTTGGTGGTGGCGGTAAGGAGCCAGTCGTCCAGATACGGAAACACTCGGAATCCCCGTCGTCTCAGGTGAGATGCCACTACTGCCATGCACTTGGTGAACACCCTGGGGGCTGAGGTGAGGCCAAAGGGCAGAGCTCGAAACTGAAAATGACCGGCTCCCAGCCAGAAGCGCAGGTGATCTCTGGATGGCCTGGCCATTTTTATGTGGTAGTACACATTCTTGAGATCTATAGAGCACATCCAATCGTTCGTTTGAAGAAACGGAAGAATCGATTGTAGCGTGACCATCCGGAATTTTTCCTTCTTCACGAAGGTGTTGAGTCTGCTGAGGTCCAGTATTGGCCTCCAGTCCCCTGTTTTCTTTGGAACTAAAAAGAACCTTGAGTAAGTTCCGGATCCTATTTGGTCCACCGGGACTGGCTGGATGAATCTTTTTTCTAACAGCTTTTGTACTTCTATGGCTGCTTGATCCTGCAGAGCGGGTGGAACATCTGGGAATCTTTTTTGGGTGGGTGGTTTGTTTAGAAAGGGAATATCGTATCCTCTGGTTATTATGCTTTTTACCCAGGACTCTGATGTGAGATTTAGCCAGGCCTCAGGGTATAAAGCCAAGTGACCCCCAACTACCTCCAGAGCAGGACAGCCAAGCCTCCACTCAGGAGTGCTGGAAGGGCTTCCCAGGGACAGTATCCCTGTCACCCTGGTTTTGCGGACCCCCTCTACCGCCTGGGTGGCGTCTTCCATTTCTTCCCACTCCGCTGCCTCTGGAGGGGGTATTACTAGGTGCAGACTGGAAAGATCCCTGAGTCTTCCGGAACCACATTTTTCCGCCTCGTTGCCCTTTGGGGTATGGTCTAGAGGGGGTGGAAAAATGCACCCCTACAGCAGACAGGGTCTTTCCCTCTTGCTCGTACCTAGTCAGAGTCTCCTTCACTTTGGGTCCAAACATGGAGGCACCATCAAAGGGGGCATTAGTAAAGGAAGACTTAAAGGCTTCTACAAAGGAGCACAGGCGCATCCAGGATTGTCTCCGCAGAGCAATTGCTGAGGTTGCCGCCCTACTCGAACCTTCGGCCACATATATGAGCCTCATGGACGAGTTGACTATTGAAGTAAGGGTGTTAAGCTGTGCTGTCACCTTGTCTGAGACAGCAGCATCTGTGATACCCTGGAGAGTATCTCCCAACTCCTTAATGAGATCTCTCTGAAGGCGCGTAAAATGGGTAAGGTAGTTCAGTGTTCGCATGGCAAAAGTCGCTGAACTAAACACGTGCTTCCCATACCTGTCCATAGTCCTAGAATCCCTGTTAGGAGGATGAACAGAGGAAGATGCTTTGGACATTTCCTTCTTGGTGGCTGCCGCCACCACCATAGCATCGACAGGGACTCCCTTGGTAAGGTAAGCTTTATCTTGGGGGGCAGTAATATATTTATTTGGTCTCCGAGGGACTGGTTCTACGGTATCAGGGGCCTCCCACGCCCTTTCAGCTATTAAATCCATTAACTCGTCGAAGGGCGGAGTCACCCAGGAAGTGGAAGGTTGAGACCCAAATGCCTTCAGCAACACCGACTCGTCCTCAGTGGGGGCAAGTGTCTGCCAGCTACCCCTCTGTTTTAAAATTTCTAAGATGTCAGCGAATGAGACATCCTTGGGGGAGGACCGTGGGGACCCCTCTGACTCATCCAGGTCGGTGTCCGATGTCAATGATTCCTGTGGGGAATCAATGTGCATCCTCTTGCACAATCTCTTCCTTGGAATTTCATCAGAGGGGGCATCTGGTGAAGCTTCCGAGGAACAGGCTTCACCTTCTGGGGCTGGCTGAGGCATTGGGTCTCTAAGCTTGGTGGGGATCGAGGGCGCAGAAGCAGAACACGGTCCCTTCGGGGAAGGAGAAGTGGACTCTGATGATGTGAGTGTCTGACCAGACAAGACCTTCCTCATGGCGTCAAAGGCACCGGAGCCCAGGGCCGTGGACTCCACCGGATCCGAAGAATACGGTAGCTTCTCCGGTACTGGAGCCACGGGCTCCGATCCAGAGGACAGAGCTGAGCTAATCTGCGCCGAGGCCCCTAGGGGAAGAGTCGGCACTGAAAGCTCAGTTTGACTCTCCACCCCGGAACCAAGGACCGTTGGCTCCGAGACCCCTCGATGAGCTCTGAGGGTGTCGAGGTCAGTGGTGCCGACAGCACTAAGGAAGGCTTCGGCACCGGGGGATCAACAAATATCAGATCCTCAACTCCCGGCTCCGAAGACTCGATGGGTCTCGAAGGAGGATCTATGGATGGAACAGGGAGGGCTTCAAGTTTCGAAACCAACTGGGACGAAACCGCAATGAGGTTGGACAGAGCCGTGTTCTCCATAAGCTTTTGTACCACTCGATCCACATCGGTGTCAGACATCGCCCTGGAGGAACAGGTCAAAGGGGCCGAAGATGTCACCGAGCGAAGGATCAAAGACGGAGGCACCTCTGACACTGGCTCCAAGACCTGGGCCTCAATTCGAGACAACCATTTGATGCTCAGTTCCAAGGTCTGTGGAGCCGGCGACCAAATCTTAATCGAGGTGCTCGCAGCCAAAGACTTGGGCTCCGATACCTTCAAAGACTTCAACCCCTTCGAAGACTTCGATGCCTGGTCGGCCTTCTCTAAGGCCTCTTGAAAATCGGGCTTTAGAAGGCCCACCTCAATAAGCTTCCTGCGTCTCTCCATCATGACCCTTCCACTAAAGGAGTGACAGATGGAACAGTCCCCTTGAAGGTGGAGAGGGCCGAGACAGTAGACACAGGAGGTATGATTGTCCATAATGGACATCTTCTGTCCACATTGACAGCACTTGAATCCTGATTTAGCTTTCTCAGACATAACTACAAGCTAACCCTAAATATAATAACACTACTGTAAAAATATATATATATATGTATATAATTCTTATTATAAACATGCAGGATAGTAATAATTCCGCCAGAGCCCTGACAGAAACAACCGGCCTATTGCCTAGGAGCAGCCACTCCTACAACTATGACTACTAATATTAAAGAGGATATATCTAATTAACACACACACACAACTCTTTTAAACTAACTATTAATAAAAAAATATTTTTAAAACGTGAAAAAATAAAGTTTTACTGGCCCGAGCTCTCTCGTGACCTGTTGCAGCGGCAAACTAGATCTGAGGGATAGCAGCAGGGGATCATGGGATAGGAACTGGGCCTCAAGCTTCTCTTAGATGCAGAGCTTGCGATGTGGTTGGCTCCGAACCCGTGCGTAAGAACAAACGGCGAGATTGAACAATTTCACATAGAAAGTTATGTACTTACCATAATGTTCCATGTTTGTTGTCCATCTTGACCTTTATTCTGACTGGTGGGTCAGATCCATCTCAGCCTGTCCAAAAGCTCAAGTCTTCAGCAAAGCTTGTGAGCATCTTTCCCTACCCATAATGCAGTTCCCCAACTTCCTCAGATCTTATTTGCCCGTAATGAAACATAAAATGAGCAACACTTCATTGTACATGGAATAATATCTAAAGTACATACATTATCAATGGACCAAAGGCAGTATTTCTGAGGCTATGGAGATCTGCCAGTCCAATAACTACTCTGTCTCCCAGGAGTATAGGAAGTGGGCATGGAGAGTGGGTTGTGAGAATAAAGGTCAAGATGGACAACACACATGGAATGTTATGGTAAGTACATAACTTTTTTATGTGTTGTTGTCAATTTCGCCTTTATTCTCATTTGTGGGACTGCGTCCCAAGCAACCTGACTCTTGGGTGGCTCATGGGAGAATATTCCTCAGAACCATAGAACCAGAAGAGGCTCTACTCCTGGAGGCCAAATCCAATTTGTAATGAGTAATAAAAGTATGAGGTTTTGCCCACATAGCTGCAGAACAGATATTTTCCAGGGGTAACCTTGCTTGGAAAGCTGCAGATGCAGCTATTGATTTGATGGAGTGCGTTATAACAGGTCTGTTTTTAGAGTTGTAAATGAAGGATATGCAAAAAGTGAGTCATCTAGATATGATGACTTTTGAAACTGGTTGACCTTTTCTAATGTCAGAGGTGGCTATAAAGAGTTGATCTGATTTACTAAATTCTGAAGTTCTGTGCAAGTAAAAACATAACTGTCTATGTACGCCCAGAAGATGCAGAGAGTATTCAGCTTTGCTTTGATAATTTGGGAAGAAAACTGGCAGTTCAATAGATTGGTTTTGGTTACTTTCTGACACAACCTTAGAAAGAAAGGAAAGATTAGAGCGTAGAGAAACTCTGTCCTTATGAAAAAAAAAAACAGGTATGGAGGCTTAAGAGACAAGGCTTGCAACTCCAAAACTCTTCTAGCTGAGGTAATAGCCACTAAAAGGAGTGTTTTCCAAGACAGAAATTTTAAATCACATGTGGCCGAAGCTTCAAAGGGGGAACAAATGATGTTTGTTAATATGAAATTTAGATCCCAGGGAGGAGTTGGATTTTTGTATGGGGGTCTTATCATCATTGTTCCTTTCAAAAAAGCTTTACAGAGCCTGTGTGACATAATCGTAGAGCCGTTTTCTCCCATATGAAAATTTGAAATTACTGCCAGCTGAACTCTAATAGTAGAAGCAGCAGCTCAGTCATGAAATAATTTTGATAGGAATTCCAGGATAGAATGTATAGGTGCAGAAAAAGGATCTGTCTGATTATCACTTGCCCATATTATAAACCTATTCCATTTACTCTTGCACAATCTTTGAATAGAGGTTTTATGGGAAGACAACAAAATATGTTTTACTGGAGAGGAAAGGAGAGGAAACCTGGCGATCAGAGGAAATGGAGTAGCAAAGCTGTCAGTTTGAGGTTGTGTAGGCTGGAATGCACAATTTTTAACAGGTGAGTCAGAAGGTCTGGAGCAGGGTCCAGAATCCATGGTTCATCCAGAAGATGAGGCTGAAGAAGGGAAACCAGATTTGAAGAGGCCAATAGGGGGCAATCAGGATCAACATAATCTCCAACAAATTTACTTTCTGTATCAACTTGGGAATCAGAGGAATTGAAGGGAAAGCATAGGAGTCCCGGAGGCCAATTATGAACAAGTGCATTCCTTGGTGACTCTCCCATGGGGGGTGGGGGGTGGTAGAGCAAAGTAGTTGCTGCATTTGGCATTGATGGGTGACGCAAAGAAATTGCAGCAAGGCTGGACCCATTTGCAGAAAATCTCTTCCACAGCTTTCTGATCGAGGGAACACTTGTGTGGCCATAATAAAGCTCTGCTCAATTTGTCTGCAGTCATGTTGGATTTCCCCAAGATGTGTGCTGCAATAAAATGGTTGAAGGCTGTTGCCTACTGCCAAACCCGTAGAGCTTCTTGACAAAGGGGGTAAGATCTGGTTCCTCCTTGTTTGTTTATGTACCAGACTACTGACATACTGTCTAACTGAACTGCTATCGTTCCTAGAGGAGAGTGTCCTGAAATGCTTGCAACACCAAGAGCACTGCCCTCAGCTCCAGGATGTTTATGTGCAAGTGAGCCTTGTGTTCCTGCCAGATACCTTAAACTGTCTTCCCCAGACAATGCCCCCCATCTGGGAAGTATCTGTGGTCACTGTGGCTTGGGGTTGAGGGGGGGGGTGAATGGACAGCCTTGAGATACCAAAGGAGAGTGAATCCACCACTCGAGATCTTTTTTGCAGGAGCTGGCTATGAGGATCATGTGCAACACTGGTAGATCTAGTATTGACCATTGGCTGGAAAGTAACCACTGAAGTATCTCCATATGCAGACGGGCTAAGGGAATAAGTATGATAGAAGCTGCCATCTTCCCCAGAACTTGAAGCACTAGTTTTTCAGTGGCTCGTGTCTTCCTGATTAACAGTTTCACATATAACAGAAGATCATGCACTCTGTTGTAAGGGAGTCTTGCTACCAGCATAGTTGTATTTATCGCGGCTCCTATAAATATTACATTTTGACATCGATCTTGAGCAGATTTGTCGTAATTTATGGTAATGCCTACGGAGAAGCAAAACTGAAATGTACAGTCCCTGGGTTGTATCACGAGATGCCTGGTCAGGGCGGTTATGAGTCATTCGTCCAGATATGGAAACACCCAGAATCCTTGGCATCTGAGGTTAGCTGCCACTACAGGCATGCATTTGGTGAAAACTCTGGGGGCTGTAGTGAGACCAAAGGGAACAGCTCGAAATTGGAAGTGACTGGCTCTTAGCCGGAAGTGCAAGAACCTTCTGGATCGCCTTTCCATTCAAATGTGGTAGTACTCATCCAGAAGGTCTATACAGCACATCCAATTGTCTTTTTCCAGGAATGGAAGTATTGACTGCATTGTTACCATCTGGAACTTGATCTTTTTCACAGATTTGTTTAGTTTACTGAGATCCAGGATTGGTCTCCAGTCCCCTGTTTTCATTGGAACTAAAAGAATCTTGAGTAAGTTCCGGATCCTCCGTTGTCTGCAGGAACTTCTTGGATAACTCTTTTTAATAGCAACTTTTGAATTTCTAATGTTGCTTGTTCCTTTTGACTGGGTGGAACATCTGGAAATGACTTGTTTACGGGAGTGGGGCAAGAGATGGGAATTATATATCCCTGGATATTATATCCTACACCTGTTTGTCATTTATTATCTTTTTCCAGGTTTCGAGGTGCAGAGACAATTGTCCCCCAACTGCCTCCAGAGGTGAGCAGTCAGGCACTCCTTCAGAAGTGTTGAAAGGGTCTGCCAAAGAAAGATTCTCTTGAGCCCTGATTCTGCAGGCCTCCTCTACTGCAAGGGTGGCATCTTCCATTATTATTCTCTCCCCTCTGCCCCTGGAGGAACTCGCACCTTGTGTGTCCTGGTAAGACCTCTGTGATTTCTTGAACCACATCTTTCCACTACCTCTCTAACCCTTTGGGAATAGTCTGGTAGGTGCTGAAAAATGTACACCAATGGCAGACAAGGTTTTACCTGGTCAGTGTTTCTTTTACTTTAGGCTCAAACAGAGATGAGCCATCAAAGGGGGCATTAATGAAGGAAGACCTGAAGGGCTCTATGAAATTGCAAAGGCACACCCAGGCCTGTCTCCTGATACAGATGCCTGAACCTGCCACCATACTCGCTCCATCTGCTGCATATGAAATGAGGCACGCAGATGAGTTGATAACTGACTTGAGGGTAGCGAGCTGTGCATTGCATTAGCTACAGCTCCTTGGAGAGACTCTGATAGCTCCTTTAACAGGTCCCTCTGCAGTCTAATGAAATGGGTCAGGTAGTTTAGTGACCATAAGGTAAAGGCCACTGACAAAAAGACATGCTTCCCATACCTATCCATAGTCCTAAAATCCTGTCAGTGGGCCGTTGTTTTTTTTCTTTTGTCAGTGGGCCGTTGTTTTTTTTCTCTTATTAGGAGGATGGACAGAGGAAATGGTCTCAGAAAGTTCTTTTTTCATGGATGCTGCCACAACCATGTCATCAACTACTACACCTTTCATTAGGAAAGCCCGATCCTTTGAAGCTGTAATATATTTGTCTGGCTTCCTAGGAGTTGGATCTATAGAATCTGGGGTCTGCCAAGCCTTCAGAGAGATTAACTCAAAAATCTCATCAGAAGGAGGGGGTCACTGAAGAAGTTGAAGTGTGAGATCCAAAGGCCTTCAGGTATACTGACTCCTTGGCTGAAGGGGAGGAGGACTGCCAGTCACCTCTCTGTTTCTAGGATGTCTCCAAAAGAGACATCCTCAGGAGGCAACCATGGGTACCCTTCTGCTTCATCAAGGTTGGTATCAGATGTGATGGACTCCTCTGGGAAGTCGAGATGCTTCCTCTTGCATGTTCTCTTTTGAGGGACTTCCTCAGTGAGGTATTCTGCAGAAGTATTTGAAGAGGGGGTCCCCTGAGGGACATCCTAAGGCCTGGGATCCCTGCAGTTCTGTGGATGCATGTGAGTAGGCACAGACACCTGCACCAAAGAGAAAGGAAGACCCGAGGAAGTTTGTGTCTTAGACTGTGGAGTAGTCATCACTCTCATCATAACCTCGAAGGCAGACTACCCCTGCTCTGAAGAACTTCCTGGACCTGACAAACAAGTCATCGGAACTGGCAGAATCTGCACAGCAAAGGACAGCGACTCCAAAGCTGAGGTAGGAGCCGAACTCATCCAGGTTGAGAACCCAAGAAGCAGGATTGGATCCGAGGAGATCCGTGCCAGCTCCGAGGACCCAACTGGACAGCATTAGCTGCCAAAGGTTTCCTGCTCTAACTGGGTGGAAATGCTCAGGGCAGATATCTGACCCAAGGAGCCAGCAGGCCCTTGATCTGATACTGACACAATCTGGATGTCAGAATCTTCCGTCTCTGAAACCGCAGGATGGATCGGAAGAAGAGCAGGCACTAACGGGAAGATTGTGTCTGATCCCACTCGTTTGGGTTTGAATCCAAAAGCAACTTGGCCAAAGCAGGTGTCTTTAGGAGCCTCTGCACTACCTTATCCACATCTTCATCAGAAAGACTTCTGGTTGACCGGGTGGAAAGTGTAGGAGACCTGGATCTAGTCAGGAATGGAGAAAGCAGCCAAGAAGTGATTGGCTCCAAAGAAGGAGCGAGAAGTGATCGGCCCCAAAGGAGATCAGCTCTGATATCAAAACTCTGAAGGCAAGGAGGATTTCAGAGCCGAGGGTTCAAGATCAGTTGACTTCGGAGCCAGCGGTTCTTTCTGCTCCGACAAAGTCTTGTATCCTACCATCTTTGCCTGCTCCATAGATTCAGTCAGAGCAGACAGTTTCAGCTGTTTTGGTTTTGGCACCAAAGAAGATTTTGGACCTGGAGAAGGACATTTCCATCCTTTTTCAGACTTCTCCAACTTCAATGAAGAAGTAGCAGGGGAAATAGCTTCAGAAAATGGGGTTTCAGTAACCCCTTCAAGATCAATTTGTTTTTGTGCTCTTTGATTAAATCCGGGGCAGATAGAACAAGATTCTTGCAGGTGAAGAGGCCCCAAACAGTACACACATAAAGTGGGTGTGTCATTGAAGGGCATCTTCTTGCCACATTGCTCACATTTTTAAAACCAAGAGGCTTTCCTTCCTTTTGACACATATTAGCAGGTTGTCTAACTATCAGACTGTTTTTTTTTAAAAGAGCAGGGGAGGGAGGGGGCAACATCCTCTAACTGAAACAGACATTAGTTAGACACCCCCTAACTAAAATGGATGCCAACAAAGGACAGGGGTGAACAAAAACATCTCCCTGGATACCAACAGTAACAGTAACTATAACAATAAAGAAAACACCCTCTAAGTTAAACAGGTGAGTGTTAGACGTCCTCTAAGTTAAGCAGATGCTAACACAATCCAAAAAAAGTAATTACCCAGAAAGGTAAAGTTATCAAAGGGAAGGTTTATAGAATATTAAGGGGGAAAGAGATTTAACTATATAATAACAATAACGATAAAGATAGAAATACTAACGAAACTAATAAACTTAGCCCAGAGCTTCCTAGATCCTTCTTACAGCACAGTAAACAAGACCTGAGGAAGTTGGGATATTGCATTATGGGTAGGAAAGGATGCCCACGAGCTTTGCTGAAGACCTTGAGCTTTTGGAAAGGCCAAGACAGATCTGACACATCGGATGGATCCGACACATCAGATCCGACCCACCAATGAGAATAAAGGTGAGACTGACAACAACACATCTACTAATATGCTTATTTTGCAATGTAATGTTACAATGAGATACAACAAACTTAGTTATTAAAGTCTTACATAGAAACAAAAGCAAAACTAATACAATAATAATAATGGCAATTAGCATAATAAACATTAAAACATTGCCTCCCCATCCTGAAAACAAATTAGTCAGCCAGGCCCACTGTAAACTATCCGCCTCTTTAGTATTTGATAGTTCAGCTACCTTTTAGATAATTTCAAAATGGCAATGGATTGCATGCTCATTATCGGGAATACAAGTGCAGCATTCCTCATGCATGAGTGCCCACATATCCCCCTTTGACACAAGCAAGAAATCAAGTGCCATTCAGTTCAAATTGATTTCAGAGCCCCATAAGCAGGTAATATACCAGCCCCAGAAACAACATCATCACCAAGGTCCATATGGGAAAATCCTTTGAAGGCTGCCCGTTCCACGTCATGATGATAACTCCATGAAGCATCCATTTTGCCAACAGGATTTTTTATAGTCGGATTCTGTCAAACATTGTGAATTTTCCCACTGGGTAGATTAGCAGTGTGTCAAATAGGAAGAGCTATATAATCAATGAAACAACTTTCACTCCAATTTTCCAGCAGCCACTTATATGCTCTCCTTCCACAAATATAATAATAGTCTTCGCAAAGGGTTGGTGTATGTTTTGAGTTTATTACTCAGTCTACTAATGACCATAATTTGTGAAAGTTTTAGGAAGTCACACCAAGAATCATTTAGATCTTCCCCAAGTGAAGAAATGTTTGTGTCATTGTTAAATTTTACCATTCATTCAATATCAATCATATCATAGGATGTGATGTTAAAAAGACAATTACTTTTCCCTACCTTCACATTGCTAAGAAGGCTACCATATACAGAATGATTGTCTGGTTTACAAAAACAAATATATCCAACTTGCCTTCAGGCCAACAGTAGAAGGCTAGTTCTGTTATGCTCCAGCTTGAAAGATATATTATGAACAACAAAAGTAGCTGCCTTAGTCTCATTATAAGATACAACTTTCTTGCATATTGAATAATCATTTTCTACAGTTGACATAAAAGTCTGCAATGGCAGTCCCCCATGTACTGTAAGTATGGTTGCACAAACCCAACAATTGCTTACATTGAGTATCACTACGTAAGTCTGTAGAATAGCATCAAATGTATTAAAGGGGGAATGCCAGTTTGTCACTTTTTGTTTAGATTTATGTGCTATCAGTCTCTGCATTCTCTTATTAAGAGGTTGAATAGTACTTATAGTGTCTACAGGAATCAAACAGTGCAGCAGTAAACAAAAAATAATGATTGTTGTCATCACAGCGGTAATTACACACAAAGAATGAGCTGGGTGAGGTCGAAGTGGATCCTCACAGATGTCCAGGCAAAAATGTGGTTTGCGATGAATAGCTTGCTGTTGTGTTCCAAACGCAGTCCATAAAGGCTGTGATTGTTGTTTAGATCCTATGAGTGGTGCTTGGTCACCTGACTCAGGGAAAAATATCCTTTCCCGTTGGTCCCACAGTGTCAGTCATCAGTTTTGTTCCAGACTCTCTGTTTTTTTCTTCTGGTATGCGAGGAACCCGGTTCATCAGATGAGGCTGCAGAAGGGGAGTTGAAAGGGATAGGCTGACTTCCCCTCATTCGGTACTGCTTTGCGAACATGGGAGACATGGGTCCAAGATGAAGACTCTTTGAGACTGATGGCTAGGCATAAACGTGGTTTGTGACAAATAGCTTGCTGTTGTGTTCCAAACGCAGTCCATAAAGGCTGTGGTTGTTGTTTAGATCCCATGAGTGACACTTGGTCACCTGACTCAGGGGGAAAATGTCCTTTTCCATTGGTCCCACAGTGTTGGTCATTAGTTCTGTGAGCCGGAACAGATGCACGAAAGACGCTGCACGGCTGAAATCCAACGATTTTGATTGGTTCTCTTTTATACTCTCCCGAATATAGACTGGGAACATTACTCAAGCCCTAACTTTCTAGCCCAACGGTTCCTGGAGTTCATAAATTCAAATGCCATGGAACAGCTAGTCACTGTTCCCACGAGAGGAGAAAATATACTAGATCTCATTGTCACAAACATGGGGACAAAATGCTCCACACCGGAAGTATATCCCTCATTGGTGAGATCTGATCATAAACTAATCTCACTGGAAATCCACATCCCGCCCCCACCCCAAACAAAAAAGACCATAGTGAAGAACTTCTCTAAAGCAAACTTCACACTACTCAAGACTGGTGTGGTATCCTTCAAGGCCCCTGAGTCAGAGGAAACCACAACCCAAGCTGGAAGCCCTTACAAATGCCTTCTATGAACACCTCCAGGACTGCATGGATCAGGCAATCCCAAATAAAACCAAGACTCTTTCCACAAAGGGCAAGCGTCCAGTCTGGTGGACCCCAGCCATTAACAAACTTTACAATAAGAGGAGAAAGCTATTACATGATAGAACAAAATCCATAAAGGAAGTCACCCCTGATCATTATTAGTAAAAAATACGAGCACTCATAAAATCAACTAAGGCCAATTTTGAGAGAAAAATTGCCATGGATTCAAAGGACAATCATAAGGCCTTTTTCAGCTATGTTAGGAACCTGGGTGGAAACTCACAGATATGCTCAGAATTAGTCCAAAATGATACAAAATCACTGAACCCACAGACATTGCCAACATACTGGCAGACAGGTTCAGTGCAAACTTCACCCCTCTCCCCTAAAGGAGAGATAACTATCCCAGCCGAGTGTAGCCTCCCGGACATCTCAAATGCGCAGGTGAAAGCTGCTCTCTCTAAAGCTAAAAACACAGCATCAATGGGACGGATGGTGTCCCGGCTGTGTGCTACACGAGCTAAATGAGGAATTAAACCCGCACATAAGGCAGCTGTTTAATCTCAGCCTTACCACAGGATACGTGCCCAAGGAGTGGCGTGACGGCAACTGTGGTCCCACTCCACAAAGGTGGCGCCTCTCACGGACCCTGGTAATTACGCCCCATAAGCTTAACAAGTCTAGTCTGCAAAGCTATGGAGAGGATCATAATGGAGCTCATAAACAAAGATATAGGGGACTTGCAGACATTGGACCCGACCCAGTTTGGCTTTGTCAAGGGAAGATCATGCCTTTTGAACTTGGTCGACTTCTTGAAATAGTCACCAAGGCCATTGATGAGGGAAAGGCAGTCCATACAGCCTACCTTGACCTTGCAAAGGCTTTCGACACAATACCCACTCGGTATTGTAGAAAAACTTACCAGCTTAAATGTAAACCCATATGTCACAAGATGGGTTGCAAACTGGCTTAAGGACAGAACCCACAGGGTTAGAGTTGCTGGCGCTGTGTCAGACTCCAAGCCTGTCACAAGTGGTGTCCCACAGGGCTCGGTCCTTGGCCCCTATTGTTTGGCATCTACTTCTCAGAAGTACAGGCCAACATGGGAGGACTTTGGCTGACAAAGTTTGCAGATGACTGCAAACTGGGCGCCATAGTGGAAAGTGCATCGGACACGGATATCCTTCAGAAGGGACTCACGGAAACAGATAGCTGGTGCCAGAGCCATGGCCTGAAGTTAACGCCAAAAATGTATAGTCATACCCTTCGGGAAAAACAAGGTAACCCCAAGCTACCATATAGGTGGCAATCCACTAAGCACAGAAGAGGTTATCAGGGACCTGGGGACCCAGGTTGACAGTGGCCTTTCTTTTGACACTCACATTGCTAAAGTGGTTAGAAAGACCTTCTACATTGCCCACCTGATCATGAAGGGATTCACATCCAGATCTAGCGAGGTCATTGTTCCCCTGTACTCTTCACTTATCAGACCAATGATCGAGTACAATGCCCCATTCGGGATGTATCTCACCCGACATCTGCAGCAATTGGAGAGACCCCAAAAGTTCCTCACCAAAAGGATAAAGGGACTCCAAAATCTGTCATATGCTGCCAGATTGAAGAAACTCCAGCTCTATTCAGTCGCATACCGTCTGCTCAGAGGTGACATGTGCCTGACATACAAGGCCATGTCCAACCCGGAATTAATGGACATGCTCCACCTCAAAAATCCAAATCCACCAAAACCACTAGAGCAAGCGACTTAAACCTTAGCACGGATATAAATAGGACGTGCTGGAGGGATAGATTTATCACTCAGAGACTCCCTATGCTGTGGAATAAAATCCCGGTCCATGTGAGGCAGAGCACCTCGCTGACTCTGTTCAAGAGAAATCTAGACCTGTGGATGGGAGATCGTAGGTTTACCCCGGGAATCATCTCTGGGTCACTGCTGGACAGAGGCACAACAAACTAATGGGCACAGTATTTTTTCATATAAGGGGTGGCGTAAGCCACAATAATTTGGGCTAGGCTTATAAATGCCTTAGGGCAGATAGCCTAGTATAAACCTATGAACCTATGAACCTATTCCCAGTTGTATATATGTATAGTGACTGGGTTTGTCATCACACTAACTATTTAATTCTCACTGATGAAGGCTCTGTTGAGCCGAAACCGGTCTGTATGATTTATTTGATTCATGGGGGATTTTTCCCTCATGTCTGATTAAAATATTTGGTTTTCTCAGTTACCAACAGCTGCTGGCTCTGTTTGTTTTGTGGATTCATTAGTTCTGTCCCAGACTCTCTGTTTTTTCTTCTGGTATGAGAGGAAACTGGTTCATCAGATGAGGCTGCAGCAGGGAAGTAGAAATGCATAGGCTGACATCCCTCATTAGGTACTGCTTTGAGAACATGGGAGACATGGATCCAAGCTGAAGATTCTTTGAGACTGATGGCCATGGCTGTTGTGAGGAGCACCAAGAATGGGCCTTTCCATCAAGGCTGGAGGGCATGGCATCTGGAGAAGGATCAAACGTATACCCAATCACCTGGATGGATGTCATGTATCGTGTTTTGATCACACTGGAGTTGGGCAGAGATTACTTGAGAATAGTACAGCTGCAGAACAGAAATCAGTTGTTTACAATAATTAAACAGTGCTTCATCAATTAATTGTAGCTCAAGGTTTGTAGGCAGGGGTGTGGCTGGCATTCTCATAGATTGCCCCATAAGGATATTTCATGTGGGGAGAATTTCCATGATGCACTAACAGCATTTAGAGTAAACAATACTAAGGGCAGGGCTTCTGGCCATTTTAGGCCTGTTTTTGCAGTAAGCTTTGCTAATTTAGTCTTCAATGTCTGAATTACACATTCTACCATGCCTGACGCCGGAGGTCTGTAACAGCAATGCAACTGAAGATTGATATTAAGTACTTTACAAATCTGCAGTACGATCTGACTCGTAAAATATATATCTCTATTTGACAGAATACAAAATGTAACCCCAAAATGGGGTATTAGTTCAGAAGATAACTTTTTGGACTGCAAAAAAAGAAGCCTGAACAGGATTTAAAAAGGTACCCTGTCATGCCGCTTTGTCAGTAAAAGCATTTCCCAGGGACTCAGAAGAAGAGTCCAATTTGTGTGCGGCACATTTGTTCACAGCAACTTCCCTTGGCAAAAGCAAGGCATTTAATAATTCTTGTGCAAATACAGCATTTTTAATAGCTGTCCCAGCAGAAGTGAGATACTGTCTCTCTCTCTCTCTCTCTCTCTCTCTCCACAATGTCCCCAAATAGTATACAATACCACAGGCATACCTGAATCACTATAAATGGTAACACTTGTACCCCTTGCTAGTTTGCAAGCTTCCATGGTGGCTACTAATTCAGCTACTTGAGCTGAAACATTTTCCTGTAACTGTCCAGTCAGCAATAGAGTCACTAGTACAAACAGCAAAAGCAGCTATCAGTCCATCTTCGCTTCTTATGCAAGATCCATCAACAAATAGGATTAGATCAGTGTCCTGCAGAGGTGTATTTCGGAGATCAGGTCTAGGAGGAAGCACATTGTTAACAACAAAAATACAATCATGAGATTTGCCCTCATCAGCAGTAGGGATGAGGGAAGCTGGATTCAAAGGAGGGCATCTAATAATTCTTAAAAAAGGATTATTGAGTAGAGCTAGCTTATACTTAGAAAGCCTGGACACAGAAAGATACTGCAGTTTGGATTTTAACAATAAAGCATCAACAGACTGTGGAACTGCAACAAAAGTATCATGGCCCAGAGTAAGTGCTGCTGCTATAGCAACTAGCCAGGCGGTGGTGGCCACAGCTCTGAGGCAAGGGGGGAGGGCAGATGCCACTGGGTCAAGATTTGTATTATAATAAGCAACTGATCTGAAAAGTACAGTTTTGTACCTACCATAAATGTAGATGTTCGAAGAGCCACATTGCTGCAGTCCTAACACTTGGGTAGTCCGCTGTCCCAGTCGGCCCGAATACCAAAGTATAAGGCTGACGTCGGTCAAGGCGCATTATTCTGACGTCAGGACGTCAGGGTACAAATGCGCATGACCGACGTCATATCCTCAGTCTTTTCTTGCCCCAGATGTCAGAAGACCCTAAAAAGATAAGGCCAAAACCAAAAAACACCAAACACTCCTGTACCAAATATATGTACAATATATACAAATTTACAAAAGTACAACCCCACCCACACAACCACCCCAAACACAGAGGGAAGGAGGGAGGATTGGACTGCAGCAATGTGGATCTTTGAACATCTACATTTATGGTAGGTACAAAACTGTACTATGTTCTTCATCTCACATTGCTGCAGTCCTAACACTTGGGTAGAATCCCAAAGCAGAGGTAAGGGAGGCTGGCAAATCATAAAGAAGCAGGAGCTGTCAACATGCCCTGCAAAATAGCCGTGGCAAAACCAGCCCTAGATTTAGAGTAGAGAGGAAGGTGGTAATGCTTAGAGAAAGTATGCACTGAACTCCAAGTAGCTGCCTCCAAAATATCCTTAGTTGCCACCCCTTAGAAATGCTGTTGAAGTGGCAGTAGCCCTAGTGGAATGAGGCCTAATCCCAGCTGGAATCTCCTTGCCATGATGGGAATAACAAAATGCAATGCAAAACCCAATCCACTTAGAAATAGTTTGTTTTGACACAGGCTTGCCCTGAGAACTCAAAGCAAAAGAAACAAACAACTGCTGAGACTGCCTAAAATCCTTAGTCCTGCTTAAATAATAACGCAACTGCCTGTGTACATCTAAAGTGTGCAAAATCTTTTCCCCTTATTTTGGGGATCTGCATAAAAAGTAGGCAAATGAATAGTTTGGTTTAAAGCCACACTAGAGACCACCTTAGGCATAAAGGAAGGATTAGTACGTAATGATACCCTATCCTTATGGAAAATCAAAAAAGGCTCAACCGCCATAAGGGCCTGCAATTCAGAAACCCTTCTTGCAGAAGTAATGGCCAACAAAAAAGCAGTCTTCCATGACAAGTATTTCAATTCAGCAGTAGCCGCAGGCTCAAAAGGCTGTAGAGTAAGTTTCTCCAACACAAAATTGAGGTCCCAAGCAGGAGTAGGAGCTCTACGTGGGGGTCTTATATTCTTTGCCCCTCTAAGAAATTGCTTGAACAAAGGATGAGAAAACAATGGTGGGTCACAATCATAGTGAGCTGAAATTGCTGCAGCATGAATCTTAATGGAAGAGAAAGACAAACCTTTGTCCAATAACTCAGTAAGATATTGAAGAGCCACACTCAAATTAGGCTCAGAAACCTCCAAATCCTTTGCTGCACTCCAAAATAAAAATCTCTTCCATTTTTCTGCGTACACTTTCCTTGTACTAGGTCTTCTGGCTTCCATAATCACATTCAAAACTTGTTGAGGAAGTTGAGACCTGCTGTGGTTCAAAACAGAATATGCCAGGCTGTTAGATGAAGAGAGTGAAGCTTGACATTGAGTAGATGACCGTCCCTCTGAGACAATAGGTGTGGAATCAAAGGTAAAGGCCATGGAGGCTTCCTTACCAGACTCCTCAGTAATGGGTACCAGTGTTGCCGAGGCCAATCTGGAGCTATTAAAATCATCCTTGGCTTGTCTTGTCTGACCTTTAGGAGTACCTTTGGGAGGAGAGGCAGAGGTGGAAAGGCATATACATGAAGATTTTTCCAACTGAAAGAAAGAGCATCCACTTTCCAAGCTGTGTGATGAAACCTTTTCGTGCAAAACTTTGGCAGCTGGTGGTTTAGTGGAGAAGCGAACAGATCTATGTCTGGAGTTCCCCATGACACTGTCAATTTCCGAAATACATGAAGATCCAGTTTCCACTCGTGGGGATCCATGATTTGCCTGCTTAACATATCTGCTAAGGAGTTCTGTGCTCCCGGCAGAAACCTTGCCTGAAGATTTAGTTGCAAGCTGAGCGCAGTCTCCCACAAAATCATTGCTTGCCTGCATAGAGGATAAGAATGTGTTCCCCCTTGTTTGTTGATGTACCACATGACAGTTGTGTTGTCTGTTAGAATCAACACCTGCCCTGGAAGAAGTAACTCCTTGAAAGCCATTAATGCAAACTGGACTGCCAACATCTCCTTCATGTTGATATGTAGATGCTGTAGTCTGGCAGGCCACTTGTCCTGTATCCACTTTCCATTCAGATGAGCTCCTCAAGCTATGTCTGAGGCATCTGTCGTTAGAATCTGACTCGCCTCTGGCCGGGTCACAGAGAGTCCCTTGTTTAGGTGACATTCCTGAGCCCACCACAAAAATTCCTTTTGAATGCAAGGTATTATTTGAATGACAGTGTCCAAATCCTGGCAGTGCTGTGTCCATACATTTTTGAGATACCATTGCAGCTTCCTCATATGCAGTTTGGCATTGGGAAGCACCAGAATACAAGATGCCATGAACACTAAGGCTTGAAGGACTGTCCTTGCAGTCAGCCCGGACTGAAGAGATAGTTGATGGAAGTAAAGGGAAAGATTCTTTTGTTTGTCCGGGGTTAAAAGGCCATCTGGGTTGCTGTATTCAGTCTCACACCCAGAAAGCACATGTCTTGAGAGGGTACTAGACTGGACTTTATTTCGTTCACAGAATACCCCAGGCATCTTAGCACTGCTATCACATATTCCAAATGCTGAATAAGGTCTTCCTTTTCTTGAGCCAGAATCAGGCAGTCGTCCAAGTAAGGATAGATTTGTATTCCTTTTAGCCTGAAGTAAGCTATCACTGGAGCCAGAACTTTGTGAATACTCTGGGCAGTAGATAATCCAAAGGGCAATGCAGAGAACTGATAATGGGAATTCCCAGCTCGAAAACGCAGATACTTCTTGCAACTTAGTCTGATAGGCACATGAAGGTAAGCCTCCTTGAGATCTAAAGTTACCATCCAGTGATCTTTTCCCATCAGAGGTAAAAGCTGTTGTAACGTCAACATTTTGAACTTGGGAATGTCCAGATAAGTGTTGAGGATAGATAAATCCAAAATTGGTCTCCACGCGTTCCCCTTTTTTGGTACTAGGAACAGGCGAGAATAAAATCCTAGGCCCCTTTCTGGCACAGGAACCGGCTGAATGGCCCTATTTGGAGTAACAGAGAAATTTGCTTGTGAGCCTCTTTTCTTTGTAGAGGAGGAATGTCTGGCATGCCTTTGAAAGGAGGCAAGGTATGGAAATAAAACCTGTAACCGTGGTGAATGATATCCAATACCCATCTGTCTTGGGTAATTAAACTCCAATTTTCTTTGAAAAGTGCCAGCCTTCCACCCAAAGGTGCAGCCAGACGAGAAGGCTCTGGCAGCTGAAAAGGCAGGTCATTGGGTCTGTTTACGAAAGGACTGACCCCTGCCCTCACCAGAAGACTGAGCAGGTGAACTCCTGTTCTAGGCCTAAAAGAACCTTGAGCTCTGCCCCTACCACGTCTAGACCTACCCCTAGACTGGGAATCATAAGAAGGATATGTCCACCCCTTAGTAGGCCAATTTCTACTAAACTTGGAGGCTGAACCTGCAAAAAATCTTTAACAGTCTGCATAGACTTAGCCTTGTCCTCCATTTTCTTTAAAACTGCTTCCACAGGCGAACCAAACAACACATCAGATTGTAACGGAGCATCTAAAATCCTTGTCTTAACATGCTCAGCCAAATTCTGATCCCTCAGCCAGGCGTGCCTGCGAAGAACAGAACCAGTGGCAGCCACCCTCGAAGAGGCCTGTACAGCATCAAAACCACATTGCAAGGAATGCTTACCCACCTGTTCAGAAACATGTACTAAATCCTGCAACTCTTTACACTCAATACCTTCTGCCAGAGCATCCACCTTAGACTTCAATTGAGAAAGGAGATAATTTTGGTATTTTAACATGTGGAACTGACAATTCAAAGCCCTCATGGCTAAAGTGGAAGAAGTATACACCTTCTTTCCCCATCTATCCAAAGCCCTTGCCTCTTTATCAGGAGGAACAGGATTTTTAACAACAGAAGCCTTAACACCTTTAGGCCCCTGAGAAACAGTTTCTGGGTCTGCCCTAGGAATCTTAAAAAGATACTTATGAGCTTCAGGCACCCTATAATACCTATCCGGTTTAACCGGGGCAGGTGGCAAAGAATCAGGGTTCAGGGAAGCCTCTGCAAAAACATCTTCCACCACATCCAGAACAGGAGGTATAGCTAAAGGCCTATGCTGGGGTAGAAACAAAAATTCCCTAAGCCTCTTCCTGGAATCAGAGAAATCTTGACCTTCCCATTTAAAATGCTCCCTCATGGAATGAAGAGTCTCTGAAAAAGAAAAATCCTCAGGAGGAGAAGCTGAAGGAGTAGAATCATCTACATCAGAATCAGAATAAGGAGGATACTCCTGTAAGTCTTCAGCCGAAGACTCAGAAGCCTCTGAACACTGCTCAAAACTCTCAAGCTCAGGTTCCACCCTAGGCCTCTTATCAGGAGGGGGCATAGAACCTCTAATCATAGTAATCAAATCTTCTGCCATTTTAAGCATATGTTTCTTAGGCAAAGACCCTGAAGAACTAGGAGAGACACCCACTGAAGTTAAAACTGGCCTGCCTCTCGAAGAAGCCTTGGAAACAGAAGGGGAGGGCCTAACCACCTTAGGAAGGGAGGGAGAACAGCTACCTGAGAAGCCCCTTCAGCCTGGCCTACCTCCTGAGAGGACACATCTTGTAACAGTAAAGTCTCTCCTGAGACTCCAAAGAAACTTCTGGCAGAACCACCGGCTCCACCGAGCCTTCTAAAGAACCGGCGTCCGGGACAGACGGTTCTTCCAACCTAGGCTTTGCTGCTTTGTCCTTGCGCTTTTTTGACGAAGCGGGCGTCGGAGCATCCGACGGCATTTTATAATTACAACGCTTCCCAAAACTAACCTGGCACAGTCTAATCTTCTCTTTATAGTGCGTTTGTTAAATCTAGCACAAGAGCGACATCCAACAACGTCGTGCTCAGGCCCTAAGCAAGGTATACACAATGTATGGTAATCCCTATGAGGTATCTGTTTCCCACAAGAAATACAGTTATTCACTTTTCTGACATCCGGTTAAATACTGAGGCAAGAAAAACCAAAATATTCCCAACGGGTACTTAGCCAACTTTGATTCGGTCTGAAACTCCGACTTCAGAAAATTTCAGAACGCCAACCTGCACTCGCAATACTGCTTCTGCATCGGACCATGCGGCAAAAAAGACTGAGGATATGACGTCGGTCATGCGCATTTGTACCCTGACGTCCTGACGTCAGAATAATGCGCCTTGACCGACGTCAGCCTTATACTTTGGTATTCGGGCCGACTGGGACAGCGGACTACCCAAGTGTTAGGACTGCAGCAATGTGAGATGAAGAACATCCATTATTCCTTTTCTGAGCTAATAATCCAAATGCTACCTTATTGCGTTCACAGCAGAAAAGGTAAAACACTTTAGAATACTCTGGCAGCCCTAAGGCTGATGGATTTGAAAGAAGAGGTTTTAACTGAACAAAGCTCGTTCATGGCATAGTTGCCATAGAAGGGGCTTGGGAGTGTTTTAAAGTTGTCAGTCTTGGTGCTGTCTGTATAGCTGTAATAAGGGAGGGTAAGATATGTTGTGCATTTTCAGAGATTAGATGTCCCAAATACTGAATTTGTGGTGGCCAAAGCTGGAATTTAGACCAATTTATTTTTAACCCTAAGTCAGCTAGTTTAGATACAAGGAAAATGGTGTCAATCTGATAGTCAGTTAAAGAGTCAGAGGCTACCAGAAGATCATCTACATTCTGCACTAAGGCAGACCCACAATGTAACTGTATTTTATCCAACTGTTTTTTCATTTCTCTTGAATATAATGTGGGTGATTCTACACAACCTTGAGAAGTCATATCCAGATGTACTGTTGTCCTCTGTATGTGAATGCAAACATATACTGGCTATCAAAATGGATTGGAATAAAAAAGCATGCTGAGGAAATATCAACAACTGAAAATGTAGTAGCACTAGTAGCACAGGAGGAATCGAGTTAAGTATAGTTACAGGATTAGGCACAACAGGAAAAGCAAGTACTACTACAGCATTTATGGCTCTTAAATCTTGCAGAAATCTACAAGTGTCTTTGCCTGTTTTCTTCACTGGCAAAATGGGTGTATTACAGGGGCTTCTAGTAGGAACAATTATACCCTGTTGTAATAATGATGAAATCACTGCTTCAATTCCCGATTCTGCCTCTGCAGAGAATGGATATTGCACCACCATGATGGACAAAGGTTCATGTGGCCTTAGAGTAAGTAGGACCGGCGTGGCATCTTTAACAAGTCCTACACTCATTTTCATGGGCTGTCCATAAATGTGAGGGACATTCATCCAGTAATGCTGCATCTGACAGTTGCATAGGTTTTGCCTTAGTGAGGATGGAGAAGAGAGTGTCCTCCTGCAGAACCTCTGAGACATCATCCATCTGCATCACTGGAGAGCTATCTGGAACAGTCAAGTACACCCCCCTCTGGTGTGCAAAATACTGTGCACTGCAACTTGCAAAGAAGGTTTCTACCTAAAAGATTAAGAGGTGCAGAGGTTCCTACAAGGAAAGCATGGTGGTAACTGAAACTGTTTCGGGGTAGTCCAAAGGGACTCCTGATACTCTGACTCCAAGCATCAAGGTGTTAGTCAGAGGAAAATTCTGGGCAGCTGATGCATTCAGCATAGATCTAGTAGCTCCAGTATCTATTAAAAGGGATGTTAGTGTCTTGAACTCTGATATTAACAAACAGACCTTTCTGTCTTGCAGGTACCAAACGAAATAGCTGTGATTCCTATTCATGGCTGTCCTATTGGGTTTGCTGCCAGACTGGAGGCTGCCACGAGGTATTCCATGTAGGGGGCTGTTGCTGCTTGACAGTCTGTGGACCCAGTGAAGACTTATCAAAGGGATTAGTAGATTGCAATGACACATCCACTGGCTGCAGGAAGGGACAACCATTCCTCCAATGGTCATTTTGCCCACAAATAAGTATTATTATTTTTAAAAAGAGTATTATGAAAACTCTGAGGAAATGATCCTTGACTTTGAAAAAATCAAGGTCTATTACATCCCCCTCTCCCTCCTCTGTGTTTTCCTCTAAGAGTAGGCATAGCATTGAACTGCTGAAGCTGTATGTTTAATAATGTTTCTTCTTGTTTGTTTTTGTTATGAGTAAGGGTATCTGCTAAATACTGAATTTGATTAATAAGCTCATGAAGCCCTAAACTTGGCCAATTTAAACAGGCCTTTTTTAAATGGTCATGAATAGGAAGTAACAGCCCATCTACAAAAGCAGCTGAGAGACCACTTGCTGCTGGCCCTTCAGTGGGCTCTGTATAACTGTAAAATGCTTCAAAAGCCTCAGTCATATGGAGTAAGTATATGTCAATGGACTCACCTTCCCACTGTTTGACGGCTTTTATTCGGGACCAGTTAGGCACAGGGGGACACACAGCAGTGACAGCTTGCAGTAAATGGGTTCTGGCACTTTGATAGGTCTCTGTAGCAGTATGTTGGGGAATAGGATCTGGTATATTGGCATACTCCCAAATATTTTTAAATAAGTTAGGTGGAATAGAGGTTTCTAACACAGCTCTAAGGTCTTCTAAGGTGGGATTTTGCAATTGGACATGTCCTTTCAAAATTCTAGCATATTTAGCCAGATTAGTGTAGATTGACAGAAGGGAGTACAAAATAGTCTGGAAGTCGACTGCAGACCAAGGGCAGACCATTTATAGTGGAATGTGCTGCATCATCTCTACCATGGGCAAGGTTTGGGACTTGCCGCAAAGGATGCAGCTTTGCAGGTGGAGTAGTGACATTATCCTCTTCCTCTGAAGAGGAATCAGTGACATCCTTGTCAACGTTAAATTTGTCATGGCCAACATAACTGTCCCTATCTATAATTATGGGAAACTAAGTAACTAAGTGATGAGAATGCAAGTTGTGGCATCTAGAGAGCTAGAGCAACAGTCTTGTTTTATGTTGTCTAGGAAAACTCATGAACATTAAAGAAGAGGGTGTTTGGTCAGCCTTTTCACCCCTTTGAGTTACTTTAGAACAACTATGTTCAGAAACAGGAGAGGAAAAGGAGGATGCTAGCTAAGGGGGCGAGGCAGAGGAATACCCCAACTGTCTAGTAGAAGAGGTGACTTCAGAGCACAGAGTTGTCTGAGAAGGTGGTGAGCCCTGAGGAGTAGAAGAAGAAATGGTAGAATCTTGCTGAACAGGAGAAGGCTCATTATAGGGTTATGGAGGTGCAGTGGGCTCCACTAAACCAAGTATACAGTCTTCGCCAGACAACTTACCCTGGTTAATCTGAATTTTCTGAATTTCTCTAAGGGGATAAAGCCCATAATCACCCTGGCACTGACAGTCAGAATGCTGAATACTAGTAAATGTTTTACTGGCCACTTGTAACTGAGTTGTTCATTTAGCTGCATTATGCTTTAAACTACGAATAATCAATTATTTTTCTCTGTTTTTAGATTCTACCTGACATGCATTAAAAGCAGACCAGCAGCTGGCAAGGACTTTTTTACCTTTTTCTCAAAGTCATTTTTGTAAATTTAACAAAATATCTTTGTAAAAAGTTCCTGCAGGTGGAAAGGTTAATTTACCATCATTTTAGTCAGTTCATGCCATTTATCTAATAAAGACAGCTGTCATTGGCAAACTTGTGAAACATATGCCTAGCAGGAGTACCACAGTCCAGTTATTTAAAGACCCCACATTTGTTCCCATTATAAAAAATGTTTTACAATGACAAAATAAAAGAGAAATATCCCACTAACATGTTAAATCCACATGCGCACAGAAATAACACTTACCTTTGAACGTCTGCAGGTCTGCCAAGACTGAAAGTTGTACATGACAGGTGCAGTTGTGATCTGACTCTACAGAAAATACACTTGACAGAAAATTGTCAGAGGGCCAAATAAAGTAATTTTCTGCAGAAGCAGCTCCTGGTGGTTTGAAAAAAAAACACCATCCGAGTCCCAAACAGCACTAGCTAGTAAGGTTCACATAATAAATACTCCAGTCTCTGGCAGATAAAAGTGCAATTCTTTTATTAAAGTACAAAACACACATGTGCAGGAGACCGTACTCAAAATTGTGTCTCCCCAAACAAAAAAAATTCATAGTTATTTTATAGAAAACCCTTATCAGAGTAATAAAACTTATCTATAAGACCACTGTTAATATCCAACAGAAAAGAGCTAAACAGTATACTTCATCCATCGGACCACTACTACATATCTAGTGGGAAAAGGACAAGTTCACCAAAAATAGATCTTATACTTATCTACATCTTAACCTAATAAGGGATACATTTCTTTTTTACCATGTGATTTACAAGAAATGCTGCCTCAGGCTCAGGAAGTGAAATCTAACTTGTAGTACTTTTCCATAACTTCAGGACACATCTGCAGTCACGTACACAATCCTTCTAACATTTCATTTTAACCCTTTACAGTCGCATTTTATTCAATACTGTGTAAACTACTATATGATATAATAGACACTACTGAATTTGTAAATATTTGGACAACCTTAAAGTCGATTTATAATTTCAAATGAAATTGATGTAATGATTGTCAAAACTTATATGCTGGAATTATTTCTCATTACTTTAGTGTAGATTAAACATTGTCCAGTGTACTTTGGTAAATCAACAATTAAACATCAACATTTTAAAGACCGAGTTTAACTGATGTTGGTACTTATAAGGTATACTTATTTGTCATAACTTTTCTTTGGGGAAGCATGATGTAACTTTACAAAATTAAGTAAGGAAACAACTAGGGGTAATGCTAAAAAATCTTGTGAGCAGGAACCATGGTTGTCTGATAGTACTGTATAAAATACATGTGTGTAAGTGTGTGTATTTATGTACGTATGGGTCTACTGATAAACAGGGGATGATCCAAAGATTGACATTCATAAAATAAACCACAAAGAGTCAACTTTGCAAATGTATGTGCTGTGCAAGGAATCTCAGCTCATGCAGAACAGCATTTAAAAAAAAAAATACTAACTCCGTAACCACACAATTTTGGGAAAACGGCATATTTTCCTACACAGAGAAAAACTACAGTCTTGTACACCTGTTGACCATCTGCCTCTCTGTCTCGTCGACTAAATTTTGTCAACTAAACAGGTCACCAAAGGTGAACTCAATCAAAATCAGTTTCCCTATATATATATATATATATATATATATATATATATATATATATATTTATATATATATCTCGATGGATAGAGATATATGTGTGTGTATATACATATATTATATATATATATATATATATATATATATATATATATACACACACACATATATATATATATATATATATATATATATATATATATATATACTTCATATGACCTAACTTTCATATGACTGACATTCATTTGAACGAGACCATATAACCTAAAATTCATAATACTGAAAACTCACTTGACTGAAACTCATAACACTGACACCTTACAATACTAGATTTCAACACAGTAAATTGCAAACTATAGACATGCACACTTATATCAATTACTAACAATTTCCAGAACTTAAAAACTAATTATATACTCTCTTATCAGAAACCAGACGACATAAAACCAAACTAGGTAAGGGGCAATACCCCCCACATCCACCACAGCCCCCCACCCCCCCACCATATATACTAACTCCAGGATTGCACTACAGTGGAGAAAGAGGCAGATACCATTTACTTACCTTACAGTAGTCTACACACTGCCACTACTATTTTAAAATTCAGCATTGTCTGTGTTATGAGTTTCAGTCAAGTGAGATTTCAGTATTTTGAACTTTAGGTGATATGGTCTCGGTCAAATGAATTTCAGTCAAATGAAAGTTAGGTCATAAAGTAGACCCAGATATGATATATATATATATATATATATATATATATATATATATATATATATATATATATGTAGTTACACCTAAAAACATCTAAACCTCAGAACATCTAAATTCAAAACATCAAGACCACAACATCTAAAACCCAAAACAGCTAAAACCCATAACATCGAATTTCATAACATCGAAACTTTGCATCACAACATCCAACACTAGAAATTACATAAAAATAACATCCCCTCCACCTATAACAATACCAAACTAACAAACACACTTTTTACTACGTTTCTGCAGGGGGATAAGCCCTCCTGCACTCCCCCCCATAAATTAAATATACCAACTCCAAGACTGCAGTACAGTGGGAAAAAGTTAATTTCCTAACCTCACTGTATTGCAATCACCGTAAAGAATGTATACATGATGTCTATATCACTTACCTGTATAACCTAAAAACCACATACAGAGTGGCAAAATAAACACTATATAAATAGTATAAATTCTACACTATATATGTAAATAAAAACTACAACATCTCATACTGAGACCACAGGAATAACATATTAAACTATAAATTTGTTTAATATGATTTTCCTTTGTTATTTTTATGTAATCTGTTATTAAATAAAGTCATAATATAATGCTGGAAAAAAGAACATAACCCAAGTAAAGCATGGGCAGCTTACAAAAAAGCATTTGACAGCATTTCACATTTATGGATTATAGAATGATCACAGATATATAAAATCTACCCTACACTGATATATTGTATAGCAACCATTATGAAGCACTGTCAAACCACTTTACAACAGAGTCATGATAAAGGGCAAATTATTATCCCAGGATTATAATCTAAAAAGAGATATTATATGGTGATTATTTGTGAATGCTGCTGTTTTGCTTTGCACTTGACTTGATAAGCTGTTTACTTAACAGACTAGGCTATGGTTATAGCTTGACTTCCAGAAAGAACAACCTTGCTCAATTTAATCTCATTGATTATTTTAGGCAAGCAACTAAATGTACCATTATGAATGGTTAAAAATGTTTCCACTGAGATAATAACAACATTTGGTCTTGATAGATATGCAAAAGAACATTTATAGAAGGAAAACTAAGGCATCAAGAAAATATCACCCTGGGAAAGAATGTGAGGTGAAAGAACTTGAAGAAGATAGAGTATAGAAATATCTGGGAACATATGAAGGGTTGACAAACAGCGTGAACAGATGAGAACAAAGCTTAGTAAGAAATATCTTAAAAGGCTAAAACTAATTTTATTTTATTTATTTTATTTGACATTTGTTGACCGGGAATGTCTGACTGAGCTTGCACCCTTTTTCAGCAGAGGCCCAGGGAGAAATGCTCCACAAAGTATTACATACACCATAACTAAAGTTTACAAACAATACAGTATGCATGAGATAATATAAACATGCATTATAATGCTTGGATTCACAATTGTAACATGAGAGTTTAAAGGTGTTATTTACAAAAAAGGCAATAAAAAACAAATGTTAAAGTCTTTCATATATCTCCAATACATAAGGACTTCACCAAATAGAGGGGAAGTGATGACAATTAACTCAGAGTTTAAGAAAAGAGTATAATCTTAGTTCTTACAGGCAAAAGCATGTACATCAGTAATCAGAAACAGAGGGGAGGTTGACAGAGAGAGCAGGTGATAGAAAAAGTATGGCTATGGATAAAAGAGGGGAAATTAAAGATTTTTTTAATTTGTAAATAAGAGAGGAGGAGTAGTAGTTAGAATCAAGTGAAATCTGAGAAAAGGGAGTAAGCTAAGTGGGAAAAGAAGGGAGGGAGGTAGATATGAGTAGTGGAGAAACTGAGTGAAAAAGGTATTAGGAGTTAGAGTTCTGTAGCGAGAATTACATACAAATTGAGAAGGGGATGCATGCAAAGAGGGTCAGGTGATTACGTTATTAGAAAATGTAGGTTTCTTGTATAGTCCAGAATGCAAGTACCATTGATGAAAATCTTTTAACAATAATAATATAAAAATAATAACCTCCTTAGAATAAGAAAATGTAAACTTCAAAAAAATCAATAGTAGAATTTAAAAAAAATCAATAAAATTGTTACATTGTTACACATTATCCTTCCAGATGATAAAATTATCATACAGGAAACAGGAAGTGCAACAAGGTAACCACATAATGCATAAAGTCTGATTTAAACACAAAATGATGTTCCCAGTAAAACAAAACAATTTTAGCATATAAGGGGGTATATGTTCCTCCCACTGCAATATCAGTTACCTATTTGAAATATTCCCCTTCAAAATAAATAAAATTATTATGAAGGACCATATCAATGAGGTCAACTAAACTGTTGATCTCTCTATTGTGTAGAGAGTAACATGTATCACATGCTTCCTAAAATCAGCTCATTCCTATATTGTGTGGTATACTGGTATACATAAGAATAAATCCACTACATCAACTGTAACCAACAACCATTATTCATCAAAAAATTCCAGCTTTATATTACCAAAAACTCGTATTAGTCCTTTGAAATGTAAGTGTATCTACGAAATACTTTTATCTTCATATATATATATATATATATATATATATATATATATATATATATATATATATATAGGGTAATCTTGAATATTGTTATGTATTTCAGGAATGCCAAACATTGTAGGTTTCAATGGATAATCAACCCTTAAAAACTTCTATAATTGTATTCAATATTTCCTTGGCCAACAGATCTTTCAAGACCATATCAATCTTAAAATAAAAAACATTAACTTCATTCTTGGATACCCTACTATACTGAAATTCATTGTTCAGTATGTTATACATTATAGTTGAATAATTAATGGCATTCATAAGAACTGCACCTATGTACTATTGTATCTTAACATGTATGTAAGACAGTTAAATTTCAAGATAATGTTCCACGATACCAATAACCTGGGTAGTTCAACCAACAGATTTGTTAGAAGTAGTATGTTTAGTCCTTTTTACCTCCAACCCTACAACTGTTTGAACAATTTTATGAAAATATTTTGAGGAAAACATTCCAGCAATGACAACATAAGTTAGGTTACAATATAACTAGGGATGAATATAGATTAATGAATGAATTGACTAAACCTTGTGGCATTAGGATTATGAAGCCTGACAAAGGCAGAGGTGTAGTTCTTATGAACACCACTGATTATTTAGCTTCTTATCTTCACAGAGCATAATGTTTCTTCTTGTAAGTTTGTAGTTTCAGCTGCTATAATGTCCTTTTTGTGATTCATCATCACCCGCAGCATTATATAGTTTACTAAATATAAATAGTTTAACTTTAAACCTGGTTTACCCTTTTATTCAGCTCCAGCCTGGTTTCATTTTGCAGTCACACACTGCTCATGTGCAGAGCTTCTCTAACTTCCCACTCATAATTCCCCAGCTACACCCCAACTGCCACCACTTAAAGAAACAATGCTAGCATACAACCATTTCATCATGACTCTCTTCCACACTGCCACAGTTTCCAGGGTGCACAAAGTACTCTAAAACATATCCTTTAAAGATCTTGACTAAAGGTGCAAAAAGTACAGTTGTGTACACTTACCATAAATGTAGATGTTTGAGTGTATTCACTGCTGCAGTCATCACATTTGGGTTATCTTTGCCCGAGTAAGCCTCGGCTGGCCTGAATACCATAGGCTTAGTATTTCTGCGTTGGTTGCTGTCACTTCACGACTGACGTCAGGTCACCAGTAGTATAAAGTAAGGCAGTCGATGCCGTTACATCAGTTTTTCTTGCCCTGTCAGGAGCCCCCAAGTAGGAGCCAGGTTCTGGGGAAAGAAACCCACCAGTAGAAAGTAAACACCAAAATGTCCCATGTAAGGAAAGAGAAGAAAGAAGAGGGGGATGGAGGGAGGAAACCAGGACTGCAACAGTGAATACACTCGAACATCTACAGTTATGGTAAGTGTACACAACTGTACTATGTTCTTCGTGTTTCACTGTTGCGGTTATCCCATTTGGGTTGATTCCCAAAGCTGAAGAAAAGGGTGGAGACAGTCAAGGAAACTAGGGGCTTGCTAGGATCCCCTGCAAGACTGCAGAGGCAAACTCTGCCCTGGATTTGGAGAAGATAGGCAGGTGGTAGTGTTTGGTGAAAGTGTGAACAGATGTTCAGGTGGCAGCCTCCAGATTGTCCCTGGTGGGGACTCCTCTGAGGAAAGCTGAGAGTTGAAGGCTGCTCTGGTGGAGTGAGTCCTGACCCCCTTGGGGGAAGCTTTCCTTGTTGATGGAAATAGAAATGGATGCAGTGTGCTATCCATTTGGAAACTGTTTGGAGATGGCTTTGCCCTCTGCCCTGCAGCAAAGCTAACCAGCTATTGAACAGACTTTCTGAAGGATTTAGTCATGTCTAGATGGAATCTGAGCTGTCTGTGCACATCTAGAGAGTGCAGGATCCTTTCCCCCTTGTTCTGTGGGTTAAGGAAAAAGGTGAACAAATGAATGGATTGGTTGAGAGCCACACTGGACACCACTTTGTGCATGAAGGATGGGTTAGTCCTGAGGGAAACCTTAGCAGCATGGAAGATGATGAAGGGCTCCACAGCCATGAATGCTTGTAGCTCGGAGACCCTTCTGGCTGAAGTGATAGCTAGAAGGAAAGCTGTCTTCCAGGAAAGAAATTTTAGCTCTGCTGAAGATGCTGGTTCGAAGGGGGACAGAGTACACTTTTCCAATACAAAGTTAAGGTCCTAAGCTGGGGTTGGTGCTCTTCTGGGTGGCCTCAGGTTGCTAGTCCATCTTAGGAATGGTTTGATCAGAGGGTGTGAGAAACTGGGCTGCTCAGTGGGAAAATGAGCAGAGATAGCAGAGGCATGAATTTTAACAGAGGAAAAAGAGTGACCACTGTGCAGCAGGTCAGCTAAGTAATCCAGGATGAGAGGGAGGGAGAGCTGTGCCATATCGGCTCCCTTCCAGGTGCAGAACCTTTTCCATTTGTCAGCATAAGACTTTTTAGTGCGAGGGTGTCTGGCCTCATGTATAACATCTATTACTTGTTTACTGAGGTTGGCAGATTGATCGGTGGTTAGGGAATAAGCTAAGCTGCCATACTGAGAGTCTGCAACTGGGGATGCATGAATTCTCCTTCCCTCTCGGTCGGGAGGGTTGGGGTCTGAGTGAGATGCCATGGTGGTAGTGGGGACAGGCTGTGAAGCAGTGGGTACCAGTGCTGGTGAGGCCAGTCTGGAGCAATAAGAATTGTCCTTGGTATTTCCTCCCTTATTTTGAGCAGTACCCTGGGGATGAGAGGTAGTGGAGGAAAGGCATAGACTGACCCAGGGAAAGGACAGGGCATCCACTTTCCAAGCCATGCAGTGATGTTCCCTGGTGCAGAACTTGCTGAGCTGATGGTTGGTGTGGGAGGCAAAGAGGTCGACCTTTGGGGTGCCTCATTTCTGAGTTATTAGGGTGAAGGTCTTTTTGTCTAGCTGCCACTCGTGTGGGACCAGAAGATTTCTGCTTAAGTGGTCCGCCAGAGAGTTTAAAGAACCTAGTAGGAATTGTGCTAACAGGTGGAGTTGCATGGCAGAGGCTGTGTGCCAAAGGGTCATGGCCAGCATGCACAGAGGGTAGGAGTGAGTCCCTCCCTGCTTGTTGATGTACCACATCACAGTGAAGTTGTCTGTTTTGATCAGGAGAGCCTCTGGGGAGAGAAGGGGCTTGAAAGCTGTCAAGGTGTGCTGGACAGCTATCATCTCTTTTTGACTGATGTGCAGATAGATTTGCTGTGGGCACCATTGGCCCTGTATGCACCTGCCATCTAGGTGTGCACCCCAGACATAGTCTGATGTGTCTGTGGTGAGGGTCTGGGCATCGGGGGGTGGTGAGAAATGTAGTCCCTTGTTGTGGGAGCAAGCTAATGCCCACCAAAGAAAATACTTTCTGAGGCAAGGTATCATGGGTATAAGAGTTTCCAGGCCTTGACAGTGCTGACACTAAAGACTTTTTAGGTACCACTGACGTTTCCTCATATGCAGTCTGGTATATGGAATGAGTAGGATGCAAGATGCCATGAACCCCAGAGCTTGCAGGATTTTCTTTGCAGATAACTGGGGTCTGGTGGCTAGTTGAGAGAAGCAGGCTGTCAGGTAAGTTTGTTTCTCTGGTGTATGGAATGCCATCTGGTATGCTGTGTCCAGGCTTGCTCCCAGGAATATAATCCTTTGGGTGGGTACTTGTTTGGATTTCTTTTCACTGACTGTGTACCCTAGGGAGGTCAGTAGGGATTTTACAAAGACAAGGTGCTTGAGCAGCTTTTCCTGGCTGTCTGCCTGAATTAGGCAGTCCTTTAAGTATGCGTAAATTTGGATATTCCTTTGTCTGCAAAAGGCAATGGCCGGAGCTAGACATTTTGTGAAAACTCTGGGAACAATAGATACGCCGCCAAAGGGAAGTGTAGAAAACTGAAAGTGCAGAGATCCTGCCCTGAAACTCAGATATTTCCTGCATGATTCCCTGATAGGAATGTGGAGGTAGGCCTCTTTTAGGTTTAGGGTGCCTAGCCAATCATCCTTGGAGAGCATGGGTAGCAGCTGCTGGAGTGTGAGCATTTTGAATTTTGGTATCACCAGGAAGGTGGTTAGAATGGATAGATCGAGGATGTGGCACCAGGTGCCCTCTTTTCTGGGTAACAGAAAAAGTCTGGAGTAGAAATCTTGTCCTTTCTGTTCTGCAGGAATGTGCTCTATTACCCTCACAGAGAGCAGGGAAAGGTCTTGCTTTTGCGCCTCTGCCCATTGATTTGGAGGTAGATCTGGGAATCCTTTTTGGAGTTGGAAGGGTGTGGAAAGAAAATTTTGTATTCCTGGGACACTATGCTGAGGACCCAGAGGTTGTAAGTAATGGTGGCCCAGGTGCGTGCGTGAAAGGATAGTTTTCCTCCTAAGGGTAAGTGAAGGTGGGCAGAGGGAGGGGGTGGGGGAGGAGAGTCATTGTGAGTTCTTACCAAGAGGGGGTGGCTTAGAACTCCCAGTTTTTGAAGTGGAGTAAGTTCACAGTTTTGATCTCTGCATTCCCTGTGGCTGCTGTCTGGGATTCTGCTTCCACGGGGTCTGGGCTGAACTGACCTGGTGGGAGCAGGAAAGGACCAGTGCTTGCAGGGGCAATGCCTGCTGAACCTGGGTGGCTGGACCTATAAGAAATCCTTAACTGTCTGCATAGATTTAGCTTTTTCTTCCATCTTTTTTAAGATCTCTTCTGCCTTAGTGCCAAATAAGTTGTCTTTGTGCAAGGGTGCATCCAACAATTTAGATTTAACATGGTCTGGAAAGGGATGTTCCTTAAGCCATGCATGTCATCTAAGGATAGAACTGGTGACTGCTGCCCTGCAAGAAGCTTCTAAGTCATCAAACCCACAGTGCAAGGTGTGTTTAGTTATTTGACTTGCAGAATGCATTAACTCTTATAACTCTTTAGATTCTGCACAAACAGGAAAGGAAGACACTTTTTGTTTGAGTTGTTCCAGGGTATGTTGCTGAAATTTTAGCATATGGAACTGGCAATTTAGTGCTCTGATAGCAAGAGTAGCAGAGGTGTATACTTTGTTACCCCATCTGTCTAGTGCTCGGGAATCCCAATCTGAGGGGGTGGGATTCTTAGCAGAGGTTGCTTTAATTGCTTTAAGCCCTTGAGAAATGACCTCAGGGTCAGCAGTAGGATTTTTGAAAAGAAATTTGTGAGAGTCAGGGATTCTGTAATACCTGTCTGGTTTTCTGGGTGTAGGAGGGAGGGTGTCAGGAGTCAAACTGGATTTCAGGAAAACACCCTCCACAACATCCAGGACTGGGGGAATGGACAGGGTTCTGTGCTGTGGAAGATACAAGAATTCCCTGAGTCTCTTTTTAGACTGAGGGTAGTCCTGACATTCCCATTGGAAATGCTCCCTTAAAGTATGAAGGGTTTCCCCAAAGGAAAAGTCCTCGGGGGTAGAGGCTGAAGGAATGGAGTCCTTTGCATCAGAATCCTCATAAGCAGAGAGGGGTTGCATGTCTTTATATTCAGATGCATCAGAATCATCAGACTTTTGTTCAGACAAAACTACTGAGGACAGATTTCTTTTTCTTTTGGAAGGGGTAGCTTGGCTTCCCCTGATAAGCGTGGTAAGGTCTTCCACCATTTTAAGCATTTGAGACTGAGGCAAGGAAGCAGGTGCCTGAGATTGGATCATCGGTTTCCTGGGTATGGTTCATACCTTGGGCCTTAGAAACCTCAGTAGTTTTCAAAAGAACGGTAGATGTGAAAGAAGTCATCAGTTTGTGTCGAGAATCAGTAGTGCGGAGTACTTCCTCGGAAGCCGGTGCCTGCTCAGCGGTTCCTGACCCATCCAAGGGAGAGACAACTGCAAGATCCTTAGTCGAAGAAGAGTTTTGAGGCATACCGGACTCCGAAAGGGTCTCAGTAACAGCCTGTGAATCCACAGAAGTGGGCATCAGGGGCTGCAAAAGCGCCTCACTGAGGACCGGATAACTGACGACTAGCTTAAAGGAAGTGTTGTCGGTAGGTTTGGACCTGTGCGGTCTGTCTCTGTCTTTATCTTTACATTTTTTTGGAAGATCTGCTGTTGGATGGCTTACTGAAGTCATATCAGAATTCGAGGACTGGACTGTAAGTGAAAATATCTAGCTACAATAAGGGCCCGATGACATATATTTCTGGCGTTGAACAAAGCACAAAAGTGACAGCAGGGGACGTCATGGTCTGGGCCTAAGCAAGTGACACAGTAAGAATGAAAGTCTTGGTGTGGTATTTGCTTTCCACAGGTGAGACAATTGTCAACTTTTTGTGACATTGGTTAGTGCAAGAAAAAAGGATCCCCAAAGGGGTACTTAGTTTTAGAAGACTTCAGCTTCAGTTCGGAAGATGAAACTCGGGTAGCGGCTGACCAGCACTCACGCGAACTGCTTCTGCTTCGGGCTCTGCTGCAAGAAAGACTGATGTAATGGTGTTGGCTACCTTACTTTATACTACTGATGACCTCACGTCAGTCCTGAAGGGAACTGACGCAGAAATACTAAGCCTCTGATATTCGTGTCGGCCGAGGGCTACCCTGGCAGGGATTACCCAAATGTGATGACTGCAACAGTGAAACATGAAGAACATCGACCTTTGTTATTTGCATCACTATGCATGCAAACACTTTTTATAAAAAAAAAAAAAAAACAAAGGTTGTTTCACACTCCAGTTTTGGTGATAGCTATGATGTCAGCGGACCAAGACATGAAATTCAAAAGTTTTGCTCCATGTGCTATGAATAGAGTGATGGACTGGAAGAGTTAGTGGTTATAATGGAGGGGCCAGGACTACAGTGTATGTCACCAGACATTTGGAGGGTAATGGCAGCAAATCACCAATGGAACAATAAACACAAATCTATCCAATACAAATAAACATGGAATGTCAAATTCTTTGACACTGCGACATTAATATAATGCCTATCACAGTGTGATTTGTTATTGGCTACCTCTCAGATATTTGCCATTAGATGAAGCTGTCAAAACAGTCTATTCTATTCTGTCTTTCTTAATATTCTCCATTCTCTAACTCCAGTCAGAAAAATTAGACAAGATCCAACCCTGCACCCTGGGTAATGTTTGAAACAAGACAGGTGAAGCAAAAAAGAGATAAAGCTTGGAAAATATAGCACATACACAGAAATAAAGTCCTCTTTACAAACAAAAACAGACTCACAACCAGTCTAAAAGCTGACAAAATAAACTATTGTAACACTCTTCAAAATGCCCATGATAACAATCCAAAGTCCTTTTGATCTACTATTTATAATCTTATTAAAGCCTGTCAAATCGTTTCAGTCTAATCCATTTCCCCACTTGCCCAACAATGATATAGCCACCAGATTCAACTCACATGTCATTAACACAGTATCCACACTTACACAATGGCACTCATCACAACCTACCTCTCTATTTTCACCCTCCTTACCAAAGCATCTGTCTTTCATTTTACAGCCTATATCAACCACAACTATATACAAACATTTCACTAAACGTAAGGCAACCACTGTCTGCCGATAATCTTCCAGGCAAATACTTAACAATTACTACCAGACCTCTCTCCTATTTTGTATCTATACTTATCAATCATTCCATATCTGAAGACACTGTCCCTACAGTATTGCAACAAACTTTCATTCTTCCCTTACACAAATGAGGCACCTCCACGGAAATGTCAAACTTTTGTCCAACTGCTGTTCTCTCAGCTCTATCAAAAAACTTTTGACAGATGCATCTATAATAAGGGTCTTCACTACACCTTATCCAACAATCTCCTCTCACTCACACAGCATAGATTTCATCTTAACTATCTCAACCGCTCAGCTCATGCTACTCTCATCCAGCGTATGCAAAACACCACTTTAATCTGTTTTTCAAGCAACCTCCTCACTACAGAGTGTTATCTAAGAATGTTTCACATGTATAGAAACTTGGATCATTCACAACTACTTTTAAATACTAATTAAACCCAAGTAATGCTTTTTACTCTGAAATTTTATTATAATAAAATGACTAACTTTACATTGTTTTTCTGACAAAATATTCATCTGCAAACATTCTGCAAAACCAAATTATTAGGCATCACTCTTGAAAACTAACTCAGATGAAATTCCCATATCTAATCCCTAATGAACAAAACTCACTTCAAATATGAACTCCTTTCTACAGATTCAAATATATGTGAGAGATGCAACCATATAGCCAAACTGGAGGCTGAGCTCTCTCATCTCAAAACTGGTGTAACCAGTCAGGAGGAGAAGGTAACCTCACACAACACAATTCCAGTATCACATAGTCCCACCACAACAGCGAACCAAACACATAAAAACACAAAAACATACTCGGAGGCTCTAAATAAAAATCTACCTAAGCAACAGAGACCTCCAAAGCAGACATCCAAGCAAACGCTACCCCAAAACAAAACACGTACAACACATAGCACACAAAGTCAGTGTGCCAAGCAGTCACAGTCCTTAAGGCTGAATAACACACCTGATACTCTTGTAATAGGTGAAACTATTGTCAGACACACTGACGTCCCGCTCACCAGGCTGAATAAAGAGAAGGACACAGTGAGCTGCCTGTCGGGCGCTAGGATCCGCCACATAACGCAAACACTCAGGTCACTCCAAAGCAAATACAAATATGACTCAGTCATTGTACATGCTGGCATGAATGACCTGAGTTGTACCTCCCTCGACTACATGAAAAGAGACATAGAGGAGCTCTCTGATCATGTAGCCCAGGCCGGTATGACCCTGACCTTGAGCAGCATCTTACCCTCACCTAGAATGATGCCACAGTATAAAGACAAAATGATCGATTTTAACAATTGGCTAAAATTTTGGTGTCATTCAAAGGGGATCCAGTGTCTGTCAGCCTGGGATGACATGCTCGACAAGCCACATTGTTTCGCTAGGGATGGCTTGCACCTGTCACCCCTGGGCTTTTGGATATTGGCAAAGGCTCTTGCCACCCCCATAGTGCCTTTTTAGGCAAGG
This sequence comes from Protopterus annectens, assembly GCF_019279795.1. Taxonomy (NCBI): domain Eukaryota; kingdom Metazoa; phylum Chordata; order Ceratodontiformes; family Protopteridae; genus Protopterus; species Protopterus annectens. The sequence goes on from NC_056741.1 coordinate 1,836,030,995, forward strand.
CTCAAAAGTCAAACCCACCTCCATAGACAGCACAAGGAACAAGAAACTAAGGGTAATGCTGCTAAACGCCAGAAGTCTTAACCTCAAGATGCATGCACTCAAAGCTCTCCTCAGTATGGAGAACATCGATATCTGCGCAGTGACAGAAACCTGGTTCAAGGCTCCAGAGAGCACCCCAGCACTACCAGGTTATACCTCATATCATGCTTTTTGGCCCCAAAACCCGGACTGAACCACAAAAGGAGGGGGAATTTCCATATTTATCAAGGATATCCACACCTCCAGGTTAGTGGCATTGCACGAAGTATCGGAGACCATCCATGTGCAACTGACAGTGGGCAAGACTGCTTTTCAGTTTATAGCATCCTACAGACCACCCTCTCAAAGTCAGGAATCCCACTCGGCTTTCCTGAAAACATTGGAGAACATGAAGATCTCTCCGAACACCATTATATTGGATGACTTCAACCACCCAAACTTAGACTGGGAGCATTACTCAAGCCCCAGCACCTTAGTCCAAAGGTTCCTGGAATTTATAAACTCAAATGCTATGGAACAACTAATCACCACTTCCACAAGAGGGGAAAACATACTAGACCTGATCATTACCAACATGGGGACTCTATGCTCCATACCAGAAGTATATCCCTCATTGGTAAGATCAGACCATAAATTAATTTCACTGGATATCCATATCCCGACCCCACCCCCAGCCCAGAAAACCACAGTGAAAAACTTCTCAAAAGCAAACTTCACACTTCTCAAAACTGAAGTGGAATCCTTCAAGGCCCCAGGGCCAGTGGAAACTACGGCCCAAACTGCAGAATCCTATATAAACGCATTCTACGGATATCTCCAGGAATGCATGGATCATGCTATCCCAAACAAAATCAAGACCCAATTATCCAAAGGCAGGCATCCAGTCTGGTGGACCCCAGCCATAAATAAACTGTACAACAGAAGGAGGAAGCTACTACATGATAGAGCAAAATCCCTAAAAGGGAAGGCATCTCTGATCAGTACTAGCAAAAAATTACGATCCCTCATAAAATCCTCCAAGGCCAGCTTCGAGAGAAAAATTGCACAGGACATTAAAGACAATCATAAGGCTTTTTTCAGTTATGTTAGGAACCTGTGATGCAACTCCCAGACTTGTTCTGAGTTGATTCTAAGCGACAAAAATACACTGAACCCACAGACATCGCCAATATCCTGGCAGACAGGTTCAGTGCAAACTTCTCCACCCCCAAAAGAGCAAGTATCTATCCCGGCAGAGTGCAGCCTCCCAAACATCTCTGATGCTCAGGTGAAGGCCCTCTCCAAAGCAAAAAACACTGCTTCCATGGGACCAGATGGCGTCCCGGGTTGCGTCCTACATGAACTCCAAGAAGAACTAATCCCTCAAGTAAAACTGCTGTACAATCTCAGCCTCACTACAGGATATGTGCCCAAAGAATGGCATACAGCAACAGTGGTCCCACTCCACAAAGGTGGCGCCTCTGCGGACCCTGGAAACTATCACCCCATAAGCCTGACTAGCCTAGTCTGCAAAGCTATGGAGAGGATCATCATGGAACTCATAAAGACATTGGGGACCTAAAGACACTAGATCCTACCCAATTTGGCTTCGTCAAGGGCAGATCCTGCCTTTTGAACCTGGTCGACTTCTTCAAAACAGTCACCAAGGCCATAGATGAAGGGAAGGTAGTCCACACAGCCTATCTAGACCTCGCAAAGGCATTTGACACAATACCCCACTCGGGCATCATAGATAAGCTATCCAGCCTAAATATAAACCCCTATGTCACAAGATGGGTCACAAACTGGCTCAAAGACAGAACCCACAGAGTCAGAGTTGCTGGAGCCATGTCAGACTCGAAAACGGTCACAAGTGGCATCCCACAAGGTTCTGTCCTGGGACCTCTCTTGTTCAGTATTTACTTTTCTGAGGTACAGGTCAACATGGGAGGACTATGGCTCAACAAGTTCGCAGATGACTGCAAACTGGGCGCCATAATCGACTCTCCAGCTGACACAAACATCCTTCAAAAAGGTCTCGAGGAGATGGATAACTGGTGCCAGAGCCATGGTCTAAAGCTAAATGCCAAAAAGTGTATAGTCATACCCTTTGGCAAAAACAATGTGCCCACAAATTACCACATAGGTGGTAACCCATTAAGTACAGAGAAAGTAATTAGGGATCTGGGGACCCAAGTTGATAGCAATCTCTCCTTTGACAACCACATTGCCAAAGTGGTTAGAAAGACCTTCTACATAGCCCACCTCATCATGAAAAGATTCACATCTAGATCAAGAGAGGTAATCATGCCCCTTTATTCATCCCTCATCAGGCCCATCATAGAATACAATGCCCCCTTTGGGATGTACCTTACCCGACACCTGCAGCAATTAGAAAGACCCCAAAAGTACCTCACCAGGAGGATCAAGGGACTCAAACAGATGCCATATGCTGCTTGGTTAAAAAAACTCCAGCTCTACTCAGTTGCATACCACCTACTTCGAGGCGATCTATGCCTGACATATAAAGCTATGTCCAAACCAGAATTAATGGACATGCTCCACCTCAGTAAATCTAAATCCCTTAGAGCCACTCGATCGAGGGACTTGAACCTCAACACAGAAATAAATAGAACATGCTGGAGGGACAGATTCATAACCCAGAGGCTCCCTTCGCTCTGGAATAGAATTCCAATTCATGTTAGGCAGAGCACCTCACTGACTCTCTTCAAGAAGAATCTTGATGAGTGGATGGGGGATCGTAGGTTTGTCCTGGGGATTACTTCCGTGTCACTATTAGACAGAGGCACAGTAAACTAAACTTTAAAAAGGGCACAGTATACTCAAATCAAGGGGTGGCGTAAGCCAAACACAATCGGGCTAGGCTTATAAATGCCCCAGGACAGATAGCCTAGTATGAACCTATGAACCTATAAATATCTCACTGCACACTCTCACAAAACCACTGCCACATCCTACCGCTTACCAATCACACTATATGTTTCTGCTATATTCACAAACATTAACTTTTCATTAAAAAGAAAACTGAAACAATGACAACAAAAACTGCTAAATCTGTAACCTAATCTTTCAGTTTAGTACTTCATTGGATGGCACAGTGGTTAACGTTGTTGCTTCACAGCAAGAGGTTCTCCAGTCCGATTCTCGGCAGGCTGCCTTCTGTGCAGAGTCTGCATTTGCATGGGTTTCCTCCCACATTCCAAAGACAGGTGTCTGGAGCATTTCTCCCTGGGCTTCCACCGAGAATAGGCTCTGTCCTAGTTGGACTTTCCTGGTTAACAAATGTCAAATAAAAATAAATCAATAAATCATTGCTTAGCCTTCAAAAACTACATTGGCTTAAATTTTCCAACTATTTCAAACTTTCACAGTTAAAAGTAGCCAATACTATACTATTCTTTCCAGACAGATGGCCCTCACGTATTTCTCAACTTAACTGATACCCAAGATCTCAATGTTCAACAAACACAAGCCTTCTTGTCATTAAAAAAATCAAACAATAATTTTGGAGACTCACTATATTGTTTTTATGTTTCTAACACATGGAATTCTTTCACATCTACAGTCAGGCAAATAGCTGCCCCCGATCTCTTTAAATAAATAATTAATGGATTTCCTATCTAATTTCTGGCTCTGTGCCTGCTTATCATGATAACGTTAATCTTTTGCAATCAGTGCAATATTTAACCTATCTACATCCTGCTTCTTTCACTCTCTTGTAACCTTTTCCTCACTGACTGACTTCAGCTCTAAATCCAGCCCACACTTCTTGAAATCAAGCTATTTCTTCCTTTCTCTTCATCCCTTTACTTAACTCTTCTTTCAACCATACTTCCAATTTATCTCTTAAACAAACCTTCCTACTACTTAACTATATACTGGCTAATATTCTTCTACACAAGTCATAATGCTAAGTAACTTCGTATTGCTAAGACTAAATTTTCTTCACTGAATGCTGTAATTATCATAAATGGTTTTACCTCACAACAATACTCTGTAACTCATTTTGACCTTTTTTAATTGCTTTGGAGCTTTTCTCTTCTGGCTTATGTTTTAAATGGGTCTTGCATGGCCCAGTGGGATTATACCTTTCAAAAACACTGCAAAATGAATAAATAAAGCTAACATGTTTTATCACACCAGTTATATCCTTGAATGTGAGTCCCTTATTTTCTTTGCCAATAGCTCTAAGCATAAAACAAATAACATAGGGGAAATTGTACAGCCCTGACTGGTCCTGTTCAAACAGCTTGTCGGAAAGGAACCATCCCACCTTAAATCTTGCCTCTGACCCTTTATACATATTCCTAATCAACCTTATTATTCTATCAGGAAATGGAAATGCCATCATAGCTTTTCTTATAAAATCCAAGTTGCCTCTACTGAATAACTCCTCTGCATCAAGACTCACCAACAATATTGGCGGTTTGTTTTATTCCATTTGGATCATCATTGTTCTGTTACTGTTGTCAAATGTCTGTTTACCCCCTGCAAAACGACATTAATCCATATCTGTAAATGTTGGCAATATATTTAGGTTCATAGGTAGGTACTAGGTTATCGGCCCTGGGGCCTATACAAGCCCAGCCAAAAAGGTAAGCTGGCTTTTGCCACCCAAGAAAATTATTTTCCTGTGCCACTGTCGAGCAGAGCCACAGAGGTGATCCCTGGGGTGAATTTCCTATTTTCCATCCAATCATCAAGATTTTTCTTGAAGAGTGCTAATGAGGAGCTTTGTTTGATACAGATAGGTAGTTTATTCCAGAGTATGGGAAGTCTCTGGGACAGGAATCTATCCCTCCGGCATGTTCTGTTTATTGTGGTGACAAGGTTTAGGTCCCTAGAGCGTGTAGCTCGGAGGGATTGGGATTTCTTTAAGTGGAGCATGTCCAACAGCTCTGGGTTTGACATAGCTTTGTATGTTAGGCAGAGATCACCTCTGAGTAGGTGATATGTGACGGCCTAAAGCTGGAGTTTTTTGAGACAGTCTGCGTAGGGCATCTGTTTGAGACCGGTAATCCTCTTTTTGAGGTATTTCTGCAGTCTTTCCAGTTGTTGTAGATGTCTTGTGAGGTACATACTAAAAGGGACGTTGTACTCTATAATGGGTCTAATGAGTGATGAGTAGAGGGGAACAATGACCTCTTTTTTTCTGGATGAGAAACCTTTTGTGATGAGGTGTGCCACGTAGAAGGATTTCCTGACTACTGTGGCGATGTGATTATCAAAGGAGAGACTACTGTCCGCCGTGTCCCAAGGTCTCTTATCACACTTCCTGTGTTAAGTATACTACTGCCTATGTTGTAGTTCATGGGTACAGCGTTTTTACCAAAGGGGATGACAATGCACTTTTTGGCATTGAGCTTAAGGTCATGGCTTTGACACCAGGCATCTGTCTCAGTGAGGCCCTTTTGTAGGATGTCCACATTGTTAGGAGTTTTGATTATGGCTCCTAGTTTGCAGTCATCTGTGAACTTCATTAGCCAAAGACCTTCTGTGTTAGCCTGTACTTCAGAGAAGTAGATACCAAACAGGAGAGGACCCAGGACTGAACTCTGTGGTACTCCACTTGTCACTGGTCTGAAGTCGGATTTGGAGTCTGCTACTTTCACAGTGTGGGTTCTGTCAGTGAGCCAGTTGGCAACCCATCTTGTGACATAGGGATTTATACCTAGTTTAGTGAGTTTATCTATAATTCCAAAGTGGGGGGATGGTGTCAAAAGCCTTGGCAAGATCTAGATAGGCTGTGTGAACCACCTTACCCTTGTCTAAGACTTTGGTAACTGCTTCAAAGAAGTCTATCAGGTTTAGGAGACATGATCTGCCTTTTACAAACCCGAACTGGGTGGGGTCCAGAGTTTATAGATTAAAAATGTCTTTGTTTATAAGTTCCATGATGATACGTTCCATGGACTTGCAGACCAGGCTCGTCAGGCTAATGGAGCAGTAGTTCCCGGGGTCCGTGGTGGCTCCCCCTTGAGGAGTGGGATAACCGTCGCTTTGCGCCATTCAGCAGGCACAAAGCCTGAGTTGAGGCTATGATTGAACATGGTACTTAGGTGGGGTGCCAGTTCATTCTGTAGTTCATGTAAAATGCAGCCTGGCATGTTGTCTGGTCCCATGGATGCTGTGTTCTTGGCTTTGGAGAGTATGGTTTTTACCTGTGCAGCCATGATTACAGGAACTTTGCATTCTTCCGGTATAGAGATGGGCTCTTTAGGGGGTGAGAGGGGGTGTAATGTTAGCACTGAACCTATCTGCCAGAATGTTGGCAATATCAGTTGGGTCTGTACATTTAGTGCCATTGTGCTGTAACTCAGAGCAGATCTGAGTGTTGCCATTGAGATTCTTGACATAGCTATAGAATGCTTTGTGGTTGTCTTTAGAATCAGTGGCAATTTTGTTTTTGTAACTAGCTTTGGAGGATCTTATCAGGGATCTTACTGAGGCTGACCAGGGAGTTCCTCTACTCATGGGATTTTACTGTCTTTTGCAACAGTTTCTTCCTTCTGTTGTACAGTTTGTTTATAGCAGGGGACCACCAGATTGGCTTCCTTTTTTTGATGCGTCTTTGTTCTGTTTGGGATAGCACGATCCATGCACTTATGTAAGTGTTTATAAAGTGCAATTGTGTAGGATTCAGTAGTCGTAACTGTATTGTCCATCTGCATGGGTGTCATGAAGTTCACCACTTCTGTCTTAAGAAGCATGAAGTTGGCTTTGGAGACATTTTTTACCATGGTTTCCTTAATGGGGGCAGGATGTGGATATCTAGGATAATTAGCTTATGGTCAGATCGGACCAATGAGGCGTTGACTTCAGGTGTGGAACACCGGTCACTCATGTTGGTAATGACTAGATTTAGGATATTGTTGCCCCTGGTGGGGGTGTGGATAAGTTGATCCAGGGCATTGGAGTTTATAAATTCCAGAAAGCGTTGAGCAAAGGAGTTGGTACATGAGTAGTTTTCCCAGTTAATGGTGGGGTAGTTGAAATCGCCCATTATTAGGATGTTTGGTTGAACCCTAATATTTTCCATTACATCAAGAAAAGAGGAGTGGGAATCCTGGGGAAAGGTGGGTGATCTGTAGCAAGCTACAATCTGGATTGCAGTTTTGCCCAGAGTTAGTTGCACTTGGATAACCTCGGCTGCATTATGCTAGCCTGGAGGTGTGGATATCCTTAATGAATATGGATACACCTCCGCTTTTGGTGTTCTGGTCCAGGTTACATGGCCGAAAAGTGTGGTATGAGTTATAGCCTGGTAGAGCAGGGGTGCACTCTGCAGCCTTGAACCAGGTCTCAGTCACTGCACAGATATTGATGTTCTCCATTTTAAGGAGTGCCTCGAGTGAGTGCATTTTGAGATTTAGACTTCTAGCATTGAATGGCATCACCCTCAGTTTTTGCTTGCCTGTTCCTGTTATGGTGGTGAATTTGTCATTTGAACCTTGCCTAAAAAAGGCACTATAGGGGTGGCAAGAACCTTGGCCAGTATCTGGAATCTGAGGGGTGACAGGTGCAGGCCATCTCTGGCAAAGCATCGTGGTCTGTCAACCATGTCATCCCAGGCAGACAGATACTGGATCCCTTTAGATTGGCACCAGAAGCTTAGCCAATTGTTGAAGTCAATCATTTTGTCCTTGTACTGCGGCATCATTCTGGGTGATGGCAGAATGCTACTCAGGGCTAGGGTCATACCTGCCTGGGCTACAAGATCGGACAGCTCTTCCATGTCTCTTTTCATATAGTCCAGGGAGGTACATTCTCAGGTCGTTCACACCAACATGGACAATGACAGTCATATTTGTACTTCAATGAAGAAGTTTCTATTCAAGAGACAAAAGCGCTCAATAAACATTGTTTGTGTGGATTGGATCCTGGTCTCCTGCTTTTCGGATATTACAGTTTGTGAGGAGCCTTGTTTTCAACCTTTTGGGAAGTCTGCCACCCGAGGAAGCTAGATTATCAATAAAACACCTCTAAGAGTTGATCCACTAGTTATGGATTTGGGAACACATGTAGACAGTAACCTGGCCTTTGACCCACATGTATCCAAAGTAATAAATAAATCCTTTTATGTTACTCAACTCAAAGTAACTTATACGTAAGTGCAACTAGGTCCAGGGAAGTCATGGTACGTATACTTGGCCCTCATTAGACCCATCTTTGAGTATAATGCCCCCTTCAATATGCAGCTAATCTGACACAAGCAGCAAATGGAACATCTGCAAAGGTTTCTTACAAAAAAAATATAGGACATAAACACAGTGTCCTATACAGATGACCTAAAAGCCTTATCTCTATACTCAGTCTCATACAGACTACTGTGAGGTGATCTACGGCTGGCATACAAGGCATTGTTGGACCCACTCTGATGAACCTTCTGCACATCCACAAAACAAACAGCATCAGAACTACTAATCTAAAGACTTACATTTTGCTTGCAATATAAATAGGATATGTTGGATAGCAGATATGTATCTCAGAGAATTCTCTCACTCTGAAACAGGCTCTCCTTTCACATGAAACAAAGCCCTTCTTAATCCTTTTTAACCATAACTTGGACCATTGGATGGGAAATCAAAAATTCACCCTGGTCTAAAACCCACATCTCTGATGGACAGAGGCTGTCAGTAAGTCATGTCATAATCAGAAATTACCCCCCATATAAACATCTAATACATATAACTTGTGTGACACATTTGGGTTGCATGGTTAGGCTTATAAAGGCCGTAGTGGCCATTAGCCTAGTAAACACATAAAATCTATGTGATGAAGATTCTAAAGTAAACAAGTACTTTTTTTCTTTTTTAGTTTTAAGAAATGTAGGCATTACAATGTAAAAAGAGAAGAAAGGGTGAACAAAAGCATATTCAAATCAATATGCTGTAACCTTAGGATGGGGGATTGGGTGTAAAAGTACACTGATTATAAGATATGTATAGTTTAGTTGTTTTCTCTTATTTTTGCATAATTTAATGTCTGGATTAATGCCCTTGGCTTAATGTAATAACAAGTTTCTGTGTAAACATGTGTGCTATAAAAGTAAGAGAACACCTCAATTTTAATGAAAAGTTTTCCTTTAGCATATAAATGCTCAGTCTGAGTTCAGAAGTTTGCAGCTGGGTGCAGCTGTTCATTCTGCTCTTACGTTTCCATGGAGACAAGCTGATTTCAGGAATAAGCAATACAATTTGGAAAGCTCTGGACATTGTTTGCTGAGAAAAAGAGTAAAATTAAAAGGTTCAAGGGCAAGCAACTTAGTAAAACAAAGTTTAACATTATTGGAAGTGAATAAGAGATGGCAGTTTTGCTGGTGCCTAAATACCTTAATGTATTTATTAGAACAGAGAATAATTTAATTTTATTTAAAAATAGCCAATGCAATTTTTCTTAAGGCTAAACAGTAATGTTTTCTGAAAGCATACAAACTGTTTTTCACATCTGGGAGGGAAATAAAGATAAAGCAAGAACAGACAGCAATTAGAGTAAATAAGAACACAGGCTGTATCATGCACTTTAGCATGGATAACCTTACTTTTAGGTTAGATAATGCTTGTGGGTTCAGCTGTCAGTTTGGGACAATTGTTCCTAACATGAGGGTACAATTTTATTAATTGAAGATGTACATAGTTTTGTGTGTTTGTTTTAAGTTAAAAGGTAATGGGGGTGTTCTGTAGGTGGGTGTTTGTTGATGGGATTTTATTAAAACAAAAAGTCTTGCAAAATGTGACATAGTTTCAACTGGAGATGACATGAAACAACTGTATAAAGGCTCAACTTGACAGACATTAGTGGGTGCACATAACACAAAAACTGGAAATATACATTTAAAAAGGCTGACATATATAGTTGGTGGGTATAATAGCTTCTTATCATAATGAATATACTATCTATATTATTTTGGAATGTGAATGCCCTCACAGGTATAGACAAATAGGTAAGAGTATTGAATTATATTAAGAAATGCAGAATGAGAATAGCAGTGCTATAGCAGACACATTTGGAAAGAAGTGAGCATGTGAATTTGATAAAGAAAGGATTTCAGCTTGGATATTCAGCAGAATAGCTGAGACAAAGAAAAAGGGGAGTACTTCTACTAACTGCTAGAGGAACTCCAGTAGTGACAAAAGAGGAAAAAAGATGATAATGCTAGATTTGTGGTAGCAAGGGGCTAATGACAAGGGAGAAGAATTATGCTGGCATGTATTTACATTGCACCTACAATTAGGAGTTATATACTTACCATAACTTGACATCTGTGTTGTCCATTTTCATTCTGCCTCACTGTTGGGTCTTTGGATCTGACATTGGATCCAATTCAGCTGAATTTCCAAGACTTACTGATCTGAGTCTCAAGTGCCTCCCTCTTCCCATAATGTAACATACCTTCCATTACTTCTCAGACTGAGTTTGCTACCCTATTGCCCAAGAATTATAGAAACAAAACAGGCAAGAGGTTTGGGGCCCATGACTATAACCTACAGGTTCCAAATTACTCCAGGTAACTGCTTGAAGAGATAAGGCCAGGGAATGGTTGGGAGGGAAAGTGATGCCCTGCTTGTAGTATGAGACAAAGGTATGAATCTTTGACCAAGTGGCTGCAGTACAAATTTCATCAATTGAGGCACAAGAAGAAAAAACAGATGAAGTAGCCATAGATCTGGTAGAGTGGTCTTTTGGAGGTCGAGGCAATTCAATACCCTTTTGGGAGTAAATGACAGAAATACAATCTGTATTACATTTAGCCAAGGTAATTCTGGAAGCTGCTTGGCCTAAATTATTTGGTGAGAAGGAAACAAACAATTGGTCAGACTTTCTGTGCTTCTTTGTTCTGTGAAGGTAGAAACATAGTTGTCTATGAACATCAAGGAGGTGCAACATGTATTCACCTTTATTAGAAAAACTGGGAAAGAAGACTGGCAATTGGTAAGGAAAAAATCCACAACACTGTTAAAAGACACAACAGCCATTTATTAAACATCCAATTTTGGATGTTTAATAAATGGCTGTTGTGTCTTTTGACAGTGTTGTGGATTTTTTCCTTACCAGTTGGTGTTTCTTGGTCTTAGCGGTATAAGACTGGCAATTGAACTGAATGATTACTGTTTGATTCTGTGGCTCCCTTAGGCATAAAGGAAGGGTTGGTTCATACAGATATCCTGTCTTTGTGGAAAATGATGGAAGGAGGTTTGGCTGATAAAGCTTGACGTTTGGACACTATCTTAGCTATGTAAGGGCTACCAGAAAGATTGTTTTCCCAGAAAGATATTTCATGTCACAACTATCAGCTGGTTCACATGGTTTTTGAGTAATGCCCTAAAGAACACTATTAAGATCCCAAGGAGGAGAGGGGTCTTTTATTGCGTGAATAAGGAGAATGATCCCTCTTATAAATGCTTTACATAACCTAGAAGCTGAAAGAGGGGAAAAATCCTCTTCCAGTATGAAAATTAGATATGGTGGCCAGTTGAAGTTTCTTGGTAAAAAGAAATGGCTCTTGTTTTAAAAACAGTACTAAGAAAGAGAAGGATGGCTGAGGTAGCAGCTGAAAAGTGTTCAATGTTCTCCTTTGAGGCCCATATTTTTCACTTGTAACTTTTATTGCATTGTATTACTGATGGAGCTTTTTCTCACCTTGTTTTTTACCATTTATTGTATTGTATGTCACTTTGTAACCTGATTTGTACTTTAACCTTTATTGTATTAATTGCTGATGGAGCTTTTCTCCCCTTGTATTTTAACCTTTATTGTATTGTATTGCTTATGGAGCTTTTCTCCCCGGGCCTCCACTGAAAATGGGCACTTCTTGGCCCAGTGGACTTCCCAGGTAATCAAACTGATAATAATAATAATAATAATAATAATAATAATAATAATAATAATAATAATATGGAAAACTTTTTCCACTTGCTATTATAGACATTTTTGGTGAAGGCCTTTTGGGAAGCCAAAATTATGTCACTGACTGGAGAGGCAAACCTGGACATTTTTACTCTCACTGAAAGTGCAGAAACCATGCAGTTAATTTGAGGTTGTGGAGACTGGGGTGCTGCTGTTCTGACAGGTTAGATAGGAGGTCCTGATTGGGTTCCAGTATCCTTGGAGGATATATGAGGTGAGTCCACAGAAAGAGGAACCATACTTGACAAGGCCAGAAGGATGCAATGAGGATTACTGAGCTCTTCAACCTAATGGCTTTCTGTAGGAACTTTGGGATCCAAGAAAGAGGGGGATAGCATAAAGGTTACCCGAGGGCCAATCATGGATCACAGCTTGCCTTGGTAACTCCTCCAAGGGAGGATCAGAGCAAAATACTTGCTGCATTTGTTGTTGAGGGGAAAGGCAAATAGATCACAGCAAGGTTGGCCCAATGGCTGAAAATCTTGTTCGCTACTGATTGAGTGAGGAATCAGAATGGACCTGCTGAGTCTGTCTGCCAGCACAATGGTTTTCCCCAGAATGTGTGTTGCAATTAGAAAGTGGTTTGAAGAGATCTCCCATTCCCAGACACTCATGGCCTCTCTGCATAACAGATAGGATCAGGTTCCTCCTTGTTTGCTGATGTACCAAACTAGTGACATGTTGTCCATGTGTAGAGCAATAGTCCCCAGAGAAAGAATGTCCTGAAAAGCTTGCAGTGTTAGAGGACTGCCTTCATGTCAAGGGCATTGATAAGCAGCTTGCCCTGAGAGGGGGGGCCATGCACTTTGGACAATCTTTCCCTTGTAATGCCCCACCATCCCATTTGGGAAGCATCTGTGGTCAGTGTGGCTACTGGCATGGGGGGGATGGCCAGGACAGATACAGGTCATGTGACAGTATCCACCACTGGAGATGATGTCTGCAAACTGAAATCAGCTTGATGGGAACAGATAGAGGCTGGTAAAGAATAGACCATTGAACTGCCAGGGTCCACTGTAGAACTTGCATGAAAAGTCTTGCAAAGGTTACTAGAATGAAAGCAGCTGACATACACCCCAGCGCTGGAGCACTAACCTTGCTGGGGGAGCAGGAAGATCCAGTAAATCTTGAGCTTGTTGTCTTGGAGACTTTATGCAATGTAGCGGTAGTGACGATACTTGAGTTTTAGTGTTTAGTTGCATTCCTATAAATTGTAGATACTGTACAGGAGTCAGGTTTGATTTTGCAAAATTTATCATGATACCAAGGGATTTGAAGATCTGAACTAAGCAATTCCTGGCCTGGATCAGTTGATGCCTTTTTGAGGCAGTAAGGAGCAAATCATCAAGATAGGAAAACACCTGGAATCCTTTTACCCTGAAGTGAGCAGCTACAACTGCCGTACATTTGGAAAACATCGTGGGGGGGGGGGTGCTGTAGTGAGTCCAAAGAGCAGTACACTGAATTGATAGTGACTGGCTCCCAGCCAAAAGCATGTGCTTCCTGGAGTGCCTGTCTATTTTGAAATGACAGTATGCATCCTGTAGATCTATAGAGCATATCCAATTGCCCTTGCATAGAAGTGGCAGAATGTATTGGACCCTAACCATCCAGTACTTTGACTTCTTGATATACTGATTTAAGTTGCTGAGATCCAGAATTGATCTTGGGTCTCCTGTTTTCTTTGGCACCAAAAAGAATTGAGAATAAGTTCTGAATCCTATTTGTTTGGTCAGAATCCTTTGGATGACTCACTTTTGTAAAAGTTTTTGAACTTCCTGAATTCTGCATCCTCTCTTACTGGGTGGTATTTGGGGACTTTCCTCCTGGGACTTTGAGGTGAAGGGGAAAAGGGAATGTAGTGACCCCTGTATATTATGTTTAGCATACAAGCATTGTTTGTTATATTTGTCCAGGCATAAAGTTGCAGGGATAGATGACCCACAACTGCCTCCAGATATGGACAGTCGGGCAGTGCATCAGAAGCAATGATAGGACTTATCAGGTTAAGATTCCCTGAAACCCTGATTTTGTAGGCCCCCCTGCCTCTGGGGCAGTGCCTACTATTAAAATGCCCCCTTCTGCCTCTGGAGGAAGTATCTCCATGAAGGCCTTGGAAAGGTCCCTGAAAATTCCTGAACCAAGTTTTTTTCCCCTCCTCACTAGTTCCTAGAAAAAGTCCTCTGAGGGGTGGAAAACTTGACCCCCACAGCAGAAAAGGTCTTTCTTTCTTGCTTGCTGTGGGTAAGTGCATCTTTCACCAATGGTCCAAACAAGGAAGAACTATCAAAGGGGGCATTAATAAAGGACACCTTGAAGGGTTCCACAAAGTCACAAAGCCTTATCCAGGCATGTCTCCTGATGGCTATGCCTGAACCAGCTGCTCGTGAGGTGCCTTCCACAGTATACGAAACCAGCCTCATCAAGGAATCGGCAAGGAAAGATAGAGTAGTCAGTTGGGGAGAAACCTTCTTCAAGTCCTCCACCGACATGGTCTGAGCAAGAGAGTTTGTTAGTTCTTTTACAAGGTCTCTCTGTAAGTGGGTGAAATCTGCCAAATAGTTTAACTACCTCAGAGCAAAAGTAGCTGAGGCATAAAAGCGCTTTCTATACCTGTCCAACACTCTGGACTCCTTGTTCAATGGATGGACAGTAAAGATTGGGTCAGCTAGCTACTTTTTTGTGGCTGCTGACACAGCAATGGCATCTACCGGAATGCCCCTACTCCAGTGTAAATGGTCAGAGGGTGGAATTAGGAATCTATCAGGACCTTAGGTATAGGCTTGATTGTGTCCGGTTCCTTCCAAGCTTGGTGGGAAACCAAATCAGTGAATTCATCCACCAGAGGGGTCACCCAAGACGTAGACGGGCCTGCCCCAAAAGCCTCCAGGAACACCAATTCTTCAGAAGAAGGGGGCTGGGAGGACTAGCCACCTTTCTGTTTAAGGATTTCTAGGATATCTCAGAATCAGACAATGTCAGGTGGTGATCAGGGTGACCCATCTGCCTCATCAAAATTGGGTACTCTGTGAGGGACTCCATAGGGGAGTCTATGTGCCTCATCTTGTATTTTTTCTTTGGAGGGACCTCCTCCATGGGATGTTCAGGGGGGCAGTATTGGAAGAAAGGGGGATTTCCTGAGGTGAAATTGTCTGGGTGGTCCTCGGTGTAGGGTGACCTATGGCAGGAATGATGGGCTCAGTGCTCGGACCCAGTGAAGGACAGGGAGAATCCAACATATGAGGAGACAGTTCTCCGATCCTAGAGAAGGCCCTCTCTGCAACCCATAAGGCTGATAGACCCAGGGAGACATCCCACTCCCCCTCAGAGCTGAAGCAACCAAGGGAGAGAGAGAAGAGCCAACATGAGATTCCAGGTCTCCAGGTAGAGTTGGACCTGAACTGTCGAGAGCCGAGGTACCACAAGGGACAGATCCAACAGAAGTGGAGCGAAAGCCAACCCCCTGGTCCTAGTGACGACATCTAGGATCCAAGACCTTTTCTGATGCAACAAAATTGGAGCAGTGCTGGTCAAGGACATAGTCAGAGTCAAGAAAAGTACTCTCCTTGGATCTGATGGCAACTCTCTTGGGTATCCAGGATGCTGGGGTTCTGAAACCAGGGGTCAGATTCAAGAAGGAGTCTGTATTTAATGAGACAGAGCACTCATGTATCCAAGATTGGACAGAGTTGTGAAGACCCCCATCTTGATCTGAGCCATGAGGAACTTCCACAATGGCCTCTGTCAAGCTTCAAGAAGACCTAGAAGTGGAAGCTGATGAAGTAGTTCTGGATCTAGTTCAAGTCTACATAATTTTGAAAGAGGGAGCCGTTGACAGAAGTTTCGGAAGATCCACTGGTGTACAGCTGCTAACAGCCAGATCCGATGTATTAGGATCTGAAGAAGAGGCACTTGGTGTTGGAGAACCTGTAATGACAAATGTTTTTTTACTGGATCTGTAGTGGTCATTGGATCTGAGGATAAATAGAAGTTATGTTCTTACCATAACGTTCCATGTTAGTTGTCTTCTTCTCGCCTTCTTCTTGCTGGATGGGTTCGGAGCCGACCTCGGCTCCGACTCGGCCACTCTAAAGCTCGAGAGTTGGTTCCACCGGCTCGAGGCTCCCCTTATATCCCACAATGCTAGGCGATAGTTACCTCAGATCTCGTTTGTAAGCTAACCCCAGCTTATAACAGAAAAGTATAACTGTAAAACACAGAATCCACCTCTAACAACAGGAAGAAGAAGGGTGACCTACATCCTGAAACAAGAATATGCATAATAGCATATAGCTAAGAAAGAGGTGGTAGAAAGAGAGGTCACGATCACAACTCCTCTAGGTCTGTCCAGGCCAGGGGGAAGGAGGGTGGGGCGAAGAAGAAGGCGAGAAGACAACTAACATGGAACGTTATGGTAAGAACATAACTTCTATATGTTAAGTTGTCTATCTCGCCTTCATTCTTGCTGGATGGGACCGTCCCTAGCACCTTGTCCCGGTGGCCTAACGGAACAGACTCCTGAGAACAGTGGAACCAAAATTAGCTCTATGCCTAGAAGCTAAATCCAACTTATAATGGGAAACAAAAGTGTGAGGAGTAGCCCAAGTAGCCGCTGCACAAATGGTGTCAATAGGCAGTCTGTCTTGGAAGGCTAGAGAAGTAGCCAAAGCTCTGGTGGAATGGGCTTTAGGCTTATTAGGCAGTTTTGGTGTCTAATCTCATAAACAAGGGTAATCAGAGATGTTAGCCATCTGGATAAAGATACCTTTGAAACTGGAAGTCCCTTTCTGCTTTCCGCATAGGAGACAAACAGCTGATCAGATTTTCTGAATTGTTTCGTCCTGTCCAAGTAGTACCTTAATTGACGATGAACATCCAGACAGTGCAATTTTTGTTCAGACCTATTTGAATACTCCGGGAAAAAGACACGGAGGTCAATGCATTGGTTTAGATTTGATGCTGAAACCACCTTAGGCAAAAAGGACGGGTTAGTTCGTAAGGAAACTCTGTCCTTATGGAACACAAGGTAAGGAGAACGACAACTGAGTGCTTGAAGTTCTGAAATTCTTCTAGCTGATGTGATAGCCACCAGAAAGAGAGTTTTCCATGATAATAACTTTAAGGAACATGAAGCTGCAGGTTCGAAAGGGGAAAGAATCAAAGAAGCAAGAACTAAATTTAGGTCCCAAGGAGAAGGAGGATTTCTTACAGGAGGTCTGAGAAGAAAAACTCCTTTCAAAAAGGCTTTGCAGAGTTTGTGGGACATTAGGGCAGATTCAGAAATACCCACATGGAAATTAGAAATAGCTGCCAATTGAACCTTAAGAGTAGATGGAGATGAACCTGCATGGAAGAGTTCAGCAAGAAAATCAAGGACTAGTTGGATGGAAGCGGTGAAAGGATCTATGTCCTTTCCTTGTGCCCAATATGAAAAGCGTTTCCACTTACTCAAATAAATCTTTCGAGTGGAAGATTTATGGGAAGCTATCAAAATATCTCTAACAGAGTGAGATAATTGAGGAAGCCTGGCTACGGTTGGAAGTGGAGGAACCAAGCAGTGAGGTTCAGAGAGGGAGGGAGCGATGAAACTGACCCGACTGATGGATCAAAAGATCTGGAACTAGGTCCAGATTCCACGGTCGCTCAAAAGAAATCGATGCAGAAAGGGGAACCACACTTGCCGAGGCCAGTAAGGAGCAATGAGGATCAATGAGGCCTTCTGAGCGATAGCTTTCTGTATTACTTGAGAGATCAGTGGGAAAGGGGAAATGCATACAGAAGTCCCCGGGCCAAACTTGGACTAGCGTCCCTGCTGGGTTGGCCTGGTAAAGGGAATAGAGTGAAGTATTCTCTGCACTTGCTGTTTTGGGGAGTAGCAAAAAGATCGCAGCAAGGCTGACCCCACTTGAGAAAAATCTCTCTCGCTACAGAGTCTTTCAGAGACCACTCGTGAGGCATGAGAATAGCTCTGCTCAACTTGTCCGCAATGTGATTGGACTTCCGGGGATGTGCGTTGCTATCAGAAACCGCTGAGAAGAAGTCGCCCATTGCCACAGTCTGAGTGCTTCTCGACACAGGGGGTATGATCTGGTTCCGCCTTGTTTGTTGATGTACCACACTACAGACATATTGTCTGTCTGGATTGCAATCGTTCCCAAAGGAAGAGAGTCTTGAAGGGCTTGCAACGCTAAAAGCACTGCTCTCATCTCCAGAACATTTATGTGCAAGTGGCATTCGTTTGGTTGCCATGTGCCCTGGACTGTCCTGCCCTGATAATGCCCCCCCCACCCGATCAGGGAGGCATCCGTTGTCAGAGTAGCAACCGGAGGAGGTGGAACAAATGGTCTTCCCGACAGGAGCTGGGGAAGACATCCACCACATGAGATGCTTTTGCACGCTTGCGTGATCATAATGGTGTGAGACATTGGAAGTTCCTGGTACGACCATTGAGAAAAAGCATCCACTGAAGGATCCGCATGTGGTATCTGGCCAATGGGAGGAGAGGTATGGCGCTGCCATGATTCCCAACACCTTTAGAACTAACCTGGCTTTGGCTCTGTTGTTGTTGAGAAGAAGTGACACCAATTTGTGAATGTCTGATATCCTTTGGTTCGTTAGCGTTGCAGACATGTTTATAGTATCTAAATTTGCGCCTATGTAGGTAATAGTACGACAAGGCGACAAAACAGACTTTTCGCAATTTATTGAGATACCCAGTTTTGACAGGCGAAAAGTGTAATCTCTGGCCATCAGAAGGAGATGCTTGGTGGGAGCTGTGAGGAGCCAGTCGTCCAAATATGGAAACACCTGGAATCCTTGTCGTCTCAGGTGAGAAGCTACCACTGCCATGCATTTGGTAAACACCCGGGGGGCAGTGGTGAGACCAAAGGGCAGGGCCCTGAATTGAAAATGACTGGTTCCCAGCCTGAAGCGGAGGAATCTTCTGGAGCGTCTGTTCATTTTTATGTGATAGTACGAGTCCTGAAGGTCTATAGAACACATCCAGTTTCCTTTTCCCAATAGGGGAAGAATGGATTGCAGCGTGACCATCCGAAATCTTGTTTTCTTGACCGATCTGTTCAAGATACTGAGATCCAAAATTGGTCTCCAGTCCCCTGTTTTCTTTGGAACTAAAAAGAACCTTGAGTAGATTCCGGATCCTAGTTGGTCTGCTGGCACTGGCTGAATAGCTCTTTTTGCAAGCAGTTTTGAAATTTCCAAAGCTGCTATATCCCTTTGAGCG
The DNA here is from genome assembly GCF_019279795.1 of Protopterus annectens. Lineage (NCBI taxonomy): Eukaryota > Metazoa > Chordata > Ceratodontiformes > Protopteridae > Protopterus > Protopterus annectens. Next base: position 1,836,050,184 of record NC_056741.1, read on the forward strand.
GGTGGAACATCTGGAAGGGATTTTTTTGACTGATTTGGAAGACGAAGAAAGGGAATAGAATAACCTTCGGAAATGATGGACTGTACCCATTTGTCTTGTGTCAAGGATAGCCAGGCTTCTGGGTACAGTGACAATCTTCCCCCGACTGCCTCCGAAGATGGGCAGTCGGGCAACACCTCAGGGATGCTGAAAGGGCTTATCGGAGGACGTTTCTCGATTGCCCTGGTTCTGCGGACCCCCTCTGCCTCTAGGGCGACGTCTACCATTGTTGTTCCCCCCTCTGCCTCTGGCGGGGAACCGACTCTGTGCGTCAGGCGAAGTCCCTTGAGATTGTTTACGGAACCACATCTTTTCCCCTTCTGGCCTTTGGGGTAAGGCCTAGAAGGAGTAGAAAACCGGACTCCGACGGCAGAAAGGGTCTTGCCATCAGTCTCGCACCTAGTCAGGGTCTCTTTCACTTGTGGACCAAAAAGAGATGATCCATCAAAAGGGGAGTTCGTGAAAGACGTCTTGAAAGGTTCCGCAAAATTGCATAGCCGCATCCAGGCGTGCCTACGTAAGGCTACCCCTGTTCCTCGGCTCTGCTCGCTCCATCGGCCGCATGAGAGGAGGCGCATGGAGGAGTTGGAAATAGAATTAAGGATAGCCAGTTGCGTGTTCATTTTCTCTTGGAAACCCGCAGTTGTAGGGTCCTTCAGCATTTCACTCGCTTCTTTGATCAAGTCCCTTTGAAGACGAGTGAAATGGCACAGGTAATTCAGCGAACGGATAGTAAATGTCGCTGAGGAGAACATCCGCTTGCCGTACCTATCCATGGACCTAGATTCCTTGTTAGGTGGATGGACAGGCACTGAAGGATCGGCCAGTTCCTTCTTTGTGGCGGCAGCTACCACCATAGCATCCACAGAGACTCCTTTTGATAAAAATTCCTTGTCTGATGGAGCTGTGATGAATTTGGAGGGTCTCCTGGGAGTGGGGTCCACTGAATCAGGAGCCGTCCATGCCTTTTTAGCAACCACCTGCATGAGGGGGTCGAAGGGGGGGGGACACCCAGGAGGTGGAAGGACGAGAGCCAAACGCCTCAAGATACACAGATTCGTCCTCCGAAGGGTTGAGGGCTGGCCAATTTCCCCTCTGTTTAAGGATCTCCAGAATGTCTGCAAATGAGACATCTTCAGAAGGGGAACGGGGAACCCTCAGAATCATCCAGATCTGTGTCCGGCGTGATAGACTCAGGTGAGTCAATGTGCTTCCTCTTGCACTTCCTCTTCCGAGGGGCTCTTCTGCCAAATCAGGAGAGGCCTCGAAGAGGATGAAATCCCAAAGGGAGCTCCTGAGGAGTTGGCTCTCTGCGGTCCGGGATGAGGGAGTGAGTCGACTTACCCTGAGGCAGCATAGAGGGAGGGGCTGACGGAGCCGACTGTGGAGTAGAGCCAGGCTCTAACACACTCCGCATGACCTCGAATGCACCCCTGTCAGGCAAAGCCAGAGGTCCCGCTCCGAGGAGCTAAGGACCCCTCGGCACCGACAGTGATGGCTCCGAGGCCGATGTCGGAGCCGAACTCACCAGCGCCCGAAGCACCGAGAGGAGAGGGGGTCGGACAAGGGTCCGATGCCACTCACCCCTCGGAGCCGACGAGGAAGCCCGCGCCGAGATTCCTCCATGGAAGAAAGCGGAGCCGGCGGAGCTGAAGACAATTGTCTCGGCTCCGAGGTGACCACAGTCTCGGTTCCGACGACCCGGCTCCGAACTCAAGAGAGTCGAAGGAGGAAAAGTTGATGGACGGGGCAGGCACCGACTGATGAGTCGGGCTCTGAAGCATCTGGGCTAGTGCCTCAGACTTGAGTAGTCGACTCACCACCCTCTGAAGGTCATGATCGGACAGCCTCGATGACCTAGAGGAATGAGACCTTTGGCTCCGTTCAGACAGCAGGGAGATCCTGGAGCCGAATGAATGGAGCCAAGAGAAGGTGACCTAGACCTCTTTCTGGTTGTCGGCTCCGAAGATCTTGTCGGAGCCGACACGGTACTCGATAACCTCGGCTCCGGCCGGAGCCGAGAAGCCACAGAAACTGTGGACTGAGTCTTATCGGCTCCAGCCGGAGCCGATAAAGGCAAAGGTTGAACAACCTGAGGTCTCGGCTCAGAAGCCGGAGCCGAAGACCTCGATGCCTTGGAGGGCTTCCCTGTTGAGACAGACAGGGAATCCTCAGGCTTCAACAAGCCTCTCAATATAAGCTTGTTTTTTCTTTCCTGCAGGACCCTGGGGCTGAAGCCATGGCAGACAGCACAGGAGTCCTGCAGGTGCAAAGGCCCCAGACAATAGACACAAGAAGTGTGAGCGTCTGTCAGAGACATTTTCTGACAGCACGCATCACACTTCTTGAATCGAGACCTTTGCTTCTTTAGACATAGCCTAACTGGTGAACACAAACACACACCCAAACACACCAGTTATACCCTGTCAAAATTACAAACTTTAGTAAAAATACTAAAAATAAAGTACAATAAACAGTAGTACACTACACAGACACTCCCTAGGGAAGGGAAGGCCTAAGGCCCAAGGGAAGAACTAAAAGTTCTTTTAACAAGAAAAGGGAAAAAATTAGGTTCGGGGATAGAGTTCAATGAACTACACTAATTTAAGAATAATTAAACTAAAAAAGGGGTAAAAGAGTAACTTTTTATAGAAAAAGCTAAAACTCACCAGGAACCGGTAGAATAACCAACCTCGAAGCTGTAGCGGCAAACGAGATCTGAGGTAACTATCGCCTAGCATTGTGGGATATAAGGGGAGCCTCGAGCCGGTGGAACCAACTCTCGAGCTTTAGAGTGGCCGAGTCGGAGCCGAGGTCGGCTCCGAACCCATCCAGCAAGAATGAAGGCGAGATAGACAACTTAACATCTTAGTTTTGTTTGGATCTGAGGTAGTCAGCCCTGATATTTTTTGTCTCGTCTCACATGGCTCTGCCAAAACACTAAACAATTTTAGATCCTTGAAGCTGACATACTTAGAGGGGGTTTAAGCCCCAGATGTATGAGATGACATGGGTAGAAGGGCTTTCAATTTGAGTTTATTGCATCTGTCTAACAAGGTCGTCAGATTAAAAGACACACATCTCGCACTCAACATTTAAGTACCCTAGTCCTAAACAACAGATGCACTTCTTGTGGGTATCTGAATTAGGGATTTTATTCCCACAAGATGTGCATCTCTTGAAGACTGTAGGTTTATTGGACATTATTTCGTCTAAGTTGAAAAAGTAAACTAACCACTTTCTACAAAACACACACACATACGACCAAAAAAAAACAGCAATGACTGTATCTCTAAAACTGTTAGACAGCAAATAATATAAGCAAAGTTAGTATGTATATATGTATATATATATATATATATATATATATATATATATATATATATACATATATATATATATATATATATATATATATATATATATACATATATGTATATATATATATATATATATATATATATATATATATATATAGGCTAGATACCAACAAAAAGGTAGAAGGCAGGAAAAAAGGAGCAGCAGTCACTAATGCCTGTGAAAAACAAGATAATACATTCATAAGTTCAAAAGTGTTTACTAGGCTAATGAGCAGAAGGGCCTTTTTAAGCCTAGCCATGCATCCCTAATCTCTGTAAGTTCCAATACCCTTGATAAGTGTAAGCATTGGCCTGGAAGATGAACCATTTACAGGTTGCCTGTGTCCCATTAGAGCCATAGGTGCCGAAAACAGGGATGAATTTCCAGTTTCCAATCCAACTGTCCAAGTTGCACTTGAATTGGATTAGGGAGGAACTCTGCTTCACATTGATGGGGAGCCTCTCCCATAGACGGGGTAGTCTCTGGGATACATGCCTATCTCTCCAGCAGGTCCTTTTTACATCATAGGCAAGGTTTAAGTCTTTAGAATAAGTAATTCTGGTGCTGTTTGTTTTGTGGATATGCAAGAGGTTCACCAGAGTGGGGTCTGACAATGCCCTGTATGCCAGGCATAGATATCCCCCTCAAAAGCACGTAGGAGAGAGAATACAAGGATGGGGCCTTGAGGTGGTCTCCACAGGACATTTTACTTATGCCCTGTGTTCTTTTAGTGAGGAACCTCTGTGGACGTTTCAATTGTTGGATATACCTGGATAGGTATAAACCAAAGGTAAGCATTGTACTCAATGATAGGTCTGATGAATGCCGAGGCTTCCTTGGATTTAGATGCCATACTTTTATTTATAAGTTGTGCAACATAGAATGATTTTCTCACCATTGTAGACACGTGATTCTCAAAGGCTAGATTACTATCTATGTGCGCCCCTAAGTCTCTGACTACTGGGTCAGCTCTAAAGGTTGTGTTGCAGTGGCGTAACTACGCGAGGCAAAGTGAGGCAATTGCCTCAGGGCACCAAGCGGCAAGGGGCGCTTTTGCAGGGGCCATACCTCTTTAATTTCCGAATTTCTTGTTTCTTTTTTTTTTTTTTAAATAACTCCCTATGTCATCACGCGCATGCCGTGTGTGATGACGTCAGCTTCTACAGAACGGTATGTGTGTGCAGAGCGCAAAATTTATTCCCATATCTTCTCTCCTCCTCCAGGTAAAATATAAACAGTAAACCTATATGACAAACTGCTGCAGCTTTAATTATTTAAGCTGCAGGCTACGTTTTTATGATTACTGTGCTTTTGTTTCAGTTTCCATATTTAACGGCTGTAGACACTAGGCAGGTAACGGTTACATTTGATTATGCGAAACTGTGCTTTCATTTACATTTTCATTGCAGGTAGAAGAGCTTGACTTATTTAACAGAGTCAGAGAAAGTGTGCTTGTTTTGCTTTAACAGTTGCAGGTCTACAGGAGAAAATATGCTTTCAGTGTACATATTGTATTTTTTGTATGTTCTTCCTAAAAAATGTGTGTTTTTCTTGCAGATCATTGAGAATGAAAGTTACGAAATCACTACAGGCGCTTTAGTTTTATTAAATGTTTCCTTAAAAATCATGCTAATGGCTGAAACCTGTTATTTTAGGAACTTTATAAGTTTATATGACAGGAACAATGGTTAAAATCTTCCCGATTATGGACCTTTGTCCTCATTTACGGTTGTCATTGTTTTCAAATGTGTAAAGGGGAGATTTTTTGTAGAAATGGGAGATTTTGCAGTACAAACCATACCCACTGCCATTGCAAAAGACAGAGCTTCACTTTTTGTAGATTAGTACTAAGCTAACTGCCCTTGCGGGCTTTTGCAAGCCTAGCCAATTATCCCTTGCGAGACTCAAATCCTGCACCTAGTGTTTGTAAGGCAAACACCTTAAGCAATAGGCCACCCTCCCTACTGTTGCATATAACATTTAGGTTTCAGATACAAAATAATTATCTTATTCAATTTTTAAATGAAAACTCAGAAACTATTTTTTGCTCTAAAATCTAAAGCATGACAAAAGGGCTGATGTATGGGACGAACTGATTATTTCTCAAAGACAGGAGCTGTTTACCTTCATACATGTCTAATGGCCAGATTTTCACAGAACGTATGGATCTTTGCTTCATATTTTGGGTCTCTTCCTTAACTTTTGTGGTTTTCTAGAAAAATCATTAAAATAATGACAGGCTTTTAAGTTTCAGTTTTCATAGCCTTCAGAACATGTATGCCAATGCAAAACTTGCTATAATGGCAACTTTCCAAGTTTATATGACCAATAACTAAAGTCTGTTCGCATTTTTGGCCTATACCCCGTCATTATTCTTGGTGCAGTCCAGATGTCATGTGCTAAGAGGTTGAGAAGTAAGTTTATCAAGCTTAACACTGTTACCTTATTTACTTAAAATGCCTGTTCGCTAAAGTCTTGAACGTGTTTTACAAAATGGAATTCCCAGAACAAAGTTAATTTAGATAGAATAGAACTTTGCCGAACTACCACTTCTCAGTATCGCACAGATTTGGACGCGCTTTCCGATACTGACTGGCAAGATTGGCAAAGCCGAAACACAGAAGCACTTCCAGTCCGAGTTATAAAGTAATTACTATGTATTTATGCGACTCTGCATGTTAGAGGTATGCAAGTCTAGGAATTTTGTAAAAAGTCACCTTTGGCTAACTCAAGACAGCTTCTTAGCTCCACGATCAGAGAAAATACAGCAATAATGTACAATTGGGGACCCTTTGTGCTACTAACCTGAAAAGTTGACATACCACTGAAATGTGAATTAGAATGCATTTTCTGATGAAGAAATTTATAACTGCAATTATTGTCATTAGTTATTAAGTGCAATCCACAGTGGATACATCTCAATTGTCAATGATTTTCAGGGATGTCCCTGATTTGGACTCACATTCTAGCTCTGTCCTGCTTAATTCCTCCTAATATAGGTGGATTTTGAGGAAAATGTGGTGAATTACACATTATTAATAATGACAATAACTAGAGTTATAGATTTGTTTTACGTTAAAAACATATGAATTCACATTCTTTCATTTTGCCAATATCATAAGTTAATAGTATTAATATTTTTAAAGTGTTCTTGATTGACCCTAATTATTTCTGGATTTTTCCTTTGATTGTGTTGAGATTTAACCCTGGTTTGCTGACCTAATTCTGTTGAGATTTCTCCTTGATTCATTGAGAGCTTTGCACCTTTTCTCCTGAAAGCACTAGTTTTAGGTATAATTAGGAAGGACAGGACAACATTTTGCGTCAAAATCATACAGTTGAGCAGGGAGCTTAGCACCCATTAAAAGTGCAGAACCATCTGGAGTCAGCAATGACAAATGGGGGGGGTGGGGCATGACTCAGTCTCTTATGTCCAGAATCAGGGACAAATCCAATAATAATTCAATTAAAATGTACTATTAACTTGAAAAATTGACAGAATGGGAATTAACATGCATTCTCTGAAGTAAAAATAGAAGTTATGTTCTTACCATAACGTTCCATGTTAGTTGTCTTCTTCTCGCCTTCTTCTTGCTGGATGGGTTCGGAGCCGACCTCGGCCCGACTGCCACTCTAAAAGCTCGAGAGTTGGTTCCACCGGCTCGAGGCTCCCCTTATATCCCACAATGCTAGGCGAGAGTTACCTCAGATCTCGTTTGTAAGCTAACCCAGCTTATATCAATAACAGTATAACTGTAAAAAGAATCCACCTCTAACAGCAGGAAGAAAAGGGTGACCTACATCCTGAAATAAGAAAATATGCACAATAGCATATGACTAAGAAAGAGGTGGTAGAAAGAGAGGTCACGATCACAACTCCTCTAGGTCTGTCCAGGCCAGGGGGAAGGAGGGTGGGAAGAAGAAGGCGAAGAAGACAACTAACATGGAACGTTATGGTAAGAACATAACTTCTATATGTTAAGTTGTCTATCTCGCCTTCATTCTTGCTGGATGGGACCGCGTCCCTAGCACCTTGTCCCGGGTGGCCTAACGGAACAGACTCCTGAGAACAGTGGAACCAAAATTAGCTCTATGCCTAGAAGCTAAATCCAACTTATAATGGGAAATAAAAGTGTGAGGAGTAGCCCAAGTAGCCGCTGCACAAATGGTGTCAATAGGCAGTCTGTCTTGGAAGGCTAAAGAAGTAGCCAAAGCTCTGGTGGAATGGGCTTTAGGTTTATTAGGCAGTTTTGGTGTCTAATCTCATAAACAAGGGTAATCAGAGATGTTAGCCATCTGGATAATGATACCTTTGAAACTGGAAGTCCTTTTCTGCTTTCCGCATAGGAGACAAACAGCTGATCAGATTTTCTGAATTGTTTCGTCCTGTCCAAGTAGTACCTTAATTGACGATGAACATCCAGGCAGTGTAATTTTGTTCAGACCTATTTGAATATTCTGGGAAAAAGACAGGGAGGTCAATGCTTTGGTTTAGATTTGATGTTGAAACCACCTTAGGCAAAAGGACGGGTTAGTTCGAAGGAAACTCTGTCCTTATGGAACAAAAGATAAGGAGAACGACAACTGAGTGCTTGAAGTTCTGAAATTCTTCTAGCTGATGTGATAGCCACCAGAAAGAGAGTTTTCCATGATAATAATTTCAAGGAACATGAAGCTGCAGGTTCGAAAGGGGAAAGAATCAAAGAAGCAAGAACTAAATTTAGGTCCCTAGGAGAAGGAGGATTTCTTATAGGAGGTCTGAGAAGAAAAACTCCTTTCAAAAAGGCTTTGCAAAGTTTGTGGGACATTAGGGCAGATTCAGAAATGCCCACATGAAAATTAGAAATAGCTGCCAATTGAACCTTAAGAGTAGATGGAGATGAACCTGCATGGAAGAGTTCAGCTAGAAAATCAAGGACTAGTTGGATGGAAGCGGTGAAAGGATCTATGTCCTTTCCTTGTGCCCAATATGAGAAGCGTTTCCACTTACTCAAATAAATCTTTCGAGTGGAAGATTTATGGGAAGCTATCAATATATCTCTAACCGAGTGAGATAATTGAGGAAGCCTGGCTACGGTTGGAACTGGAGGAACCAAGCAGTGAGGTTCAGAGAAGGCAGGGAGCGATGAAACTGACCCGACTGGTGGATCAAAAGATCTGGAACTAGATCCAGATGCCACGGTCGCTCCAAGAGAAAACGATGTAGAAAGGGGAACCACACTTGTCGAGGCCAGTAAGGAGCAATGAGGATCAATGAGGCCTTCTGAGCGATAGCTTTCTGTATTACTTGAGAGATCAGAGGGAAAGGAGGAAATGCATACAGAAGTCCCCGGGGCCAAACTTGGACTAGAGCGTCTCTGCTGGGTTGGCCTGGTAAAGGGAACAGAGTGAAGTATTCTCTGCACTTGCTGTTTTGGGGAGTAGCAAAAAGATCGCAGCAAGGCTGACCCCACTTGAGAAATATCTCTCTCACTACAGAGTCTTTCAGAGACCACTCGTGAGGCATGAGTATAGCTCTGCTCAACTTGTCCGCAATGTGATTGGACTTCCCGGCGATGTGCGTTGCTATCAGAAAATGCTGAGAAGAAATCGCCCATTGCCACAGTCTGAGTGCTTCTCGACACAGGGGGTATGATCTGGTTCCGCCTTGTTTGTTGATGTACCACACTACAGACATATTGTCTGTCTGGATTGCAATCGTTCCCAAGGGAAGAGAGTCTTGAAGGGCTTGCAACGCTAAAAGCACTGCTCTCATCTCCAGAACGTTTATGTGCAAGTGGCATTCGTTTGGTTGCCATGTGCCCTGGACTGTCCTGCCCTGATAATGCCCCCACCCGATCAGGAGGCATCCGTTGTCAGAGTAGCAACCGGAGGAGGTGGAACAAATGGTCTTCCGACAGGAGCTGGGGGAAGACATCCACCACAGGAGATGCTTTTGCACGCTATGATCATAATGGTGTGAGACATTGGAAGTTCCTGGTATGACCATTGAGAAAAAGCATCCACTGAAGGATCCGCATGTGGTATCTGGCCAATGGGAGGAGAGGTATGGCGCTGCCATGATTCCCAACACCTTTAGAACTAACCTGGCTTTGGCTCTGTTGTTGTTGAGAAGAAGTGACACCAATTTGTGAATGTCTGATATCCTTTGGTTCGTTTGCAGACATGTTTATAGTATCTAAATTTGCGCCTATGTAGGTAATAGTACGACAAGGCGACAAAACAGACTTTTCGCAATTTATTGAAATACCCAGTTTTTGACAAACGCGAAAAGTATAATCTCTGGCCATCAGAAGGAGATGCTTGGTGGGAGCTGTGAGAAGCCAGTCGTCCAAATATGGAAACACCTGGAATCCTTGTCGTCTCAGGTGAGAAGCTACCACTGCCATGCATTTGGTAAACACCCAGGGGGCAGTGGTGAGACCAAAGGGCAGGGCCCTGAATTGAAAATGACTGGTTCCCAGCCTGAAGCGGAGAAATCTTCTGGAGCGCCTGTTCATTTTTATGTGATAGTACGCATCCTGAAGGTCTATAGAGCACATCCAGTTTCCTTTCCCCAATAGGGGAAGAATGGATTGCAGCGTGACCATCCGAAATCTTGTTTTCTTGACTGATCTGTTCAAGATACTGAGATCCAAAATTGGTCTCCAGTCCCCTGTTTTCTTTGGAACTAAAAAGAACCTTGAGTAGATTCCGGATCCTTGTTGGTCTGCTGACACTGGCTGAATTGCTCTTTTTGCAAGCAGTTTTGAAATTTCCAAAGCTGCTATATCCCTTTGAGCGGGTGGAACATCTGGAAGGGATTTTTTTGACTGATTTGGAAAACGAAGAAAGGGGATAGAATAGCCTTCGGAAATGATGGACTGTACCCATTTGTCTTGAGTCAGGGATAGCCAGGCTTCTGGGTATAGTGACAATCTTCCCCCGACTGCCTCCGAAGATGGGCAGTCGGGCAACACCTCAGGGATGCTGAAAGGGCTTGTCAGGAAAGGCTTCCCGATTGCCCTGGTTCTGCGGACCCCCTGCCCCTAGGGCGGCGTCTACCATTGTTATTCCCACCTCTGCCTCTGGTAGGAAAACGACTCTGTCGTCAGGCGAAGTCCCTTGAGATTGTTTACGGAACCACATCTTCCCACCCTTCTGGCCTTTGGGGTAAGGCCTAGAAGGAGTCGAAAACGGACTCCGACGGCAGAAAGGGTCTTGCCACCAGTCTCGCACCTAGTCAGGGTTTCCTTCACTTGAGGACGCAACACAGATGATCCACCAAAAGGGGAGTTCGTGAAAGACGCCTTGAAAGGTTCCAAAGTTGCATAGCCGCATCCAGGCGTGCCTACGTAAGGCTACCCCTGTTCCTGCGGCTCTGCTCGCTCCATCGGCCGCATAAGAGAGGAGGCATGGAGGAGTTGGAAATGGAATTAAGGATAGCCAGCTGCGTGTTCATTTTCTCTTGAAACCCGCAGCTGTAGGGTCCTTCAACATTTCACTCGCTTCCTTGATCAAGTCCCTTTGAAGACGAGTGAAATGGCACAGGTAATTCAGCGAACGATAGTAAATGTCGCTGAGGAGAACATCCGCTTCCTGCACCTATCCATGGACCTAGATTCCTTGTTAGGTGGATGGACAGGCACTGAAGGATCAGCCAGTTCCTTCTTTGTGGCGGCAGCTACCACCATAGCATCCACAGAAACTCCTTTTGATAAAAATTGCTTGTCTGATGGAGCTGTGATGAATTTGGAGGGTCTCCTGGGAGTGGGGTCCACTGAATCAGGAGCCGTCCATGCCTTCTTAGCAACCACCTGCATGAGGGGGTCAAGGTGGACACCCAGGAGGTGGAAGGACGAGAGCCAAACGCCTCAAGATACACAGATTCGTCCTCCGAAGGGTTGAGGGCTGGCCAATTTCCCCTCTGTTTAAGGATCTCCAGAATGTCTGCAAATGAGACATCTTCAGAAGGGGAACGGGGGGAACCCTCAGAATCATCCAGATCTGTGTCCGACGTGATAGACTCAGGTGAGTCAATGTGCTTCCTCTTGCACTTCCTCTTCCGAGGGGCTCTTCTGCCAAATCAGGAGAGGCCTCGGAAGAGGATGAAATCCCCAAAGGGGCTCCTGAGGAGCTGGCTCTCTGCGGTCCGGGATGAGGGAGTGTCGACTTACCCTGAGGCAGCATAGAGGGAGGGGCTGACGGAGCCGACTGTGGAGTAGAGCCAGGCTCTAACACACTCCGCATGACCTCGAATGCACCCCTGTCAGGCAGAGCCAGAGGTCCCCGCTCCGAGGAGCTAAGGACCCCCCTCGGCACCGACAGTGATGGCTCCGAGGCCGATGTCGGAGCCGAACTCACGAGCGCTCAAGCACCGAGAGGGAGAGGGCGGTCTGACAAGGTTCCGTTGCCAGTCACCCCTCGAGCCGACGAGGAGGCCCGGCGCCGAGATTCCTCCACGGAAGAAAACGGAGCCGACGATGGAGCCGAAGACAATTGTCTCGGCCCGGTGACCACAGTCTCGGTTCCGACACGACCCGGCTCCGAACTCAAAAGAGTCGAAGGAGGAAAGAGTTGATGGACGGGGCAGGCACCGCTGATGAGTCGGGCTCTGAAGCATCTGGGCTAGTGCCTCGGACTTAAGTAGTCGACTCACCACCCTCTGAAGGTCATGATCGGAAAGCCTCGATGACCTAGAGGAATGAGACCTTTGGCTCCGTTCAGACAGCAGGGGAGATCCTGGAGCCGAATGAACGGAGCCAAGAGAAGGTGACCTAGACCTCTTTCTGGTTGTCGGCTCAAGATCTTGTCGGAGCCGACACGGTACCTCGATAACCTCGGCTCCGCCGAGCCGAGGAAGCCACAGAAACTGTGGACTGAGTCTTATCGGCTCCAGCCGAGCCGATAAAGGCAATGGTTGAACAACCTGAGGTCTCGGCTCAGAAGCCGGAGCCGAAGACCTCGATGCCTTAGAGGGCTTCCCTGTTGAAACTAACAGGGAATCCTCTGGCTTTAACAAGCCTCTGAGAATCAGCCTGTTTTTTCTCTCCTGCAGGACCCTGGGGCTGAAGCCATGGCACACAGCACAGGAATCCTGCAGGTGCAAAGGCCCTAGACAATAGACACAAGAAGTGTGAGCGTCTGTCAGAGACATTTTCTGACAGCACGCATCACACTTCTTGAATCCAGAGACCTTTGCTTCCTTTGACATTTCCCTAACTGACAGGTGTACACGAACACACACCCAAACACACAGTTATACCCTGTCAGAAAAAATTATTAATACTAAAAATAATAACAAATTTAGTAAAATACTAATAATTAAGCACAAAAAAGTTAAAGTAAACTACACAAACACACCCTAGGGAAGGGAAGGCCAAAGGCCCAAGGGAAGAACCAACGGTTCTTTTAATAAGAAAATGGGGAAAAAATAGGGGAAAAAAAGAGTAACTTTTTGAATAAAAAGCTAACACTCACCAGGAACCGGTAGAAGCAACCAACCTCGAAGCTGTAGCGGCAAACGAGATCTGAGGTAACTCTCGCCTAGCATTGTGGGATATAGGGGAGCCTCGAGCCGGTGGAACCAACTCTCGAGCTTTTAGAGTGGCCGAGTCGGAGCCGAGGTCGGCTCTGAACCCATCCAGCAAGAATGAAGGCGAGATAGACAACTTAACATCACTATTTATTTATTCATCAAGTATAATTCATCACCTTTTGCTCCCAAAATTGTCCGTTTTAGAAGAGACAGAACAACATCTTGAGCCAAAATCAGGGGCATCCCTAAAAATCAGGGATAGTTTTCAGGTAATGCAAAACAATGTCAAAAATAATGTTGTGAGGGTACAGAAGCCCAAAATCAGGAACAGTTTTTAAATATTCCTCCTATAGACATGGAAATTTGGCTTCCACTATGAATGGATGAAAGTGAATATATCAAGGGTCGGAATCCCCAAATCACATTCAGTGAAAAAATCCTACTGAAAGCTACTTAAGTTTTTTTTTTTTTTTTTTTTTTGCAGGGGGCCAAGTCCCCCTCTTCAACTTCCAATGTGGGGGCAATCCCCCAAACTTACATGTTTACAAACTCCATGGCTGCACCAAATTAAATAAGGGGGTATTCTAACTGATTGTGAATTGTGTACTTAAGTAAATGTCATGGGTTGTGAACTCTGATCAGCGGTGACTGGAACCTAAGGCAATTGAAGCTTGAGCATTCAACCCTTGTCCACCAATAGGTTACCCAGAAAGTTGCTAGGATAGATTTTGCATTAACATGTATTTTCTGAAGGATATGAAGTCTGAATCTCAAACATCTGTCACAGTTTAATGACTTCAGTAATTAATGATTTTACAGAAAACCACAAATTTTATGAAGCAGAAATAAAACCGTGAGGCAAAAATGTGGATAGTCTGCAAAATTCTGAAAAGTTGTGAGGAACAATGGATGTAATAAATGTAACATACTCAGTGCTTAACCTTTCATTATGAAATTTTCTTGAAATGGCAAGAGGATAATAAACTACAAAATTAACATTAGCTTCTTAGGGGTGGCATTGCAGGTCTACCCTGAATTTCACTCCATTACATTAGTTTGCAAATACTTGACATATTTGTAATATAGCAAACAAAGAAAAAGCCGATAAATGGGCAGTAAAGGTTTGGTGTATCAAACGCAGACAAAACCAAACTAAAAAATGTACACCAAAAACTAAGCATGGCTGAGATGATACAAGCAAAATAATTTATTCTAAAGTAAGCGCTTTCACGCTCAGAAACAAGCACTTCATCACATAAGATGAACTACAGAATAAAACCATTAAATAGTAGAACTCATTAAGTTCTAAATCATTACACAATTAATGTGGCAGTTTACGATCCTTCAGTAGAGGTTTTAAAGGATATGACCATTCAGGTCTAGAAACGTATGTGCCTATAAGGTAATGATCCATTTACTCTCAGACTTCTCCTCCTTATTATTTAAGTCACCTCCTCTAATGCTACTCTTCAAATTTTGCAATAATAAAATACTAAAACTATGATCTTTAGACTTTGCCACACGTCTGTATAAAACACTGGTGACATCTTTATTCCTAATATAACTAACAAGTTCCAAAAGATATCCCCTCAAAGACCTACAGGTCTTCCCCACATAAAAACATTTATTACACAAAGCCAAATAGACAAGGTTACTCCCCCAGCATGTAGATGGATTGCTGTGCTGATGCTATACTCTGTTGTACCTTTAAATGGGGTGGATGCTGCCGTCCTGAGAATGTTCTCTTTGGCAGAGATACCTAGTAACTATGAATGAACCTGTTATCAGTTTGCCATCCATTACCTATTGTAATATTACTAGGCTAGCTTATTTTTTTGTATGCAACATAGGCAATTTATATCTCAAGGGAACAGGCACTTTATTTGTAGATGAAACAATGAAATAGTAAGTTGTTAGCTAGCAGCAACCTCTTTATTAGTTACAGATCTTACATATTTCTTTAATGTGGAATTATTTAGATGACTGGAGGTACAATTCACATTCTGGTATCTATATAATGTACTGTTTTATAATTGGTTTTTTTTTTTTACTTTTTGCTGAAATAGCACGTCTCCAGATTTCAGTGTTTTATGCCACTGTCATAGGTCAAGCGAACGTGACTATATGTGATTTATTTGGCTTCGGTCATCTCGATGGCTTGGGTTCCCGGGGGGGGGGGGATGTTGGGGCGCCTAGGAAAAGTTTGCCTCAGGGCGCTTCTAACATAGTTACGCCACTGTTGTGTTGTCAATATGTTAGTTACCAGGGATGGATGACTTCCCAAAGGATACTATGATGGATTTCTTGGCATTTAATTTTAATCCATGGCTTTGACTCCAGATGTTTGTCTGTGTCAGCCACTCCTGGAGAACATTTGTGTCAGTATGAGATTCAATGACAGCTCCTAATTTGCAATCATCTGCAAATTTAGTCAGCCAGAGACCACTGACATTGGCCTTGACTTCTGAGATGTAAATGCCAAAAAAGAACGGTCCAAAGACTGATCTCTGAGGGACACCACTTGTGACTGGTCTCTTTGTAGAGGTGGATGCCCCAGTTCTAAGTTTCGGGGTCCTGTCTGTGAGCTAGTTGGCTATCCACTGGGTGACATATAGGTTTGTACCTAACCTCTTGAGTTTGTCAACAATGCCAGTGTGGGGTATTGTGTCAAATGCCTTGGCCAGGTCAAGGTAGGCAGTGTGAATGATTTTGCCCTCATCCGTTGTTTTGGTGACCTTCTCAAAGATGTCCACCAGGTTGAGTAGGCATGATCTGCCCTTGACTAAACAAACTGGATTTGGTCCAGTGTCTGCAGGTTTACCATATCTCTGTTGATCGTCTCCATCATAATTATTTCCATGGCTTTACATACAAGACTAGTGAGATTTATGGGTCTGTAGTTTCCAGGGTCTGTAGATGGCCCACTTTGTGCAGAAGGAATGACTGTTACCTTTCTTCATTCATGAGGCACAACGTCTGTTTGGAAGCTACAGTTAAGTAGTACTTCCAGAGATCTTGACAGTTCATGTTTCATTCTATTTAGAAGGGATCCTGGGATATTGTCTGGGCCCACTGAGGCAGTGTTCTTAGTCTTAGAGACAGCATTAAGGATCTGTTCCTTGGTGAGAGTAGGGGGAGCTGTATTTGATGATATTTCCTGAGGGAAGGTTGAGGGGGAGAGAGCGGTAAAGTTGGAGCTGAATTTATTTGTCAGGAGGTTTGCTATATTTTCTGGCTCAGTATAGGTGGCTCCATTTACAGTAAGTTCTGCACACAATTGTGTATTACCTTTGAGGTTGTGGACATAGCTAAAGAATACTTTGTGGTTGTCCTTGGCCTGGGAGGCCAAACTTACCTCAAATTTGGCTTTGATAGAGTTTATTTGTCCTCAGAGTTGTTTGTTTAGTTTGATAAGAGTGCTTTTATCCTGCTAGGTGCTGCACTTCCTATTTTTTGCCATAGGATAATGATAAGTTTTGAAAAAGTAAAAACTTAGCTGAACACAAGTCTTTGAGATTCCCACTCGAGACTCAAGAATCCACGTCTGGATGCACTGCAGGCAAATTAGATCTGAGCAGTAAGGGAAGGTATGTTGCATTATGGGAAGAGGGAGTAGCTCGAGACTTGGATCCATACATCTTGGAAATGTGGCAGAATCGGATCTGATGTTGGATCTGAAGACCCATCAGTCAGGAAAAATGAAAAGGACAACATCAGATCTTTCATTGGGGAATATTAATTATAGGTGGGGACTGAAACTTGATTTGCAACAATGCAGATGTAACTGGGGGACCTAGAAGGGAAAATATAGCAAAGGATAGTAGATTTCTGAAGAAATTTACGAAAACATTTGACATGGAAGACTTAAATTCAATAGTAGAAACTTAGGGAGAATTTGCATATCATTCCCCAAGGTACAATAACTGGGCTAGACTAGGCCGAAATATTTCACAGGAACATGCGCATTTAATTGAAAGCTTCAACACATCCAATAACTACTTAAGATCATGTACCAATAAGAACTACAATCAAATGGAGGGTAATGAACTAAAAAGTGAGACACTAGTACTTAACCACCTTTCTATTTAAAACAGGGGAATTTAAGGAATGAGTAGTGAAAATTGTTCGAGACTTGTTAGGAAGACAGAAATTTCTTCATAAGTTATAGTTAGTGAATGGGATAAAATGAGACTAAACATAGGGTAGAAATAGGGAAAAAGGAAATATGGTTAAGAGGTAATTAGAATTATTTGGAGGGGATAAAGGTTAAAGCATTGCAGAATGAAGGGGGTCTCACAGAACATGAACAGATGCATCATGCTAGGGAGAAAATAAGGGGGTATCTGGATATTATGCATGGGTTTACAGGGAGTGCAACTGTTAAACTGTTAATAAGCTGTTTTTTGGTATAACTCCAGAACACAAAAACTTTTAGCATAATGATTTGGGCAGCGGAGGGTGAAAAGGGTTGTTGCCAAGCTTAGGGAGCCTGTAGAGGTATTAGAGATATTTTGGAAATTTTATAAAAAAATTTCTAAAGCACAGAAATGTGGAAATCAAGAAAGAGCACAGATGGAAATATTTGGAAGACTTAAGTATCCGAAGGTTAGAGGCAGAAGAGGCTCAATGACTGGCAGTTGGGATGGAAGGAGATGAGATGGAAATGGTGACGTACAGTCAATCTGCAGGAAGGTCTCAAGGAATATATGGTATTCCTGTGAAGATTTGGAAGCTAGGAGATAAGAAAGTGATAAAGATTGGGAAGGTTTGTTTAACAGTGTTTTGAGGAGAGGGGATGCACTGGCATCCTAGAGGAGGACTGTGGTTGCTGTGGTATCTGAAGACAGTAAGCGGATATGACCCAGTTTCACATAAGCTCATTTTAATTTTAAACCATGATTATGAAGTGTTATGTCCATAACAACTGGAATAATGGCAAAGGTGTTGCCAAAATTGATAAATATGGATCATTGTGGTTTTGTGGAGAGGTGGCAAATATTATTAACATTGGTGGAATTGTTATGAACCAGAGGGAAGCAGAATGTAAGACAATACCACTGTTGTTGTAGAGTTATGATGCAAAGAGGGCATCTGAAAGAGTCGGCTGGGATTCTAAGTGAGGCAACAGAGTCATTTATATTGCCTGATACAAATAATAAGGCTGGTTAGAAGAATATATGAGGGGAAAAGAGGTGGGAGTTGAGGTAGGAAGGTTCTTCTCTGATGAGCTGTGTCTGGGTGGAGGAATCAGGTAGGGGTGTCTTTTTATTTGTGTTATATTTTGGGCCACTGGCAAGAAAAATGGGGGCTCAGAAATTGAAGGATATCGGTTGTGTGGTAGTCTAGAAGAGTTGGCTTTGTCTGCAGACAGTATTGTTTTGTACCTGATAGGGCTGGAAGGGGGGCATCTAAGTACTGTGCAACATTTTAAGATGGTTTCTGATCCTTCCAGTGGAACCAGGTGGTTTAGGATTGCCTGATTTAAGGGTTTATTTTAGAGCTACACAGTTGATGTGCATGTACGTGACACAAGCAAAAGCTGTGGTTCAAGGTGGAGGGGGATGATGAAGTGGAGGGATTCAAGAAATGGGGGGAGAGAGATTGAGATTCTGGATGTAGATCCTTGGGGAGAGAGACAGCAGCCATACAGAAGGTATTCTGGGAATTCTGCTGACATGAGAGTTGGGAGAGATTTTGCGATAGGGATGACTGCAAGTAGGGATAAAGAGAATAGGCAAGAAGGGCTGGAATTTTCTCAAGAAAACAGGCAAAGGAACAAAGTTACTGGGAACAAATAACTAGAGAGGGAAAGGTAATAGAATGGGAGGAGGCCAAGAAGGCATTTGGACTGCAAGCTAGAAACTGCATTCCCTATCAAGGATTGATATCGGAGTATAGGCAAAGAGAAAGGGATATGGAAATCCTAGGTGAAAGACCTGCTCTTGCAGAGTTTTTAGTTGAATCTAGAACAGAAGCTGATGTTAAAACAGAGATAATTAGTATGACATATAAACTATTCTATTTTAATTATTGTTAATAAATAAGTGGAGGTTAGGAAAGACTGGGGAAGAGATATTAGATAAGGACTTCTCAAGGAAACAATGGGAGGACATATGCATGGCTCCCTAATATCTAAAAAACTCCAGAATATTTTGTTTTTGAACTTGGAAGTGCTTGTACAGGTATTTTTATATCCCAACCAGCCTCCAAAGAATTTTTCTTCAGGTGCATGGTGAATGCTGGAGGTGTGATAGGGAAGAAAGAGGTAAGTGGGAATATATGTTTTGGGAGTAGAATGAGTTGGCAGAATTTAGAAATTCCATAGAGTACTCTGTCAGAAATATTTAGTGAGCAAATGGGTGTAAGTAAGGAAATTATTTTTTGAACTGATATACAGGATCTGAATTGCCTAGACATAGTAGGATCCTATTAAGTTTAATTCTGGTGACTGCCACAAAGGCAATTGCTAGAAAATAGAAATCAAAGTCTAAACCAGCTGTATTTAAAGTACTGAACATTGTAACAAAAATAAAAGAACTGCACGTGGGATATTTATAAAAGTGTAAGAGCAAATAATATAGATAAAATGGAAATTGTGGGAACAATACATACAGAACAATGTTTTGGAGGAGGAGGAGTGAGGTTTAAGGGAAGGCAAGAATTGATAAATTTATGTAATGTTGAATTTATGATAGAATATATGTGATTTATAATGTTTGCAAATGGGAATATATTAATATGATTAATTTTCTTTTATATAAATGTATGTTTGCCTATATCTTAAGTGATAATTCAGTAAAGGTGTTAAAAATAACTCTTGGATCATTTCCACTACGCATGCCTTAAATTCCTATCTATTTAAGATGTAATTCAAAAAACACCAGTGTCTGATTTTTACTTCATTACACTACATATTTATCTTTATTATTACATGACTGGAAATAATTATTGGAGATGTTTTAACTCTTGTAATTAAATACCCATGCTTAATATAAATTCTCTCCAGTTTAGCCTACTTATTGTACCCTGGGGAGCAATGTTTAAATTCTGTCAGAGCTCCTGCTAGTAAATTCATACCTTCCATTTTAAACATTCTTATATACTTCTTCAGAAATCTGCCTTTTGTTACTTTCCCTTCTAGGTCCGCTTCATATATCCTTACTATTGCAATTTAGGTTCCTATCCTGCCCATAAATAATAATCCTTGCTGAGAGCTAACTATGTCACCCAAAAATCATCTTAAGCTCCATAATAATAGTTTCAGGTTGAATGCAAATACATGCCAATGTAATCCTCTTTCCTTGCCACTAACCCCTTATTAGAAGCAATCTAACATTATTGTCTTTCTTTTCCTCCTTTATCACTATTGAGACCCTCTTGCAATCAATATTATTACCCCTCCCCCATTTTCCTTTACCTCTGGTACTCTGCTGAATATCTATTCTGAAATGCTTTCTTTGCCAAAGTCACATGCTCATTTCTATTAAAATATGTCTGCTGTAATATTACTATTTGCAGCCTATACTTCTTTATACAATTCAATATTCTTTTTTGTCTATAACTGTAATATAGTATATGACACTTAGTTGTATACTCATATAAGAAAGCATTCAGTCCTCAAAAACATCAAAAATAGCAAATAAAAAATAAAAAATAAAAAACAGTATTTTTTGCAGGAGGCAAGACCCCTGCACCCATTACACCCCCTGCTGATTACATATACCAACTTTGAGACTGCTCTAAAGGTGGGAAAGTGCAAACTCCCCAATACCCAATGTTCGTAGTCTTGCACAGCAAACAAGCCAACACAGTCAGCTGATTTTCATTCAGCTGTGCTGGCTTTTTTCTGTGCAATGATCCCAGAATTTGATCACCTGAATGACACCTCTGCAATGACATTTATATTCCACTATATAACTGATAAAGCAGTGATAAGAAGTTGTTATTTTCACATATTCTGCATGACAGAACAAAAAGTAAATACATTTCAAATCCCAACTCCATTTAACTCGCATCAAACATACAAAACTATATATACTATTAAAAAAGGAAGTTACCCCTCAATATAGCAGCAGGTGCCCCAAATAACTACACCCACAGGCTTTATCTTTTCTAAAGTTCAGTTTAATCATGTTATAAATGCAAGCTAGAGTCAGTTTTCCCTTTTGTATAGATACCATCAATCTTTTTTCTCTTCCCATCTTCCTCCCAGATGTGATAAACAACTTGCACAGTTCTCTGTTAATTGATCTTTAGCCTTAGGAAAAGTGCACTGGCTGCCATTAAATGAATAAACTAAACTCAGCACTGTTATATTTAATACCGAAGTGCTAATGGCTGCAGGGGATGCATCTACTTGCAAAAGTCCTCACTTCCATTAGTGTGAAGCTTCATTTATTTTCACTGAACTGCTTGCCATTTCTATTTAAATGCTAATTACAGTATTTCTTACACAAATTACTCAGAGCTCATGTACAGTCATGTTCTGATTAATTACTTGCACCTGTAGACAAACTGTATCCAACTGCTGGCCTTTGCTCATGTAAATAACACACCTTATATCTTCACAAATGCATGAAATAGCTATTTTCAAAAAACTAGAAAAATAGCATTTTTTCATGCTTTCTACTAGCCTGCTTGCTTAGAAAAATAAAACAAAAATTATCTTTCTCTTGAAAGAAAACTAAGCATTAGTTTATGCTTCCACATGTATAATGCCAGGTATAGCTCTCAACTGCAAATCATGATGATGAATGTTCCTCATTTTGAGCCATAAAATGTCCATGTTCCTCAAAGTTCCGCACTAAAAGGGTCTATCACACATTCAGTGCTGAAATTATTTTAACTGATATCAATGTGAAATAATACTAAATCATACTGATTCATCAAAATAATGTTTTATACGTGCAAAGTGACACATTTTACCATCATGTGAGCTTCCTAGTTGAAGCTATTAGCTGTTATTAGCCCAAGATTGCAACAGTTAATGTATTTAGCTGGCCTTTATCTTGTTATAACATAAACTCCAAATAAATTACAGTCAGCATTTACGACTGGGACTTCTCACACATCTCATTTAAAATATCTCTGCACACTGTACAGAACTACTTTACAATATAACATGCAATTTACTTCAAGAAATTTATTTTCTACATATTAACAGCAAAAAAAATTCTTCTTAGTTAATTATTCAGTCTCTTCATTATTCTTCTAAACGTTAATTACAAAGTAAGAATTATGCTTTAGAGATTTTCTATCAGTTTAACAAGGTCAACAAACCTACAGTTCTTTTTAGCCACTTCTTTTTTTTCAGAAGCACAGTTCTCATGTCCAAACTACATCTTATGGAAACACTTTACAATTTGTCCATTATTTTTTACTTTCATATTATTATTGGTTGTCTTCTTCATCATCTCAACCAACTAGCACTGGTTTCTGGTTCAAGTCCAAGGTACTCCAGTTTTTCTAATCAACTCCTGAGCTTTTTTTTTCTGTCACTCAATCATTTTCCTTCGGAACACTGGGAAAGGATTCATTGGCAAGTTCCCTCTGTGTGCTTTGTTATTGTCAGAAGAATGAAAAGCAGAGCTTCCTTCAGCTTGCTGGGTCACCCTTTGTTAGGGAAACAATTCTGATTTCCTCCTTAAGTGCATCCGAAAATGTCTTTGATGCTCCAAGAAAAATATTCTAAAAACAGCTGGATATAACAGCTTGAAACCCACACCTACCTCTTAACTTTTCCTGACTGAGGTGATAAACTTGCTTCTCTTCAGACAGGTGTAAGGTGAATAATAATTTTCCACAAACTCTCTGGAGTCCCCAGTTGTAATGCTTCTTCTCTTCTGCTACAATTTTGTCAAGAGCAAATAATTTTTTCTCGTCTGACTGTAACTTTGCTAATATAGGTCTTGGCTTCTTCCTTGTGGCCAAATTTAGCGCATATATGCAATTTGCTATTTCTGTTAATGAATCTTTTATGAAATACCAGTGCAGTTGCTTATTTGTGCTTTCATACAATTAATATAGGTGAATCCTACTGGTTTCTCTAGTATAGCAGGAAATCTAAGGTTTTCTCTATGTGCTCAGTCTTCTAACTGTACTATTTTTGAAACAGTTCTTCTTGAGAATCCTCATATAGAGCCAGTCTTTCCTCTGTTCATAGCCGACCTTAGACATAGGCCAACTAGGCGGCCGCCTAGGGTACCGCTCTATCAGGGACTGTTTTCCAGTATTTATTTGATATAGATAGACCAGGATGGGGGCACTGGCTGGTGTGTGTGTGTGGGGGGGTGCCATGGAGCACTGTTGCCTAGGGCACCAGTTGACCTAAGGCTGGTCCTGCCTCTACTTCAACAAAAAATACCCTTCTTTGGAATGTAAACTAAGAATATTAGCATATGCTTCCACCTGTATAGTGCCAGCATACCTCTCAATTGTAAATCATTATACTGAACGTTCCAAATTTGCAGATGTTCATCATATTGGCCATAACTACATGATACCCTGCTGAGCACGTAATATTCGGCTGGCTTCCAAAGCTTCAGCACACCTTCCCCATGCCTAAACTGTCAGTTAGCTCAAGCTGAGTTGACTAAAAACACAGACATGGGTGCCAAGCCATTCAGAACTTTTCTTTTATTGAAGAGAGCACTCCTCGTTGGGCTTCTGAGGATGAACAGTTGGCTTGTGGTGTTATTTTCCTGGGCATATAAGTTTCCTTTGGGGAAAAAACCTTCTAAAATAAAAAAAGTGTTGTTTTAGTGTACTTTCCTGTTCAGGAAAGTTATTTTAAGCTACGAGACTATGTTTAAAAGCACTCTCATGAGACTTAACTGTACTTTTAAATGGGAGCGTTTTTTTTTTTCCTTTCAGTTTAAAATTTATTTAAATTAATTGAAACCTATTGTTTCTGTGGAGAAATGTTGTTTATTTTACTTTTGGGGATGACAGAGTGATTTACTTTTTACTGTATTTTTTGGTGAAACACGACTTTTAAAGACTTTACATTTTTACCCACATTTGCTACTTGTTTTCTATGGGAAAGAATCACCATTTTTGGCTTAACCATGAAACAAACTACTGGTCCCATGGTCTGGTCTCCTTCCAGCCAAAAAAAAGAAACAGATAAGTAAACAGCCTTTGTCACCACAGCAGCCTAACAATTTGCCACAGCCACAGGTGGGTTGGGAGTTGGCATAACAGTTAAGGTGTTTACCTTGCAGACATAAGGTACAGAGTTTGATTCTCACCTTTTAGAAGCATGGCTAGGCTTAAAAAGGCCCTTGGGGTCATTAGTGTAGTAATCACCAACGAAACTAAGCCCTGGATATGAAACTCTGCTGTGGCCACAGTTTGTTCCTCAAACCACTTATCTTTTAACCCAGATCCCTTTGCTGTACACCTACAGCCACTATGGACTGGGGGCTAGCCACATCCTCTGCAGCTGTTGGTATCTGCACAGTGGGCAAGGGACGGCAACTCTTGTTGGAACTGGGAGTAGAAACTGGGCAGACTTCCAAGTTGGTCAGAATGATGCGCCCATCTGTGGGGAAGCTGCTGCTGCTAATAATATTATTGGCCCTGTCGCTCATCTGGTCAGGATAAAACAGACAAACAGTTATGGGTTCGGTTCAAGCAGCTTTATTATATACAAACACATCAGAATTATGGCTTGGTAACTTAAATTTAAATAAATGTATAAACATACTGACTACTGCACTCATACATGTTAACACTCTGGCTATTCTCTCAAAATGGCACTACTGCCTGCACGTGCTCACTATTTATATGCACGTACCTACACTTGGAAATGCTTCTTAAAGTTACAAAACACGCTCTGTTCTACATCTTCCCTCTTTGAGAAATAGGTCATACATTAAACGCAGCATTCACTGACATGCACTTATACAGAAATGATTATTTGAGCTGCAAACATACAAACTAAACACATATAAAACCATCATGTCCAGGTTTCTCTGTATTTTACACTAGGCCTAGAAATACAACCTGATTGTGTAACATAAAAATCAGAATTGGACCTAGCAACAGGTACTGTCTTTAAGGAATGTTCAATTTTCGGGACATCTGGGACATCATCAGGAATGGAAATAGGTACTGAGACACGTTTTTTCAATATGAACATTGTCTGGGTTGCTCTGAGATCCAGAGTCTGTATAAAAGGTATGACGCTGCAATATCATATCAGACACCAGAAGACGATGCCTGCGATTTCTCCTGTATTCTATACCCTCAGATTCCACTAAGTAGGATCTTGGCTCGGCACATATATTTCTTACTTGACCAGTTCGATCAAAATCCTTTGCTGTTTGCATCCTCACTGTCTCTCCTTTCAATGGAAGAAGAAATCTGCTTGTTTTATAATAGTTGGACTTCTGAAAGGAATGTTTCTTGAAGGGTTGGGCTTTGATTACTATGTTGTTTTTAGCATTAGGCACCAACAAAGTAGAACTGATAGGCAAGGTTGTTCTGGTTTGCCTAGACAGAAGCAGGCGAGTGAAGTAGATTGTCAAGGGGTATATTTCTGAGATTACTTAAATTCAAGGAAATATTGGTATTATCACTTTTTGACCTTTCTAGTAATTGCTTTGCACTCTGTACTGCATGCTCAGCCAGGCCATTTGACTGTGGGTATTCCAAACTGCTAGTAACATGGATAAAGTCCCACTCTTTTTGCAAATCTTTGAAACAACTGACTGGTAAATTGGGTACCATTGTCAGAAATAACTTTGTGTGGACTATCATGGACTGAGAAATGATGTTTCAACTTAGTAATAACAGTATTGGACGTTAGGTTAGGTAGCAAATCAATCTTGAACCAGTTAGAATAAGAGTCTACCAACACTAAGAAATGCTGATTGTTTCACTCAAGTATGTCAGTGGCTACTGTTGACCAAGGTAGTTCAGGAATCTGGCTTAGCTGAAGTGGCTATTTTCACAAATGCAGCTTAGTCCTATTGCATACTGAACAAGAAGAAAGCATTTTATCAATGTCTTTCAACACAGAAGGCCAAAATCCTAGTCCTCTCGCCCTTCTTTTGGAGACTCGGAACCTAGGTGGTCACAATGCAAAATCTGGATATATTTGTGTTGCAAAGAAGTAGGAAAAATAATTTCAGGACCTTCGAAAATTATACCATCTTCCATCAGCATCTCATCTCTGTAAGGAAAATAAGGTTGCATTTCTACCAGTACACAAAATTGCTTTGACAGCCATCTAGCACTGATGAAGTGGTTGAGCTTCTGAAAAACTAGATCAGTCTTTGTATGATCTCTCAGCTCATCAAGTCTTGTGGTAGAAAAATTACACACTTCCATGACATCAAAGTCAAAAGTCTCTGCATGAAGCTGTTCCTTGGTACTTCTGGGCAATCTGGATAAGGTATCAGCCAGATAAAGAAGTTTGCCTTTTGTATAGACTATTTTGAAGTTGTACTTCTGTAATCTAAGCATCATTTTTTGTAGTCTTGCTGGAGCTGTATGCATAGGCTTCTTTAAAATAGTGACTAGATGCTGATGTTCAGTTTCGACCATAGATATAATCATGGAACTTCAAACATGTGAACAGGATTGCTAAAAGTTCCTTCTCAATTTGAGCATACTGCATTTCAGTTTGGGTAAGAGTTCTAGATGCATAGACAACTGGTCTACTCTCCTGAAGAATAACTGCACCAAGACCTTATTTAGAAGCATCACAGGAAAGAACTACTGGTTTGTTGACATCATAGTATTTCAATGTAGGAGGATTGGCAATTGGCTGTTTGAGGTTCTCAAATGCTCTCTGGTGCTTTTCCAAACATGACTAGGCAACATTTTTGCATGTCAGCTCTCTTAAAGGTGCTGATAACTCATTAAAGTCAAGGATAAACTTGCCCAAGTAGTAAACCACACCAAGGAAATGCTGTAGGGCTTGGATATTGTCTGGAGCTGGCATCTCAAGAATGGCTACTTCTTTGGAAGGGTCTGGTCATAAGGCTGTACTGGTAAGTAAATGACCTAAATAAGTAACTTCTGATAGCCTGAATTTACATTTAAGAGCACTGAGCTTTAAGTTTACTTCATGTGCTCTGTCCAGAACTTTCCTGAAGTTTTTGTCATGCACTGCTTCTCCAATGCCTCCAACTACAAATCATCCACTATTATAGCGCTTGGATAACCCAAAAAAAATTTGCTCCGTTGCATGCTGAAAGACTTCACTGGCAGAATTTATTCCAAAAGGCATTCTGAGGAATCTGTATCTACCAAATGGTGTGCTAAATGTAGTCAGTAATGAAGATATGTGATCAAGCATCACTTGCCAAAATGAACTTTTTGCATCCAAGACAGAAAAAAACAGTGGCACTTGGCATGCGGGCGGCTACCTCTTCGACTATATGCATAGGATGGTGAGGTCTCTTTAATGTTTTGTTCAAGTCTCTTGGGTCATACTCTGATTTCATCAGAGCCTTTCTTATGAGCAGCTACCAAGGAAGACACCCACTCATTTGGCTCTGTGACTGGACTAATCACACCTTGCGGCACCATTTTGTCTAACTGGACCTTGACATTGTCTTGCATTGCTCTTGGAACTTTCCTTGCTGGTCTGACCACTGGACTGCCCTCTGGGTCTATTTTCATGGAGTACACAACTGGAAGTTTGCCTAGCTTGTTGTCAAAAACATCATCATACTCTGAGAAAATAGCATCAGTGAAGCTGGAACTGGGAGATGTGCTTATATGATGGAGTTCTTTGGTAAAAGAAAGCAGCTTTGTTCTAGAGTTGTCTCCGAGACCTAATAATGACTGCACAGGTCTTTTGACTCCATAAAATTGCAAGCTGTAACTGTTCCCAGTCGAACAGCTGTAACTGTTCCCAGTCGAATAGCATGAAAGCACTACTGACTCTTCAGTTTGAATTTCTTCACCTCCATAAGCGACAAGCTTCACACAATTCACCAAATTAAGTTGCTCACCAGCTCTCACTCTAGCAAATGTTTCTGCTGACATAACATTACACTTTGAACCAGTGTCTGCTTTGAGTTCCGTGGGTTTACCATTGATCAGGACAGTACAAAACGCTTTGTTTTTTGCCAACAAATAAACTGCATTAACCTTTTCACTGACCACTGATATACTATCTACATAGAAAGTAGGATTGCAGCTTTCCACGTGATCAACTTGCTTTTTTGAGTGACCTTTCTTAATAATTGAATGGGGCTTTCCTGATTTACAAAACTTTTGAAAGTGGTTCCATTTTTTTACCCTTGTGGTATTGCTGACCAAATGCTAAGCACTTCTCTCTTTTAGACTCATAATTTACACCACAATTACGACAGTTAACGATAAGACTTGACTTGGGTTTTGCTGTTGTACTGCACTGAGCATGTCCGTTTTGTTGAGCTAGTCTTAGAACTTGCTGTAAAGTTACGGGATCTTCCAGGAAAACCCGCAGGGGCTGCAACTACCATATGCTGAGACCTGCTTCTGCTAACCACATGCTGCATGCTGTCTATACTCGCTTTACAGGCTGCTGAAACTATGCTCTTATCACTTGCAATCATGCTTGTGTGCCTTTCTGTGATAAGAGCATAGTTTCTGTGAGCTCATTGATTTGACAAATCTGTATAGCTTTGCTCAGCATTAAATTACTGTCACAAAGCAAGATCTTTCTCACTGCATTCATCTTTCAAATCATCAAATCTGCATGTTTTAGCCTTATTTCACAAGTCATTGATATAAGCTGCAAAAGTTTCTCCTGGATTCTGGTCTCTTGTATAAAATAGGTGCCTCTCTAATGTAACATTTGTCTGGGGGTTGTACATTTCCCTAAATTTATGTTTCAAGCATTCAGGGTCCTCTCTTGATTCAGCCGGAACAACAATATGGCAGTTTCTCCCTCTCCTGCATATACTGCTGGTGCATACACAAATGGACACTCACTTTCAATGGCCTCTGACCATACTAAGTTAAGCAAAATAAATGCCCTCGTATGTGCATCTTTGTCAGAGAAAGCTTCTTCTATGAAAATATCGTACTCCTGCTCAAATACTCTCCAGTTCTCTGCAATATTATGATCAAACACAAGTGGACTGGGTCTGCAAAATGCCTCTGCCATGTCAACACACAACAGTGAAGATGCCTGAAATCATGTATAAACATACGTACACATATATATGTCAGAACTCCCAACAGCACAACATACTCTTTGAAATAACTGCTCTTTGCCAAATAAATCTCCATAGCACAAGAATAATTTGAAATAACTGTTCTTTGTGAAACCACCCTTTATCAGTGTAAGAAATACTTTGAAATGACTGTACTTTGAGAATAAACTGCATACGGCACAACAAGCTCAGAGTAAGAAACTCTTCAAAATGAATGCATTTTGCTAATAACTGTATATACCACAAGAAACTTTTCAAAATGAGTGTACATTTTTCTGATTTAGACTCAGAGGAGAGCCTAGTTTCTAATTTTCTCAGTGGGGATTTCTCTTTCTCTGATACTATTTCCAGAATGTGCAGTGTTTTCCATGGGAGAACACTGAGGTTTCTCAATCCCTCAGAAAATACTATGAGCTGTTACAGAAAGAATTTCCAGAACCTTCATCCATTCCTTCAGTTCTATCAGCTTTGGAGGATGTCTGTGTGACTGCCTGTAAATTTTCTGATAGTCAGCCTGCTGTCCCTAAAAAGCATACAGAATGTGTTAAGCTCCTCAGACTTTTAAGTTTTTCTGCACACTTCCGAACCCTAACACAATTTTTATAGCTTTGGTTAATCATACTGCTGTCAAACATTTAGTTAATTTCAATCTTGGTCTTTTTGTCAAGGATAGAAAGAATATTGATAAGTACTGGAAAAAGTGTATGCTTCTGCAAGTTTGATTTTCAGAATTTCGAAATGTCAGGCTTGAATAATAAAGTTTATTCTGACTAATTGTGAAAGCATGAGGAATGTTTTGTCAGCAGTTTCTTCTTGTGAGGAAAAATCTGCTTTAAATAATGTAGTTTCTTCCACTGTACAGATCACAGCTCATTGCTTACAGTGTGTGCATGTCTCAGTTGATACATCTTCCAGGGTTATGGCCACTGGTACTGTTTTGAAGAGGTTTGCCTGGCTGTGTTCTCAGAACTTCCCAGATGATGTGAAAAATGAGATTTTAAATACTCCTTTGGATAGAGATTTAGTTTTTGTTACCTCTGCTCCTGAAGTTATCAAAAAGTGTGATTAATGGGGGCATGGCCAGGATGGCAAACTAAAATAAGCATAAAATTTCTGCTCTGCTTCATCAATTACTTTTGACAGGATTTCTTTATCATTTTCAAAAAATATCACTTAAAAAATTCTGAATTTAACACCTGGACACTTCCAGGATCATTTTGGTGTAAAAATCAAATTATATTTTTTATATAATCCTGTCAAACTTCAAGAGAAAAGAAATAAGGAGAATATCTCTGAAGGAAGATGGGTCATTCCAAGACTGTTAAACAAGACTACACAGTGAAGAAAGAGCTGCAGTCTATCCTTTCTAATATTCAAGACTTGGTTATCAAAATAGACAAACTCAACCATAAAGTAGACAAGATAAAAGAGGACTGCACCAAACAAACTGAATTAATAAATGACACTCTTAAACAACAAAAAATCCAGACAGCAACAACAGAAGACTTTGTTTCTGATATTGACTCTAGGTTATTAGAGGGGAAAACACAAAACTGAATTCTTGCTACAATACAATAATAAATGTATTCAGAAAATAGATGTTCTGGAAAATGCATCCAGAAGAAATAACATCACAATGTACTGGGTCTCCAAACAAATGGAAGGGGAAATATGGTGAATTTTTTTATCTTTATGGATTCCTAAAATATTAAATCTACCAGAAGCCTTATCTTTCGATATAGAAAGAGCACACTGATCTTTAGCTACAATCCCTTCAACCAGAAACCTTATCCACCCAAGATCTAACATTGTAAAGTTTTTTTTTCTACTTAAGGTAAAGACATTCTCCTGAAAAATGCCTGGGCTCTTTCACCTCTAAAATTAGGAGACCCACACATTTTTTTTCTGTTGTAGTATCAAAAAGAAAAGTCTGCATTCCTCTTTTAAAATCTTTGAAAAAAGCTGGCATCAAAACTCACTTGATCTTTCGTACTAAATTAAGACTCTTTTTACCAGAAGGAAAGAAACATTTGACACTTTGGAGAAAGCCACTACTTTTGTTCAGAAAAAGAACTTATTAAATTCAGTTGATGAAATAGACTCCAGCATCAAGAGAGAAGCATCAAAAAATGACTGGTCGGTCAAAGAAAAAAAGAAAACAAAAGACACATAAATAATCTGTGAGTTTCCTCATTTTTTACAACATCAATAAAACATCTTATGGTCCTCCTGAGATGATTTAAATAAGGTAACAATTTTCATTCTCCTTTAAGTTAAATATTATTTTATTCTCAGTTTATCAATCACTTCAGAATATCTAATAATCTAAAAGAGAAGCTCAGTAAGCAATGTCTTTCGACTTCTCCCATTAGGGGGTCAGCACAGTGGATCACCAGTCCATAGACTGAAATACAAGAAACTTGAAAGACACATTTGAAATAAAATTACCTTTTTCATTAACATTTTCCCACTACTCCTATATCATTTGTACCCAGATAAATATAAATAAAGTTTTGGTGACCAGATCTTTACTTTCTAAAATAAAATTCTAAAAGACAGACTATCTCTAATTAAAATTATCATATTACCAAAAATTCTATTCATCAGTTAATCTTTAATCCTTCCCCCACTTAAAGGAATGATAAAAAAATAAAAGATATCCTACTCAAATTCCTATGGCATGCAAAAACACCCAGAATCACCTTATACTGGCATACAACTAGTTGGGAAGAGGGAGGGATTATTTTTTTCTACCACTGACCTTTACTTAAATTCAATTGTTATCAATACAATACTCCTGTGGCTTAATCCATCATATTCCTCCAGCTGGAAATCAATTAATGAGAATATACTACTAGTAAATAGTAAATCAATATTTGATCTTCTGACTAATATAGAAAGAAATGTCTAAAAGCTTTTATGCTGAATGCTAAACAGAAACTCACATTCTTTCCTTTCATAAGTCAATTATTGTTAAGTTTCAAATAATTATGTACTCAAATCATATAATTAAAAACTTTTTAATAACAGTAGCCAAAGAAAACCTACCATCAACTTCCCAGAACAAAAGAGTCCAACAAATATAAAAGCATATAATTCAAAAAACACTGATGGACTCAAGGAAGGCACAATTCTCCAGGATAAAAACTCAATTTATTACTAGGCCATAAGTGCTTTCACAGCTCCTGCTACTTTTTCAGATGACAATAATGTTATTGTCATCTAATGAAGTAGCAGGAGCTGTGAAAGTGCTTATGACCTACTAATAAATCAAGTTTTTATCCTGGAGAATTGTGCCTTTCTTGAGTTCATCAGTGTTTTTGGATTATTAATAACAGTATTCCCGATAGCTTTTACTACTGAATGTTTGATTTCCTTTGATGGAAGTAAAATGTTAGAGTTAAAGAAAAGTAACTTATTGTAATGGCATCAGTTTATATCTGGAAATAAAATTTACTCAGCAGATTATCTGATACAGCTTGCAGAATTGTAATTTGCTTGATGTTCAAACTTATAAGGAATTAATTCAGAATAAAATTATATTACAACTGGACATAAATAATAACACCATAACTAAAATATTAGAATTTATTTCTGTTATCAGTAATGGTTCCATTATGAGCACCTCTTTCATACCAAAAGCATATAAATCATTAGAAGTGACTTTGGCACTTTAGACTTAGCTTTGTGGAATTATTCAACTAAAACTAATAAAGAGGAATTTACAACAAATTATAAAAAAAACTTTGAAATCAGTAGGAAAGATGACATCTTCGCCATACTAGAGAATTTACACATGGAGATTTTTACATAGAAGCTTTTCAACTCATAAAGTCACCATAATTTATAAAAAAAAATATGCAATATAAAATGCTGGAAATGTGATTCAACACCAGATGCTTATTGGTTGCATATGATTATTAATTGTAAAATGGTAACATCTTTTTGGACTGATTTTAGGTATTTTTGTAAAGTGTTGTGGAATGATAACTGTATTATCACAGATTCCCTTATACTATTCAATGTTCCAATCCCAGAATTCATACCAGTATAACAAATACCTATTTTATGGTCAATTTTATTAATAGCAAGGAAAGTCATTACAAAAAATTGGAAGTCTAAGACTACTATCTCATTTAATAGTGAATTTATTCATTTAGCTAAAGATGTTTATAATAAAGAAATTTCTACTATAAAAATAAGAACTAATAATACAACACATCAATTAACTGCTTGGAAGAAATTGTATAACTTACTAGAGAAGTATTAACTCTTTGTATTTGTATTCTTTGTTATGGACATTGCATATAGTTCATTTCTGTTGTTTTTGTAAATAGTTTGATTAGTTTTTGAAATTAAAATCAAATAAAAATTATTTAAAAAAAATGTGATGGGGTAAGTTGATACTGTGAGTCTTTAAGATATTTCAGTCCACCTGTATTGAATTTTCTAAAGGATTCTCTAACCTCTCATCCAATTTTGGCAAAAACAAAATCAGCAGTCTCAATAAAATGCTGGTAAAATGAAAGTTATGTACTTACCATAATGACAGATCTGTGCTGTCTTATTTTCATCCTGTTCAAACTTGGGGTTGTTGGATCCAACCTCCACATCTTTTCTGAAGATATGGATCCAGGGCTATGACTTCTCCCCTATCCATAATTCCCTCCACTCCACCTTAGTAATTTAGATTGAGTTTGCCAAATATATCACCTACATTTCTACACAGAACCATAAGAATAAAGAATACAAATTATCTAAAGAAATAAAGAAAGGCATCAGCAGAGAGAGTTAACAGATAGGGTCTCAGGTGAGGTCTAGCCAGTCATCAGGAGCTGTTAAATAGAATTTTGGAAGGGGAAAGGAGGGAGGGATGTTGAAACAGGCAAAAATAAGACAACACAGATCTATCGTTATGGTAAATGCATAAATTTCCCTCCGATGTTGTCTATTTTTGTCCAGTTCAACTTTTGTGACAGATTCCCAAGCTGCCAATTACCTGGGTGGTATCAAGAAAGGACATTCCTGAGGTTGATGGAACCAAAGGAAGAATGTGATTTAGACTGTACATCCAATTTATAATGAAATACAGAAGTGTGAACTGTAGACCAAGTTGCAACTGCATAAATATCATCAATTAGAATTCTATTCATAAAGACTGTAGAGGTAGCTACCACCCCTTGCAGAATAAGCTCTAGGTTTTGTATGCAAAGAAAATCCTATTTTAGTATAAGCAGACGAAATACACTCTGATAACCATCTTGATAGGGTAACCAGAAATGCTCTTATCCAGTTTTGCCCAGGAAACTTTCTGAAATCCTTTGTTTTATGAAGATATGATGAACATCCAGTATGTCTAAGATACACCCTCCTTCATTTGAGAATCTTGGCAAGAACATTGGTAGATTAATAAACTGATTTGGATTTGCTTCGGATGTCACCTTAGGAAGAAAGGACGAGTAGCTCAGAATTTTGTCTTGCTAAAGTGACTGCAACTAGTAAAATCATCTTCCAAGAAAGGAACTTTAGGTCCACTGAAAGCTGCTGGTTCAAAAGGAGGGTGAGTCATGGTTTGGAGCAAAATTGTGATATTCAAAGGAAAGACTGGGTCCTTAACTAGAGGTCTTAACTAACAAGTTCCCTTGAGGAAGGCCTTGGAAATTTTCAGAGATGCTATGGAGTTGTCATTTTGAAATTTGAGTATTAGAAATAGAAGCCATTTGTACTTTGATAGGAGAAAAACTAGATCCATTTTGAAAAAGTTCTGATAAAAACACCAACATAGAAGGAAGAGGTGCTGAGAAAAGGACTAAACCTTTCAATAAGACCCACATGGTAAACCTTTTCCATTTCCTTTGGTATATCATTTTTGTGGTTTGTTTTTGAGAAGTGAAGCTAATCTGGACACTGATGCAGAAAGCATGGCATCTTTGGCTACAGTTAAAACTGGAGGAACTAAGTGGTCAATCTTTTGGTCTGGAAGAGGCAATCTGGATGGGTAACTTAGGAGAATTGGATACTGATCAACATCCAGGGTCGATGAACTAGATCAGGTTACCGGAAGGGGATCCAAACTTGCTTGAGCCAAAAGGTAGAAATGAGGTTCCCTCTAGTCTTGCAAATTCTGGCATTCTGAATAAATCTAGTTATTAGAGGTACTGGAGAATTGGTGTAGAGGAGTCCTGGGGTCAACTGTGGATTAGACCATCCCTTGGTGATTGTCCTTGTGGAGGGATCAGGGCAAAGTAACTGCTGTACTTGTTCAGGTTGGATGCAAAGAGGACACAGCAAGGTTGAGCCCAGTGACTGAAAATCTCAGTTGCCACTGGTTTAGGGACCACTCATGAGGCATAAGTACTGACCTTCACAGTTTATCCACTAGTACATTAGATGTCTCAGGGATGTGCACTGCTAACAGAAAATGATGTATAGACATTGCCCATGCCACATTCTCATGGCTTCCCAGCAAAAAGGATATGAGTTTGTTCCTCCTTGTTTGTTGATACACCAGACTTCCACCAAGTTGTCTGCCTGGAAAGAAATAACACCCTCATGGAGGAAGTTCTGGAAATCTGCAATGCTAGGAAGACTGTTCTTATCTACAAGACATTTATGTAAAAATTGGCCTCAAGATGTGACCAAGCACCTTGGACCATCCTATCCTAGAAAAGCCCCCTCCATCCCAGAAAAGAGACATCTGTGGTTACTATGACCAGTAGCTGCACCCTGTGGAACTGCTGTCCTTCCATTACAAATGGAGAGATAATCCACCATCTGATGTGATGCTTGCATACTTGTATGATACGAATCCTGGAATGAAGAGGATGAGCGTTTTGAGATCAGTGAACTGAAAAGGTCCACTGAAGAACTTTCATGTGGAACCTGGTTAAAGTTACCAAACTTACTGTCAAGCCATTAGGCCTAGTAGATGAAGTATTAGTCTTGTCAGGGGAGAAGGAAGTTGGATGAGCTAGATGGCAACTAGATGCAGGTAAAGCACCCTATAATATGGTAATCTGGATATTTAAAGAGTTGTATTTAGGTAACATCTAATGAATTTTCTGTTCCACAGCAGTTAACAGACTCTTGGAGTGATTTACTGTTACACTCAGATTCTGTAGCAACTGGAGCAAAAGGTCGCAGTGTTGAAGCAGTAGATCCCTGGAAGTACCAGGGAGGAGCCAATCATCTAGGTATGGGAAAACATAGATCCCTACCAAATGGAGATGCACTGCTACTACTGCCATCATCTTTGTAAACACACTAGGGCTGTGGTGAGACTGAATGTCAGTGTTCTGAACTGATAGTGATTGGCTCCCAGTTGGAAAAGTAACAATCTCCTGAGTTGTGGCGTTGTGCTAAAAAGACACTAGAACAGACTCCAGATTATAATTGGTCTTATGGAACCTGATGGATGACTCACTACTTTTTTTTTTTACTTGCAGCCTGGAAACTTCTACTGCTGCTGTAGATTTACATTGACTGGGTAGTATGTTGGGAATTCTTCTCTTTTGCTTTGGTGGGTAAGAAAAGGGAATAGAGTACCCTCTGGTTATTACCCTTAATACCCAGGAACACTGTTATGTTCTGTCAGGCTTACAGGTGCAGGGATAAGTACCTGCCAACTGCCTCCAAAGTTCAGCAGTCAGGCAACCTTTCAGGAGCGTAGGTAGCATTTTTCAGTGAAGAGACCATGGAAATCATGATTATGTGGTTCACCTCTGCCTATGGGGCAACATCCAGTGGAATTACTTCCACCTCTGCCTTGAAGAGGTCTGTCTGCAGGAGTTTTGTGGTGATAACCCTGTGACATTCTGAACCACACTTTCTTGTCACATGCTAGAAAAGGTTCTTTGGGCAATGGAAATGGATTCCACAGTAGAGAGGGCTTTACCATCCTGTTCACTCCTAGTCAACATCTGTTTTACTTTTGGTCCAAAGAGTCAAGAATCATCAAAAGGAGAACTGACAAAGAACATCTTGAAGCCTACCAAAAAATCACAAACGCACATGCAAGTATGTTGGTGCATTGTGATGCTGGTGCCTGCCAACCAGTTTGTGCCACCAGCTGTATTAGACAGCAGATGCATGACGACATACAATGCAGCTTGAAAGGTAGACATCTGGGAGGCCACACTTTTCCAAACATCCTTTGGGTAAGTTACCCAAGACTGACTTTGTAAGTTCTTTGCTTAAGTCCACCTCGAAATGTGTCATATGTGCTCAGTAGTTCAGTGGTCTGAGTGCAGATATCACTGCAACATATATCCATTTTACAAACCTGTCCAAAGCCCTTGATTCCCTATTAGGGGAATGGGAGAAGAACTTTCTTTGCAGAACTCCTTTTTTGTGATTATGCCATCTACTGATGGATGTTTGCTCTAGTGTTTTCTGTCCTTCAAGTTTTAACAATATCCCATCTGGCTTTTTAGGAATAAGTTCCATGTCAGGATCCTTCCAAGCCTGCTGAGCCACAAGGTCTATAAGAGGATCAGTTGGTGGTACCAGCCACAACGCTGATGAGTCAGGCCAAAAGCTTTAAGTAATGCTGATTTATACAATGAAGGATTATCAGTGGTCCAAGTCTCTTGCTGTTTCATCATTTCAAGGATGTCACCAAAAGTGGAGTTTTCTAAAGGGGATATGAGGAAGCCTTCACTTTCCTCCAGGTCTGTGAATGACTCGAGTGATGACATTAAGTGCTTCCCTTTACACATCTGTTTCCTGTGACCCTGTCTTGGAAAAATATCACCAGGGTTTGAATCAGACTGGGAACTCACATAGTGAGTGATCTCTGGGCCTTTGGTACTGACTGTCCCTGTCAATTAGAATGAGTGGAAGGAGAAGCAGTAGTCAACTGACATTGGAACAGAGCCAGGCTGGAAGATAATGCCTTTTGTTTGGTCTGGTCAAAGCCCTTCTGAAGGCCTTAAAGGCTAAAGTCCACAACTGGTGCCAAAGGAATACACTGCCATTCAAGGATGGAGACTTCCTCAACCTAATAGCCCTAGTCTCTAATACTGATCTCACACCTCAGCTGTCAAGAGCTGAGGCTCGAGAGCTAGAGAAGGTTCTGAAAAATTCAGTGTCAACTCACTTCTCCAAGCTCCAGTACTGATGCTTCAGCTCCAAGAATCATCCCAATCCAAATGCATCAGAGTTGACAGAGTCAAGGATGCTGCTGGTGTCAAAGTCACCTGGACTGTCTGTTCCAGCAAAAGTGCACCAGGTAAGCTTGGACCCTACGAACAAGACCCAAAGGGTGGACTGCTGCTAGATATAACAAAGGGGGGAACAGTTGGATGCATCCTGGTGTGTTTGACCTAGACAGCATGGGGAAAACTCCATTCTGAATCTGCGTTCACAAAAACTTCCTCATTACTCTGACATCAATTTGTAAGGCTTCTAGATGACTGAGCAGACCTCAAAGATGATGACATAGAAGGTGACCTGGAGTATTTCTTCTCTTGAAGGATAGGAGAGTGGAGGTTTGCACTCACCAGTTCCGGCGAGATGAAGATTTGGCCCAAGGAACTTGTGGACCCAACTTCTGAGACATCTTAGGATACAGACCCAAAGAATCAGTAGGATTCGGTGACCTTTTCCTTGGGTTTTCACTTTTCTTGACAAAAAAATCCATAACCTTAGACAAAAAGAACTACTACTACCATCTACTGCAAAAACACCAAAACAAACCTAAAATGTTCTGAGCAGGAATAAACAAACTACTCCACCCAGGCCAAACCGCCACTCCACCCCCCTCAGCTTCCCAACAAAAATCCACAGTAGAAATTGCTAATAACTTCAACAGCTTCTTTACAGAGACTATCCAGTCACTAGCCAGCCAACTCTCTCTCAATGGCTCTAATTCTAATGCAGCCACATCTAGTACCCAAAATAGAAGTTATGTTCTTACCATAACGTTCCATGTTAGTTGTCTTCTTCTCGCCTTCTTCTTGCTGGATGGGTTCTCTAAAGCTCGAGAGTTGGTTCCACCGGCTCGAGGCTCCCCTTATATCCCACAATGCTAGGCGATAGTTACCTCAGATCTCGTTTGTAAGCTAACCCCAGCTTATAACAGAAACAGTATAACTGTAAAAAACAGAATCCACCTCAAACAACAGGAAGAAGAAGGGTGACCTACATCCTGAAACAAGAAATATGCATAATAGCATATAGCTAAGAAAGAGGTGGTAGAAAGAGAGGTCACGATCACAACTCCTCTAGGTCTGTCCAAGCCAGGGGGAAGGAGGGTGGGAAGAAGAAGACAACTAACATGGAACGTTATGGTAAGAACATAACTTCTATATGTTGTTGTCTATCTCGCCTTCATTCTTGCTGGATGGGACCAAGGCCCTAGCACCTTGTCCCGGTGGGAACAGACTCCTGAGAACAGTGGAACCAAAATTAGCTCTATGCCTAGAAGCTAAATCCAACTTATAATGGGAAACAAAAGTGTGAGGAGTAGCCCAAGTAGCCGCTGCACAAATGGTGTCGATAGGCAGTCTGTCTTGGAAGGCTAGAAGTAGCCAAAGCTCTGGTGGAATGGGCTTTAGGCTTATTAGGCAGTTTTGGTGTCTAATCTCATAAACAAGGGTAATCAGAGATGTTAGCCATCTGGATAAAGATACCTTTGAAACTGCAAGTGCCTTTCTGCTTTCCGCATAGAGACAAACAGCTGATCAGATTTTCTGAATTGTTTCGTCTGTCCAAGTAGTACCTTAATTGACGATTAACATCCAGACAGTGTTATTTTTGTTCAGACCTATTTAAATACTCCGTGGAAAAGACAGGGAAGTCAATGAATTGGTTTAGATTTGATGCTGAAACCACCTTAGGCAAAAGGACGGGTTAGTTCGAAACTCTGTCCTTATGGAACACAAGGTAAGGAGAACGACAACTGAGTGCTTGAAGTTCTGAAATTCTTCTAGCTGATGTGATAGCCACCAGAAAGAGAGTTTTCCATGATAATAACTTTAAGGAACATGAAGCTGCAGGTTCGAAAGGGGAAAGAATCAAAGAATCAAGAACTAAATTTAGGTCCCAAGGAGAAGGAGGATTTCTTACAGGAGGTCTGAGAAGAAAAACTCCTTTCAAAAAGGCTTTGCAGAGTTTGTGGGACATTAGGGCAGATTCAGAAATACCCACATGGAAATTAGAAATAGCTGCCAATTGAACCTTAAGAGTAGAAGGAGATGAACCTGCCTGGAAGAGTTCAGCAAGAAAATCAAGGACTAGTTGGATGGAAGCGGTGAAAGGATCTATGTCCTTTCCTTGTGCCCAATATGAAAAGCGTTCCACTTACTCAAATAAATCTTTCGAGTGGAAGATTTATGGGAAGCTATCAAAATATCTCTAACAGAGTGAGATAATTGAGGAAGCCTGGCTACGGTTGGCAGTGGAGGAACCAAGCAGTGAGGTTCAGAGAGGGAGGGCGATGAAACTGACCCGACTGATGGATCAAAGATCTGGAACTAGGTCCAGATTCCACGGTCGCCCAAAAGAAATCGATGCAGAAAGGGGAACCACACTTGCGAGGCCAGTAAGGAGCAATGAGGATCAATGAGGCCTTCTGAGCGATAGCTTTCTGTATTACTTGAGATCAGTGGGAAAGGAGGAAATGCATACAGAAGTCCCGGGCCAAACTTGGACTAGCTGGCCCCTGCTGGGTTGGCCTGGTAGAGGGAATAGAGTGAAGTATTCTCTGCACTTGCTGTTTTGGGGAGTAGCAAAAAGATCGCAGCAAGGCTGACCCCACTTGAGAAAAATCTCTCTCACTATAGAGTCTTTCAGGGACCACTCGTGAGGCATGAGAATAGCCCTGCTCAACTTGTCCGCAATGTGATTGGACTTCCGGGATGTGCGTTGCTATCAGAAAACGCTGAGAAGAAATCGCCCATTGCCACAGTCTGAGTGCTTCACAGGGGTATGATCTGGTTCCGCCTTGTTTGTTGATGTACCACACTACAGACATATTGTCTGTCTGGATTGCAATCGTTCCCAAGGGAAGAGAGTCTTGAAGGGCTTGCAACGCTAAAAGCACTGCTCTCATCTCCAGAACATTTATGTGCAAGTGGCATTCGTTTGGTTGCCATGTGCCCTGGACTGTCCTGCCCTGATAATGCCCCCCCCACCCGATCAGGGAGGCATCCGTTGTCAGAGTCGCAGGAGGTGGAACAAATGGTCTCCCCAACAGGAGCTGGGGAAGACATCCACCACATGAGATGCTTTTGCGTGAGCATAATGGTGTGAGACATTGGAAGTTCCTGGTATGACCATTGAGAGAAAAGCATCCACTGAAGGATCCCCATGTGGTATCTGGCCAATGGAAGGAGAGGTATGGCGCTGCCATGATTCCCAACACCTTTAGAACTAACCTGGCTTTGGCTCTGTTGTTGTTGAGAAGTAGTGATACCAATTTTGAATGTCTGATATCCTTTGGTTCGTTAGTGTTGCAGACATGTTTACGGTATCTAAATTTGCCTATGTAGGTAATAGACAACACAGACATTTATTGAGATACCCAGTTTTTGACAGCGAAAAGTGTAATCTCTGGCCATCAGAAGGAGATGCTTGGTGGGAGCTGTGAGGAGCCAGTCGTCCAAATATGGAAACACCTGGAATCCTTGTCGTCTCAGGTGAGAAGCTACCACTGCCATGCATTTGGTAAACACCCGGGCAGTGGTGAGACCAAAGGGCAGGGCCCTGAATTGAAAATGACTGGTTCCCAGCCTGAAGCGGAGGAATCTTCTGGAGCGTCTGTTCATTTTATATGATACTGAAGGTCTATAGAGCACATCCAGTTTCCTTTTCCCAACAGGGGAAGAATGGATTGCAGCGTGACCATCCGAAATCTTGTTTTCTTGACCGATCTGTTCAAGATACTGAGATCCAAAATTGGTCTCCAGTCCCTGTTTTCTTTGGAACTAAAAAGAACCTTGAGTAGATTCCGATCCTAGTTGGTCTGCTGGCACTGGCTGAATAGCTCTTTTGCAAGCAGTTTTGAAATTTCCACAGCTGCTATATCCCTTTGGGTGGAACATCTGGAAGGGATTTTTGACTGATTTGGAAAGCGAAGAAAGGGAATAGAATAACCAATGATGGACTGTACCCATTTGTCTTGTGTCAAGGATAGCCAGGCTTCTGGGTACAGTGACAATCTTCCCCGACTGCCTCCGAAGATGGGCAGTCGGGCAACACCAGGGATGCTGAAAGGGCTTATCGGAGGACGTTTCCGATTGCCCTGGTTCTGCGGACCCCTCTGCCTCTAACCATTGTTGTTCCCCTCTGCCTCTGGCAGTCCCTTGAGATTGTTTACGAACCACATCTTTCCCCTTCTGGCCTTTGGGGTAAGGCCTAGAAGGAGTAGAAAACGGACTCCGGCAGAAAGGGTCTTGCCATCAGTCTCGCACCTAGTCAGGGTTTCTTTCACTTGTGGACCAAACAGAGATGATCCATCAAAGGGGAGTTCGTGAAAGACGTCTTGAAAGGTTCCTGTCCCATAAGAGAGGAGGCATGGAGGAGTTGGAAATAGAATTAAGGATAGCTAGCTGCGTGTTCATTTTCTCTTGAAACCCGTAGCTGTAGGGTCCTTCAGCATTTCACTCGCTTCTTTGATCAAGTCCCTTTGAAGACGAGTGAAATGGCACAGGTAATTCAGCTAGTAAATGTCGCTGAGGAGAACATCCGCTTCCATTACCTATCCATGGACCTAGATTCCTTGTTAGGTGGATGGACAGGCACTGAAGGATCAGCCAGTTCCTTCTTTGTGGCGGCAGCTACCACCATAGCATCCACAGAGACTCCTTTTGATAAAAATTCCTTGTCTGATGGAGCTGTGATGAATTTGGAGGGTCTCCTGGGAGTGGGGTCCACTGAATCAGGAGCCGCCCATGCCTTTTAGCAACCACCTGCATGAGGGGGTGGGACACCCAGGAGGTGGAAGGACGAGAGCCAAACGCCAGGATACACAGATTAAGGGCTGAGTGCTGGCCAATTTCCTCTCTGTTTAAGGATCTCCAGAACCCCTGCAAATGAGACATCTTCAGAAGGGGACCTCAGAATCATCCAGATCTGTGTCGACGTGATAGACTCAGGTGAGTCAATGTGCTTCCTCGGCTCTTCTGCCAAATCAGGAGAGGCCTAGGATGAAATCCCCAAGGGAGCTCCTGAGGAGTTGGCTCTCTGCGGTCCGGGATGAGGGAGTGAGTCCCTGAAGCACCATAGAGGGAGGGGCTGACGGAGCGACTGTGGAGTAGAGCCAGGCTCTAACACACTCCGCATGACCAGCACCCCTGTCAGGCAGAGCCAGAGGTCCCCGAGTGATGGCTCGGGGTCGATGTCGAGCCGAAACTCACCAGCCCCACCACCGAGAGGGGAGGAGGGGGACAAGGGTCCGATGCCACTCACCCCTTGGGGAAGTCCGATTCCTCCATGGAAGAAAACGGAGGCCACGCGGAGCCGAAGACAATTGTCTAACTCAAGAGAGTAGGAAAGAGTTGATGGACGGGGCAGGCACCGACTGATGAGTCCGGCTCTGAAGCATCTGGGCTAGTGCCTCAGACTTGAGTAGTCGACTCACCACCCTCTGAACGTCATGATCGGACAGCCTCGATGACCTAGAGGAATGAGACCTTTGGCTTCAGACGGCAGGGGAGATCCTGGAGCCGAATGAACGGAGCCAAGAGAAGGTGACCTAGACCGGTTTCTGGTTGTCGGCTCGAGGATCTTGTCGATAACCT
The DNA here is from genome assembly GCF_019279795.1 of Protopterus annectens. Taxonomy (NCBI): domain Eukaryota; kingdom Metazoa; phylum Chordata; order Ceratodontiformes; family Protopteridae; genus Protopterus; species Protopterus annectens. The sequence goes on from NC_056741.1 coordinate 1,836,094,001, forward strand.
CGGCCGGGCCGGAGCCACAGAAGCTGTGGACTGAGTCTTATCGGCTCCAGCCGGAGCCGATAAAGGCAAGGTTGAACAACCTGAGGTCTCGGCTCCCTGTTGAGACAGACAGGGAATCCTCAGGCTTCAACAAGCCTCTCAATATAAGCTTGTTTTTTCTTTCCTGCAGGACCCTGGGGCTGAAGCCATGGCAGACAGCACAGGAGTCCTGCAGGTGCAAATGTGAGCGTCTGTCAGAGACATTTTCTGACAGCACGCATCACACTTCTTGAATCGAACCTTGTCTTTAGACATAGCCTAACTGGTGAACACAAACACACACTCAAACACACCAGTTATACCCTGTCAAAATTACAAACTTTTAGAAAAAAATACTAAAATAAGGTACAACAAAACAGTAGTACACTACACAAACACTCCCTAGGGAAGGGAAGGCCTAAGGCCCAAGGGAAGAACTAAAAGTTCTTTTAAGAAGAAACGGGAAAAAATTAGGTTCGGGGATAGAGTTCAATGAACTACACTAATTTAAGATTAATTAAACTAAAAAAGGGGTAAAAAGAGTAACTTTTTATAGAAAAGCTAAAACTCACCAGGAACCGTAGAATAACCAACCTCGGGCTGTAGCGGCAAACGAGATCTGAGGTAACTATCGCCTAGCATTGTGGGATATAGGAGCCTCGTGGAACCAACTCTCGAGCTTTAGAGTGGGAGCCGAGGTCGGCTCCGAACCCATCCAGCAAGAATGAAGGCGAGATAGACAACTTAACATCATACTTTACCTTCCAACCTGTTCCTACTCAACTTATTCATGCCTTACTTAAGAAACTAAGACCCACCACCCTGGCTGCTGACCTCCTCCCAGCAGACTATCTGCAAAAAGCTGCTGACACCATAGCATATCCCATCTCAATCTTGATCAACAGAGCTATAGCTGAAGGTACTGTACCCACTATATGGAAAATCTCCCATGTCATACCTCTCCATAAAGGAGGCAGTTCCACTGAATTATCAAACTTTAGACCCATAGCTATTCTGTCACCTCTAGCTAAAATTATGGAGAAGTGTGTACACATACAACTCATGCACTACCTCACACAGAACAAGCTGTTGTCCAACTTTCAGTATGGCTTTAAGCCACACCACAGTACTACTTCTGCCCTCCTCTCTTTTTCTAAGGTTATTAACCACAACTGTAATAATAACAAACTATTCTCAGCACTCTTTCTAGTTCTAGCCAAGGCTTTTGACATGGCTGACCACAAAATGCTTATAAATACCTTGAATGCCTTCTCCTTAAACAACCATCACTCCAATGGTTTCAATCCTACCTGCAGGACAGGCAACAGGCAGTCCTATGGCAGGACAAGCTATCATCTCACCTACCCATCACATTAGGAGTCCCCCAGGGCTCGATGCTAGGACCCCTTCTTTTCTCCATCTTTATCAACGACCTTCATTCAGTCATCCCAGATGCTATCTGCATTCAATATGCGGATGAATCCACCTTGATTTGTTCTGACACCTCACCAGCTACTTTATTCGCATTAACCCAAAATTCCTTCAATATAGTGGAAAAATGGCTCTCCAATCAACATCTAATCCTAAACCCCAACAAAACTAAGCTGCTCCACTTTTTCCCCGTACACAGGACACCCCCCCCCCTGCCATCCTTCAACATAACCGCTAACAATGGCACTATCATCTCCCCAGAAGCCCAAACTAAGCTATTGGGTGTCATAGTTGATAACAACCTGAAGTTTGATGCGCATATCAATCAAACTATCAAAACCATCAATAAAAAACTTGGCTCTCTTTACAGACTCAAACCTTTCCTTACCTTGCTTGCTAGAACTGCAATTGCCTTTTCCCATCTACTATCAACTCTTCTCTATGCCTCATCTATATTCTCCAACTTAAACAAAATAGATTTTTATAAACTATCATTCTGCTATAACCACATTGCCAGATTTGCTACTGGAACAACCTACCAGACACACCACTGTCACAACCTAAATCACCTAGGATGGCTTGAACCGCCTAGCCTATTGCAGTTCAACCAGCTAACAGTGGCACATAAAGTCCTTTACCAACCATAAAATACACCTGCACTAAAAAATATTATCAGCCCCTACACCATCACCTGGGCAACTGCGATCATCCACTAGACTCTTAGTTCAAACATACAAATTCAACTACTCAACTGGAGACTCTTTATTTGCCAACTCTGTTGGAAAAACATGGAACAGACTCCCAGCTGACTTGACCCTAGAACCCTCACTAACTCGATTCAAAAACAAACTCAAGAAATACTTCAAAACTCATTGGTTATGTCCTTGCACTAACCCCGACTAGTGACCTCTCTATTACTTAGGTGGCTTACCTTCAACTACTTCTAACTTTTTTCTACCACACCATTACAAGGGTCAATTGTATAACTGCTGCTCAATGTGTTTTAAGCCTGAATGTAATGTTATGTATATATAACTTTGAAAATGATGTTATGTTTTGTAAAGTGTTTTATAATAAGTTAGTACTATATGTGCTAAATGCTGGTATTGCTTATGACTGTAATCTGCTTGAAACTAGCATTTACTAAATGTTCAATGTGCATTATTATTTTGGACCTTTCCTCCCCGGGGCTCCGCTGAAAATGGACATATATCCAGTCGGACTATCCCGGTCAACAAATGTAAAATAAAAACAAATAAATAAATTATTTTGTTTTATTCTTTTTTTTTAAATTTTTCCTTTTCTTTTTGTATTCTTTTGGTTTAAGTTTGCCTTGCTTCTTGCCTGGAGAAGACAAAGCAGCTGATGCGGAAGTCTGGGTAGATCCTGCCTGAGGGGGAAGAATTATTTTCAAAAATAACTTTTTTCTCTAGTTTGAATGACTCTGGTGCCAAAGGAGGCACAGGCCTCGCATTCAGTATCTAAATGGGCAGTGGCCAAGCAATAAACACATGGAGTGAGGGTCATCTAGTGGAATTTTGTGCACACAGGCTATGTACGGTTTAAATCCTTGGACCTTAGCTGTCTTCATAGTAAACAACAACACCGATTTAAATACAATCCTAATCAAAAGTCACTATTCAAAAGTAGAAAGCACTTGTAGAGCCCTCACAATTACTGACAGTACTGATAGAATACTACTACTTAACAGTAAACAATATAAAAATACTAAGTTATAGCTAATCTTTAAACGTTAAAGTTAAATGTTATCAAAATTGCAGCAAACACAAAGTTCACTCTAAGTACTGTGAAAACTACCTATGTAATGAAGAGAAGTAGACAAATATGTAAATGTTATTATGATTATTTTCTTAACTATTAACAAACTATCATCTATTCACTTAAAAAATTCTACTTTAGATAGGACAAGAGTAATAATTACGAAAACTGTAAAACTGAAAAGAAAACTCTTGTCGCTTTAGAGCGCTGTCTGATACATGTCTGGATGCTTCAGTTGGCAAACAAGATCTGAGGTACCAAGGTGGAGTGGATGGAATTATGTTCAGGGGAGGAGTTATAGCCCTGGTTCTGAAGCTTCAAAAAAAGGTGCCAATGTCAAATCCAGTTGAATCCAAAAACCCAGTGGTTGAATCAGATGAAAACAGACAACATCAGATCAGATGATTAAGAAGAAATGGTAGGAGTGTTTCCAAAAATAATTCCGTAACCTCCCCAAAACCAAGAACAGTCTAACAAGTGAAAATGACTATTTAAGGGACCTTGTCAACCCCCCTCCCACCCTGGCAGTCTCTTTCCTTTCTAGAATGCCTGAATCTCCACTTTTCTCTTTGGTAACAGATAGTTTCATTCAAATGGGATCTGAAGATTATTGATCAAGGTTACAATGGCAGTGGGAGGTAATACCTCCTTTCCAGGGGGTAATTCCTCATCCACCTGATGAGACTCCTTTATTTTCTCTTGTCCTTCAACACATTCTGTCCCAGAAAGTGATAGGACCAGTTCCTCCTTACCAGGTTGGGAAAGGATTTTATACAAGAATGTTTCAAGTGCCAACAAAAGATGTTTGGACACCAGTTCTGGAGCTTCCTTTCTGAAATCTGTTTGTGATGGTGTCTGAGTTCAAAATGCTGTCACTACACAACCTATTTTTACCTCTTCCTCCTCATTTGTTTCCTGGTAACAATACATTTAAAAGATGCTTATCATCCCATTCATATTCATCAAGATTTCTGGCATTTCTTAAGGTTCTATGGATCTAGATAACATTACTATTTCTCTACCTTACTCTTTGGACTATTCATGGCAACAAGTGTGTTCACAAAGTGTCTAGCTTCAGCTGTAGCTTACTGCAAGCTACAGGGTATCCACATTTTTCCATGTTTAGATGACTTGCTTATCTTTGTGGAGTCTTTTTCAGAGTGTGGGAATCTACCTCTTGGGTGAGAGATTTCTTACACAAGCCGGGATTCCAAGAGAACATTCAAAAGTCTTTCTTGACTCCTTCTCCTCAGAGTTGTCTTTCTGGGATATCATCCAGACATCACAGTTCAAAGATCTTTTCTTCCACAGGGAAAAAAACTAGATCTATGTATAAATATATTTCTAGGGTTTCCACTCAGACTTTTGTCACTGTGAGGGAATACCTCAGGATTTTGGGTATTATGGCTTCTGTGATTCTCATAATATCTACAGCAGAATTCCACATGAAAACAATACAGTGGAATCAGAAATCTCTTGGGTTCCAGCACCAACACTCCTTGACTTTTCAGATCCCAGTGCTGGGATTTGTCAGAAGGGAAATCACTTAGTGGAGACAACAGTTATTCCTAAATCCAGGTCTCCCCTTCTCCCTCCCTGTTCCAGAGCTGTTAGTCACCATAGATACTTTGGACTTTGCTTGAGAAGCAGATCTAGGAGGAGTAAAGGTGGAAAGTATGTGGAACACCAAGGACAGATATATAAACATAAGGTTGGTTGGCATGATGGTTAAGATGTTTACCTTACAGACACAAGGTACAGTGTTTGTTTCTCACATGGGATAATTGGCTAGGCTTAAAATGGCCCACAAGTGCAGTTAACCTAGTACTAATCTATAAATCTATAAAAGAGATGTTTGCCCTGATGAAAGTATTCAACTTACTGAATCGTGTTTGGTCCCTAGAAGCTCAAGTATTTACAGATAATACCACAGTCATATGGTACATCAACAAGTAAAGGGGAACCAAGCACACCCCCTCTGCGGACTAGCCATGTTATTTTGGGATATAGATAGCTTCATAGCACAGTCTCACTCTACAGGCATTTTACTTTCTGTCAGAGCAAAAATGTGTGGCAGACAATTCAGCAGCACAATTGCAAACCCTCATGAATGGAAACTAGATCTGGGGATCTTCTAAAATTTAATATGTCTATGGAGAGTTCCTCAAGCAGACCTCTTTGCCTCCTTTCGGAACAATCAGCTGGTAAGATTCTGCTCCAGGACTCCATGCAAGAAGGCGAGGAAGAAAGATGCCTTTTCTCTTCCTTGGATATGAATGTTTTTGTATGCTTTTCTACCCTTTCCACTAATATCTAGGGTACTTATGAGGATTCAGGAGAAAACCCTCAAGATCATTTTGGTGACTCACTTTTGGCTCAGACACACAACTGTCCCTTCTTTTGGCAATGGTCAGGGACAATTACCACAAGCTTCCTCACAGACTGGATCAACTCACACAAGAACACGTGTTTGACGCACCTTGACACCAGTCAGTTTTGACTGACTGCCTGGATGATAGGGTCTTAATTCCCTTTAGGCACCTATTTACTGTAGGACATGCAGTAGGTACTAATGGAGGAAAGACATCCTCCTACTAGACAGTCATATATTAGCAAATGAAAAGATTTTCTAGTTAGTGTTAACATAACAAGCACGTGTTCTGGGCTAGTTGTTCTCTGGTTTTACAAATTTGCGCAAATTACTATTCTATGGCTTTTCTTATGCCTCTATCATGGTTCATTTATCAGCCATTTTATTTCATCTGACATGGATCCTCCTCTTTCAATGTATTCTCATGTCAAAATGTTTTTGAAAAGGGTTTTGCATAAAAGGCCTCCAAGAAAACCAGTGGCCCCTCTTTGGGCTCTTAATTTTATGTTGGAGAAGCTAACACTTGCTCCACTTGAACCAGCTAACCTGGCTGACTTGAGGTTGTTAACATGGAAAACAGTTTTACTGATTGCTCTGACTGATTGCAAGAAGGATATCTGAGTTGCAAGCTCTTATGGTGAGTCAACCCTATCACATTTCCTACAGGAACAGAGTTTCATTGAGAACTAATCTTTCTTTTATGTCTAAAGTGGTATCCAAGTTTACTTTAAGCCAAACTAGCCATCTCCCCATTTTTTTTCCTGAGCCTAAAATGAGAGAGAAGGGATACTTTGGATGTCCACTGGCAACTCAGGTAATGTAAGGGCAGAACTAAATCTTTCATATCTTCGGAGACAACCTATGTCAACATTGACTATTTCCAAATGTTTTTCTAAAGTTCTAAAGTTATTAACTTAGGAAAGTGATAATAACCATTTCTTCTACTTCCTGAAGCTTGAGAACCTGAGGATTTTGTTTACTGGTTTTGGAATAATTCCACTAGAGGAATGCAACGGACAAACCAAAAAAAAACACAGAGAAAGAAATTAATTCTCAGAGAGACAACAGTACCATAATAAGAAAGGTAGATGGCAATAAGGTAAAAATCATGGACTGATTTTGACATAATTCATGATTTTTTTCTAACTGCTAACACTGTAACTGCTAAGTTGCATCCTACTGTTGTTAATTTATCAGGTTTTTAACTTTTGGATGAATATTTTGTTCTCCTAAATTAAGCACTGAAATGTATTCCTACTGATATACCATGGCTTTATTTATTTAAGACAGAACTTTTTATTTGGTTTGTAAATTGCATTTATTATACTATTTTTTACAAGCTCAATATAAGAATGTGGAAACAACAAATTTGAATGTTGTTACAAATACTGACTGTGATTTAAACAGGAGAAGTAATACTGATGGTAGTTTTTATTCATGTGCTTCAGATTTAGATCAAATGAATGCATATTGTTTGCTGACTACTTTAACAATTAAATATAAAAGTGAATTTATACCCCTCCCTCTTTGTTATGAATATGTAAAACAATTTTCTGCTATGTTAAATTTTGCTGCTGAAGATGCATTTATAGCTTTTATGTCAAACAAACATAATTTTAAATATAATTTGACTAAAGCAGAATGGGAGGAATCTAATTTTTAAACCAGCAGATAAAGGTAATAATACAGTTGTTTTACATCATGAACAGTATGTGCATATGTATTACTCTCATTTAGAAGATGAATCCACTTATGTGGGACATGAGAATTAATGATGAGGCAATATGATAATATAATAAATTAATAGAAAAGGGTTACAGGTTAGGGTATTTCATTAGGGAGGATATCACCTGAAAATTTAATACCCAGGGCAGCAAAACTGCAATTTTTTTACCGTCTACTGAAAATACTTAAAAACCCATTTGAACCTCCAGGACATCCTATTATTCCAGCATGTGAGTATTTTCTTAATAGTAACAGTTTTTTTTACATGAATATCTCCTTCTCTATGTTACAAAAATTACCTTCCTATGTGAAATATACTAGTGACTTTTTAAGTAAAATTTCTGACCTTACATGGTCTGAGGACATGAATTGGGTGGCACTGGATGTTAAGAGTGTGTATACCAGCATCAGACATGATCATGGCATGCAGACTTTAATTTTATTTTTTTAGTGGATAGACCTGTTGTGAGCTATGTTATAGATCTGATATATTTTTGTTTGACTAATTATTTTAATTTTAGTAAAGAACGTTTTCATCAAATTAAAGGCACAGCAATGGGAGGGCTTCTTTTGCCAGTACGTGCGCTAATTTAGTGACAGGCTTACTTGAGTGGGAATATATTTATGGACATGAATTTATGAATAAAGGTGTAATTAAATATTTTAGATACATAGATGATTTCATTTTTATTTGTTGTAAGGGTTGAAATTAAATTCATCAATTTACAAAACAATAGATTTGGTTTTAAATTCAATGGTTTTCAGGTAGGTAGAAATATCTAAGATGCAAATCCAAACCGGCTTTAGGTACACTAGGGTGCCCAAAAACATACACAGCAACAAGAATAAAAATAAGGCACCGAAGTTACACACTGGAGACTAGCCACAGTACTTTATTACAAAGGAGAACAATAGATGAGCGCTTTCGCAACTTAGTGTTGCTTCATCAGACAATGTTAATACAGGTAATACTTGATTAAATACTTAAACAATCAGGTAGAAATATCTCTTTTTTAGATTTAGAATTACAAGGGTTGGGTAATGATAACATTAAAACAACAATACATAAATTGTTAACATGTAATGGCCAGTGATTGTGATTATATGGTATTAGCTACCTTCCATATTACCTAATTTTTCTTTACCATAAGGTGAAGTAGTTTGTCTTTGTAGACTATCAGGTAATGGCCGGTGATTATATGGTACTAGCTACCTTCCATATTATCTAATTTCTTCTTTACCATAAGGTGAAGTAGTTTGTCTTTGTAGACTATCAGGTAATGGCCGGTGATTATATGGTACTAGCTACCTTCCATATTATCTAATTTTTCTTTACCATAAGGTGAAGTAGTTTGTCTTTGTAGACTATCAGGTAATGGCCGGTGATTATATGGTACTAGCTACCTTCCATATTATCTAATTTCTTCTTTACCATAAGGTGAAGTAGTTTGTCTTTGTAGACTATCAGGTAATGGCCGGTGATTATATGGTACTAGCTACCTTCCATATTATCTAATTTCTTCTTTACCATAAGGTGAAGTAGTTTGTCTTTGTAGACTATCAGGTAATGGCCGGTGATTATATGGTACTAGCTACCTTCCATATTATCTAATTTTTCTTTACCATAAGGTGAAGTAGTTTGTCTTTGTAGACTATCAGGTAATGGCCGGTGATTATATGGTACTAGCTACCTTCCATATTATCTAATTTCTTCTTTACCATAAGGTGAAGTAGTTTGTCTTTGTAGACTATTAGGTAATGGCCGGTGATTATATGGTACTAGCTACCTTTCATATTATCTAATTTCTTCTTTACCATAAGGTGAAGTAGTTTGTCTTTGCAGACTATGTAGTGATTATACAGATTTTTTTGTTGGAAGCACAGAAAACTATTCATATGTTTACAAATAGAATTTATGAGGAAATGAATGTAATGGATTCCTTTTATAAGGCAATAAATACCTCCAAGATTGATTTGTTGTATGTTCATAAAGCTATAAAAGTTTTTCCTGAAGAAGGTGTAGCTGAGGTAGAAAAGAAAAATATCTATTTTGGTACTGTTTTTAAAGTATCAACAAATAAATTGATTGAAATATTAATTATTATTGGAAATTTCTTGTTAATGATGCAGACTTTTTTAAAAACAGTTTGCCATAAACCTATGCTAGCTTTTAAATGGGGACGAAGTATAGGGGGACATGTTTGTACATAGCTTCTCTGTGCCACCTAAGAAGCAAATGAATATAGGGTTAAATAATTGTTTAGAAGGAACTTTCCCTTGTGGTATGTGATGTGGTTGTAAATATATTGCATGTAACTTTTGTAAGATAAACAATTTTTAAACCTAATGGTAAATTTTCTTGTATTACCAAAATCATTCTTTATGCCCTTAGTTGCCCCTGTAACTTATTTTATACTGAAGGGAGTAAGAGAGCTAGTAAAAGCAGATTACAAATGCATGTGTGTAATATAAAGAAAGGTATAATAGAAAGCAAGAGCGTTACATTTTAAAGAACTTCATAATAGCAATGTGTCTTTATGAAAAGCGACAGTTCTTGAAAAAGTAATTTTCACCAAATTTAATAGTCATTTTCTTAACGATAAGCTCTTAGAAACTGTATAGATTTTGAAATATGGTACCTTGATCCCTGGGGATTAAACATGGAATGTAATTGTAAGTATTTGATTTAATTTGTTTTAATAATTTTATAATTAATTTTATTGGTTTTAATTAATTAGTTTATGTAATTGATTGCCTATATATATATATATATATATATATATATATATATATATATATATGTGGATGTTGTTCCATTTGGTTCTTGATACATTCCTAAGCAGGCTTTGCTGAGACACTAGAGTACAATAAAGTAATTGCTATTTGTCTGTTGCCTTCATTCTTTTGCCCCTATGTATGTTAATTTAGTGACAGGCTTATATTTCCAAATGGTTGTCTAAGGTTATTACTGTTTGTTATAATCACCACAATGAAACTATTCCAAGCAGGCCCAAGGCCTACTCTACCAGGAATTTGGCTTCATCTATGGCTTTTTGGAAAAGGTTAGATTCTAGAAGTATTCTAGAAGCTGCAACTTGGTCCTCTGTATATACTTTTACTAAGCATTATACACTTGATTCCTTCTCTAAGTCTAGATCAGATTTTGCAAGGACCAATTTCTAGGGTTTCCTGAACTCTCTCTCCTTCCACCTCCCACATGTAATAAGATAGGGTAATCCACCCATACAGCTAAGGCTACTGCAGCAGTGATCAATATGATGAACATGGTATAGTTTTATAAGTAAACTTACCACAACAGTAGATATTTGAATGATCACTGCTACAGTAACCGCTCCCTCCCATCAATCCTCTTAATTTCTTGTTGTGTTGTTTATGGCAGAGTGTGGTTATTTATTTATTGTTCTTACTAGCATTTTCCTGCCAGGGCTCAGCCTCCCTTCTCTTTGTTGGCAGAAAATCCCTGAAGGGCTTGGTACCCAAACTTGTTTTTTAGTCGGCTCAGCTAGGGCTGCATGACAGTTTAGGAGCATGGAATGTGCCCTGAAGCTTTGGAAGCAATCCAGCTGTTATATCCTTGGAAGGACATAACCTCATATAGCTAAGGCTACTGCAGCAGTGATCAATCGAACATCTACTGTTATGGTACATCTACTTATGTAACTGTACTTTGTCTCTTCCATCCATCACAGCCTATGGGACAGAGTCTCTAGCCAGGCTGATGTGGATGGTACTAACAATGAACATTCTGGAGAATGGTGGATCCAAACACAGCCCTTGGCCAAGAATGGATGTCAGTCTTGTTATGATTCACAAAGGTACAAGTATTAGATCAAGTAGCTGCTGCACAAGTTTCATCCAAGAATGCATGACTAAAAAAGGCTGTCATGTTAGCAAATGCCCTAGTGGAATGAGCCTTTGGTTTGAAAGATGAGAGTAATCCATTAATTTTGTAAAGAAAACATATACAGTCAGTAAGCTATATGGACAAGGCGACCTTAGATACTCCGATTTCTGGTGTAACTCTGGAAAAAGATACAAAGGTTAGTCATATTTTGTGATGTCCTTTGTCCTGTCTAAATAAAATCTTAATTGTCATTGTAGATCCAAAGAGTGAAGCATGTGCTCACCCTTATTACTGACCCCCATTTCAGGTCGTCAGCATATATACTGTAGAACACCTCAGATGAAATATTAAGGTCTGAAAGATATAATCTAAACAAGCAAGGCCCTAGGACAGAGCTCTGTGGGACACCTTGACTGTAACCAAGGATTTCACCTGTCCAGTTGGTGTGTGATACTTGCAATGTCCTATTTGTAAGCCATGCAGCTATTCATCTTATCAACAGTACATCAATACCTAGTTGTACTAATTTATTGATCAGTGTTTTGTGTATGACCCTGTTAAATGATGAAGTTAAATCTATATAAATCACATTACAGCACAATTTTTCATTCATAGCTGTTATTATATTGTTATAGAACATCATGTTACAGGTGGTAATATATTTTTTTCAACATATGCATGCTGATATATGGTTTCAAGTCCCAACCTATCCAGTTCTGACAATAACTTATCCAGTATTACCTTCTCCATTATTTTTCCACAACATGAAAGTAGACTTAAGGGTATATATGATTCTGGGTTTGTCCTACTCCCCTTTCCCTTAAAGACAGGTTTAATAAGTGCATGTCTCCAATCTTAAGGAATCTTCCCATATTTATATGACCTAGTGAATAATAGATATTGATAGATATTGTGTAAATTAAAATGCTTTTCCCAAAAATACTGTGTGTACAGTGAAAGGAAATGTGCAAGGCCAAACAGCAGTTTTGAAAATAATATGCTTGCTTTGCAAGAACAGTTATGTTCATCTTAGATATTAATAACATATAGCTGTGGGCAATACTGTAAATGCATCCTGTTATAGAAAAAAAGGAAGTTGACTTTCCTGGCTTTCAGATGCAGAATTAAATAAATAAAATGCAGACAGGTCAAGTGACACAAAGATGATGTGGAGAAACTTTTGTGATGTTGGGAAAGCTTACCCCAAGTTGACGACTACAAATTTCAAAGTTGACAATGGAAGGCAGCCAGAGATGGCCACAGACGTCCCAGAAGGATCAAGTCAACAAATAGAAGGAAACGTAGACCCCATCTCTGAAGAAGAACATCTAGAACAAGAGCAAGGACCTAGAAGAAGTAATAGGTTAAAAGCTAACTATTACAATTCTTCAATGGCCAATAACAATGGTGGCGTGAACTATGGGAACAACAACAATAACTATTCTTTAGGACGGCACAACAACAGCCGTCAACCCAATCGGAATACGAAGAACTGGAATCGGCGGTAGACGCCGACACCACTTTTTCTAGTGGTGGTGGGGTAGAAACAAATGGGTTAAAGATTATTTTTAACACAAAAGGTGACTTTAAGATCTATAATTTTGCTAATATCACACTAGAACAGAAACTTATCGATCTTCTAGCACTTGGTAACACATTCGTTCCTAGTCATTCATTTGACCTTACTAGGATGATTATAGACTTAAAAAGTTTTGTAAGGAAATTAAATTTTAACATTTTATTTCCGAATTTTGAAAAAGAACATAACAATATGTTAAAGTTACCTAGTGTCTTTAACCCTGTACTACACCCTGACTTAACCCTGTTTGAAAAAGCATGTGAAGTAGACCTTAGAAACTTGTATGAGAACTTGAAAATTCATAATAGGGGTAAAAAATACAACACAACAAAGGACCAGATGGAATTACTAGATGAACTATGTAACTCACCAGTCAGAATTCTTAAACCAGACAAAGGGGGCGGATTGGTTATTTTTGAAAACAGCGATTACAATGACAAGATGAAAACTGTCCTAAATAACCCAGCATATTCTTTATCTTCTAAGAATGAAATGAATATGAAATATTCTAGAAATAGAGGATACTTCAGAGACCTATTTCTAGCTGGTAATATAGATTTGGAAACCAACCACTATATAGACATTACATTCCCCAAGGTCCCAGTTATTTTTGGGATCCCAAAAATACATAAAGATCTGGAGAATCCACCTATGAGAGCCTTGGTGGACGGTAGGTCGTCCATGACCCACCCCTGTGCACGCCTGGTGGATAATATCTTGAATAAATACCTTAAAGCCATATCCCATATCTGTAAAGATTCTTGGTCCTTTCTTCTAGACATGAACAACATCCCCTTCGATGAGGCTAATAACTTTCTCACCATTGATGTGGTCGATTTATACACTTCGATTCCACACAATGAGGCCATCGAACGGGTGAGTATCATGTTAAAAGACCTGGGAGCACCACGGGTGGAAATTGACACTGTGGCTGAACTGCTGGATATCATCCTTTCTTCTAATTTTTTCCTCTTTGAGCAACAGTATTATTTGCAAACACAGGGCATTGCAATGGGGTCTCCCTGCGGCTCCAGTGTGGCAAACATATTCATTGCTTTTTGGGAAAAACAATTTTTACTGCATAACACAGCATTCCAACATCAAATCTCCTATTACACCAGGTATTTAGATGATATATTCATCTTATTTAAAGGTAACAATGATGAGGCGAGGCTGAAACATTGGTCAATTACTTGAACAACACTACTGACTTTTTTAGATTCACTCACCATTTTTCAATGGTGGAAATTGACTATTTAGATGTTAAGCTCGTGAAGGATTTGGAAAAGGTCGGCTTCCTTTCTACTATCTTCAGAAAGCCGACCTTCTGTAATTCATTCCTTCACTTTTCGAGCCAACACCCTTTCAAACAAAAAAGGTCCGTAGTAAAAGGCCAATTGATTAGAGCCTCAAAAATGTGTAACACGGAAGAAAGTTTTGATAAAGAATGTAACACACTAAGTAGAATGTTCTCTAGTAGAGATTACCCTGAAGACCTTATTTCAGAACTTATTTGTGAAGTCAAACATAAGAGACAATCAGGTTTATATGTACCTTTATTAACAATCCGTCATCCTAACTTTGAGACTTGTTCCATCATAGCTTCTGTTGAGTTAACATCAACCTCTATTAACTCAACAACACAAGACAACATTATTAATGGGTCTTCAGAACAAGTACACTTGAACTATGCAAGTAGCTTTATAACTACATTCAACTTGGACTCACCTATTATAAGTTCTATAATTCACAAAAACTGGTACTTTATTACCAGTAATCCACAAATTCATGGTAAATTTGACGTTCTACCTCCTATTGTATATAAACGAGGTAACAATCTCAAAAATTTACTAGAAAGAAACAAAAAGATTGATTTTTTTTCAAAACAAAAAGGCACATTTCCATTGTAATTGGTGTAAACTACTAAAAACAGGTTCAACATTCCAAATTAAAGGAAAAAAGTACGACATTTACCACAAAATAGACTGCAATACTAGATCGGTAGTCTATTTGGCCTTGTGTGACTGCTGTCCGGCTTACTACGTCGGCAAAACAGACCAAAGATTTAAGGATAGGATTTACCAACATTCCTATGCAATAAGGAAAAAGAAGGAAGACAACGCTCTTGCAAAACATATCATAAATCAGAGAAACCATAGCTTTCATTTTGTAGCTATTGACCACATCCCACACAACATTCGTGGAGGGCCACAAGCTTTATTCCTTGAAATTAAGGAATTAGAATGGCAAATTAAATTACACGCCTTCAGTAGCCCGGGCCTTAACGAACATTGCAACATTGCTTGCATCCTTAAACTTAAAAGTTACATGAGATAACCAATGTACCATTTCTCCTTTAAAATAAGTGATATATAACAACATATCTAGGTACTTTTTCATTATAACTCAACCCTAGTACACATCAAAATACAATAGTAACATATGTTTTTCTGGTCCATGGAAGGTGTCTTTTACAACAGATAACACCTGGCTCAGAGGAATTTTCCACCCGTGGAGCTTTTTACTTCACATTTTTTACTTCACATTTATTACATTAGTGCTTCTATCTTGCCATTTCAATACCTTTGTTGGTTACATTTTAGTGGCCTTACTCTTATTTTTATCTTAGTTACACTTTTGTAGGTATGGGTGTAATTCTAGTTCTGACTAAAGCATTGGGTGTTTCCCAAACAGAAGCTCCACTACTGGCTCAAGTTTAGTCTTCTTTAGAGTTTATCCCGCTTTCCCCTTCTGGGATAGATAACCCTTTAATAACTTCATTTATTTTTTCATATTTCCGACCATTTTACCTATAGCATAGAAGGTACTACTACACTTTTCTCACATAGGTGTTCACCCTCTTTTTAGAGGTGAACACAGAAAGGGAACTTACTTAGTCCAGTTTTATAGTACTTTCTTTAGGATATTATTATCATCATTGTCTAGCATAGAACTTTTATTTACTTCCCAAACACTACAAACATGTAGAGTTAATTTAGGAGGTAAATAGTTAGGCTAGTTAAAGTACTATTCTAACATTTGGAGGTACGATACGATTAATTCAACATTTGCTATGCAATTTGTGTATACGCTGCAATTTTAGGTGTGTGTCCTGGAGTATTTTGCTTTTTGTTTTTAAATCAAGCTATTTTTATATTCTAGATGTTGATTTTGTACATGGTTTTGTATTTAACATGTTCGAATTTTTAAATAAGCCTAAATGAAATGCGCAAGTCCTCGTTCTGAATGGTGACGTCATGCAGGACTAAAATTTTTAAACGGACTTTGGCGCCAATGTCTTTGTATTTCTGATGAAGCTACTGTTTGAGCAGTAGCGAAAACGCTTTTTTGGTGTTTTGAAATAAAATTGCATTAAAGCTCTATCTGCGTGCTTCTCTGGACCTGGCACCCTGAACCAGTGGTATCGCTAAACTTTTGTGATGTCTTCAGCTACAACAAGGACCAAAAAAGGGCATGAAATAACCATGGACTTTTTCATGACAGACAGAAACCAGAAGAACAAGTCACAAGGACATTAAAAATAGCATTGGTTGAAAAGAGTATATAAAGTGGACAGTATGTTTCATACAGGGGGTGACGTCTTAGACTAATGTCTAGCTGTGTTATAACAGAATTGAAATAGCTCTGACAGAATTAACTGTTTGGCAAGAATTTGTTCTGAGACAAATAAAGTATAACAGATACAGTAGTACCGAGTTTGTCTGGTCTACTTTTGGACATTTTCTTCAGTGGTGACATTTCTTCAGAGGCAAAATAGAGACCTCTGCTTGACATTTCTTCAGAAAAGAAAGAAATACATTTTTTCAGTGGCGAGCCTCGGCCAGTGACTGTGACCATATATCCGTTACCAGCAGTTAATATTACAGAGGGATCCATACTACTTACTACGTTAGTTCAACAGACTGACAGTTCCAGTGCTTTAACAGAGAAACAGTTCCAGTACTTCACTGGTGGACACAGAGAACCACCGTGGAAGCTGTCCTGTGTTGGACCTCCTACAATTCATCTGTAGAGAAACACCGTCTTTTTCCAGATTGACTTCAGCCTGATCACCTGCTTGTCTTCTGCATAAATTACGGTAGTTTCTTCAGTTATAAAATGGATGCAAGTACACAGTTAACTTTACAGTGCCCACATATTGTACATATAAATTTACATGGTTCAACCTTCTGTGTCAGGCATGAAATGTAAATCTGAAATGTTTGATGTTCAGACATTAGATAACAGTTGTGTTTGTAAATGTATAAATGCCTATAATCCACACACAAAATGTACATGTGGAATTAACTTTCCTAACTTCTCTCTATTTTGTCACAGGAGTCTAGTATGTAAGCTACACCATAAGATATATCCTATTCTGATAAACAATCTGTTTGATTCTAGTGTTGTTAGTTCTTCACATATACATCAGTTAAATGTAACTTCTGCAGTCACCTAAATCTCATACAGTACACGTGAATACAATTATTTTAGTAATGTAATACACTACATAAAAATGTTATTTATAGTAAATATTGCAAATGCACAAATAGAAAAATGTTCTAACATAGTACAGTATGCTATCAATATTAAACTTTAAAAAAAAAAAAAGTTTTCACAGCTTTTCAAAAATTTCCCTAGAGACAGTAGTAAGGGACAGTAATGCCATTTAGAGAAACAGACTCAGCATAGCATTCAGACTTTACATAATGACATTTCTGGTTTAACGTAACAATCAGATAGAGCCCAACAACATTTACTAAGGGCACAAACTACAGAGGTTAATCTAACAAAAAAGTTAGAAGAAGCCCATCAAGGTTTACATTGGGCAGGGTTCAGCAGAAATGACAGTTATTTCTCCTGCTGATATATCTCAATAGTCTTGTTTATTACAGACTCTGCCTCAGTGGCAAGACCAAAAAAAAAAATTTGTTTCAATATGTTGGCATTTAAAGAATGGTTGACATACACTGTGTGGTCTATTTCAAATAAAGCCTTATTTAAATGTTTTTTTTTTGCATTTACGCATGCCAATGCCAATATTGGTAAAAAACAGCGACTGTAATGTCAGTGTTGGCAAACCCCTAAAACATGCTCCACTACGAGAGTTATGAACCTTCATTCCCAAAAATGATTTACAGGAAAAGTTTAGTATTGTCAGAATCAAAGCACATAAAAATATACAGAAAAGGCTATAGCAAATGCTTTGGCGAATGGCAAAGCAAACCAAGCGGCTAAAACATGTGAGTGCCTAGACTCACATAACTGTTTTACAGACAGTCTAAACAGCACGACACAAAAAACAAAATAATGCTTTGGTCAGGCAAAATTTTATGTTAAAGCAGTTTCGTCAGACAGCTAATGACATTCTGCAAAATGCGTATACAGCTTTAAAATCAGTTTCTGCCTGACAGACAGATACAGACTCAGAGAGTAAGCCAGAGTGCTAGACAGTTTAAAAAGTATGCAGTATTGCAGATGCTCATAAGAAATGTACAAAAACAGCTTGTACACTACGTGGTGAAAGGAAGGGGATATAATACATGGTCTGATGAAAAAGTACGCAGTATTGCAGATGCACATAGGAAATGTACAAAAACAGCTTGTACACTACGTGGTGAAAGGAAGGGGATGGAATACATGGACTGATGAAAAAGTACGCAGTATTGCAGATGCACATAGGAAATGTACAAAAACAGCTTGTACACTACGTGGTAAAAGGAAGGGGATGTAATTCATGGTCTGATGAAAAAGTACGCAGTATTGCAGATGCACATAGGAAATGTACAAAAACAGCTTGTACACTACGTGGTGAAAGGAAGGGGATGGAATACATGGACTGATGAAAAAGTACGCAGTATTGCAGATGCACATAGGAAATGTACAAAAACAGCTTGCAGACTACGTGGTGAAAGGAAGGGGATTAATACATGGTCTGATATAAAACAAACACAAAGGGAACATGAGCAGCTTCTGCTCCACCAGGGTTATAGACATATATACAACAAAGTTCAGAAAAACAGGTGATATGTTTTACTTGTAAGAAAATAGGTCACATTAAAAAGAATTGTCCATATTACAAAAAATGAAAGAAAAGTCAAATACAAAAGGGTATCTATGCAGATAATAGTGCTTATTCAAACCCCAAAATAGGGAAAGAAATCAAGATAAAAAAACATTAAGGGACAATCAGTCACAGGAACAAACACAGAAGGGTACATAAAAAATAAAGTATACCCTATGAAATACCAAATCATGGCAGGCAATAGGCATTAAAGCAATAAATTAACAAAATACAGGTTATCAGTTGGCAGCAAAGTACAGGGATCTTTTAAAGCAATGGAAGACAGTGTTAGTTTACAAAACTCAATGTTAATTAAACAAAGGGGACAGTAAAAGACAGAAAAATACTTTACTGCTTTAATACGCCAGGACAGATTCAAAATAAACACAGACATACAGATTTAAAGTAAAGTTAATACAAATACAGTAAATACATTTACAGTAGTTAAAATGGTGTATGCAAAACTAAACAATGCAATTAAATGTTTAACATGTAAGTCCGCATCTACGTCTGGAAATAAAGTAACATTTAAGGCCGTACCTATGACAAATCCTAAATGACAAAAGGTTTTATAGTAACAAGAGAGGGTCAACCCCCCCCCCCCCACATTAAAAGTACAGTATGTTTCCAAAGGCAGCTTATGCATACAGCAAACAGGATCAATATTGGTAAAAAACAGCGACTGTAATGTCATATTCAAAAGAATGTATTACATAAAATATAACAGCAAACAGTCTTATAAATAAACTAGTACAGAAAAAAACATCATTAGTCAAACTGGTGTAACTGCCATCCGGGTAATAATACACAGCAATACATACAGGTAGTACAGTACAGAGTCATTAAAACTTAGACAAATAGCATTTTTCAGCTAATAAAAATCCAAGCAAAAGCAGCACACCATGTTGGTTCATAAAAATCAGTGTAAGTTAACAACAGTCAAACAGTATCAGTACAGTAACAGTCTGTTAACAGTCTTAAAAATTTAAATTTGTTTCTATAATAGCAATCTATAAACAGAACATGACATTATATGCAAATAAAACAGTTACAAAGAAAAAAATGGGGAGAGATACTCAGATATAATAAATCATGAGAACAGGGACAGCATGATTGGATACCTGATTTCAATATATTTTGGACATGCAAAATTTGTTTGCAAAGGCACGTGACAAGTCAAATTGTTGGGTTTTTAGCTGCATTCCTTGCAGAGGGAAAAATGCCATTACATGCAGTCCCTGTAGAGGTTACACATACAGGTTTTATGTTAAAAAAAAATTATGAAAGTAAAGTTGTAAAATAATCAGCCATAAAAAACATTTACAGTTGATAAAATAAAAACAGCATGGGAGTTAACACATAACTTCTTTTAAGGAAGAAATGAAAGAGAAGAAATTCTGTTACATAGAGTATGCAGTTCCAGTAATGTAAATGGCTCACACATTACCAGAGGACATGGTAAAAATCACCAGAAATAGAGGGAGGTTCATAATAAAAAAAAAAATAAGAAAAGATTTTAAAACAGCTGAACATAGGAAATGGTGTCATTTTCACTGGTATAGTGCCACTAAGGCAATATGGAAAGTTATGGAAAGTTAAGTCAGATATAACAGAGCAAATAGGTTCATAGGTTCATAGGTTCATACTAGGCTATCTGCCCAAGGGCATTTATAAGCCTAGCCCAGAGTTTTGTGACTTTCGCCACCCCTTTAGTTTGGAGGATACTATGCCCATTATTTTGCTGTGCCTCTGTCAAGCAGTGACACTGACATAATCCCTGGGGTATATCTGCGATCTCCCATCCATTGGTCAAGATTTCTCTTGAACAAAGCCAGCGAGGTGCTCTGCCTCACATGTACCGGGATTTTGTTCCACAGCATAGGGAGTTTCTGGGTGATGAATCTGTCCCTCCAGCACGTCCTATTAATAACCGTGTCAAGGTTTAAGTCTCCGCCCTGTAGTTCTGAGGGATCTAGATTTTTGAGGTGAAGCATGTTCATCAATTCTGGGTTGGACATGGCCTTGTATGTCAGGCACAGGTCACCTCTGAGCAGGCGGTGGCGACTGAATAGAGCTGGAGTTCCTTCAGTCGGGCAGCATAGGACATATTTTTGAGACCCTTTATCCTTTTGGTGAGGAACTTTTGGGGCCTTTCCAGTTGCTGCAGGTGTCAGGTCAGATACATTCCGAATGGGGCATTGTACTCAATCATTGGTCTGATGAGTGATGAGTACAGGGGGATGATGACCTCCCTTGATCTAGATGTGAATCCCTTCATGATCAGGTGGGCAATGTAGAAGGTCTTCCTAACTACTTTGGCAACGTGAGTGTCAAATGAAAGGTTACTGTCAACCTGGGTCCCCAGATCCCTGATAACCTCTTCTGTGCTTAGTGGGTTGCCGCCTATATGGTAGCTAGGGGTAACCTTGTTTTTCCCGAAGGGTATGACTATGCATTTTTGGCGTTTAACTTTAGGCCATGGCTCTGGCACCAGTTATCCGTTTCTATAAGACCCTTCTGAAGGATATCTGTGTCAGATGTGTTCTCAACTATGGCGCCCAGTTTGCAGTCATCTGCAAATTTTGTCAGCCATAATCCTCCTGTGTTTGCTTGTACTTCTGAAAAGTAGATGCCAAACAGGAGTGGGCCCAGGACTGAGCCCTGTGGGACACCACTTGTGACAGGCTTTGAGTCTGACATGGCGCCAGCAACTCTGACCCTGTGGGTTCTGTCACTTAGCCAGTTTGCAACCCATCTTGTGACGTATGGGTTTACATTTAAGCTGATGAGTTTTTCAATGATACCTGAGTGGGGTATTGTGTCGAAAGCCTTTGCCAGGTCAAGGTAGGCTGTGTGGACTGCCTTTCCCTCATCAATGGCCTTGGTGACTGTTTCGAAAAAGTCAACCAAGTTTAAAAGGCATGATCTGCCTTTGACAAAGCCAAATTGGGTCGGATCCAAAGTCTGCAAGTCCCCTATGTCTTTATTTATGAGTTCCATTATGATCCTCTCCATAGCTTTGCAGATCAGGCTTGTCAAGCTGATGGGTTATAAAACTGTCAAACAAGTAACTGTTGGTAACAATGAAGAAAGGCATTAAGTACAGAGGATCACATTTTCCTGTAAATTGCTTTTTTTTTAAATATTCTTTTCCCAAAGCAATAATGAAATTATGCAATGCAAAAGAAATATGATTGTTTCTAATACAAGGTTTTTGCCTTGTAAAGCAAGGGTTAACTTGACAAGATTTTGAAATGCTTGTGTGTAACTGCAAGACTGACAACTTGCTTAAGCATAAAAACAGTTAAAAATAAGTAATAATGGCTATGTGTCTATGATGGGGTACTATAATTTCCACATTAATTGCTCTTACTGTCATTATCTGCTTAATCACAACAGTTTGCATGTGTGTTAAAATCTGTGTTAATAAAAGCATTAATCAAGTTACAACTATTAACACCGGTACAGTGTATGAAGAAATAGAAATAAATGCAAGGGACTCGTATGTAGCAGTGGATAAAGAGATGCAAGGCACTGAAGATCGTATTGTTTTGTAAATTCTGATACAGTGTATGAAGAAATAGAAATAAATGCAAGGGACTCGTATGTAGCTGTGGATAGAGAGAGATGCAAAGTACTAAAGAGCGTATTGTTTTGTAAATTGTCTTACAATTTCATGGACCTTAAATAAAAAAAGTGGAAATTGATAGATATTGTGTAAATTAAAATGCTTTTCCCAAAAATACTGTGTGTACAGTGAAAGGAAATGTGCAAGGCCAAACAGCAGTTTTCAAAATAATATGCTTGCTTTGCAAGAACAGTTATGTTCAGCTTAGATATTAATAACATATAGCTGTGGGAAATACTGTAAATACATCCTGTTATAGAAAAAAAAAAGGAAGTTGACTTTCTTGGCTTTCAGATGCAGAATTAAATAAATAAAATGCAGACAGGTCAAGTGACACAAAGATGATGTGGAGAAACTTTTGTGAAGTCTTCCGCTACAGCAAGGACCAAAAAAAGGGCATGAAATAACCATAGACTTTTTCATGACAGACAGTAACCAGAAGAACAAGTCACAAGGACATTAAAAATAGCATTGTTTGAAAAGAGTATATAAACTGGACAGTATGTTTTATTCAGGGGGTGACATTTTAGACTAAGTGTGCCTTAGTCTATTCATCTGTCTAGCTGTGTTATAATAGAATTGAAATAGCTCTGACAGAATTAACTGTTTGGCAAGAATTTGTTCTGAGACAAAGTATAACAGATACAGTAGTACGGAGTTTGTCTGGTCTACTTTTGGACATTTTCTTCAGAGGCGAAATAAAGACCTCTGCTTGATATTTCTTCAGAAAAGAAAGAAATAAATTTTTTCAGATATAATGGTAGTGTAAGTTCTTGCTGAAGTGTAAATACCTCAGATGTTCCACAGACAACTCAGGTACTGTCTTAACAGAACAAAATCTTTCATAATTTCTGATCAGTTGTTCATTTCTTCTGAAGTTAAGAAGAAAGGCTAATCAGTGTCAAAACAGACCATTTCCAAATGGTTGTCTAATACAATAACTTTTTGTTACTCCCACCACAACAAAACTATTCCAGGTAGAGTCATAGCTTATACCACCAGGCTTCATCTGTAGCTTTTTATAAAAGGTTGAATTTTAGAAGTATTTTAGAAACGGCAACTTGGTTGTGTATACTTTTACAAAGCACTGTAAACTAGATTTCCTCTTTAGGTCTAGGACAGATTTTGCTAGGAATATTTTCCATGGCCTCCTGAACTCTCAACCTTCCTCCTCCTCTAAGTCTATCTGAGCTATGGTAATCTACCATATAGCCTAGGCTACTGCAGTAGTGATCAGTATGAAGAATGTAGTACAGTTGTGTAAGTAAACTTATAAAAACAGTACATGTTCACATGATCACTGCTACAGTAGCCACTCACTCCCCCTTTTTTTTATGTTTTTATGTCGAGGTGTGGGCATTTATTTTTCTTTTTCTAGCATTGTCCTCCATAGGGCTTTAGCCTCCCTCTTTCTGTTTGCATAAAAGCTCTGAAGGGCTTGGCACCCAAACCTCACTTTTAGTCAGCTCAGCTAGGATGGAAGGTGCCCTGAAGCTTTAGAAGCTGGTCAGCTGCAATATTTTTTTGTAGGACATAACCCATATAGCTTAGGCTAGTGCTGCAGTAATCATTCAAACATCTGTTGTTATGGTAGGTTTACTTACACTACTGTACTTTCTCCATAAATTTGAATGTTTTTAGAAATTTTCATTTTTTCACTCCTTCAGTTTTCTCTTTCCTTCCATTTAATTTTCCTCTTTGGACTAGAATGCAAGTATCTCTCATTCTTAGGCTGGCATACCTAATCCTCCCCATTTTTTGTAATAATGTTATTCAGTTAATACATTTAGCTCAACTAGTTAATAGCAGGCATATGATTTAACTGTTCTATTTCTGCACTATAATAAAGTAAGCAAGATGTCTGTTTTACTAATATTGGGGTATTGTGCACTCCCTTGTGCTTATCTCCTTGACTCTTTCTTGCATATTATGTACTTGGGCCATGTTTAAGTCATACCAATGTTCAGCACAAAATTCATTCACTGCTTTAAGTATGCCTGAAAGATCATGTTTGGCATCAGTATAATATAAGCCTGTTTTGATGCTTTTAATTGTTGTCACATTTTCTAACTGTCCACAGTTCTGGACAAAAAAATGGACAATGCCAAAAGTAAATTGGATGAAAAAAGGGCCAGCATCAGGAACAAATTTTCAATATTGCTCTTAAAAACTTTGAAAGTTAACAGATTAATTTGCATTAGGATGCATTTCTGAAGGATATGAAGTCTGAAACTGAAATGTCTGTCATTATTTAGTGACGATAGTCCTTGGTGCTTTATTACACATTTTAGGACGAACAGACCAAAATATGAGACAAAAATATGGACGTTCCGTAAACTTCTGGACAGCTCAGAGGTCTGGTGTGACCTCCCTCACATGCTATTGCCAGCTGTTTTAAATTAATTCACTCTAATTTGTTTGTCTAATTATCATGGATCCAGAGTTCATCTCTCCAAGGGCAGTCCATAGTACTGGCTACTGTGCTTAACCCCACCCAGCAGAAAAGTGTGGAAAAACAAATATATTTAATATATTTTTTTTATTTTATGATTATTTTCTCTCTCTCTCTCTCTCTCTCTCTTTTTTTTTTTTTACTCGATCATGGATTGTCTCTCATGATACTGAAAATGTGTGAATTTACAAGCACATTCAACTGGAGGGGAAAAGAAAGAAACTCACTTTTGTCTTTTTCCACTAGCTGGGTTGTTTTTAATAACAGTCCTGCAGTAATTGCAGTATAAAAGGAGAGCAAGCCAATAATCTGATAGGCAGATAAGACACTTGAAAAGGGGGTCCTCAGGCTGTAGTAGAAAGCCTAATTGAAACAGAGGAAGTACTGAACTTGAGTAAAAAGAAAGCATGGAAACAAGTCATGTTTATTTTAAATATCTGTATTATGTTACATATATTTTAGCAGCATTGTGTGTGTGTGCATACAGATATTTATATATATATGTGTGTGTGTGTGTGTGTGTGTGTGCGTATGTGTGCGTGCGCGTGCATGCGTGACTGTGTGTGTATCATTTCTCTCTCTGTTTGTATGTATATATATATATATATATATATATATATATATATATATATATGTGTGTATGTGTATATATATATATATATATATATATATATATATATATATATATATATATATATATATATATATATATATATATATATATATATATATATATAAATAAATAGTGTGTGTGTTGTATGCTTGAGTGTGTGTGTATAGTATACATGCTCTGTTATTCTTGATTTTGCCTCACATTTTTGTTTGTTACTTGCAAAGTCTGTACTTTATTTTGGTAAAGCAGTTAGGATTTCAGTTACTAAATAATGACAGACATTTGAGTTTCAGACCTAAAAAAATCATGTTATTATAAGGCCATCTAGCAACTTTTTAAGTACATTATTTACCCCTGATTTAAGTCTTTTGTTGCCTATTATTTTTTGTCCTTAATTCTTGAGCTAAGAGGTTGAGAGAGAAGGGGGTGTTGGTTGTACATAGTATTTCTGCTTTATTTAGGCTGCCAGTTACTGTTGTAACTGTGAGCTACTGTTTTAAAGCAACCTACTGATTAACTATATTTCACTGCTATCTACTGCAATTCATTACTGTTTAACTGCATTTTGTTGCAGTTTAACTGTATTTCTTCATACTGCGAGTTCTGTTCTTTCGACTATAAGTGATTAATGTATGCTTCAGTGTGAGTTTTTTTTTACTGTTTCTTAACCTTAAAATTGAGTGGTATAGTCTAGATACAGGTCTGCTGCATCTATAGATTCAGCTGCAGGGTTTTTAAACCTTTTTGAGGAATTCCAGCTACAAATTTTCCCTTAGCAGCACTTGTGTTATCATCTAGTAGTACTACTCTTAGACCTTTCTCTCTTTACCCTCTTAGCTCTTTCAGTTTCTGACAAACATGGATGGACAATTTCCTATATTTTCTCCTGCCAGTCTGGTTGATATGGGCATCCTGAGACAGTGTAGCAACTGCCTCATGTACACAGACAACCCTCTACTACTACCACCTAGGAACACAATTTGTGAGAGATGCAAATACATCAAGCACCTAGTGTCATTGCTCTCTCCCCCACAAACCAGTATATCTGGCACTGACAAGGTTGACAACATGAACACCACACCTCAAACACCACCCACACCTACACAACATACCCCCACATATGTGGAGGTCCTCAACAAAAGCATACCCAAACAAAAGAGACCTCCGAGGCATAAACACACACAAACTCCACTGTCCGCCACACCACACATAGTCCACACACCTGTGTCTCACAGCCACTAAGGCCTAAACATAAACCCAACACATTAGTCATAGCAGACTCCATTGTGAGACATACAGATGTGACCCTTACTGGGCTGGATAAGGAGAAAGTCACAGTTAGTTGTTTGTCGGGTGCCAGAATCCTCCATATCACCAATGCACTCAAGTCTCTCAACAGGTACTGTTATGACTCTGTCATAGTCCATGTTGGAGTGAATGACTTGAGATGTACAGCCATGGACTATATGAAGAGAGACATGATCAGGCTTGCTGAATATGTGTCCCAGGCAGGTATGTTCCCAGCCTTAAGTAGCATTCTACTGTCACGCAGAATGATGCCTCAAACTGACTTTAACAATTGGTTTAGTTTCTGGTGTCATTCCAAGGGGTCCAGTACTGGACAGCCTGGGATGACATTTATTTATTTATTGACATTTGTTAACCGGGTTGGTCCAGCTGGGCTTGTGGCCCATTTTCAGTGGAGATCCGAGGAGAAAAGCTCCAAGGAAAACAGAGATTATACATACGGAGAAGTGATAACATATGCATTAACACAACAGGAATTGAATAAATATTTCAAAAAACAGACATTTTGAAGACAGCAAAACTGGTAACATATACATTAACATGCGATTAACATGTGAGCAATAATTGAAATTATACAATAGTATTTAAAAGACAAAAGTAAAAAGACATACATTTAAACACTTGTAGTTATGGCTATCCTATGTTATCAGGGTTATGATTTATTTACATATTTACAAAGAGTTAGTTCCAATCAGATTTAAGTATTACGTAGAAATAAGTATGCTCAAGTAGGGGGAATACTTTGTAGAGAGGGGGGTACCGAGAGGCGTACCAAAGGAGGGGAGAGAGGGGTTAGGTTGGGTCCTGACAGGGACAGATTTTGGAGTCAAGTAGATGGAATTTTAATTTTTCTTTAAAGTGGGATGTGTGAATGGTGGAGCATATGTCTCTAGGAAGTTTGTTCCAAGTTTGGGTGATGGAGTATTTATATAAGAGTTTGCCTACTGCTTTTTATGGTTGGTAGGTGTGTGGTAGTAGCTGATTTAAGGTACAAAAAATATGAGGAGGTGTGTAGCTAAAGATGAAGGAAGAGAGAGCAAGACAAGGTTTATAGAGAATAAAGTGTAACATTTGAAGTTGTGATAGCAACAGTAGGTGGGGGAACTCAAGCCAGTGGAGGGATGTAAGGGGCAAGCAGTGATGAGTACTGTATGGAGAGTCTCTAATGAATCTAGCTAGCTTATGATAAGTTTGTTGGAGTTTGTTTAAGGTTATGGTTTGAATGTTGGTGAACAAAGGGGCAGCATAAAGAATGGAGGGGAGGAGGAGAGCTTGAGCAAGGAAGAGTCTAGTGTTTGGAGTTAGAAATGTTTTTGTTATAATGAAGTAAACCTAGTTTCTGGTTTGCCTTTTTTATGCATTGGAGAAGGTGCATATTAAATTTGAGTTCATCATCAATGATGCCTCCTAGCAATTTAGTGTGAGTTTCAGGTTTAATGATTGTGTTATTTAAGGAAATGATAGAAAAGGAGGATAGTCGGAGTTTGGTCTTTTTTGGGTTGAGGATGAGGTAGTTATTAGTTAGTCACTGTTCGGAAGATGAAAAAGTGTGTTGAGTGAGTGTATGGAGTTCAGAGATGTTATCAGAGATAGAGATGAGAGTTGAATAGTCAACATATTGTATGAGGGAGGATTGTTTGCAAGATGTGTGGAAGTCATTAGTGAAGATATTGAACAGGAGGGGACCAAGATGGAGCCTTGGGATACTCCTGATGGGACAGGTAGGAATGGAGAAGAGGAAGAGAGACATTTAATGAACTGTTACATGCCAGATAAGTAATTGGAGAACCAGGAAAGGGAGGAGGAAGATAGATCGAGACAAGCAAGTTTAGATAACAGTAGGGGATGGGAGACAGTATCAAATGCTTTGGAAAGGTCTAAGAAGAGACAGGATATAAATTTGTTATCTAGGGCCTCAGCTATGGTATGGGTAAAGGATAGGAGGGCTGTAGTTGTGCTTCAGTTGGGACGAAAGCCATGCTGAGTGGGTGTGAGAAAATTGCTTTGGAGGCAGTGTTTTAGTAGTTGTGAGTGGATGCATTTTTCAAGAATTTTAGATGGGGGGGGGGGTAGGATAGCTATGGGACGGTAGTTAAATGGGTCAGTAGAGTTACCACTTTTGTGTAGGGGTATAGTGAAAAAGGATTTCCAAAGGGTGCGTACAGTGGATTCCTGAATGGACCTATCGATTAGTATAGAAACTGGGTATGCAACTGAGTCAGCAACCAGTTTGAGGAAGGAAGGAAATAGATTATCATGAAAGGGGAGCAAGGTTTTAGCTTTAGAAGTAGAGATTGGATATAAGAAGTGGGAACAGGATGAAAGGTGAAGGGGTTATTGTTACGTGGGTAGAGAGGGATAGGTTGGGTTGTAGTGTTACCACTGGATGGTAAAAGCACTTGAAGAGTGTCAATAAAATGTAGGGTAGCTGTTTCTAGAGGGCATGCATTAGGGTATGGGGAGGGGTTAGAGGGGGAGCCAGGAGAGAGAATTTTATTTATAGTTGACCAGAATTTGTCAGTTGGATTTACTATTCAGTTGAGCTCTGTTAAAAGGACTTTTTATCAGCATTGGACTGTTTCTTAGTAAGGTTTCTGAGATGTCTATAGTTCTGAAGGAGGGGTAATTCTTTAGTTTTGATCCAGGCTTTCCAGGCTTTATCTTGTTGGAGCATAAGGGACTTAGTGTCTTTGGAAAGACAAGGAGCGGAATTGGATTTTATTACATGACTGACAAACAACAATGCTTTGCCAAATATGGCCCGCATCTGTCTCCCTTGGGCTTCAGGCTCCTGACAAAGGCTCTTGCCACCCCATAGTGCTTTTTTAGGCAATGCCATGAGGTCAAAACTACCAACATGAAAATTTCATCAAAACGTAAATTAAAGGTCATGCTGCTAAACACTAGGAGTCTAAACATGAAACTGTACTCACTGCAAGCATTCTTAACTCTGGAAGAAGCTGACATTTGTGCAGTCACAGAAACCTGGTTCAAAGCTGCAGAGAGCACCCCAGCCATACCAGGTTACTCATCCTATCATTCATTCAAACCCCAAACCGGGGGCAGCAAAAAAAAAAAAAAAAGGAGGTGGAGTTACAATATATATAAAAGACATGTACATCTCTAGGCTGGTCAAACAGTATGATACACAGGAAAGACTCCAGGTGCAGTTACCAATTGACAAGACCCATATTCACATCATAGCTACAGGCCTCCAACTTTGACTCAGGATGCCCATTCCACCTATCCTATCTGCACCTCTTCGAATCTATCAAGATTCAGCCCTTTACCCTGAACCTGGGGGACTTTAACTATACAACCATAGATTGGAAGAAATACTCATGGCAAACCACAAATGCCCAGAGATTCCTTGATTTTGACAATACAAATGTCTTGGACCAGTTGGTTGACACCTCCACAACAGGTGAAAATATCTTGGACTTGGTATTAACCAACATGAGTAACCACTGCAGCATCACTACAGTGTCATCATCCCTGGTAAGATCTGACCACAAAGCAATCGCTTTCAAAGTCATCATCTACCCTGGCCCTCCCCTAGCTAGGGTCCAACAAAAAAACTTCTCCAAAGCTGACTAAAACCTCCTGAGGAAATGTATAAATAGCTATACAGCCCCCTCTTTCCCCACAGGAACCGGCACATATGTCCAAACCTACACCAAAGTACTATACGAGCATTTATATAGCTGCATGGAATCAGGAATATCAGACAGGACAAAATCCTCCTCCTCACGGAAGAGCAAACCTGTCTTGTGGGCATCTACAGTAAATAAACTCAATAATAAAAGGAAACAAATTGCTGTTCAGGATCAAGAAGGAGCAAGTACCTAATTGGAAGCAATCTTTCCTTAGTCTGAACAAGCAGATAAGAGCACTAGTAAAATCCTCCAAAGCAAACTTTGTATCCAAACTGGCCACATCTTCACATATGTCTGCAATCTCAAGGGAAGCACCCAGATCTGCTCAGAATTGGTGGTCAAGGACACCACATACACAAATGCTGTAGATATAGCCAGCCTGCTGGCAGACAGGTTCAGTGAAAACTTCACTGCTCTGTCCCTCCCATCAGTAAAACAAGACATTCCCAGTACCTGCCCTCACCCCCTTATCTCTAGGGAGCAAGACATCACTGCCCTCTCTAAGGCAAAAAATACAGCCTCCATGGGACCTGATAACATCCCAGGCTGCATCCTACATGAACTCAGGTAGGAACTTGCAGCACCATTAGGCACCCTATTCAACCAACGCCTGAGTACGGACTTCATCCCAGCCGAGTGGAGGACAGCTACTCTCTTCCCTCTGCACAAAGGTGAAGCATCCACCGAACCAGGAAATTATAGTCCAATCAGCCTAACTAGCCTGATAAGGCCATGGAGTGGATTATCATGGACCTCATTAATAAGAACATTGGCAATCTCCAGACACTTGATCCCACACAGTTTGGTTTTGTCAAGGGGAGGTCATCCCTGTTAAATTTGGATGACTTCTTTGAGACAGTCACCAAGGCCATAGACGAGGGGAAGGCGGTGCTCACCACCTACTTTGACCTGGCCAAAGCCTTTGATACTATTCCCCATTCAGGTATAATACATAAACTCTCTCAACTAGGCATCAATCCATATGTTACCAGATGGGTAGTAAATTGGCTCACTGACAGAACCCACCTAGTCAAAATAGGGGAAGCCATCTCAAATAGTAGACCCGTAACATGCAGTGTATCCCAGGGATCGGTCTTGGGGCCTCTACTGTTTGGGATATACTTCTCAGAGGTGCAGGCCAAATCTAGTGGACTATGGGTGACCAAGTTTGCAGATCACTGCAAACTGGGTGCTGTCATCAATTCCCCTAATGATGTGAACATCCTCCAAGAGGGTCTCAGCCAAACAAATGACTGGTGCCAGAAACATGGCTTCAAACTGAATGCCAAAAAATGCATCATCATCCCATTTGGGAAGAGTGACATCCCCACAAATTATCACATTGATAATAAGGTCTTAAACACGCAATCAGTTGTGAGGGACGTGGGCACCCAGGTTGGTAGCAAACTGACTTTTGACCACCATATTGCCTCCATTGTATGGAAAGCTTTCTACATGGCCCATCTCATTAATAAGGGTATTTCATCCAGGGACAAGGTGGTCATAATATCCTTGTATTCTTCCCTTATAAGACCCATTATTGAGTACAATGCCCCTTTCGGCATGTACCTCACAAAGCACGTGCAACAGCTGGACAGATCACAGAGGTTCCTCACCCGGAGAATCTAAGTCCTCAAACTTCTACCCTAACCAGACAGGCTAAAAGCCATGTCCTTCTACTCAGTCTCCTACAGACACCTCGGAAGTGACCTCTGTATGGCAACCAAAGTAATCTCAGACCCTGCTCTGATAGGACTGCTGCATATCCACAAGTCAAGCTCCACTCGAGTAACCCACACGAACGACCTCAACCTGGTGTGTGACATCAACAGGAGTTTTTGGTGAGACAGATTTGTGTCCCAGAGACTCCCGTTTTGTGGAATAGACTCCCTCTCCACGTAAATCACAGTACCTCATTAACCCTTTTTAAGCGCAACCTGGATAACTGGATGGGAAACAGAAAAATACACTCCTGGATTCCACTTGTGTTCCTGCTGGACAGTAGCATAGGGTGCTGACTTGTTGGAACATGGGCTAAATTTTTGGTTAGGCTTATAAGGGCCTCAGGGCCAATAGCTTAGTAACTTCCTATGATCCTATTATGGCAGAAATGAGGTCAGAAGCTGCATTCCAGTGTGTCTAAGGAGTATAGTCACAGTAATACCAGTAGCTGTAAATGATGGCTGTGTGTGTGTGTGTGTGTGTGTGTGTGTGTGTGTGTGTGTGTGTGTGTGTGTGTGTGTGTGTGTGTGTGTGTGTGTGTGTGTGTGTGTGTGTGTGTGTGTGTGTGTGTGTGTGTGTGTGTGTGTGTGTGTGTGTGTGTGAGAGACTGTGTGTAAAATATATGTATGC
The DNA here is from genome assembly GCF_019279795.1 of Protopterus annectens. Classification (NCBI taxonomy): domain Eukaryota; kingdom Metazoa; phylum Chordata; order Ceratodontiformes; family Protopteridae; genus Protopterus; species Protopterus annectens. The sequence continues at coordinate 1,836,126,842 of NC_056741.1, forward strand.
ATGGATGGGCATAGATGCTCTCAATCGTCTATGATGTTTGCCTTATATTTTGGTCTGTTACATGCATGTTTTTTTTCTGACTAATCAATGAGAAATGCAGTTGCTAAATAATGAGATATTTGTGTTTCAGACTTAGCAATGTTCAGAAAGAACAAGGACCATTACTCAGGGAAATTTCTTAATATATAAGAAGCACACATAGGAATGTATCTTCTCAGCTCATTGCTGTCCCTGATTTTGATCTTTTGTCTCCCATTGTGTTTTAACTTTCTACATGATCTGTGAGCTAAAATGTTGAGTTTTATGGGGAAAGGGGGCTGCTTGGTTTGCACACTGTATTCTAATAGCAGTGAGCTGAGAAGATACATTATTGTGTGGTAGTTATTTATGCATTTATTCTTTCACTTCATCCCAATCAAAATTATGAGGTGAGCAATCACAATTGTGCAATCACAGTTGTACAACTGGCTGTAACTGATGGACATATGGAATGTCTGTGATGAAACTAACTTTGTGTTGGGGAGAGGCGTGCAGTGTATCTAAAAGTATTAAGCTGGGCATTATACTGTTTTTTCACTTTTCATCACAAACCTCAGCATTGTACACAGTAAGAGACTATGGCAGTCTGGGTAGGTAGTGTTGAATAGCAGCTGTTCACTGGTGCAGCCGTGCAGCAGGTGGCATTGCTGACTTGCATTGTTTGGTTCTCTGGTTTGAGATCTTGGCTGATTAATTTTCTTTTTGTGGAATTTCCATGTATTCCTTGTATTTGTGTACATTTTCTCCAAGTGCTTTTGCTCCTCAGCTGCATAATGTATGCTTATTGCCATTTGTGTTTTTACTTTCATCCCAGTCTAACACCAGAAGAGCACACAAAAGGTCACCAGGTTTTTTGGAAGGCTGGGGGCAGGCATTGTTCTCAGATAGGGTTTGCAGATCATTACAATCATTGGGCATCTCAGTTTGTTGGGAACTACTGCTTGGTTAGCTTTGAATGTTAAGCTTCAGGCACAGCTTAACTTTATTTTTAATTAATTAATTAAATTCATTCATTCATTCATTTTCCTCGAAAGAAAAAATAAGACTGAATTTCTTTTCTTACTTATGATTTTGTTTAGGCCATCATTGGACTGAAAAGTTGTAACAAATAACTAGAGAAATACTAAAATTCACCTCAGAACATCTATATCTCTATGGCATCTTGGGAGTCTACAGAGCCCAGGCCTCTAACATTGGTCATTTACATTCTCCAGTTAACATGTGTTAAAGGATGGAGGACAAAGTTAAAAGGTAAAACTAAGTGTGAAAAAACATTAAATGAAGTAATCTACCTGGATGGTGTAAGGCAGGGTTGGGGGAAGAACAGATGACATGTAATGGGGAGGTGAAGGGAGGTGGTTGTGCTTCCGGTGACCCATGGAGTCCTTTGACTAGGGCTGCATTTCTACAATAGCTTGCCTTGTTAATTGCAGTCTGACATCTGAGGTGAATATGGTCAAAGTGGTCAAAAAGAGTGGGTACTGAGGCAGTCTATGGATGAAAATGAATGACTCCAACTGTTTTTTGATCACAGCTAATCGTTACTGATCTGCCATAATAGAGCCCCATGCAATCAATTGTTTCCTGTAGCCACCCTTTACTTTGAAGACACCAGCTTCCGTTGCCTCTGTCTCTGATGTAAGCATTATCTAGTCACTCCTGAGAAAAGGGCGCATACTGCCATGATACAGTGTCCAATAAAGTGATAGATGGAATTGCCAATTCTACCATCAATAATCCCTGTTTTTCCCATTTTCTACATGGGGTTGGGGTGTTGTGACAACTCTCACTCTCTCTTGATTCAATGGTATTCTCCTACCTTCTTCAAAAGTCATGCCTGACTGTTGCAGGTCTCTTCTCATTTTCCTTTTGTTGGACACCTTAATTTCCTCTTGCTTTCTTTCTGATTGCCCTGTATGCCACACATCATCTTCACCAGATTGCCTTCTACACTTCTATACATGTGCCTGAACCAGTGTAATCTGTTACTTTGACATTCTCTGCAACCGGAGCTATTTCGGCTTAATCTCTGATGTCTTTGTTTCTTCCTCTGTTCCACATTGTGCATCCTACCATGTCTCAAGCACTGAATCTCCATCATTTTGCAATTCCTCAACAGTTCTGCCCTCACTTCCCAGGTTTCTGTACAGTACAGTAGTACTAGTCACATCACTGTTTTGAACACATTGCGTTTCAGCTTATTTAGCATTTTTCTGTCACACATTACCCATGACATACTGTGCCAGTTGGCTGCAACCAAGCTTTGACCCCCTCATAGGTTCATAGGTAATTAATAGGCTAGCTGCCCTTATGGGCCATTTTAAGCCTAGCAAATTTTCCTTTCAAGGTCAGAATCAAACCCTGTATCTTGTGTTTGTGAAATAAATACCTTAACCATTACACCAACCCCCAAAGTCATTCAGACTTTCCCTCTCCTCAGCCACTCCTCCCAGATACCCGAAATTATTAATCGGATCCTTCTATTTCAGTTCTCAGCTTTTTTCTGAATTTACCCATTTGTCTCATCTCTGCTTAGTTTCATCCTTTTTGCCCTCAGCTTTGTATTCCATTCCCCTATCATTTGCTGAAGTTCTTGTACAGTATCTGTCTATAATGCCACATCATCCTCATACATTAGCTTTGGTGATCTGTCTCCTCCTGTCTGTTTGCTAATGTAGCCTATTACCAGTATGCACAGCAGCTGAACCATGATGCACAACCAGTCTCACTAAGAATCCCTCTATGAGTCCAAACATTGTTCATACTTGAATCATTGGGCCCTTGTACATTGCCTGAACTAATTCTACTAATGTTACTGGGAGTTTGAACCATTTCACAACTATCTAAATTAGCTTTCTTGGGATTTAGTCATCTGCTTTCTCTAGGAATGCTCAGTTGGATTCTTTCTTCACCTCTAGCTTCTTCTCAGCTGTTTCAACTGTTTCTCTCAATGCAAACACCAGGTTTGTAGAAAAATCAGTATAGAAATTTAAAAATGCACCATGTGGTTGCAGCATCTAAAAAATATTTTTTAGTAATTTAAGTTTAGACTAAATATTTGTCTGTCTGTCTGTTCATAGGTCATTTCTAGTTCTAATGGTCCTAGGAAGCCTTTTCAAACCTAGGCATAGCTCCCATTTGTAAATGAAGAGATACATCCATCACACAAAGGGCAAACAGTTTGGCTGGTCATATTTTCCCATTCATACATGATAGGATACGTTACCCAGGGATATACAGTTATGTTGTGGTGACAGAGAATTTACATGTTGCCTCTGTCCAATAGCAGCATAGGTGTAAGTATAGGTGTAAATTATGGATTCCCCATCCACTGATCCAGGTTGCATTTGAATAGGGTCAGGGATGAAATCTGCTGCACATGGGAAGCCTGTTCCATAGCATCACTACGACATATATTTGTTCCTCCAACATGTTCTACTTATGTTGCAACCAAGGGTAAGGTCCTTGAAATGTTTTTTCTAATGCAGTTAGTTTTGAGGATCATTTCAGGATCAGATGCTGCCTTGTAGGCCAGCCACAGATCACCCCTCAACAGACTGTATGAGACTAAGAATAGGGATAAAGCCTTCCAGTGATTAGTGTATGCCATGTGGCTTATGCCTTGTATTCATTTTGTGAGGAACCTCTGTGGTTGTTCCAGTTACTGCAAATGCTTGGTAAGGTACATACCGAAAGGGGCAGTGTACTCAATGAATGGTCTGATGAGAGCTATATATAAGGGGTACATTTTATCTCTGGAACTGGAAGTTACATCCCTGTTTATAAGTTGTGCAATATAGAATGATTTTTTCACAACAGTAGAAACATGATGGTCAAAGGCCAAGTCACTGTCCACATGTGTGTTCAAGTCCATAACTACTGGTTCAACTCTGAAGGGTGTATTGCCTAAGTGGTAATTCCCAGGGGTAGCCACTTTGCCAAAGGATACTATTATGCATTTTATTTGCATTCAGCTTTAAACTATAGTTCTTGCACCAATTATTAGTCTGTGACAAACCTTCTTGAAGGATATTTGAAGGATAATGTTGAAATTTTTCTGGAGTGTTTCTCCCAGGCCTCAGCTGGAAAGGTGCCGTTCTCTGCCCATTTGGACTATCCCGGTAAACAAATGCAATAAATACATAAACAAACAAACAAACAAATAAATAACTATATTTATATACTTGGTGAAATTCAATAATTGCAATGGGTTTGCAGTCATCTGCAAACTTGGTCAACCAGAGGAAATTAAGTATTACTTGGACTTCTGAAAAATAAATGCATGCATGCATAAATACACAGCATTTATAGTTTACTTCCATATATGGAGTTATTCCAGCAACACTGACCTATAAGATAGAGGTGAGATTCAAATGTCAGCCATTTTTGTTAACACTAAGAACTGTTACTCCCATTCCATTTCAGAATGCATTTTCGGAAAGGCTATTAGAACTCTAACAGCTAACAGGCAAGTGCAGATTCACAGACCAAAGCAATCTCTATATTTTATTTATTTATTTATTATTTATTGACATTTGCTAACTGGATTAGTCCAACTGGGAATTTGTCCCATTTTCAGTGGAGACCCGAGGAGAAAAGCTCCAGATAGTACAATAAATCATTACAGTAGTAAACAAATACAGCAACAATAGAAACAAACAGTAGCAACAAATAAACAGCAGCACGTGAATATCTTAAAAGAAAGAACGTTTTTTTTTTTATATTTTTATAATTATTATATTCAGTTATAAAAGTCAGGGCTGCAAAGCAAGCTGCATTAAAGGCTTGCTTCAAAATTCTATCTAGACTCTGCATAGAATTGTTGCAATATGGATGTGTTTGGAATTAAACAGAGCCTGCAATCCTATTTATACATGTCAGTAGGTGGATTGGACACTCTAAACTGGCCCTAGGTGTGAGTGTGTGCGTGTGTGTGCCTTCTGTGGAAGCTTGGGCATCGGGCTGGCAACTCAACACCGTAAAAACTCCACTATCAATCATGAGCGGACAGGTGATCCATTGTGGCGACCCCTAACTGGGAAAAAGCCAGAAGAAGTAACCTATTAATCACAGTTGTGACAAACTTCAAAAATTATTAGCAAAGGAGCAGAAAGTACTAGTCAAAAAAATAAGGAGATGGAGCCGCAAATCATGTTTTAACTTTTGAAACGCATTTGTGTATGCTGCACCTTTTACCATCAGAAATCTGAATGCCAGTTCTTCAGTGCACTTTACTGTTGTTTGTAACCACTGAGGAGAATAAAACAGTTTAAACTTTCATGAACACATCTGTCTTAATCAACATCATGCCCCTGAAAACAAATAAATGCAGTTTCTGTGTACAGTGAAAACCAGCAGCAGCAATGGTCAACTCATCAATTTCTCAGCTTGCAATGGTCATCTCATCAATTTCTCAGCTAATCAAAGAATACAAATATTCCAAAATACATTACCTCTGCTTCTGACTTCCTAACTTGCTGTTTTGATTGTTCTTCTGCCTCTAGCAGGGAAAGAAACATGTTGTAGACATACAAGTTCTTTTGGGGTTTCTGCCATGGGTCTGCCTAAAACAAACACAACAAAATATGTCAGTTAAATTTGCAGAGGTTTCACATTTACTTGCCCATTTGTTTCTCTTTTTTGACTCTTCCTCTCATCACTGTGAATTTCTGTGGACATAAGAGGATATGACAAGCAATGCAATTTACTTTTGAGATGAGCAAGGTAAAAAAATATTAACATTGATCCTTCCTTAATTGCTTGATCAGCTATGGTCTTCAGAGTGAACAAAGACTTTGTATTTCTATAATAAGGAAATTTAGAAAAATTAAATGATGAGCATCACTTATAAACTATGAGGGCATTACAGTTGAGGAAATGTTAAAAAGTAATCCATGTATCTTGCTTAAGTGGGCTACCGTTCTATTTATTTATTTAATAGGGTAGGTGGACTAATCAGTGGACCCTTTCAACAACAAGGGAAGGAAAATGTCAAACAAGTACATTCAAAGTGATGACAGAAACATATTTACAATTTACATGAATATGCAAATATACCAGTGCAGTATGACAGAAAAATAATGAATGAATATAACAGCATAAATGAAACAACTTTGCATGGGAAGCAATGTCCTCCCAGCCTCTCCATCCCAGGTGCAATGCCCATTGCATCACAGGTGCTTACAATGAATGTAATAATTAACATAATTATGAAACTGCTGTACATATAATTATGTACAGTGCAAACCGACAACAGTACAAAGATGAATTAGAGAAGGAATGCATAAATTTAAGAATTTATTCAAAACCAATTAAAAAAATTCCTTATAAGTGAAAAGGTTAAAAAGGGATAATATTACACTATCCAGAATATCTAAAGCCATCACTTTTAAATTATTTCATAAGATATGATTTCACTTTCTTTTTCTTAAACATAAAAGTATGTCAGTCACTGAAATTTCAGCAGGAAGACACTCCAAGGAGTTGGTGCTAGCTTGAAGGCTTTTTTTCCAGCAAGAGAAAACTTGGGTCTATGCAGTCTGAGTTTTTTATGACTTCTGAAGAAATGTGATGAGTCTTGTTCTGACATAGTTTTCTAGAGGAAGACAGTACCTTTCATTAAGTAATTTGAATGTAAAAGTATTTAAGAGAAGGGAAACCCTAAGTATGACAGGTAACCATTTTGTGTTTTTATGGTGTAACAATGGTACCCCTCTGTTACTTGGCAAGTAGATAAACCAGAGGATTTTATTTTCTGTTGCTTAAAATAGACCTTTGCTCTAAGCACAGAGACAGGAAACAATGGATTGAGCATATTTTAGTTGAGGTAATAAAACATTGTTATTGATCTAAAAACCTCAGCTCTAAGACGATGTGAAGTTTTATAAGCAATGCTGAGCTGATGCAATACCCTGGTTGTTAGGAGGTTTGAATGAGTTTGAAAAGAGAGAGTTTGGTCAAGTAATAAACCTAGATACTTCTGTTGGGTAGTAAAAGACAGACAGGCCCTCTAAAGTCAGTGATGAAAAAAAGAAGTTATGTACTCACCATAATGTTCAATGTTTGTTGTCCTTGATCTCGCCTTCCTTCTTGCTGTTGGGGTTCGGAGCCGATCCTCAGCTCTGACTCGGCTGTATACTATAGCTTGAGGGCTTTTACTGGCTTAAGGCTAGCCCCTATCCCAGCATGCCTAGCAGTAATTACTCAGCTTTCACTTGTGATAACCCAGCACTAGACCATATAAATAGACAATAGATATACTCTACTTTACATTTCCGATGACACCTAGATATAAAGGTGTGATCCCTCCACAATAGTAATAGTAATAGACTGAGACTAACCATAAGGTATGGTATTAAGGAAACCCAGCCAGTATAGCCAATAAAACAAAGGATTCCTCTCGATCCTCCAGGAAGGGGGAAGAAGGGAGGGATGCAAGAAGGAAGGTGAGATCAAGGACAACAAACATGGAACGTTATGGTGAGTACATAACTTCTTTATGTTATGTTGTCAATATCTCACCTTCATTCTTGCTGTTTGGGACAGCATCCCCAGAACCTGATTCTTGGGTGGCTCAGTGAAAAAAACTCTTCAGGATCGTGGAACCAAAGGATGCCCTGTTCTGGGAGGCCACATCTACTTTGTAATGAGTGATAAAGGTATGAGGATTAGCCGATGTAGCTTCTGCACAGATCGAATCCAAAGGCAATCTGGCTTGAAAGGCAACAGAGGTAGACAAGGCCCTTGTTGAGTGCCCTTTAATATTCCCATGAAGTTTTTGTTTACGCAACTTGTAGACATGTTCTATAGTGTCTGAAAGCCACTTTGATAAAGTCACCTTTGAGTGTGCACAACCTCTTTTATTGTCCGCAAAGGATATGAAAAATTGACCTGATTTTCTAAATTCCTTGGTCCTGCGTAAACAGAAACATAATGGTCTATGAACATCCAATTGATGAAGCTTATACTCTGCCCTGTTGCCATGATTGGGGAAGAACACAGGAAGCTCTATGGATTGATTCAGATTGTAGTCAGAACATACCTTGGGTAAGAAGGAGGGGTTGGTTCTGAGGAAAACCCGATCCTTATGGAAAATCAAGTATGGGGGATGAATATATAAGGCCTATAATTCTGAAACCCTTCTAGCTGAGTTAATTGGAACCAAGAAAAAGGGTCTTCCAACTCAGAAATTTGAGTGGACAACAAGCAGATGGTTCAAAGGGAGGAAGAATCAGAGCATCTAAAACTAAATTTAGATTCCGGGGGGAAGAGATTGTCTTTTCTGAGGTCTTAATAGGGTAGTACCTCTTAGGAATGCCTTGCATAACCTATGGGACATGATATTGGAACCCATTTCTCCTATATAAAAATTTGAAATGGTAGCTAATTGAACTCAGATAGTAGCTGCAGCTGCACCTTGGTCAAAGGTTTCAGCAAGAAATTCAAGAATCTTTGAAATGGAAGGAGTAAAGGGATCAACCTGAGTTTTGCCTGCCCAACAAGGGAACCTCTTCCATTTACTAACATAAAGTCTCCTAGAAGTGGGCTTATAGGAGGAAATCTTTTAGTTATGTACTCACCATAACTTTAGATGTTTGGGATCCATCTCGCCTACATTCTGTACTGATGGGCTCGGAGCCGAGGGCACGCTTATGCTATAGAGCGAGGCCTCTTATTGGCTGAGCTATCTTTATCCCAGGATGCACCACCACTAATCCCCCAGATCTTGTTTGTCCGCATTCATGCACACATGCACAACTTGATTATATAACATTGTTAGATGTTTCAAAATGAAACAACAGGATTCGGACCTTCTGATATCCTCTGATCTCCAAGGAAGGGGGAAGGAGGGTGGGTTATTAGGAATGTAGGCGAGATGGATCCCAAACATCTAAAGTTATGGTGAGTACATAACTAAAAGATGTTATGTGATCCTATCTCGCCTACATTCTGTACTGATGGGACAGCGTCCTAGCACCTAAATCGGGAGGCTCATTGGAAAACACTCCTGAGCACTGTGGAACCAAATGAAGCTCATCCTCTAGATGCCACATCTAATTTGTAGTGTGAAATAAAGGTGTGCGGGGAAGACCATGTAGCAGCAGCACAAATGTCACTAATAGCAAGCTTAGAATGAAATGCTATCGAAGTAGCCATAGCCCTTGTAGAATGAGCTTTGACAGAGGCGGTAAGCTCTTTGTTAGAATGAAAATAAGCTTGAGTAATACAGTCCCTGATCCATTTGGCAATAGTGACCTTTGTGACAGCTTTGCCCAATTTATTGTCTGCAAAGGATACAAACAACTGATCTGTTTTCCTTGTTTGTTTGGTCCTGTCTAAATAAAAACGTAACTGTCTGTGGACATCTAGTGTGTGGAATATGAACTCCGCCTTGTTAGAGTATTTTGGGAAAAAAACTGGAAGCTCTAACGATTGTTGTAAGCAGAAACTAGAACAAACTTTAGGAACAAAGGAAGGATTTGGCCTAAGGGATACTCTGTCTTTGTGAAAAACTAAGCACGGGGGTTTTACTGACAAAGCCTGAAGCTCTGAAACTCTTCTGGCCGAAGTAATCGCCACCAGAAAGGCTGTCTTCCATGATAGAAACTTTAGATCACATGTAGCTGCCGGTTCAAAGGGGAAAGAAGTCAAGGCGCGTAACACTATATCGAGATCCCATGGAGGTGCAGGATGAGAAATCGGAGGTCTTAATAGAGCAGCACCTTTCAAGAAGGTCTTACACAATCTATTGCTCATTAAAGGGGGGTCTATGGATTCGTGAAAATTAGAAATTGCTGCCAATTGTACCTTGATGGTAAAAACTGAAGAGCCTTGATCGAAAAGAGAGGTAAAAAATTTTAGTACCTCTGCCATGGGAATAGAAATGGGGTCCAGGCCCCGGAGTTGAGCCCAAATAGCAAACCTTTTCCATTTGCTAGAATACAGTTTCTTTGTAGCAGACTTATGGGCCGAAGATAATATGTGTACAACATCTGGATCCAATGTATGACTCCTGACTATCGTCGGAAGAGGAGGAGCCAAGCCGTCAATTTTAAGGTGTGTAGAGACTGGTGGAATAGTCCCGACTGATGAACCAGTAGGTCTGGGATCTGATCCAGGAACCATGGACCTTCCAGAGCATGTTTCCGAAGATAGGGGAACCATACTTGACGAGGCCAGTAAGGAGCAATTAAGATCATTTTGCTCCCCAAGAGAGATGCCTTTTGAATCACCCTGGGAAGGAGAGGAACTGGAGGGAAGGCATAAAGCAAGCTGGTGGGCCAAGGATGGACTAGTGCGTCCATGGGGCTCTTTCCTGGAGCCGGGGTTAGGGAGAAGAATTCTTTGCACTTTGCATTCAGAGGAGTCGCGAAGAGATCGCAACACGGAACTCCCCATTTGCTGAAAATATGACTTGCAATTGTCATATTCAGTGACCATTCGTGAGGAGAGAGGATGGTTCTGCTCGATCTGTCGGCTATCACATTGGACTTGCCCGGTATGTGAGTAGCCACTAGGAAGCGTTTGGTCGAGACTGCTCATTTCCAAACTCTCATGGCTTCTCTGCAAAGAGGATAGGATCTGGTCCCTCCCTGTTTGTTCAGGTACCAGACAACTGACATGTTGTCTAAGTGAACAGCAATTACGCCCTGAGGGAGATAATCTTGAAGGGCTTGAAGGGACAAAAGTACTGCCCTCATTTCTAAGATGTTGATATGAAGTAAAGTCTCTTCCGGGTGCCATTTGCCCTGGACTGACCTTCCCAGGGAATGCCCCCCCACCCCGTCTGGGAGGCGTCCGTGGTTAAAGTGGCCGCCGGAGGAGGTAGAACAAAGGGACGTCCCTGATCCAAGTTGGAGGGCTCTAGCCACCAGCGAAGGTCCCGTTTGCAAGATTCCATGATCCATACGAGGTGACTGAGGGGAAGTTCCTGAAAGGACCACTGAGCTGAAAGAAGCCACTGGAGAATTCTCATGTGCAACCTTGCCAAGGGGACTAGAAGAACCGTGGCGGACATGGATCCCAATAGCTGCAGGACCATCCTGGCTGGAGCTTTGGGCCTGGGAAGTAAGGCTCGAACTTGAGTCTGTATAGTTTGTATTCTGTCTGTCGGTAGATAGACCCGCATTCGGTTTGAGTCTATCTCTACCCCTATGAATCTTATGCGTTGAGATGGCAGCAACACAGACTTTGGCCAATTGAAGGTGATTCCAAGGGAACTGCCCAGTGATATAGTGGCTTGGAGGCTCTGCAGTAGTAGATGTCTGGAGGTGGCAGTTAGGAGCCAGTCGTCTAGATATGGAAACACCTGGAATCCTAGACTTCTCAGGTGAGCAGTTACGACTGCCAAACACTTGGTGAACACCCTGGGGGCTGTGGTGAGACCAAAGGGCAGCACACGGAACTGAAAATGACTGCCTCCTAGGCTGAAGCGCAGATGTCTCCTGGACGCTTGATGTACCTTGATATGATAATAAGCGTCCTTGAGATCTATGGAGCACATCCAAACACCCTTCTCCAGCAATGGGAGAATGGTTTGTAGGGTGACCATTCGGAACTTGGACTTTCTGACTGAACGGTTTAGGATGCCGAGGTCCAAAATGGGCCTCAAGTCTCCGGTCTTTTTTGGTAACAAAAAGAATCTTGAGTAAGTCCCTAATCCGATCTGGTCTGCGGGGACCAGTTGGATGACTCCTTTTGGCAGCAGCTTTAAAACTTCTGAGGCTGCAGTATCCCGCTGACTGGGTGGCGGGTCCGGGATTTTTTTGGACTGAGAGGGGGGATGAGAGAATGGGATGGAGTAACCTCCGGCGATAATTTGAAGCACCCATCGGTCCTGAGTGATACCTTCCCAGGCCTTTAGGTGCTTCGAGAAATTACCCCCGACTGGCTCCGGAGCAGCACAGCCGGGCAATCCCTCAGGGACTATGAAAGGCTGAAGAGCCACGAAAGGACTCGCGGTCTCCAGTGTTGCGAGGGCCTCTGCCGCCTCTGGGACGGCGTCTTCCGGAAGAATTTCCCCCTCCTCTGCCTCTGGAAGGGGAATCCTCCTGCTGAGAGGGGTAAGGCTTCTGAGATCTACGGAACCACATTTTCCCTCCTCTTTTAGCCTTGGGATAAGGCCGAAAGGGAGTGGAAAATCGTGCCCCTACGGCAGTCAGAGTCTTACCCTCCTGTTCACAGCGGGTTAGTGTGTCCTTTACCTTGGGTCCAAACAGGGAGGACCCATCAAAGGGGGCGTCAGCAAAGGAAGACTTAAAGGCCTCCACGAAATGACACAGGCGGAGCCAGGCTTGTCTCCGTAGAGCAACGCCTGTACCCGCCGCTCTACTCGCCCCTTCGGCCGCATAAGAAATGAGCCTCATGGACGAGTTCGAGATGGACGACATTGTAGCCAGCTGAGAGCCAACCGTCTGGGCCAGCTCCTCAGGCAGGTTACCCAAGAGGGTATCGGATAGCTCTTTAATCAGATCCCTCTGAAATCTGGTAAAGTGCATAAGGTAGTTCAAGGACCTCAATGCAAAGGCCGCTGAACTGAGGGTGCGCTTGCCGTACCGATCCATGCTCCTAGACTCCTTATTAAGAGGATGGATGGACGTCGAAGCCTCTGCTACATCTTGCTGGGTAGCAGATGCCACCACCAAAGCATCTACAGCCACACTTTTAGTTAGAAACTCTTTTTCAGGGGGTGCCGAGAGGAACTTATTCGGACGAGCAGGCACTGGTTCCACAGAGTCTGGTTGTTCCCACGCCCTTCGACAGATCAAATCCAAGAGCTCATCGAAGGGCGGAGACACCCAGGAGGCAGAGGGCTGAGCCCTGAGGGCCTTCAGGAACACTGACTCATCAGCAGAGGGAGGTTTGGACTGCCAGCCGCCTCGTTGTTTTAGGGCCTCCAGGATGTCTGCAAAGGAGACATCATCCGAGGATGACTTAGGGGACCCCTCTGCATCATCAAGATCAGTGTCTGATGTAAGAGACTCATCAGGGGAGTCAACGTGCTTCCTCTTGCACGATCTCTTCCTGGGGGGTTCTTCCGAAGAGGCTTCAGAAGGACCTCCAGGAGGGGGAGAAACCCCAGTGGGGGTAACCTGAGGCCCGGGGGCTCTGCTGTCTAAGGACAGGGGGACTGCCAAAGACCCAGTCTCCGTATGCAGGGAAGGAGCTGGGGAAACCATGGAGGTAGCCAAAGAAGATTTGGCTAAAGCACTCCTCATAGCCCTGAAGTCGGGACCACTTGAATCCTGGGAGGGTCCCACCTCCGTGGCCACGACAGTGGATGGCACTCCCACCGCCGACGCACCAAGAGGGAGACTTGGGACCGACAGCATCAATCCCGAAGACTCCCCCCCAGGGCCGAAGGAAGAAGTCCGTGTACTGAACTCCGACCCAAGAGCCGGAGTTGGAGCAAGGGTCGGGCCCGACCCTAAAACCTCCACTGGTTCCACCAGTGCCGGCTCCAACGGTGCCGAAGCTGTTAGAGGAGGAACCACAGTAGGGGAGTGGACCATCGGCTCCGAAGCCGAATGGGCTGGAGCCGAAACTAGCTTTTGGAACACCGGAGACTGGAAGAGTCTAAGTAGCACCCTGTCGATGTCCAAATCAGACATCTTGGATGATCTAGAGGATACCAATCGAGCCCGAACCGATTTCTCCATCGGCTCCAAAGGGCTCGGGGACCGGCTCCGAATGGACTCTACCACTATCGGCTCCGAGGGAGATCTTAAGGTAATTTCCCTCGGTGCCGATAAGGACTTCGGCTCCGAGGGGGAAGAGTCTGAGCCGGTAACCCTTATCGGCTCCAATATCAGTGGAGCCGATGAGGGTGACCTGCCTCTCGATGCCCCAGTCCTCAGCTCCGAAACCAGAGGGGTCGAGGCTGGAGGCATCGAGGCAGACCGTTCCGCCCTTGGCTCCGAAGTCCGTGGAGCCGATGGAGAAGTCTGCTTAGATTTTTTTGCAGTCGGTTCCGACTGACTGGTCGGAGCCGACGCTTTCTTCTTTTTAGACGGAGAAGGAGAGGAAGATAAAGCCTCCTCGAAGGATGGCTTGATTAACCCTTTCAGGATTAATTTGTTCTTCCTCTCCTGGAGGACTCTTGATGAAAAGGCGTGACACACGCTACACGATTCTTGTAGGTGCTTGGCGCCTAAGCAATAGACGCACGAGGAGTGGTCGTCCGTTATGGACATTTTAAAACCACACCTCGTGCATTTCTTAAACCCGGAGGGTTTGTGTTCTTTAGACATAGCCAAAAAGTCAAAACACAGTTGTCTACAGCCCAAAAAGAAGGGTTGTCACAGCAAATAAAATATCCCTTCTTTAATAAAAAATTTTTTTTTTTTTTTTTTTTGGACTACAAGTACAGTAGAAAGAAAAATTTTCACAGAAGAAAGAGAGATAGAGAGGGTCAAGACCCTCTAACTTAAACGGGTACTTGACCCACACACAAAAAACCAAGGTAGTAGAAACAACAGGGGAAGGCCCCTCTAAGTTAAACGGGAAACCTTCCCTGACAGAAAAAAACACAAAATCCTCTACAAAATCTACCAATACACACTCGAATAACAACAATAGCTGTTAAAACAGCTTTGGATTTAAATCAAGCAAATTTCTGACAGGAAAAAGCCTAAATAAATAGTACTTAGCCCAGCCAAGTTGAGACCACGTCTAAGCTTTGTAAGCGGCAAACGAGATCTGGGGGATTAGTGGTGGTGCATCCTGGGATAAAGATAGCTCAGCCAATAAGAGGCCTCGCTCTATAGCATAAGCGTGCCGAGTCGGAGCCGAGGGATCGGCTCCGAGCCCATCAGTACAGAATGTAGGCGAGATAGGATCACATAACATCCAAACAAACGTGGATAGAACACCGTATCACAGAAAAAAACACACTCCACACCAGAAATTATAGAAAAAAGTTTACTGGTGCATCCGGTACCTCAGCTTTTGCCTCCAAGGAATATTTTTGCACTCAAGCAGCATCATTTATTTTTATTACTATATATTATTTATTTTATTTTTTAAAATGTTTTCACATACATATACATTTAGTATAGAGCAAGAGTTATAAAATGGAGTTATAAAACTGAATCAGGGGATCCCGTGTATACACTGATTATTTGAATTAATTGTTTGATTGTTTGCTTAATTGGGAATGTGCAATAGATTGTTCAATTATGTGGTGATGCTGCTTGAGTGCAAAAATATTCCTTGAAGGCAAAAGCCAAGGTACCAGATGCACCAGTAAACTTTTTTCTATCATTTCTGGTGTGGAGTGTGTTTTTTTTCTAAGACATCAATATGTGTTGCACTGCTGGAGAAACATCGGGAAGCCTGGCTAAGACCAGAAGTGGAGAAACCAAGCTGTGAGCTTGAGAGTTTGAATGGAAGGATGGAGAGCACCCGACTGATGTCTCAAAAGATCTGGCACTGTCCAGGATCCAAGGCTTCCCTTGCAGGTGAGGCCAAAGGAATGGGAACCATATCTGACGAGGCCAGTAAGGGGCAATGAGAATTAACTTGTGTTAGAAAAATATGTATTAGTAGTATGCATGCTTAGTGCATTCAAGGTTTAAAAGGGTTAATACACACTGCATGAATCTGCACAGCTACTAGAGACATTCCAATCCTGCTTATGTCATGAATATATGCGCAGCTATGATCTGCTTATGCCATGGAAATTAACAAGAAGCATTTAATTTCTGCTAATGTCATGAAAATAATAAAAAGTGTTTTCTACTAGTGTCATGAGACTTAACAAAGAGTTATTGATTTTCTGTTTATGCCATGAGAAAGTACACAGCTGCTGAAGCTATTGTTAATGAAAACAAAGGCTGCTTGAAAGTATAAACCGTAGTCAGCATTACTTGTACCTAAACTAGAAATGTACCTTGAATCTAGGTAAAATGTAATATATATATATATATATATATATATATATATATATATATATATATATATATATATTAGAACTGCACAATTGAATAATAGAAAGTTTGCAGTGGGCTAAAAATAAGCCCCAAGGCCAGGTTGTTTTTCTCAAATGTTTTTGTAAATCAACAATAATCCAGTCATGTCAGCAGGAAATCTAAGTAACATTTTCTATGTAACAAATAGTGAGTTTTAAATCTGAACATGTCAGCAGGAAATCTATGTAACATTTTCTGTAGAGTAATACAGAAAGCTGTGTCTAACTACGGCAACAACAGAAAAGTAACATTTCATATAATTATGTAAAAGTAGCATACTGCTCATTAGTAATTTAGACAAATCCTGTATTTGCATGCTTTGTCTCCTTGCTGCAAGTAATATAGGGTGCCATACTTGAACCTTACGTGAATTGGTCTTTGAAGTTTTTGCCTTTGACAGATTGGTCCTTCAGACCGGAACCCTCTATTCGCCTCGGATCAGATGGGCCAGGTTGTTGAAACTGTACGAGGAAGAAACCAAATCGGTTCTTCTTATATGAAAAGCCCTCCGACTGAATTGTCGTACAAAAGAGGCCAGCCACTTTCTGATCTGCGACTGAAAGACGGGTCTCCAAATTGGTGATCAATCACGTGGGCTCAGGTAAGGTGAATCTACTTTTTTCTGTTTTCTGTTTTAGATCAGAGACTAGATTTGTATTGTTTTTGTCAGGACTGTATTTTACAAGTCAGGGACAGAAAACATTACTGTCTTGTCATAGATCAGGAGAAACAGAATACGTAGGCAGTCATTCTGAAGAGACTATAACAAAATCCGTGGTACCACGTTAAAAATAAGAGAAGTTACGTAACGATCAAAAGGGTAAAACAAAATGGGTAATAATTGCACAAAAGACCCCAAAATCCACCGTTAACAGAAGACGCAAAATACATGCAGTCACAGCGTGCAGACAATATTAAATACTATTCAAAATGGGTTAATAAATATGAATTTGACGGAAAATTAGAAAAATCCTCGCTTATCAAACTTGTCAAACAGCTCAAAACCGATTCCAAAGGTCGGGTAAAAAAGCAACGCCAATTAGGAATTCCTCAGGCACACAGGTGGATTGAGGAAGTAAACCGTAGGGAACCAAAAGAACAACAAGGAGGACAATAACTTAGTAATAGCATCAGCACCTCCGCCTCCCTTACCAGAATATGAAGCAAGTGAACAGGTTAGTCCAACCCCACGATATCCTGTTGTCACTGAAAATAGAGACATTGTAAAAATAAAACCATTTATTAGAGATCCCATCGGGACCAGGTCTCGAACATGCGCAGGTAACTCAAATGAAGGCATTGAGTTATTTCAAATGGTTAAGAATTCACGATCTATGAGTGAAGAAGAAATATGTCCACTTATAGAAGTACCTAATCCTCAGGCAGGACAAGATAATCAGGACCTAACTATTTTAGTGTATAGACCCTGGACTCCGGAAGATATCCGGAAAGCCACTGAGGGAATTCTCCATCCAAAAGTTAATTTTAGAAAATTTTCAGAAGATTTACAAGGAATGAGGCTGAGTTATAACTTAAACGGAAAAGAGGTAGAAAAAGTAGTTAGACAAATTGTGGGGCCAGATTGGCACATGATTAGAAGCAACTGGAATCTCCGTGACGCTGCACACAGACCCCTCCCACATAGCAGCGCAGAACTAGACAATAGAGTAAAAGGTCTTAAAGACTGCATCTCTGAAAAATGGAAGCCTAGGGCAGACTGGACTTGCATTAACCAATGCAGCCAACAAGAAGGTGAAACTATTGACCAGTATTATGCCAGATTATTAAAATGTTTTAATAACCACTGTGGAATGCAGGTTCCTGAAGATCAAACACAAGATTCCCCATATGAACAGCAGTTAAAGAATGCATTTTTAAAAGGCAGTATTGCACCAATAAGCAGTTTTATTACAAAACACATGGTAGACCATCGTACAAGCAGGTTACAGTCATTACTTGAATATACTAGGCATGCCGAAAGGCATTTTAATAGCTAAAAGAAAAAGAAAGCTCAAGTATTTTCTGTAGAAGATGGAGCAGAAGTTTATGTAGTACAGTCCGGGAAAAAGGGCAAGAAAAATGCACAGGGAAACAAACAATCTGATCAGCGATCACAGGACTTTGAAGGGCGAAAGAAAAGGGGTGAATGTTTCAAATGCGGTACAAAGGGACACTTGACAAAGGATTGCAGGAAAAACAAGAAGGCAACCACGGAAGACAAGGAGGGTGACGACTGACTATATGGTAATCAGGAATCACTAGAAGGGGGTAGCAGAGACTGGACAAATGAGAATGTGATAGAGGGAGTAGAGGATGTGACAGAAGAAACAGAGGAAGTGCGAGAAGTTAGTGACAGTGAAGAAAATGAAATATTAGACCTAGCTTTATTGAGCCTGGAGCTCTATTTAGCAGACACAAAACCAGAAGTTGCACTCTTGGTAGAAGGGAGGGAAGTCAAATTCTTGTATGACTCAGGGGCATCACGAACCCTGATACATCCGTCCAAACTGCCAGAAAACAGTCACCTGATTACATACTGGTAAAAGCAGCTAATGGACAGCTGTATCGGGAGCCCCTCTCCCGTGATATTGCAATAACTGATCCAGTTTCAGGATTGACTCAGAAAAGCAAAATTGTTGTTTCTGCAAAATGCCCACTAAACCTCTTGGGCAGAGATCTTATGCAGCTATTTGGTATAGCAGTAGTCCCTACCATGCAGGGTATGGAAGCACAGCGACAAATTGATACCTTTTCAGTACAAGCGAAGGGTGAAATGTTTTATTGGTACAGCCAGGACTTGGTTAAGACTGGTCCAGGGACTGTGACCAAAGAGTTAATGAATGTATAAATTAGCAAGTTCCCCTCCCTTGACATTGATAAACAACACTTATTGCACTGTACCCTGTATTATTGCAACACACCAGGACCTGATAAGGAATATGAGCAAGAATTGTTTAAAAATCATGCAAACAGATTGATATTACGTAATCTGTACTGGGACACAGAAGGGAACAGTGTAGCCAGCTGTTCATTGCCCCAGGAGTTCTTTGCACTTTATAAATCTAATCGATTACCACCTGTTAGCTTAACCAAGAACAAAAACATAGAATGGGCAGACCTAGGAGAAAAAATCACGAGATGGGAGAAACAGACAGAATTAGAACTGTCAGGATAGGGAATACAAATACAGAAGATGAATTGGATAACCCAGACCCTCCCACACTCGCAGTCTAGCAAGGACAGCTGATTAGCACTCCTATTAAAGGAGGAAGAGAATGCCTTACAAAATATACCAGAGACTCTCTGGTCAACAGGAAAGTCAGAAGTAGGACTTATTCGTACAGCGAGACCAGTAACTATCACACCAAAGTCAGCATAGACCACAGAAAAGACAGTATCCCTTAAGAAAAAATGCAGAGGCAGGGATAAAGCCTATTATAGCAGTCTTACTTAAAGGAGGGATACTAGTAGAATCTCCCGATTCACCATGTAACACACCCTTATTTCCTGTTAAAAAATCAAATGGAGAATGGCGTATGGTCCAAGATTTACAAGCTGTAAATGACGCGGTAATACCAAGGGCCCCTACAGTGCCAGACCCACACACTCTGTTGAATGATTTAAAACCTCAACAGAAGTATTTTTCTGTGGTAGACATTAGCAATGCGTTCTTTTCGATACCGATACACCCTGACAGCCAGTATTGGTTCGCATTCACATTTCAGGGGAAAAGGTATACATATACGCGACTATCACAGAGATATTGTTTAAGTCCAACAATATTCTCACAAGAAATGGCAAGCAACTTGGAGGGATTTACCCAACCAAGAGGCAGTCAGATTTTACTTTATGTTGATGACATTTTGCTGGCGGCCCCCACCCAGCAAGATTGTAAAGAAGATACCATAGCGCTATTACGATTTCTAGCCACTGAGGGACATAAGGTAAACAAAAATAAACTGCAGCTTTGGAAAAAACAAGTAAAATACCTAGGATATGTAATATCCAAAGAAGGTAGAACATTAGATGAGGATAGAAAAGTAGCAATTTTGCAAGCACCAAAACCCACTACCAAGAAGGAAATGATATCCTTCCTGGGTACAACTAATTTTTGCCGGAGCTGGATTCCAAACTATGCCTTGGAATCTATACCTCTGACTGACCTGATATATAAGAAGCCTATGGCAGCACAGGATTTGTTACAATGGACACCAGAGGCAGAATCTGCTTTCTGCAAACTGAAACAGTTAATAGCGTCCTCATTAGTTCTGGGATTACAAAACTACCATAAACGTTTTTTCTAAACTGTAGATTGTAAGCAAGGTTATATGACATCAGTGTTAACACAACAGCATGGGGATAAGCAACGTCCCATTGCTTACTATTCATCACAAATAGACCCAGTGGCACGGTCCTTACCCCACTGTGTACAAGCAGTAGTTGCAGCTGCAATGGCAGTACAGGCTTCGGCGTCAGTAGTTTTATTCCACCCTCTCACTTTGAGAGTGCCTCATGCAGTCGCGATTATTTTACTGCAAGAGAAGGTAGCATACCTTTCCCCTGCTAGGCATCTTTCCTGTATGACCACATTGTTGAGCCAACCTCACATGACAATTGAACGATGCATGACTTTGAACCCTTCTACCTTGCTCCCAACTCCTGCAGACGGCACACCACACCGCTGCCTGCAGGTAATTGAGCAAAAGACACTACCTAGAAAAGATCTCATGGATGTCCCCTTGGATGATGCAGAGGTGACATACTACGTGGATGGTTCGTGCAAAAGGGGTCCTGCAGGACAGAACCTAGTAGGATATGCAGTAGTCTCTGACACTGAGATTATAGAAGCAAAATCTTTACCACACAACTTATCTGCACAGGCAGCAGAATTGATTGCCTTGACACGGGCATGTACCTTAGCAAAGGGTAAATGTGTAAACATTTTTACTGACAGCCAGTATGCTTTTTCTACTGTACATGTTTTTGCGCAACAGTGGAAAAACCGAGGAATGATAGCATCAACTGGCAAACCTATCAATCATGCACAGTTTATTTTAGATCTTTTAGAATCTATTCAGTTACCTCAGAAAGTAGCTATTTGTAAATGCACAGCTCACACCAAGCAACAAGGTAGGATTTCAAAAGGTAATGCGAGAGCTGATACAGCTGCAAAACAAGCAGCTTCGGAAGTATTTCTTTTAAATGAGGAACTACATTCCTCTGAGATTTTAGACTTAGAAATGTTAAAAACAATGCAGACACTCACTACGCAAGCTGAAAAACAAACATGGGTAAAATGAGGAGCAATTCTCGAAAAGGGGCTGTACATCTCTAAAGAAGGGAAACCAATATTACCATCTAATTTGTTTAGATATGCAGCTTTGTTGAGCCATGGGAAGTCCCATGTCTCAACAGGGGGGATGGTGCAGCTGGTGAACCAGGTGTTCACAACGTACGGATTTACAAACTACTCTAAAAAATTTTGTTTGATGTGCCAAATTTGTAACAAACATCATGCACAAGGGGCATTAAAGCCCAAGCAAGGGAGTTTCCCTACACCACCATATCCGTTTCACACTATCTGTATGGATTTCATAGAATTGAACAAATGTGAAAATAAGAAGTATTGTCTTGTCATTGTAGATATGTTTTCCAGATGGGTGGAAGCTTTTCCAATCAAAAATATAGATGCAGTCACAGTGGCAAAAGTACTTGTCAAAGATATCATCCCTAGATTCGGCATTCCGGAAAGGATCTACAGTGACAACAGTACACACTTTGTAAACCAAACCATACATCAGTTAAGTAAGCATTTTGGTATTTCTTTAAAAAATCATTGTGCATACCATCCGCAATCTGCAGGGCTAGTTGAGAGGCATAATGGAATATTAAAAAATAAATTAAGAAAATTAATAGTTGAGACAGGAAAGAATTGGCTGTATTGTTTGTCTCTGGCACTGTTGAGCATGAGAACTGTTCCGACTGCAAAAGGATTGACTCCTTTCAAAAAAGTGTTTGGATGGGCTTATTATACACCCCAGTGGAAACTTCTGATGTCCGCAGACCAGGAAGCTGACTATACACTAGCTGAATATATCAGAAATTTGTTGAATTCTAAACATCTGTTGCAGTCAAATTCTGTTTCAGATAAAGAACAAACCGAAACATCGGAAGTGGCAGTGATCCCAGGGGACTAGGTGTGGGTGAAAAATATAAAGAAGAAAAACTGGACATCACCAAGGTGGGAAGGTCCATACCAGGTGCTTCTTTCTACACCCACTGCAGTGAAGATAGCAGAGCGAGCTTCATGGATCCACCTGACGCACTGCAAACTAGTTAAGAATTTTGAACTGGACAAAAATCTTACCTCTCCATCGGGGGTCTCAGCACAAAGTCTGGCTACAAAGGGGGGGTCAGATCAATAGGACTGATCCATCTCAACCCCAGTTAAGAAACCATCAGTGCTGAAGGTCCTATTAGGGCAGAGAGTAAGATCACATATCAAAAGCAAAAATGATAGAATCCAAAATAATCCAAATAAAACTACTTGGAAGAGTCGGAGAAAACAGGAATGCAGAACAACCGTTTCCTCAGAAATATTGCATAATCATCCTGTTAACTGTACTAGTGACAATAATCTTTTTGTTGTGGCCATTCCTTTTCCCAGCCACACAAACTGAACTGAATAAATGTGGAGAGCTGTACGTAGAGTGGCACCCAAACTTCAACACTTACCAGGCAATCAAATATGTGTATGCTGAGACCTTCAATCTTTCGAATTGCTGGATTTGCACAGTTTTGCCAACAGCATACAGGGGGTTATTGTTAACTTCAGTCCCCCTAGGAGCCAACAAGACCTGGGAAAATTTAGTCTATGATGCATCAGATGTTACATCACAAGATAAAGTAGCATTGCACTTGTCTGTTCGACAGAAGGGGACTGTGTGTTTTTACAAAAATGATACAGTTCACGTGGGTTGGAGCAATTGCAATGTGACTGTTTCCTATAGATGCTACAATAAAACTGATAACACAGGTTCCTATTGCAACACAAGCTATGATTCATTCTTTGAACTGATGCATAGGACAACTGATGAAGTAAGACATAATGCTGACCGCTATAAACAACTGATTATAGTTGACAAAAAAATGTTTCATCTAGAACTAGGACATAGTAAAGTTACTACCAAAGTAGAAGACTGTTATTTTGTATGTGGTAGGAAAGCATAAAAGTGGTTACCTGAGAATTGGTCCGGCAGTTGTTATTTGGGGTACCTGGTTCCAACCATACGACACACAGCAGTTTTGCCTCAGGGGAAAATTCGAAATGTTCGACGAGAAATCAAGAAGCCTGTCAATCCAGTAGGGCAAATCAATGTGGGCTGGAAAAACCATTATGCTATGGGCCTAGGGAAAAATGGACTGTTGCATATGGACTTGGGTGATACCATCATCTCATGGACAGGTGTATTGCCAGCATATGGAGCAACAAAATCAATCTGGGAACTGAGAAAACTGTCTAAACTTCTCGAAATAATGAGCAATGCAACCTTTTCCGCTCTAGAATTGGTGACTGATGAACTGACTGCCATGAGAACTGTAGTGTTCAAAACCGCATTGCTCTCGACTTCACCCTAACGGCGAGAGGAGGTACTTGCGCTTTAATCCAGGAGGAGTGCTGTTCGTATATTCCTGACCACAAACATGAGACAGACAATCACCTTGAGGTAATTCAGCAAGTGTCGGCTATGACCAAACCAGGACCAAATCCATCGATGGACTTTTTCCAGAGATTGTTTGGGGGGTGGGGCAGTATCCTGATGAACATTCTGATTGCCATCTGTGTAGGAATGATTCTACTGGTGGTATGTGTTTGCTGCTGAATCCCCTGCATGAAAAGACTGATTAAAGACTTTATAGACATGTCAGTTTCAGAAACCTTATGCCAAGGTGCTGAACTTGAAGAATTATTGAAAAATTTAAAATGCTTTCATATGTTTAAACTGAATGACTCTCTTAACTGCAAATCCTAAGTAGGAAGAGGTTAGGGGAAGAAAAAACTGTTTATGCTTATTTTGAAAGTAGAATCAAAGTATTAAAAGGGGGGAAATGTTAGAAAAAATATGTATTAGTAATATGCATGCTTAGTGCATTTGAGGTTTAAAAGGGTTAATACATTTATTCTGTTCACACTGCATGAATCTGCACAGCTACTAGAGACATTCCAATCCTGCTTATGTCATGAAAATATGCGCAGCTATGATCTGCTTATGCCATGGAAATTAACAAGAAGCATTTAATTTCTGCTAATGTCATGAAAATAATAAGAAGTGTTTTCTACTAGTGTCATGAGACTTAACAAAGAGTTATTGATTTTCTGCTTATGCCATGAGAAAGTACACAGCTGCTGAAGCTATTGATAATGAAAACAAAGGCTGCTTGAAAGCATAAACCGTACTCAGTATTACTTGTACCTAAGCTAGAAATGTACCTTGAATCTAGGTAAAATTTAACATATATATATTAGAACTGCACCATTGAAGAATAAAAAGTTTGTAGTGGGCTAAAAATAAGCCCCAAGGCCAGGTTGTTTTTCTCAAATGTTTTTTGTAAATCAACAATAATCCAGTCATGTCAGCAGGAAATCTAAGTAACATTTTCTATGTAACACATAATGAGTTTTAAATCTGAACATGTCAGCAGGAAATCTAAGTAACATTTTCTGTAGAGTAATACAGAAAGCTGTGTCTAACTATGTCAACAACAGAAAAGTAACATTTCATAGAATTGTATAAAAGTAGCATACTGCTCATTAGTAATTTAGACAAATCATGTATTTGCATGCTTTGTCTCCTTGCTGCAAGTAATAAAGGGTGCCATACACGAACCTTACGTGAATTGGTCTTTGAAGTTTTTTCCTTTGACAACTTGCAACCCAATGACTGTGCTTTCTGAAGAAACTTGGGGATCAGGGTAAAAGGTGGAAAGGTGTAAAGCAGTCCCGGGGACCAATCGTGAACAACTGTGTCCCTGGGTGACTGTCCCAGTGGTGGAACTAGTTCAAAGTAGCTGCTGCATTTGTTGCTGAGGGGAGTGGCAAACAGATCGCAGCATGGCTGGCCCCATTTGCGACAAATCAAGTCCGCAACTTTCTGCTTCAGGGACCACTCATGGGGCATCAGGATAGCCCAGCTGAGCTTGTCCGCTATCATGTTTCCCCGGGATGTGTGTTTCACCCAGAAACCGTTGAGAAGACATTGCCCATTGCCAAACTCATAGAGCCTCTTGACACAAGGGATAAGACCTGGTTCCACCCTGTTTATTGATGTACCATACTACTGACATATTGTCCATTTGAATTGCTATAGTACCTGTAGGTAGAGAGTTCTAAAGTGCTTGCAACACCAGGAGCACCGCTCTCATCTCCAGGACATTGATGTGCAAGTGGTACTCCTGTTCCTGCCAAGTCCCTTGAACAGTCTGTCCCAGATAATGCCCCCCCAATGTGGAAAGCGTCCATGGTCACTGTGGCTATAGGGTAGGGGGATAGAAACAGCCTGCCTATTGTCACCATAGGGTTGTGAAGCCACGACTTCAGATCCCTTTTGCAGGATACCGTGATCAGAATCTGATGTGACATGGGTATATCCTGGAATGACCATTGTGCAAATAGAAGCCACTGTAGAATTCTCATGTGGAAGCAAGCCATAGGGACCAGAGTGATTGCTGCCACCATAGAACCCAAGACCTTGAGGACACATCTTGCTTGAATCCCCTTTGTGTGAACAGCTTGACAACTTGGCGATGGATCGTTAATACTCTTTCTTGAGGCAGCTTTCCTATCATGGCCCTTGTGTCTAAATCTGCCCATATAAAGGTAATATATTGACAAGGTGAACACCCTGGGGGCTGTGGTGAGATGAAAGGGCAGAACTCTGAAATGATAGTGACTGGCTCCCAACCAGAAGTGTAGATATCCATGTCCATTTTTATATGGTAGTATGCATCCTGGAGATTGATAGAGCACATCCAATTGTCCTGTCCCAGAAAGGGAAGAATGGACTGCAGTGTTACCATCCGGAACTTTGTTTTCTTGACTGACTTGTTCAGCCTGCTGAGATCCAAAATGAGTCTCCAGTCCCCTGTTTTCTTTGGAACTAAAAAGAACCTTGAGTAAGTTCCGGATCCAACTGGGTCTGAGTGGACTTCCTGGATGACTCTTTTTCTTAGCAACCTTTGAACCTCTAGGTTTGCTTGATCCCGAAGACTGGGAGGAATATCTGGGATAGAGTATTGTCTTTTTGATAGGGGAGGTAGTGAGAAGGGGATATTGTAACCTCCGGATATTATGGATAGTACCCATGTATCTTCTGTGACTGTCTGCCAGGCTTTTGGGTGCAAAGATAATCTCCCCCGACTGTCTCCGAGTCAGACAGTCAGACCTCCTTTCAGGAGAGCTGGAAGGCCCTAACAGAGAAGGTATCTCTGTCGCCCTGGTTCTGCAGACCCCCCTGCTGCGAGGTCGGCATCTTCCATTATTTCCCCCTCTGCCCCTGGAGGAAAATTCTCCAGGTGTGTCAGGTGAAGCTCCCTGGGATTTCCGGAACCACATTTTCCCACTCTTCTGGCCTTTAGGATAGGGCCTAGATGAAGCAGATAAATGTACTCCCACTACACAGAGAGTTTTGCCATCCTGTTTACACTTGGTA
Source organism: Protopterus annectens (assembly GCF_019279795.1). Taxonomy (NCBI): domain Eukaryota; kingdom Metazoa; phylum Chordata; order Ceratodontiformes; family Protopteridae; genus Protopterus; species Protopterus annectens. Next base: position 1,836,153,558 of record NC_056741.1, read on the forward strand.
AGAGTCTCTTTTACATGAGGCCTGAACAGGAACGAGCTGTCAAATGGGGCATTTGTAAAGGAAGACTTGAAGGGTTCCACAAAATGACAAAGGCACATCCAGGAGTGTCTGCGTAAGGCTACCCCTGTGCCTGCCACCCTGCTCACCCCATCGGCTGCATAAGAAATGAGCCATATGGAGGAGTTAACCACTGAAGTCAAGGTCGCAAGCTGAGAAGCTGCCTTGTCCGAGGCTCCCGCAGCTGAAGAATCCTGTAAGGTATCTCCTAACTCCTTGAGGAGATCCCTTTGTAGCTTTGTAAAGTGGGACAAATAGTTCAGTGACCTGAGTGTAAAGGTCACTGAAGAAAACATACACTTCCTTTATCTGTCCATCATATGAGACTCTTTATTCGGTGGATGGAGAGATGAAGAAGTTTATGCTAATTCTTTCTTGGTGGCTGCTGCCACCACCATAGCATCAATGGGAACACCTTTAGATAAGAACAACCTGTCTTCAGGGGCTATAATGAATTTATCGGGCCTCCGCGGAACTGGTTCAATAGTATTTGGAGAGCTCCAAGCCGTCTGACTCACTACATGCAGCAGTGGGTCGAAAGGAGGAGATACCTAAGAGGTGGAGGGTCCGGAACCAAATGCATCCAGGTACACTGACTCATCTTCAGAAGGGGCAAAGGACTTCCAGTCACCCCTCTGTCTAAAGATTTCTAAGATGTCTGAAAAAGAGACATCTTCAACGGGGACCATGAGGACCCTTCTAAGTCATCCAAGTCTGTGTCTGATGTAAGGGACTCAGGGGAGTCCACATGCTTCCTCTTGCAAGTCCTCTTCCAAGGGACCTCCTCTGAGTGATGCTCAGGGGAGGTTTTGAATGATGTGGGCTCGCCCAGTGGGGCATCCTGGAGCATGGGTTCCCTACGCTTGGGGTGCACAGGAGGTTCAGAGGCAGACACCAACACCGAAGACAAAGGAGCCAATGGAGCCGAGGGTGGAGCTGTCTCAGCAGCCAGCACACTCCTCAACACCTCGAAGGCATCGCTGTGCCAACCTGAAAGAACCTCTGGCTCCGAAGAAGCAGGAGACTTCCTCCAAACAGAAGGCGACTGCTCTGAGGCCAATGTAGGAGCCGAGCTGACCTGCACCGAAGCTCCGAGAGGGAGAGTAGGGTCAGACAAGGGTCCGAAGCTGCTCCCCCCCAGAGCCGACGAGGGAGCGTCGGTCCCCAGATCCCTCGATAGAAGGGGGTTTTGAGGAGATTGGAGTGGTAGTCAGAACCAAAAGACCAGAAGAGGTTACTGGAATCCATGGTTCCACCACTATGACTTCCATACACTCTGGCTCCAAACTCAGAGTCGTTGGAGGAGGAATCGAGACAGGTATTGTTTGGGCTGTCAGCACCATTTCCATCTGGGATGGGCCCGAGAGTATTTTGGCTAATGTTGGTGTCCTAAGAAGCCTCTTTAACACCCTCTCCACATCATCATCTGAGAGGCTCCTGGATGACTGAGAGGAATGGGTTGAAGACCAGTGACTACCCGCCACAGATTGTAATAATGGAGACTGTGGAGCAGACTGAACCAGCTCCAAGGCAGTAGACCTGGAATGCTTATGGGTCTCCTTACTGGCTCTGAAAACACAGATGGAGCCATAGGTGAAGATGTCTTGTTGGAAGCGAAAGTTGGGTCCGACTTAGCTTGTGGCTTATCCTTGTCCTTAAACGGGTCCGAACTCAGAGCTAAAGAGGATGAAGGCTTGACTTTGTCCGATTTTTAGCTGGCTGAGTTCCCTCCATGGCAACATCAAAGGGGCTCTTTAGCAAACCTCCCAAGATTAGCTTGTTTCTTTTCTCCTGCAGGACTCGTAAACTAAAGGCATGGCAGATACAGCACTAGTGCTGCAGGTGAAGAGGTCCTAAACAATATGCACAACTCATATGCCTGTCCGTAAGGGACATCTTTTGGCAGCACAAGTCGCATTTTTTAAAACCCGAAGGTTTCGAATCCTTGGCAGTATCCTTGGACATAATAGAGAACACCACTATGTCTAAAGGCTATAGACTGCTTAATAAGACAGGGAAAAAGAGAAGGGGGAGAGCCTCCAAGTTAAACGGCGAATTCCCCACCTAAGGACAGCCTCTAACTTAAACGGCAACTCCTTAAAACTTAAAGGAAAGGCAAGAAGGGGAAGAAGAACCCTCTAATTTAAACAGGTTTGAAAGAGGGGAAAGGCCAGAGAGAAAAAACAGTTAATCTACACAAAAAACAAGTCACTCAGACGGGATAGGAATAGGCAGAAATGCTAAGGACAACTACAGTTAACAAATTAGCTAAGCTTAACTAGAAATTTTGCTCAAAAATATAATAAGAGAAAAACACTTAGCCTGAGCCAGTATCCGCGATCTCGACACTGCAAGTGGCAAACGAGATCTGGGTAACTACCGCTAGGCATGCTGGGATAAGGGCTAGCCTCGAGCCAGTAAAAGCTCTCGAGCTATATTATATGGCTGAGTCGGAGCAGAGGATCAGCTCCAAACCCAAACAGCAAGAACGAAGGCGAGATATGGACAACATAACATCAGTGGTATTTTCAGTGATTATTTTGTCAGTCGCCAAAACGACAATGACAAACCTCTGTGGGCTGCTGGTCATTTTGCTCATAGTACATCAAATCCACACTCAAGCAAAATCATCTTGAACACCTGAGGTTAAGACCTGAGAAGAATTCTGTGCCTTGATAACAGTATAGTACAGTTAATATGCAGTAAATCCTACAGCAAACTATTTAAGAACAGAAAAGAAAGTACAGGACCAAGTACTGACCCCTGTAGAACACTCTTAGTAAACATAAAGATGCTACACATATTTCTATAATGAAGTTTTTCCCATAACTGTTATACTGGAAAGATAATTTGTAACCCAGGAGACAACTTCAGTAGTGTAGCCACAATCAGCTTGTGTAATACAAGACTATGATCAACAATTAAAAAATGACTCCTGTTAACAAGCTTTTTTCAGTGATAGAATAAATGTCATTGGTTCAAGACAACAATTAGGGTACTATAGCTGAAGATAAAGCAATGTTGCCTGTCTAACAATAAGCTATTTATTATTTTATTTATTTTATTTTACATTTGTTGACCGGGCTAGTCTAACTGGATACATGTCCATTTTCAGTAGAGGCCCGGGGAGAAAAGCTCCAAGCAGCAACAATGAACAAAGATATACAATAAAGTATAATTAGAATGAAATTTGGTACAATGTTAACATTTAAAGATAGAGTTATACAGAGTTATTTAGCAAGTCTAGGCTAGAAGCAAATACCATGAGAAAAACAAAAATTAAACAGAAGATAGATAATCTAAAGAAAATATTATTATTATTATTATTATTTTTTTAATATATACTAAAACATCACTGTACACATCCAGCCCATCAAGTATTTAGGCTAAATAGCAAATGTTTGTAAATGGTCTATAACTTACACATGATGGTACCAGAAAATTTGGAACAGGAACAGTGAGTGCATGCTTGAAGCTTTGGGGTATGATCTCTGTAGACAGAGATAGATTGTAAATGTAAATGGAAAAGACTGAACAACCTATAATGAGAATTTTAGGGTGTAAGTTATGAAATTGTAAGTTATATTTAAAGTCAGTTTTTCAAAGGAGTTCTTAACCTGCCTTTTTACCTATTGCTTTGAAATGGAAGTGGGGACGCTGTATTCATGTTTGCAGTGGTGTTGATGGGTTGTCTGATGAATACTGTGCAATAAATTTGCAGGTGGAGGAGGTAAACAGACTGTGTTTTTAAGAGTCTCCAAAGTTAGTGTTAGATGAGGCTCAGTTACCAACAGGATAGGAAGAGATGAGATAAAAATGGCTATGTATAAACAATCGACAGGAAAGTCCCCTGAAATAGAAATATTCCTGTGGAAGTTTGGAAGCTAGAAGGGAAAAAATGATAAAGATCTGGAAGGTTTTGTTTAACAGTATTTTAAGAGGAGGAGAGCTACCAGCATCCGGGAAGAAGGCGGTGGTAACGGTAATATCTAAAGAGGTTAGAGATCCATTGGATCCAGCTTCATACAGGCCCATTTCAATACTAAACCACAATTATAAAGTGTTTATGTCTATAATGGCTAAAAGAATGGCAAAAGTGACACCAAAATTGATAGATATAGATCATTGTGATTTTGTGGAGGGGAGGCAAACATTTGACAATATTAATGGAAAACTGATGATCCAGAGGGAAGCAGAATGCAAGAAAATACCACTTTTATTAGCCATTCTTGATGCAGAGAAAGCATTTGACAGAGTAGACTGGGACTTCATGAGCAGGGCAATGGAAGCATTTGCTTTCCCTGATACAATTATAAGGTTGATTAGAAGTATATAAGAGGGATTGGAGGTGAAAATTAAAGTAGGTGAGGTCCTCTCTGATAACTTCTGATTGAGTAGAGGAACCAGGCAGGATTGTCCACTTTCACCTTGGTTGTTTGCATTATATTTAGAACCATTGGCAAAGAAAATAAGGGACTAGGAAATTCAAGGACATCACTGGTGTAGCAGTCAAGTAAAGCTGGCTCTATTTGCAGATATTATTTTAAACAGACAAAACCAGAAAGGGATGTTACAGTGTTGTGGAACATTTTAAGACAGTTTCAAATCTTCTCAGGATACAAAATTGATGAAGCTAAAACAAAGGCAATAACAGTAAATTATGTACCCACACACAAATTGGTCCAACAATATCAAGAAGTTATGTACTCACCATAACGTTCGATGTATGTAGTCCATCTCACCTCACATTCTTACCCATGGGTTTGGAGCCGAATATCGGCTCTGACTCGGCCGACTTTTCTAGCTCGAAGTCTTTTATTGGCTGGGCTAAGCAGGTATCCCATGGTGCACTGCTCCATATCCCCAGATCTAGTTTGCTGCGAAAACTCATTCATACCCCATGCATAAACAACATCCAGGTAAAAGAATAAGCCAAGTAAGGGAACTCTGCAGATGAACAACTTAACCTCCAAATCCTCCAGGAAGGGGGAAGGTGAGAGGGTAAGTAAGAATGTGAGGCGAGATGGACTACATGCATCGAACGTTATGGTGAGTACATAACTTCTTGATATTATGTAGTCCTATCTCGCCTACATTCTTACCTGTGGGACAGCGTCCCTAGCACCTACATCCTGGGTGGCTCATAGGAAAATACTCCTGAGGACTGTGAAGCCAAAGGACAACCTGCCCCTAGAAACCACGTCCAATTTGTAATGAGAAACAAATGTGTGAGGAGAAGCCCAAGAAGCTGCAGCACATATATCATCCATTGACAATCTGGCTTGATAGGCTGTAGATGTAGAAACAGTCCGAGTAGAGTGAGCCTTGACCGGAAATGGCAGATGTTTTCCTCCTGCGTGGTAGACGAAAGAGATACACCTAGATATCCATCTGTATAGGGTGACCTTGGAGACCAGGGACCCCATTCTGTTTTCCGAAAAGGAAACAAAAACTTGATCAGACTTCTGGATATCTTTTGTTCGGTGCAGATAGAAGCGTAATTGTCTGTTTACATCCAACCGATGAAATCTAAATTCTGCCTTGTTCGAAAAGTGAGGAAAGAACACAGGCAACTCAATAGATTGATTAAGATTAGACATGGAAGGCACTTTAGGAAGGAACGAAGGGTTTGGTCAAAGAGAGACCATGTCCTTATGGAAGATTAAGTATGGAGGTTTGATGGAGAGGGCTTGAATTTCTGAAACTCGCCTTGCTGAAGTGATTGCTGTTAAGAAGACTGTTTTCCAGGTCAAGAATTTCAATTCACAGGTAGCTGCAGACTTGAAAGATGGTAAAGTAAGGGCTTGTAGAACAAAACTGAGATCCCAGGGCATGATTGGTTTAGAGACTGGGGGACAGAGCAACAGGGTACCCTTCAGGAAAGCCTTGCATAGTCTATGAGCCATGAGACTAGGCTCATTAGCGACATGAAAATTAGAGATCACTGCCAATTGAACTTTGATGATAGCTGATGTGGAACCCTGCTGGAAAAGCATAGACAAAAACTCCAAGACTGAAGCGACTGGAGCTGTGTAAGGATCAATGCCTCGGGTACGTGCCCAGATAGAAAACCTCTTCCATTTGCTAGAATAAATCTTCCTAGTAGATGGCTTATGAGAGGATGATAATATATGAACCACTTCTGGTAAGAATTTATGAAGTCTAACTAACGATGGAAGTGGAGTAGCCAGGCTGTCAACCGGAGGGTCATCAGGGAGGGGTGGAACTGTCCCGACATGTGTGTCAGTAAGTCTGGTTGAGGGATCAGAATCCATGGAGTGTCCACAATATATGGCTGAAGAAAGGGGAACCAGACTTGGCGTGGCCAGTGTGGAGCAATCAGAATCATTCTGCTTCCCAAGGATTGCGCTTTCTGAATCACCTTTGACAGCAAAGGAAACAGAGGGAAAGCATAAAGCAGACCAGAGAGCCAATCGTGAACCAGAGCGTCCCTGGGTGACTCCCCCTGTGGGGGGGATCAGCGTGAAGCAGCTGCTGCATTTCGCATTTAGGGGGCTGGCAAAAAGGACGCATCAAGGCTGACCCCATCTGCTGAAGATTCGCTCTGCAACCAGGCGATACAGGGACCACTCGTAAGGCATCAGAATAGCTCTGCTTAGCCTGTCCGCAATCACGTTGGACTTCCCCGGAATGTGCATTGCCACCAGAAACCATTGGGAAGTTACTGCCCACTGCCACACTCGCATGGCCTCTCTGCACAGAGGGTAAGACCTAGTTCCCCCTTGCTTGTTTAGATACCACACTACTGACATGTTGTCCGAGTGTACTGCAATCGTCCCTAGAGGTAGAACACTCTGAAGTGCCTGCAACGCTAGTAGCACTGCTCTCATCTCTAAGATGTTTATATGCAGATGTATCTCATGCTCTTGCCACGTGCCTTGGACTGTCCTGCCAAGATAATGCCCCCCCACCCCATCTGGGAGGCGTCTGTGGTCACCGTGGCAACCGGGATGGGTGGAACGAAGGACCTTCCCCCATCCAAATTGTTGGTGCAAAGCCACCAACCGAGGTCCTGCTTGCATCTGTCTGTGAGCAAAATGGGGTGAGAATGTGGAAATCTTTGGAGAGACCATTGAACAAAGAGGAGCCACTGGAGAACTCTCAAGTGCAATCTCGCTAGAGGGACCAATATGATTGTTGCTGCCATGGTCCCTAGGAGTTGGAGAACCCATCTTTCCTTCTCTTTCCTCAGGGGCATCAGCATGCATATCTGTTGTTGTAAGACTCTGATTCCCTCCTGCAGTAAAAATGCTCGCATTCGAATAGTGTCTAATTCTGCTCCTATAAAGGTGACATGCTGCGAGGACAATAAAGCAGATTTTTCCCAATTTAATGTTATACCCAACTGGTGACATAGAGTGATGGTAGCGTCCCTGGTTTGAACTAGTTGATGCCTGGTGGGGGCGGTAAGGAGCCAGTCGTCCAGATATGGAAACACTTGGAATGCCTCAAGTGAGCCGTCACCACCGCCATACACTTGGTGAACACCCTGGGGGCTGTGGTGAGACCAAAAGGCAGGGCTTAAAACTGGAAATGACTGGCTCCCAGCTGAAAGCGTAGGTGACTCCTGGATGCCCTCTCCATTTTCACATGGTAGTAAGCATCCTTGAGGTCGATGGAGAACATCCATACCTCCTCTCCCAACAATGGGAGAATCGATTGTAGCGTGACCATATGGAACTTGGACTTCTGTACATAGTTGTTCAGTTGACTGAGATCTAATATGGGTCTCAGGTCCCCTGTTCTTTTCGGCACCAAAAAGAATCTTGAGTAAGTCCCTAATCTGATTTGGTCTGAGGGGACATGCTGGATGGCTCCTTTTCCTAGCAGCTTTGAAACCTCTGAGGCTGCTTGATCCCTTTGACTGGGTGGAACGTCTGGGATTTTTCTGATTGAAGGGGGGTCTGATGTAAATGGAATGAGATAACCTCTGGAAATTATCCGTAATACCCATCGGTACTGGGTGATGCTTTCCCAGGCTTCCAGATATAATGAAATTCGACCCCCAACTGGCTCCGGATAAGCACAGCCGGGCACTCCCTCAGGAACGAGTGTAGAGAGAGCCACAAAAGGAATCACAATCTCCCGAATTGCGGGGGCCCCCTCTGCCTCTGGGGCGGTGTCTCCCTGAATAACCTCCCCCTCCTCTGCCTCTGGTGGAGGGCTCACCTTGTGCGGCAGGAAAAAACCTCTGTGGTTTCTTGAACCACATCTTCCCCCCACTGGGCCTTGGGGTAAGGCCTAGAAGGAAGGGAAAAATGGACCCCTAGAGCAGACAGGGTCTTTTCCTCTTGCTCGCACTTGGTGAGGGTGTCTTTCACTTTGGTCCCGAACAAAGAGGAACCATCAAAGGGGGCCTCAGCGAAGGAAGACTTGAAGGCCTCCGCAAAGTGACACATGGGCAGCCAGGATTGCCTTCTAAGGGCGACTCCTGAACTTGCTGCCCTACTCGCTCCCTCAGCTACATACGAAATGAGCCGCATGGACGAGTTGACAATGGAATTGAGGGTAGAGACCTGGGCGTTAACCGTCTGGGCCACCACCTCAGGAACGTTACCCACAAGAGTATCTCCTAACTCCTTGAGGAGATCTCTCTGGAGCCGAGTGAAGTGAGACAGGTAATTCAGCGACTGTAAGGTAAAGGTTGCTGATGAGAGGGTACGCTTCCCGCACTGGTCCATGGTCCAAGACTCCTTGTTAGGAGGATGGGCAGAGGAAGAAGACTCTGTTACTTCCTTCTGAGTGGCTGCCGCCACCACCATAGCATCTACAGGGACTCCTTTAGACAGAAATTCTTTGCCCTGGGGGGTGGAAAGAAACTTGTATGGACGCCTGGGCACGGGCTCCCCAGAATCAGGGCTTTCTCACACTCTTCGACATATCAGATCAAGGAGCTCGTCGAAGGGTGGGGACACCAAGGAGACAGAGGGCTGAGCACCAAAAGCCTTAAGGAATATTGAGTCCTCCTCAGAAGGGGCTTTGGATGGCCAGTCACCTCTTTGTTTCAGTATTTCCAGGATGTCGGAAAAGGAAACATCATCAGAGGATGACTTGGAGGACTCCTCCGATTCCTCGACATCAGTATCAGAGGTGAGGGACTCATCCTGGGAGTCTATGTGCTTCCTCTTGCACGTTTTCTTTCTAGAGGGCTCCTCAGGCATGAACTCTGAGGGGCCCTCAGAAATTTGGAGACCACTCGTGGGGGTATCCCTAGGCCCTGGTGCTCTGCTGTCCATGGATAGGTGGTGATCAGAGGCTCTCACTGGAGTGGTGGGGGACAGAGTGGCCGACCCACCTGATGTAGCTGATGATCTGGCCAGTGCGGTCCGCATAGCCTCGAAGGCAGCCCCCCCCCCCCGAGTCTGAGGAGCGACCAGCCTCTGAGGCCATGATGGGGGTCGGAGTTCCCTGAGCCGAAGCACCGAGAGGGAGACTCAGAACCGAAATAAGCCCGGAGATGTCCCCCTTGGGCGCGACTGAAGAATCCTGAGTCCCGAACCCCGAGGACAAAGGCGACGGGGTCAGAGCCAATGTCGGTACTGATGGAGCCAAAGGGGCCATCGGAACCGGCCTAGGAACATCACATGGCGTGGGACACTCCGGCTCCGAAGACAGAGATGTGCTCAGAGGAGGAATGATCAAAGACGGGGTTGGGGCGGGCTCCGGAGTGACTGGGCTGGAGCCGAAAATAATTTTGCCAAAACCGGTGACTGGAGGAGCCTCTGGACCACCCTATCAACATCCACATCCAAAATGGTCCTGGAGGATTTGGAGGACAGGGAAGGAGATCGAGATCTCCTCTCAGGAGAAACTGGCCTGAGACTGGGCAATCGGCTCCTAAGAGGTTCCAATATAATTGGAGCCGACGCTGGTTCCGTCAACACCGACACTTCCTGCGGCCCCAAGGACAGTGGAGCCGAAGAGGTCGATGCAGTTTTTGAAACTTTCTCCGGAGGCTCTGATGAAGCTGATGGAGCCAGAGATCTCTTTTTAGACTTGGCAGATTTTGACTTACCACCGGGAGACGAATCCATAGCCTCTTCAAAAGAGGGTTTCAAGAGTCCCTTTAAAATCAGCTTATTCTTTCTATCTTGGAGAACTCTAGGACTGAACGCATGACAAAAACTGCAGAACTCCTGCAGATGAATGGCTCCCAGGCAATAGGCACAAATGGAATGCCCATCGGTGATGGACATTTTGTGCCTGCATTTAGAGCACTTTTTGAAACTCGAAGGTTTGTGCTCCTTGGAATCTTTGGACATCTTCACAACTACACCAATGAAAAAAACAAGTCTGATAAGAACTCACAGAAGCTCACACCACAAAAACATGGGAACCAAAAATAAACAGTGACCGAACACACACACTAGAGAAGCAAGGTCAAAAACCTCCAAACAAAAACAGTTGAAGGCCACAGAAAAGGGAGTAGCCCAAACCTCTAACTTAAATGGTTTAGACCGTACACACACAGAAAGGCAACCAGAGAAGGACTAGGTCCTCTAACTGAAACGGGCCTAGCCCGAGGGAACAGTCAGCGGGATACCACACAAAACAAGCACACGATCACAACCTCAAAGAACACTAGAGACAATAGCTATGAAAATAGCTTTTTTGTTTATGAAGCAAAACTTTTCTTTAAGACAAGACAAAAGGTACTTAGCCACAGCCAAGCGAGACCACGTCTGAGCTACATGAGCGGCAAATGAAATCTGGGGATATGGAGCAGTGCACCATGGGATACCTGCTTAGCCCAGCCAATAAAAGACTTCAAGCTAGAAAAGTCGACCGAGTCAGAGCCGATATTCGGCTCCGAACCCACGGGTAAGAATGTAGGTGAGTTAGGACTACATAACATCCATATTTATAGGACACAATAAAATGAAGTATTTAGTAGTATGGATTAAAAATTACTCTGTTGTGGCAGCTAAGGATATGTGGGAAGAGGCTAAAGAGAAGATAATACAAACATTGAGAAACTGGAAGCTTTGTTATATGGATACTAAGATACAAGCCATTAAAATGTTTTTAATCCCTTTAGTCTTATACACAGGGCAGGCATATTTTTATCAACCAGAGGAGAAGCTGTGGATAGCAATTAAAAATAGTTGAAGGTTTTTTATCTAGGAAGGGAAGACAGCAAGGGTCTAGTGGAATAAGCTGATTCTTCCAATAGAACAAGGCAGACTAGGATCACCCAATTTGATTGGGTATTTTAGAGCAAAACAGTTAAGGCTTGTATACATAGCAAAAGCAGAAAACTATAATTCAAAGTGGAAAGGAATGATGATGATACAGTGGGAAGCTCAAGGAATAAGGAGAGATTGGGATTTTGGATGCAGACTCCTAAGGAGAACAACAAAAATCATACAGAGTATTACAGTCATAAAATAACAGGGAGTATTCTAACAACTAAACCAGCATTAGAATGGAGAAAAGAGATTCTGCTGATAGGGATGACTGTGGTTAATGATACAGATAACAGGCAAGAGGGGGCTGGAATTTACTGGAGAAAACTGACAAAGGAACCAAGGTATTGGAAGCAACTAACTAGAAAGGGAAAGGTAATAGAATGGGAAGAGGCCAAGAATTTATTTGGACTGCGGGTAAGAGATTGCCTTCCCTATCGAGGGTCGACATCAGAGTATAGGCAAAGTGAAAGAAAGAGAGGGGTCCTAAATGAAAGACCAGCACTGGTAGAGTTTTTAACAGAATCCAAAACAGAACAGAAGCTGCCATTAAAAAAAAGAATAATTAGTAAAGCATATAAAATACTGCATGAACATTATAAGAATCAGAGGAGCTTAGAAAGGATTGGTAAGAGAGATTGGATAAGCAATTTACAAAGAGACAATGAGGGGATATATGTATATCTCCCACATATGCAACAGTCTAGTAGAGTTAGGATATTTGCCTGGAAGTGTTTACATAGGTATTTTTATACCCTTAGTAAACTTCAACAAATTTTTCCTGAGATGATAAGCAAATGTTGGAGGTGTGACGGGCAAGAAATTGGTGGCTGGGAACACATTTTTTGGGAGTGTAATGAGCTGGCAGACTTTAGAGATTCCCTGCAGGCTGTTCTGTCGAAGATGCTGGCTGAGCGGATTAGATTTACTAGATTGAAGATTTTTTTTTAGCTATAATACAGAATCAGAATTGCCTAAACACAGTAAAGCCTTGCTGAGTCTAACTATGGTGGCTGCTAAAAAGCAATTACTAGAAATTGGAAATCAAAGTCCAGACCAACTTTACTAGAAGCAGTGAATATAGTAAAAGATAAAACTGGAACTGGGATCTTTAGAAAAGGGAAGGAGCAAACTACATAGGAAAAACTGAGAACTGTGGGAACAATATATGCAGAGAATGAATGAGGTTTAAGAGGCAGGATTGGCATGAGCCATATAATGCTTAATTAACAGTGACTGGATAGATTATAAGCGATGAATATTGGTTGCAACTGCAGTTGTTTCAATAGTGTCTGTGATGTACAATGTTTGCAACTAAAGTGGTATCATTTTGCTTGTTTTTCATGTATATAAATGTAAGATTGTCTGTCATATGTGATGATTTAATAAAGATGTTTGTTGAAAAAAGGCTTAAATTTACTGGAAATGCCTAACTTCGGAAATACTTTGTAAAAGTTAAGTGTTTTATTGTACTCCAGAATTTCTTTGGAGCCTCTAAATGAACATGAATAGTACTGTAGCACTTACGAGATTTTTTTTGTATTCTGCTGATCATTTTAGTGCTGATAGGTTTGTAATTTAGAAGTATTTATATCTAAAGCCTGGTTCATAGGTTCATACTAGGCTATCTGCCCTAGGGCATTTATAAGCCTAGCCAGAGTATGTTTGGCTTTCGCCACCCATTTTAAATTAATTTTGCTATGCCCTTTTTCGAGGTTAGTATACTGTGCCTCTGTCTAACAGTGACACAGAAGTGATACCCGGGGTAAACCTACGATCTCCCATCCACTCATCAAGATTCCTCTTGAAGAGAGTCAATGAGGGACTCTGCCTAACCTGGACTGGGATTTTATTCCAGAGTCAAGGGAGCCTCTGGGTTATGAATCTGTCCCTCCAGCATGTCCTATTTATTTCAGTGCTGAGGTTCAAGTCTCTCGAGCATGTAGCTCGATGGGATTTGGATTTTTTGAGGTGCAGCATGTCCCTTAATTCCGGGTTGGACATGGCTTTATACGTCAGGCACAGGTCGCCTCTGAGAAGGCGGTATATGCCACTGAGTATAGCTGGAGTTTCTTTAACCGGGCAGCATATGGCATCTGTTTGAGCCCTTTGATCCTCTTGGTGAGGTACTTTTGGGGTCTTACCAGTTGCTGCAGGTGTTTGGTAAGGTACATCCCAAAAGGGGCATTGTACTCGATTATGGGCCTGATGAGGGATGAGTAAAGAGGCACGAGTAAGAATGAAAATGTTATCTCTGTTTTTTATGAGGGCTCTTAATTTTGAGGTCAGCCTTGGTAAATAGTTTAATTGTCTCTCTCTAAACTGGAATAATCTGTTTTAGACCAAGGTATTAAGGTTGTAGAATGTGCTGAGGTGTGGTATATACAGTTATAGATCATGGACCAATTGATTAATTGCAATGCTGATAGTGTGAACTCTCTTTTTCAGATTTTAGAGGGTATGTTCTTTAATTTCATAGGAATATTTGTAATAATATCTAAAAATTAACCTGATAGTGAAACAGAGTAAATTCTAGTAACATCAGTGCCAGCTTACTGAATATCATATGCAATAAAAAAAATAGTTTTTTTTCTATTTTTAAAATGAAACATTCCAGTTAGGATTTAGATCACCATAGATGACTAACGTCTGGTGTTTGCAAAGATCCATATTTTATTATGTCCTTTATAAGGGTACCTATAGAGTGTGGTAGGATATTTACTGAAGTCAATTTAAGTTTAGCTTGACCTCTAAATAATACTTCAATGATGGTTCAGCTGGAGGATGTTATGGATCTAAAAGCAATCCCATTGTTTACCACCCTCACAATATAGAAGGCCTTTCTTACAACAGTGGACATGTTGGTCACAAATTAGGTCATTCTCCACATAAGTTTTCAAATTCCGAACCACTGGGTCACCTCTTAGGGGTGTATTATCAATGTGGTAGTTCCCTGTAGTAGACATCTTTCCCAAAGGTTATGATAATGCATTTTTTGGCATTTAGTTAAAGTCCACGATTCTGACACCAGTAACTTGTTTATGACAAACCTTCCTGCAGGATGGCCAAGTCATTTGGGTATTCAGTGGCTGCTCCCAGCTTGCAGTCATCTGCAAACTTAGTCAGCCAGAGCCCTTTGGCATTAGGCTTTTTTTTCAGAGAAGTAGATGCCAAACAGGAGAGATTTCAGCATTAAACCCTGGGGGACTCCAAAGGTGACTGGTCTCTTTTTGAAGGTAAATTCCCCAATTTTGATTTCCTGTTTTCTATCTGTGAGCCAGTTGACAATCTAGTGGGTGACACAGGGGTTGATTCATAATTCGTTTAGCTCTTCTATTTTGATCAAATAAAGGATTGTGTCAAAAGCCTTGGCCAGGTCTCGGTATGCAATGTGTACCACATTACCTTCAGCCATTGCTTTGGTGACCTTTTCAAAAAAATACACCAGGTTGAGTAACCATTACCTGCCCTTGATGAATTCTAAATGAGATGGGTCCATTGTTTAGAGGTTCCCTATTAATGATTGATTTGTTCCATGCTAAGTCTTTCTACGGCTTTATATATGAGGCTTTTCAGACGTATGCTTCTGCAATTGCCTGAGTCTGTGATGGGCCCTCCCTTGGGCAAGGGCTTGATTGTAACTGTTCTTCATTTACTTGCTACAAAACCTGTATGGCAGCTGAAGTAGAACAGTGTTATTAGGGAGCTGGCTAAATCATCTTATTTCAGATGCATCTAGGGATATTATCAGGACTTACCTTTTGATAGCTGTTTCAGGACTTGGCCTTGTGAGATAGCAGGGGTGAGTTGGTTTCAGGTATATCTTGAGGGACAGATGGTGGGGAGAGAAGGTTAAAGTTTGAGCTGCATTTATCAGTCAGTAGGTTAGCTGTATCTTCAGCCTCAGTGCATGTAACATTGTTAACAATCAGCTCAGCTCTTTCCTGCATTGTGCTTATGAGAAAAAATGAGCATAACTGGAAAAAAGGCCTTGTAATTGTCTTTTGTCTTGGGTGACTACTTTAGCTTCAGACTTGGCTTTGGTAAATTTTATTAAACTTCTGAGTTGTTTATTTCATTGATGAGAGAATTACTCTGCTTACTTTTGGTCAAAATATCTTTCTTTTATTGTAAAGCTTGTTGATATTATGGTTCCAACATGGGGATTTGTTTCTGGGGTTTGCTCTGTACTTGTTCCTACGGGTAGATATGTAGTTGTTTACATGTTGGTTTAGTGTGGTGGTGTACTTTTCTGCATATTCAGCAGAGTTAAGTGGGTTTGGTGGGGGGTCTGAAGCTTGCCAATATATCACTTATATCACTTAGGAGTAGGTAGCATGTCTTAGAGAAATTTATAAGGTACCTCAGGTGGAAAGGGTATCTGTTTTCAATTTTATTGCAAAGGAGAAGGCTTTATGGTCAGACCTAACAAATGATAAAGACAAGCAAAGGATGGTGTAAGATGCCCCATATTAATAAGGACAAGAACCAAAATGTTTCCCCTAGTGGGTATTCTAACTAGTTGTTCCAGTGCCCTTGTACTGGCAAAGTCCATGAGTCTCTGTGCTTCAGAACTAGTGGTGGTACAGGTTTCCAAGTCTATAGCTGGATAGTTTCGATCACCCAGGAAAATGGTAGTGGGTTTAATACTGAGTGATTCGAGTTCCTGTAGGTAGGTATTGCGGCTTTCTGGGGTTATACAATAAGCTCTACGGCTATCTAATATATGGGATTGGACCATTCTGTTGGTTATTTGGAAATGAAGAAGCTCTAGTGCATCATGCTGTTTTTCCAGCCTTGATGTGAGACTCTTCTGGATGAAGATTGCCACATCTCCACCTTTTCTCCCTCCAGTGTAGTACCTGGTCTAAATATGTGGAAGGCTTTATAGCCTTACACAGCCAGAATGCTTTTTAAGCAATGTCTCAGTCACTGCACAGATGTTTATGCCCTGCAGGATGCAGAGGGCTTGCAGAAAGTGGAGTTTATTGTTTAGGCTCTAAACATTGATCAGTAACACCTTCATATTTTCCTTTGCTTGCTTCATTATATTGGTTGGCTTATTTGGTTGGCATTGCCTAAAAAAGACAAGATAGGTTGAAAATGTCTTTGCCAATAATCAAAACCCTAGGGGGGACCGATGCAGGCCATTCCTGGTGAAATAGTGCGGTCTGTCGATCTTCCAGTCTGACAAGTATTGTACCTGCTTCGAATTACACCAACAACTTAGACAATTATTGAAGTCAGTTATAAATAACTTTGAATGCACTTTTATTTTAACTTTTCTGCAGGCACGCTGGTACGAAATGCACTCTGCTGGGCTATGGCAGTTTGTTTGGTACTTAGTGCAGATGACTAAAGCTGTGAGCTGTTAATGAGCTGCTTCTTATCTTGCAGGATTTAATTCCCGCAGTCTTTATGTAGTATGCAATCCTGACCAACTCACTACACCAGACAATGTTTCTGGGCTGCTCCTGAAAAGTGACTCTTGTGTCCAGTGGGCTGTCCCAAGCTGTTAACAAATGCATTACACATTTGTATTTGAATTCCTGCACCCTTCAATTAGCTGCTTATTAGTGCTTCATTCTATTTGACGTTGAATCCTTGCATGCCTTTTGCAGTTTAATGGCTTGCCAGATGCATTTTCAATAAATCCAAACCTTTTGAGATTCTCAGTGGAGTAAAGCAGGGGTATATAGTGACACCAACATTGTTTGATATCTGCTTTTGGAACTGCTACAGAGAGTATTTTTCTGTGAACCAAAATGGATGGCAACCTCTTCAAACTGTTGAGACTTAGATCAAAGACTGGGGTGCTTAGGAAGTGTCTAAGGGAGTTCCTGTTCACTCATGGTGCAACTATTGTGGCTCAGACTCAGGAAGAACTTCAGTCACTCGTGACTCGCTTTGAGGATGCTGTGAAGCCCACCACTGCTACCAATATGTGATGGGTACCAATATGTGTCGTTCCCACCCTAGACCAGTAGTTAAGGAGCCTGAATCCTCACCACTGACACTGGAGAGGGACGCGTACTTGGAATATAAATGGATACACTCAGTATTTCCATATGCAGACCTCTCTGCATCAAGTACAATTTCCCTTAAGAGCACAAAGGAACATACTCAGCCCAGGGTCTAGATGTCTCTATATCTGTCTCCCTCCAGATCCCCAATAAGATTTCCCACCGGTACAGCTGTAGGGTTAAGCAGGGCCGGCCTTAGCAGAAATGGCACCCTAGGCAAAGCAGTACTCCGGCGCCCCTTAAGTCCCACCCACACCATACTAATGAACACCTGTATAAACCACACCCACAGGTAGGCTACTCCAGTCATTTCCTTCAGTTATTTAAATGCATAGGAGAAAAGATAGATTGTAATGTAGTTAAACTGCAAGTGAATGATGGTGGAATTTTCCTTTAATAAACCTACTTTATAAGTTGTTCCTTCACACATATTTTACTATAAAAGTCATGTCCTCAGAAAATAGAAGCCCATGTGCCTTGTTTCAAAGAGTTGCTTAAGTTAAACAGTTTAATTTACTTTGGGGTAGGTGAGTCTTACAGCTCAGTGAAAGTAGAATAGCAACCTCTCTCCTCCCTGCGTACAGTAGCTTAAGCTAGAATAGCACAAACACAGATAGCCATTTGCTAAACAATGCAGTCTCACAATGAAAACAGCATGAGCGGTAAACTTCTCCACCATTAAAATGGCATGAAAACCTATATTCATAGAAAATACATCTGGCCAGTGGAGGATTAAGTTTATCTTTGGGCTGTTTTCAAAAGAGACTCCTTGCACACATTTTTAGGGCCATGTATACATGTATTTGTTCTTTGATTCACCTTCCTGACTGTAATAAATTACATTCCTTGTATAATATATCAGTGCCACTTGTTAGAAAGTTTTTTAAATTGCAGTTTAACATTCTTTCAATAGGCAATAAAACAAAATGTATAAACCAAAAATGACAACCCTACTCATTTCAGAAAATTTCAACCATAAAACGCCATTACACTCTATCAATATCAATCAATACACAATCTCGGCAGAAGTAAAATATTCTGAATAATTCCACATTAAAGAAATCGGTAACTAATGAAGTGGTTGCTACTGGCAAGTAACTTTACACCTCAATGTTTCATCTACGAATTCAATGCCCGTTGCCCTTGAAGAATTAAATGCCTATATTACAATTAAAAAATAATAAACTGGTAATATTGCAATAGGAAATGACTAAAACTGACAGGTTCATAGTTACTAGATATCTCATACAAAGGAGGACACACTCAGGAGTGTAACCCCTCCCCCTTTTAATGCACCAAATAATCAGCAATCATATGGGTGCTACAATGTCAGCACTTCATCTACATGGTGTGGGAGTAGAATCCACATGGTGTGGGAGTAGAATCCACAGCTTTCTGCACCAAAGGCAATTATGCTACTAGCACTGCTTTCAAATTCTACAACACAGTCTACCATTTGATAAACAAAACAGTCAGTTGCACACTGAAAATGGACTTAGCATGAGCAGCAGTAAACTTTCTTCCTTTGAAGCTCACAATTCCATGAAAATGACCTGAAACTCATAATCCCTTAAAAAGGCACTACAACTCAGTTCCCTAAAAATAAACTCAAACTCATTTCTGTCAGCAGTCTGGTAGCTGGTGTAGAGCAGTGGTTCCAAAACCTTTAAGGACAGAGACCCACTTATAAAAATGGTAATTTTTCTCTACCCACTACCCGCGTCGGCATGTGTGCATGTGAAACATTCATGGGACTCCTTAAAGAAGGCGCCACCACCACGCAGTGTTTTTCAGGATTTAAAGGGCCCATGCAAACTACTCATACTTTATTAGCAGAGCCGGATCATGGTCAAATGGGACCCTAGGCATGGTAACAGACTGAAGGTCCCCCCCCTGAGCAGCCCCTCTTACAGCAGCCCCTTCCCCAGCCATACCAGTGTTCCATTACTTGGGTATTTCTCCCCAGTTACCATGAACACTGTTCAAACCTATCAGTATGTATACTATTACTTATTTACTTCTACAACCATTAGATATTGAAATAAAATGCACAACCACCGGTAACCATTTGCTGAACAGTACAGTCTGGCAATGAAAACAGACTTAGCAAGAGCAGTAAACTTCACTGCCATTGAAACTCACATTCGTTGAAGCAGCATTAAAACTCACATTCAAAGAAAATGCATCTGGCCAGTGGAGAATTAGGTTTACCTTTGGACTGTTTTAAAACTGTAGGCTCCTTGAGCACATTTTTATGGCCATGCAGACATGTATGTGCTCTTTGATTCACCTTCCTGATTGTATTAAATACTCCTTGTATAATAAGGGACCACTTGTTGGTGTGTTTTAACTTTGTAGCTTTGTGTTTTAAATTTGTAGTTTTGAACATTTTTCCAGTAAACAATGAAACAAAATGCATGGCTCAATTATGACAAAACTGCCCAATTGAGAATGTTTTAACCATAAAAGGCCACTGAAACATATGTCATAACAATTCACCAGTCTAAGTCAATAAGCACAATCTCTGCAGAACTAAATTTCACCTGAATAATTCTACATTAAACAGATTTGTAAATAATGAAAAGGCTGTTACTGGCAAACAACTTTACATGTCAGTGTTTCATCTACAAATTCAATACCTGCTACTCTTTAAGAATTAATTGCCTACATTACATTTAAAAAAATGGTAATACTACAATAAGGAATGACTGAGAAACTGACAGGTTTAGTCACTAGGCATCTTAAACAAAGGAGGACACACTCAGGAATGCAGAACCACTTCCACCCCTTAAAATGCACCAAATTGGCAACTAGGGCATTACATACCATGCCTCCATACCTCCCAAATGCTTAGCACAAGGGAGCTGGACAAAGCCTAAAATATTATGGGGAGGGGACACAAAGGCACCAAAAGAGGGACAGATTATAAATATTGCTGTTATATACTTAGAAAGTTGCTAGGATAATAGCATTTATCTTAGCAGGCATTGTCTAAAGGAAATGAAAACTGGAACTCAAGTGTATGACATTTAATTTTAATCTTTAGTGATTTTCCAGAAAACCACACATTTTATGAGGAATAGGCAAAAAAATAAGGCAAGAATCTGGACAGCCTGCAAACATCTGGACAGTTGAAAGGTATGCATACCTCTCAACATCTTAATGCAAACAATCTTCACAAAACCTAAAATAACATGAATGCAATGGCCAAAAAATAGGGACAGTGAAGTAGTGCTCTTTTTAACTTAGAAAGTTACTAGAATAACAGGATTTGTATTAGCATGTATTTTGTGAAGGATGCGAACTTTGAAACTCATATACATCTCATTTTGTGACTTCAGTCCTCCCTGATTTGCCAGAAAACCACAAATTTTATGAGAAACAGAAACTATAATACTAAATCCGAACACTTGAAAAGGTATGTTGAAAACACACTTTATCACATAGTAGCACATATACACACCTTCTCTTTCATATAGTAATTAACTAGTTTAAATTCCACACACTTCTACTCTACTCTCTCATACAACAAACAGACACGCACTTTTCTCTCTCATACAGAACCAAATGGAACCACTAATTTAAATTATATATACACACACACACACACACACACACACACACACACACACACACACACACACACACACACACATATACATACACACCTTCTCTCTGTTCTCACATAGCAGGCTGGTATTTGAAGTCAATCGTTTCTTGGTATTGTAGCAACATAATCAACCCAGTCTGGTCTAATTGCAACACTTCTAGGAGACATTTAATACCAAAGGACTTGGGATTTTACATCCAGTGAACTGCACTATTTAATTAATTTTAATAACTGAAAGGTATAAAGGCAAAGCACTTAATGTTCAATGTACATATTGCATTTAGTTCAGTTTGTAAAGCAGACAGTGAAATTAGAATTAAAAAATGTCCCATCAGTAAGACCACTGGAAAAGTGTTTAAGAATATCATAGACAAAAAAAAAATCATAGACATATCAGACTTTCCACTTGCATTGCACTACACAATTAATAGTATAACATTTCACTCAGTGTAGAATAGTGCTGAACTCCTGATCCTGTAAACAGCTGTCTTGTATTTTGGAATTAGATTAGAATGCTACATAACACAGGTACCGAAAAAGCATTACTGCCACTGTTTTTCAAAGTCTAAACTATGCATAATATATTTAATCGTGCTTTGTGGGGTATATCTATTTCAATGAGAGTACATTCAGTTTGTACAACAAAATTATATAAATATGTCTTAGTGGCGTATGACCCAAATTATGTAAAATTTCCTTGTTGCATTTTAGTGAAATAGTTGATGAAAAGCTCATAAAACTGAGCATGGGCCAAGAACACAGCAAAAAGTAAACACTAATACTATTAGCTGACTTTTGCAAAACATGCTAAAGTTTTATTTTATTTTTTTTCTTCAAACTACAGGCTAAAGACTCCATAAGGCACCACATGAGACTTACTCTACGAGTCATAGCTTTATCAAGTAATAACTGATACATTTTAAAAAGTCTTCAGCTTACAGTAAGTGCCTGCACCAGAACTTCTAACTAAACACACACATACAACATGTCTGAGTAAAGTATACAAAGCTGAGTATGGACATTTAAAATTGAACTCAATGACAGAACACTGGGAAATATCAGATAAAGTAGTCAGTCAAGCTACTTTAAAATAAAACCATGACATCCGCACAACACTTCTACAAAGTTTTTTAATGCTTAACTAGAATCCCCACGTTTTCATCCAAAACATAGAAAAAGAAGTTATGTCTTACCATAATGTTCCATCTGTATTGTTGATCCTCGTTCAGTCATTACGTATGGGTATCGGTTCCGAGCTCGAAACCGAGCTGGCCATTTTCCAAGCCTGCGTCAGCTTCAAACTCTTGAGCTAAACTCTTACCCACAATTCCCCTCTCCCTGTTACCTCAGCTTGAGTTTGCAAGTTAAAGAAGGTAAAGGCTATCTCTGGTCAAATAACCTAAGAGAACTGGATGGTGAGATCCACAAGAAACCACAGGAGGGAGAAGGAGGGAGGGTCGTAATGACATAACTTCCTTATCTGATATTGTTAATCCTCGTTCATGCCTTACGTATGGGACAGAGTCCCCAGTTACCTCTATTCCTGGGAGGCTCTCATGAAAGGACATTCCTGAGCACCATAAAACCGGAAGATGCTCTTCCCCTGGAGGCCAAATCCAATTTGTAATGATTGATGAAGGTATGAGGCGTAGCCCAGGTTGCAGCTGCAAAGATGTCATGTAAAGAAGCTCTGGCATGGAAGGCAGCAGAAGTTGCCACTGACCTTGCTGAATGAGCTTTCATGGTAGTAGGCAATGAGATGTTACGTTATGTGTAAATAAAGGTCACACAGTCCTTCAACCATCTAGCTAATGTGACCTTAGCAATAGCTGATCCTAATCTAGGTCCAGAAAAGGCCAAAAATAAAGTACAGTTTTGTACCTACCATAAATGTAGATGTCCGATAGGTATGCATCTGCAGTCATAACATATGGGTTGTCCTGCCTCAGGCAGCCCTTCGGTCAGCTGGATTCCAAAGTCTGGGTCTGGCCTCGGCTGATGTCGCATCTTCCCCGACGTCACAGCTGCTGGGGCATAAAGGCATCAGCCGACGCCATTTTCCTCAGTGTTTCTTGCCCCAGATGCCAGGTGCCCTCTAGGAAGGCTAAATTTGGATAAAAATTGAAAATTCCAAACAGAGTAAAACAAAATATATATATATATATATATATATATATATATATATATATATATATATATATACAAACAAATACACCATAATAGATTAGGCGGGTGGGTAATCCTGACTGCAGATGCATACCTATCGGACATCTACATTTATGGTAGGTACAAAACTGTACTATGTCCTTCAAGGATGCATCTGCAGTCATAACATATGGGTAGAATACCATAGCCAAACTGGGGGAGGAGGTACTAAGATAAGAATGGTGTAGTTATGATCCCCTGTAAAACTGCAGTTGCAAAACCTGCTTGGGATCTGGAGTATAAAGGTAGACTGTAATGCTTGGCAAATGTATGCACGGAG
This sequence comes from Protopterus annectens, assembly GCF_019279795.1. Taxonomy (NCBI): domain Eukaryota; kingdom Metazoa; phylum Chordata; order Ceratodontiformes; family Protopteridae; genus Protopterus; species Protopterus annectens. Next base: position 1,836,176,940 of record NC_056741.1, read on the forward strand.
CTCCAAGTAGCAGCTTCTAAAATGTCTTTGGTAGCCACCCCTCGTAGGAAAGCTGTAGTGGTGGCTGTGGATCTTGTGGAGTGTGGCCTGATATTTTCAGGAGCTGTCTTTCCATGAAAAGAGTAGCAGAAACGAATGCAATTTCCTATCCATTTAGATATTGTCTGTTTGGACATTGCTTTTCCTTGCACTCCAGCTGCATATGCTACCAGAAGTTGGGCAGTTTTTCTGCTGGTTTTAGTTCTGTCCAGATAGTAGCATAGTGGTCTGTGTACATCCAAGGTGTGCAGTAGTTTTTCCCCCCTGTTCTGTGGGTTAGGGAAGAACGTAGGCAAATGAATAGCTTGGTTCAAGGATACCCTGGATACCACCTTTGGCATGAAAGTAGGATTGGTTCTCAGAGACACTCTATCCTGGTGAAAAATAAGGAAAGGCTGCACTGCCATTAGCGCCTGTAACTCGGAAACTCTTCTTGCTGAAGTGATTGCTAGAAGCAAAGCAGTTTTCCAAGATAAGAACTGTAAGTCTGCTGATGCTGCTGGTTCAAAGGGAGGTAGTGTTAATTTTTCCAGCACAAAATTGAGATCCCATGCAGGAAGAGGGGGTTTTCTTGGAGGTTTTACATTTTTGATCCCTCTTAAAAATTGTCTGAGGAGAGGGTGAGAGAAGATAGGAGGATCCATGTTGTATTCTGCTGAAATTGCTGAAGCATGAATCTTAATGGAAGAATAGGACAGGCCATTGTGGAACAGTTCTGCTAAGTATTCTAGGATGTGTGCTAGGTTTGCCAGTGTGACATTTGTACCCTTTGAAGCGCTCCAAATGAGGAATCTCTTCCATTTAGCTGAGTATGTCTTTCTTGTGGAGGGTCTACGAGCCTCCAGGATTATGTCCTTGACCCTTTGAGATAAGACAGTTTGGTTTTGTTTTAGGCAATTTTCCAGGCAGTCAGCTGCAGTGTTTTCAAGTTTGGATGCAGTGTCTTGAAGTTGTTCTGCGTTAGAAGTAGAGGCCATAGGGGTAGAGGCCATGAGTTCGTCCAAGACATGCTTCTCAGCAGCGGATACCAGTGCTGCCTTGGCCAGTCTGGAGCTATCAGTATCACATTTGGCTGTTCCTCTCTGATCTTCAGTAGTACTCTGTACATCAATGGAAGTGGTGGAAAAGCATACACTGCTAGAACATTCCAGTTGAAAGAGAGGGAGTCCACCTTCCAGGCTTGTGGGTGGTATACTCGAGCAGAATTTCTTTAGTTGGTTGTTGAGTGGGGAGGCGAACAGGTCTATCTCTGGCATTCCCCATTTGTTTGTTATGATTTTGAAGATGTCTGGATGCAGCATCCATTCGTGAGCATCCGTGGTAGTTCTGCTTAAGCTGTCTGCTATTGAATTCTCTTTTCCTGGTACGAATTTGGCCTGCAGTTGGATGTTGAGTTCCAGTGCTAGGTTCCACAGATCCATTGCCATCCGGCATAGAGGGTAGGAATGCGTGCCTCCCTGTTTGTTTATGTACCACATGACTGTGGTATTGTCTGTCCTTATCAGCAGATGACCTTGCTGGAGGAATGATTTGAATGCCTCGATTGCATGTTTCACTGCCAGCATCTCCTTTAGGTTTATGTGCAAATTCAGCTGGTCTTGAGTCCATAGGCCTTGGATGCACTTGTCTTCCATGTGTGCTCCCCAACCTCGGTCTGAGGCGTCCGTGGTGATGGTCTGCCTTGGATGTGGTTTGGTGAAAGGCAACCCTCTGTTGGACTGGCAGGCCTGAGCCCACCACAGGAATTCCTTTTTCAGGCATGGAATGATTGGAATCATGGTTTCTAGACTGTGCCTGTGTTGAGACCATACATTCCTTAGGTACCATTGTAATTTCCTCATATGCAGCCTGGCATGTGGGATCAAGATTATGCAAGATGCCATGTAACCCAGGGCCTGCAGGACTTTCCTTGCAGTGAGCTGAGTTTGTCTTGTCAAAGCCATGAAGTAGACTGGTAGTTGCTTTTGTTTTTCTTCTGTGAGAAAAGCCATCTGAGTTATTGTGTCCAGATCTGCACCCAAAAAGGTTATCCTTTGGGATGGCACTAGTCTTGACTTCTGGATGTTGACTGTGTATCCCAAGGCCTGTAACAGGTGTATGACATAGGCCAAATCCTTTGTAAGTCTTGTCCTGTTCTCCGCTTGTATTAGGCAGTTGTCCAGGTATGGGTAGATTTGAATTCCCTGAAGCCTGCAATGTGCAATTACTGATGCCAGGCATTTGGGCGCAGTAGATAAGCCAAATGGCAATGCTGAGAATTGATAATGCTCTGATCCTGCAAGAAATCTGAGGTGTCTTCTGCAATCTGGTCGTATAGGTACGTGCAGGTATGCCTCCTTGAGATCTAGAGTCACCAGCCAAGACTCCTTGCCCAACATGGGAAGAAGTTGCTGTAGGGTCAGCATTTTGAATTTTGGCACAATGAGATATGTATTTAGTGCGGACAAGTCGAGAATAGGCCTCCATTGGGTTTCTTTTCTTGGTACAAGGAATAGTCTGGAGTAAAACCCTTGGCCTTGTTCCGTAGATGGTACCCTTTCTATTGCTCGCATCTGAAGTAAATTGTTGATTTGTCTTAAAGCCTCTGGCTTCTGGTTTGGTGGAAGGTTTGGCATTCCGCTCCTTCTTGGTAAAGTGTGGAAATGAAACTTGTATCCTCTGTCTATTGTTTGCAATGTCCATTTGTCTTTTGTAATGCAATGCCAGTTGTTTGAGAATAAAGCCAATTTTCCGCCCAAGGGTGCTTCCAGTTGTTCCCTTGTAGGCGGAGTCAGAGTCAAGTCATTGTGTTTGTCCTGTGGATGTGGATGTAGTTGCAGCTGTGGCAGTACTCCTCTGGTTGGCAGGTTGCCACTGGCGACCCCTGTAGGCACCTTTTGATTGACCTCTGCCTCTTGGGTGTCTATTCCTGCCCCTCTGTGCTTTGGAGTTGTCTGGAAAGGACCAATTCTTTGAAGGCCAGTTTCTGCTGAACCTCGGAGGTTGGACCTGCAGAAAATCCTTAACTGTTTGCACAGATTTTGCTTTTTCTTCCACTTTCTTTAGAATCTCCTGTGCAGGGGAGCCAAATAAACTTTGTTTCTCCATTGGAGCATCTAGGAGTTTAGCCTTGACATGGTCCGGCAAGGATTGTTCTTTTAGCCAGGCATGTCTACGAATTACTGCCCCAGTCATAGCTGATCTAAATGAAGCTTCCAGTGCATCATAGCCACATTTTAAAAAATGATTACTGACCTGCTGAGAATTGTGTACCAAATCCTGAAGGGCCTTACGGTCTAAAGGTTCAGGAGAAGAAAGCTTTTATTCAGCTGGTCTAACAAATATTCCTGGTACTGTATCATATGGAATTGACAGTTTAAAGCCCTGGCAGAAAGAGTAGCAGATGTATAAACCTTTTTTCCCCATCTCTCTAATGCTCTTGACTCCCTTTCAGAGGGTAGTGGGTTTTTGGCAGTGGCAGCTGCAACACCTTTCGGGCCCTGAGAAATAGTTTCTGGGTCTGCAGCATGGGCCTTATACAAGTGGAAGTGGGAATCCGGAACCCTGTAGTATCTGTCAGGTTTGGCAGGGGCCGGAGGAAGTGAATCAGGGGCAGAGCTGACATCATTATATGCATCATCAACTACAGTTAGCACAGGTGGTATGGCTAAAGGCCTATGCTGTGGCAAGTGTAAGAAAGTCCTTAGTCTTTTTCTAGAATCAGAGAAATCCTGACCCTGCCATTGAAAGTGTTCCCTCATAGAGTGTAAAGTTTCCCCAAAGGAAAATTCCTCTGGAGGGGAAGCAGAAGGGATAGAGTCTTCTGCATCAGAGTCCTCATAAGGTGAGTATGGCCCTTCGTGATGGTCTAGCAAATCGGATCCATCCGAGGAGTAGTCAGAGGAGAGAGGTTCAGGGGGTTCAGTCCTGGGCCTTTTGTCAGGAGGAGGTTGGGAGGCCCTGTCTGGGTGAGGTTGGGAACCCCTAATCAGAGAAATAAGGTCCTCAGCAAGACTGAGAACCTGGGTACTTGAGGAAGGTCTCTGAGAGGTTGATTTTGCAGGTAAAGCTTTAGTAATTTTAGCTGCTTTAGCCCTGGAGAAAGCCTTGATAGACATAGAAGCAGGGGGCCTAGCTGCCCCACGTGCAGGAGTGGAAATGTCCAAAGGAATGGTGTCGGACAATTCTCGTGCGCTTGCTTCTTCGGTAGGGATTTCTGTAGCTGACTTGGCCGGGGCCTCGCTGGCCTCGGTTGTCGGAGGTATGATTTCGGTAGAAGGAAGAACCGAGGCCTCGGTTTCAGCCGAAACCGAGACACTCGCGGTAGGCCTAACCGTGGTTTCAGCCGAAACCGCGGGCCACGAGTGTCGGTCCTTTTCCTTGCATTTTTTGGCTAAATGCGTAGTCGGTGGCTCCGACGGCATTTTATATGCAAAAGCGGATCCAAAAAACTCTTCTGCAAACTCCGACCGACGTCTAAGAGTCCGTCGGTTGAAGGAGGCACAAGCTAAACAGGCTGATACGTCGTGGTCCGGGCCTAAGCAAGGAAGGCAGTAGGAATGGAAATCCTTATGAGGTATTTGTTTCCCACAAGTTAAACAATTATTTACTTTGTCTGACATCGGCTGAGGCAAGAAAGAGTCCCCAACGGGGTACTTAGCTTTTTAGAAGTCTTCGGTAGCTGAATCTCTGGATCTGATCGACCGGCACTTGCGAACAGCTTCTGCTTTGGGCACCATGTGGCAAGAAAGACTGAGGAAAATGGCGTCGGCTGATGCCTTTATACCCCAGCAGCTGTGACGTCGGGGAAGATGCAACATCAGCCGAGGCCAGACCCAGACTTTGGAATCCGGCCGACCGAAGGGCTGCCTGAGGCAGGACAACCCATATGTTATGACTGCAGATGCATCCTTGAAGGACATCTGGTCAGATTTACGAAAGGGTTTAGTCCTGTTTAGGTAAAAACGGATTTGCCTGTGTATATCAAGAGTATGTAGGCAATACTCTCCTCTGTTTGAATGGTTGGGAAAAAAGAAAACTGGCAATTCGATGGCTTGATTAATGGACATTTCAGAGATCACTTTAGAGAAATGACGGATTAGTTCTCAGAGACACACTCTCTCTATGAAAAATCAAGTATGGACTCTTGATACATAAAGCTTGAAGTTCAGAAATACATCTGGCAGAAGTAATAGCAACCAAAAACAAGGTTTTCCATGACAAATACTTGAGGTCGCAAGAAGAGGCTGGTTCAAAAGGTGCCATTGTTAGAGCTTGTAGAACTAACGATAAATACCATGGTTGAATAGGTTCTCTAAAAGGTGGCTTCAGATGATTCACACCTTTTATGAAGGTCTTGCACAATTTATGGGACATAAGAGAGGAATCTTGGACACCCTCATGAAAATTAGAAATTGCAGCCAAATGAACTCTAATGGTAGAGGCCGATAGACCCGATTGAAACATGTCGGCCAGCTAGTCTAGTATTATCAACACTGGTGCTGAAAAGGAGTATTTATCTTTCAGCCAACAGGTAAATCTTTTCCACTTGCTCAGATAAGTAATTCTAGTGGAGGACTTATGAGAAGCAATGAGAATATCACGTACTGGTAAAGAAAGATCATTCTGCCTGGCAATCAAGGGAATTGGAGTAGCCAATCCGTTAGCTTCAGGCTGTTCGGGTTGGGATGAATCAGGTTCTGTGGGTGTGAGTCAACTCCAGGATTGGATGGAGGATCCATGGTCGATCTAGTAGGTGAGGCCAAAGGAATGGGAACCAAATCTATCATGGCCAATATGGTGCTATGAGGATTACCTTTCTCTTTAACCGCTGGGCTTTCTTCAGAAACTGGGGAATGACAGGAAAGGGCGGAAATGCATAGAAAAGACCCAAAGGCCAATCATGGACTAGAGCATCCGTGGGTGACTGTCCTGGAGGGGGAATCAGGGTGAAGTAGTTGCTGCATTTGTAGTTGGCCGGGGATGCAAAGAGGTCGCAGCAAGGACAGCCCCAGCGGTGGAAGATCTCCGTCGCTATCAAGGGATTCAGGGACCACTCTTGAGGTTGCAGAATGCACCTGCTGAGTCTGTCTGCTATCATGTTGGAACTCCCGGGAATGTGCGTTGGGTGAGCAGTAGCCATTGTAGAAGCCTCATGTGAAACCTGGCCAGGACAACAATGGTGATGGAGGCTGCCATGGAACCCAACAGCTGTAGAACCGAGTGAACCGTGAATTTTTCCTTTGAAAGGATTGGAATTAGTTGTTACTTTATCCTTAAAATTCTGTGCTCTGGAATAGCAGCTCTGCAGGTTTTTTGTGTCCAAGATAACCCCTATGAATTCGGTCGACTGAGATGGGGTGAGATTAGATTTCTGCCAGTTTATGGTTATGCCTAGCCTTTCAGCAGCAAGGAGAGAGTAAACCAGGGCTTTTTCCAGTAGATGTCTGGTGGGGACAAAAATGAGCCAGTCGTCTAGGTACAGAAACACCTGGAATCCCTGAAGTCACGAGTGAGCAATGACAACTGCCATGCACTTTCTGAACACTCTGGGAGCTGTAGAGAGTCCGAAGGGCAGTACTCTGAACTGGTAGATTCTGACTCCCACAAGGAAGTGCAGAAATCTTCTTGATGGTCTGTCCACCTTTATGTGGTAGTACGCATCTTGAAGATCTATAGAGCACATCCAATCATCTTTTTCCAAAAGCGGGAGGATAGACCATATAGTGACCATCCGGAATTTTTGTACTCTCACAAACTTGTTCAATACACTGAGGTCTAAAATTGGTCTCCAGTCCCTGGTTTTCTTTGGCACCAAAAATAGTCTTGAGTAGAATCGAGATCCTATCTGGTCTGGAGGGACTATTTGGATGACTCTTTTTCTTAGCAGCTTTTCTATCTCTAGTGCTGCTTCTTCCCTTTGGCTGGGTGGAACATCGGGAAGATTTTTTGAAGGGATGGGACAAAGATCGAAGGGGATATGATAACCTCTGGTTATGATCCTTTGTACCCAAGAATCGGTGGTGATGGTTAGCCAGGCAGAAGGGTACAAGGAGAAATGTCTCCCAACCACCTCCAGATGAAAGGAGTTGGGCTGCTCTTCAGGAGCACTGGTAGGATTGAGCAGGGAAAGAATCCCTAGAACCCTGGTTACTCAGTCCCCCTCTGCCCTGAAAGGAGCATCCTCCCTGTGAGTTTCCCCCTGGGGGAGAACTCGGCCTGTGTGTCGCAGAAAGGACCCTGAGATTTCTTGAACCATATTTTCCCACTCTTTTGGTTTTGGGAGAAAGCACATTGAGGGGAGGAATAACGGACACCTATGGTAGAAAGGGTCTTACCATCTTGCTCACATCTGGCCAGTGTGCTTTTAACTTTGGGCCCAAACAACGAGGAGGGCTCAATGGGGGCATTAAGAAAGGAAGACTTAAAATGTTCAACGAAGTTGCACAAGCACATCCAGGCATGTCATCTCAAGACCACAGCTGAACCCGTCACTCTAGCTGCTCCTTCTGATGCGTGAGATATCAATCGCATAGAGGAGTTAGATATAGACTCAATAGTGGCCAGCTGAGAGGCCACTTTGTCACGGACCTCATCAGACACTGCACCAGTCAAGGTTTCAGAGAGCACAGAAACCAGATCCCTTTGAAGCCTGGTAAAATGTGCCATATAATTCAGGGACCTCATAGCAAAGGTTGCTGAAGCAAAAGTGCGCTTCCCTATTCTGTCCAGGGCCCAGGACTCTCTGTTAGGCAGATGGACAGTCTAGCTTTCTTCTTCTGCCAGATCCTTTTTTGTTGTGGCTGCCACCACCAAAGCATCTACAGGAAGACCTTTGGACCAATGGGGATCTGAAGCAGGAGGGGACAAGAATTTATCAGGCCTCCGGGGAATAGCTTCAACAGTATCAGGGGCCTTCCAGGCACGCTGCATGATGAACTTGACAAGTTCATCGGCAGGTGGAGTAACCCAGGAGGTAGGGGGCTGGGTGTGAAAAGCCTGCAGGAACACAGATTCCTCAGGGGTCGGATTAGAGGGCTGCCAGTCACCTCTCTGTTTCAGGATTTCAAGGATATCACCAAAGGATACCTCAGAGGGTGACCAAGGGGATCCTTACCCCTCATCAAAATCTGTGTCTTTGGTGAGAGACTCCTCTGTGGAGTCCATGTGCTTCCTCTTACACAAACTTTTCCGGTGGACCTCCTCAGTGGGAGAAGCTGGGGAAGACCACGGAAAAGGGGATTCCTGAGGGAATATGTCCTGAGGCCCTTGCACCCGGTGTCCGGTAGGTGCGACTTGAGAAACCAGTGTACCAGAGGAGGGCGGAGGTATAGACAGTCCGGTATTGCCAGCAGCAGCGAAAGCCTTCTCCATCAGTTGGAAGGCTGGTCCACCTGGAGAGGAGTGTATGTCAAGGACAGGGGGCACTCCTCCCCTAAATGGCTCAGCCTGCCTACTCGGAGTCCCTGGATGGCTTTGGAGCAGCAAGCTATGCATATCACAGCTGGCATCCTGGGTCATAGCAAAACTTTCCTGACATGAAGGCAACTGTGGTTCCTTAGTGAGATCCATAAAGGGAACCGCAGAAGGGGAGGACTGTACTATATCCATGGACTTCAAAGGCAATGAAGGAGGAGAATAGGAAGGTGGAAGGATAGTTCCTGGGGGGTGGAATACCTCTGGCCAAGAATGCCTGGTCCACAAGATGCAACAGATCATGTTCAGAAAGACTTCTAGTGGACCTCACAGAGACTGAGGGAGAAACAGGCCTGTCCACAAAAGAGGCAGACTCGGTGCTCATCTCATCTGATTGCTGAGAGGACAACGGTGCCAAGAAAGACTGAACTACTGTAGTCTGCACCGAAGAAGTCATCGGTGTCAATGCCATTGTCTGCACCAACACAGGGATCGGTGCTGAAGTGGTTGTCAGTGCCGAAACTGGAACTGACAAAACTGGAGTCAGTAATAAAGGCCTCGGTTCTGAGGAGGATCTCAGAGCTGACGCAGTCAAGGTCTGCGCCGACTGAACGGTCGGTGCCGATACAGTGGTAAAGGTCTGAACCAAGGAGCCACTCAGTGCCGATATGTAGAAGGCTGCAGGAGAGGATGGAGCCAAAATCACTAATGGAGCCGGAGGCCTCAGTGCTGAAGGTCTGGGCACCGAAAGCACTGGGGCTGACTGAGAGAGCTCCAGAGTCGAAATTTTAGCCTTTTTATATTTTGGTTGGTGAGAGTCCCCAGCCGAGGACAAAGGCAAGGATTTAGCCTTAGTAGAAACATCCATTTTCTTATGGGCTTTAGGAGGGGTTGAGACCTCTGACCCAGAAATAGCCTCTAAAAAGGGAGATTTTAGAAGTCCCTTCAGTATCAGCTTATTTTTCCTTTCTAACAAAGTTCTATTAGAAAAGGTTTCACATATAGTACATGGTAGTTCAACAGATAAATGGGAAGCTCCCAAACAATAAACACAAAGAGTGTGCATCAGAAGTAGCCAGTTTGTGTCCACAATCAGAACACCGCTTAAACCCCGGACTACCCTTCTTATCTGCCATATTAACAAATAGAAAAGTACCAACGATGGTACAGGAGAGTAACCAAAGGTATGAGAAAGAAAAGGAAAGGGATTACCAATGATGGTAAGGAGAAATTACCTCGCGGTAAAAAGGTTAAGTAAAGGACAGAAAAAAACCTGAGGAAATTATGAACGCTAGATGCGTTAGGGCAAGAGACAATAAAATATCAACTTTTCTGACAGAAAAGTAATTTGTAAAGCAATTAAACAACAATTGACTGTACTTAGCTCAAGAGAAGTAGCTTGACATGACCAGATGGCAATGATACCCATACGCAAGGAATGAATGAGGATTAACAATATCAGATCTAACTTTGTAGAAGTGTTGTGCGAAGTTCGTGGTTTTATTCTAAAATCACTCGATTCGGTACTTTTTCCAATACTTACAGGTGCCCTGTTGTTACTGAGTTTGTCTGGTCTGCTTTGGGACACATTTAAAGATGCACTATATATTTTCTAAATGTATATGCATCACAGATAAGAAAGTGATTTTGCTACGGACAGATATTCAGCATATCAGCAACATACACAAACCTACTCTCACACATTAACACACATACACACTTCATCTCTCATACAAACAGAGCATCTAATTTAAATTCCACGCACACACACACACACACACACACACACACTTTCTGTCTCATAAAAAATGAATGGCTTAAATTACACATAGACACATGCACACATACACTTACCTGCTTTTTAAACCAGATTGCTACAGGTGGACACGCGGACTTGGCTAATTTATTATTATATTATTATTATTGTTAGTTTAAATTACGAGCAGGCCAGAAGAATGTATTTAGGTCCATGCTGGCGTTGTGATGCATGCATGTTCATGTTCCTCCTTAAAATAACAGACACTTGTACCACAAAGTAAAGACTTTTTTTTTTAAGTCTCCTAGCCAACCTGCAGTTGTAAGGTGGAGGGCGCACACCCCCTCTTGTGCTATGGTTCATGCTTCCGGTTACAAGCTGAGAAGAATGCAAACTTTATTAATTAAAATAAATAAATACATAAAGAAAAAGAGCGCCCTTTACAAGGTCGGCCAGTATGGCGCCATAGTCAGTTGCCTAGTTCGCCTATGCCTAAGGCCGGCCTTGAGGGTTAGGTCCTCAGTCGAGTGTCCCTGCACCAAGTAGCTGACACACACACACACACACACACACACACACACACACACACACACACACACACACACACACACACACACACACACACACTGAGAGAGATTTAATTTTCACACACACATACCTGGGAAAGGCTGGCACAGCTCTACAAGCCATTCTCCCTTTTTCCCAGACTATACCACTGCCGCCAGACACTTCACAATCAGCTACTCTAAGGCTCTTAGAAAAAGGGTGTCCAATTATACTGTGCAATATTAATACTAATACAAATGGTAGTTCATAGGTTGGTACTAGGCTGTTGGCCCTAGGGCCTATCCAAGTCTAGCCATAACAATTCCCTGGATATTTCTTCCCACAATATTTACTTCCCTGGACCCCTGTCTAGAAGCGTGACTGACATGATCCCTGGGATGAATTTCCTATTTCCCATCCAATCGTCAAGATTCCTTTTGAATAGGGCTAAGGAGGCACTCTGCTTGATATGTATGGGCAGTCTCTGTGTCAGGAACCTATTCCGCCAGCATGTTTTGTTCATTCTTTTGACAAGGTTTAGATCCCTGGAGCGTGTGGCTCTGGGGTATTGGGATTTCTTTAAGCGAAGCATGTCCAGCAGCTCAGGGTTTGACATGGCCTTATATGTTAAGCAGAGATCGCCTCACAGTAGACAATATGCAAAAAAGTATAGCTGGAATTTTTTTAGATGGTCAGCATAGGGCATCTGATTTAGGACTGTGATTGTAGTAGTTCACCAAGATGGCTAGGCCTTCTGGAGTGGCCCATACAGTGTCACCAAATAAATATAAGTACTCTCAAAGGTTAGATAGTCTCTACAACAACCAGCCACAATAAAAGTTTTAAATATATTTAATAATAAATAAAAGAATATAAATATATTAAATATATATTTACAGTAAACCACAGAGTGTAGATCAGAGGAAATATTGAAAAGAACATTGAAGGACAGACTCATACATATAAAGAAAAACAATCTCTAAACTAAGCTTCACTATATTCCTTACTGAATCCAAGATAATTTACTGTTACCTAATAACTTACTTGGGCAAGGCAAGATGAAATATGTGAGCAGTCTTTTTAGTCAAGCTCCCAAACAGAATACTCTATATTCTGAGATTACTTCCTGTAAAATATAACATCCAAGATGACTTGGAGAATGACCTCATCTGGTCACCTGACTCTAGGTTCCTACAAAATCTTCTTTTGAAGTTTGAAACAGGACTTTATCACACTGCTACAATACACCTTTATAGCTTTTATGGCAATGCCTAGGAGGCAGAAACATTTACAACACTCCCCCCCCCACTTCTTTACACAATCTAAGAGAAATTGGCTGCTCCCAGACCTACCATCTCCGGGCCTACTTGGCATTGTGAGGTGCATCTTATTGATTTAACAACTCATTTACATTTCCCTTATTTTTCATAAAAATAAACCAGAAGTTTAACCATTGCTGTGCCAGTGTCCTTTATTAAAATGTATACATTTAATTCAGATACCATAATACAAGTACATTTCTGTTCATTTCAGCAGGGTGTACTGTTGACACCTTCACAACAATTAACACAAGCAAAGCTAAGCTCACAAATACATTTTTAGCACAAGCATCTGTATAAATCAGTTTGATATACCCATGATATATATTTATAAAATTCCAGCTAGCTGTGCTGGCACAAGTCATACATCCACTGCCCTACTTCTCCCTGGCATGGTTGGCAGTACCTCCTATTTTCACAGATCCATGTCTGGAATTTGGCCTCACAAACAGTTTAAAGAACAAACTCCACAAAGAGGTCTACACCAGTCCGTGTGAATGTCCTAAAATGGCAGAGTTCAGTAAATACTTCTGGTATGTTTCTTATATTTTTGTTTATCAATAAATAGCAGGCGAATGGCAACTTATAGAATCCAAATACTTGAACCACAGAAATAAACACCCATTTTTGTTTAAACACAAACTACAGAGAGTTTTTGACCTTATAACCATGATGGGATTTCATCAGAGTTAAAAAATATTACTTTAAACAAGTTTATATAACCTGAGTGTCTACCCCCAATAACTGATAAATAATTAATCATTAACCAATAACAAAAGATAATCAATCTTAATACACCAATTACTTAAAATCCTAAAGTTGAAACACAAAACAAACAAAAAAAATGATTAATGGATACAAGTAATAAATACATAAATATATCAAAAAACTGTATATATTATGTAGTTAATTAAAAAACAAGACAGAGATAAAATTGTTTAGCTTGTGGGGTCCCATGGCATTTGTTCTTAACTGGCATTCAAACTCCTTACACTCAATCTGATTTTCCAGGGTACCCCCTCGGTTCCAGATCAACTGTTTCTATAATAAAAAATTCAAAATCATGTCCCTTATTTTTCTGGATATGCCTCTAAAGGGAATCCCTATGGTCATGTATTTTAATATCTCTTACGTGTTTGTAAATCCTATCTTGTTTTACCATAGTTCCATCTGTGTTATAGATCTTCACTTATCCTTGACTGTGGATTTGGTTCCATATCTCGGAACTGACTCGGCCATTATTCCAGCTCGCTCCTTCCAAAAATCTCTCAAGCTCAGCTTTACCCATAGTGCTTCTCTCAGGATTATCTCAGGTCAAATTTGCATAAGATAATGACAGACAGGAACTAGACCAATGACCACATCTGTATTCTTAAAAGGAAATCCAGTCTATTGAGATAGATCCGCTTCCCCAAGAAACCCGAAAGGCAGGGAAAAGGGGGGTAGGAATGTCAAGGATAAGTGAAGATTGACAACACAGATGGAACATTATGGTAAAACATAACTTCTTTACCTGATTTTGTCAATCTTCACTTAATCCTTGACTGTGGGACAGAGTCCCCAGCTATGTAAATCTTGGGAGGTCTCACAAAAAAATATTCCTGAGCACCATTGAAGCAAATGATACTCATCCCCTAGAGACCAGATCCAACTTGTAATGAGTAATAAAGTATGCCCAAATAGCTGGTGCACAGATATCATCTATAGGAGCTCTAGAATGAAAAAAACTGAAGAAGAGAGCTATTGCTCTTGTAGAATGTGCCTTTACAGAGCCTGGTAGTTGCACTCTCCTTTTGTTATAAATGAAGGTTATACAATCCTTAAGCCATTTAGCCAGAGTAATCTTAGAGACTGGTTTGCCCTGGAGGAGAAAAGGAAACAAACAACTGGGCAGATTTTCTGAATTCTTTTGCTCTGTGAAGGTAAAAATGTAATTGTTTATGAATGTCTAGCAAATGCAGACAATATTAATTCTTGTTTGAAAATTTGGGAAAACAAATCACAGAAGTTGTATTGTCTGGCTGATATTAGTCTCAGACACTATTTTTAGCAAAAAAGATGGATTAGTTTGCAAGGATACCCTGTCTCTACGGAAGGTTAGGTAAGGAGGTTTGCAAGATAAGGCTTGTAGTTCTGATATTCACCTAGCAGAAGTAATAGCAATCAAACATAAGGCTTTCCAAGATAAATACTTCAAATCACAATTTGCAGATAGCTCAAACAGGTAATAAATTATGGATTGTAGCACCAGATTCAAGTCCCAAGGTGTGAAAGGATTCTTGTATGGAGGTCTGAGCATCAAGGTTCCTTTCAGAAAAGTTTTATAAAGTTTGTGGGACATTAGAGCTGTATCATTTAAACCATTATGAAAGTTGGAAATTGCAGCTAGATGCACTCGTACAGTTGAGGAGGATGCACCTGCATCAAAAAGTGATGCTAAGAATTCTAAAACATTATAAACTGGTACAGAATATTGGTCAAAGTTATTCTCTGTAGCCCATTTTGAAAAATGTTGCCACTTGCATTGCATAATCTTCTAGTCGAAGGTTTATGGGAGGCAAGAACAATTCATTGAACTGGGGCAGTGAGACTAGTACATCTGGCAATCACTGGAACTGGAGGAGCCACGCAGTGAGCTTGTGATTTTGAAGATTCAGATGAACAAGTCCCTCTGGATGGGACAAGAGGTCTGGAGCTGGGTCCAGCATCCAAGGTTTCTGAATCAGATGAGGCTACAGAAAGGTCAGAATGGGGCAATGAGAATTATCCTGTTCTTTGACCTGCTGGCTTTTTTCAGAAACTGGGACATGAGAGGTATCGGAAAAAGGCATAGAGCACACCAGAGGGCCAATCATGAAGGAGAGCATCTCTCAGTGACTCCCACAGTGGGATGAATAAGGCAAAGTAGCTGCTGCACTTGTTGTTCAAGGGAGGATGCAAAGGGATCAAAGCAGGACTAGCCCCATTGGCAGAATATCCTTACCATCACCAAAGGATTGAGAGACCACTCATGAGGTATCAGGATTCTCCTATTCAATTTGTCTGCAATCATGCTGGAGCTCCACAGAATGTGCGTTGCAATTTTTGGGTGAAATCGCCATTTGCCATACTCTGAGTGCTTCTGAACAAAGAAGGTAAGACCTGGTTCCCCCTTGTTTGTTGATGTACCAAACAACTGACATGTTGTCTGTTTGGATTGCAATCTTTCCCAAGGGGAAGGTTTCCTGGAACGCTTGCACCACAAAAACCTCTGCCGTCATCTCTACAACACTGATGTGCAAATTGGCCTCTAATTGGGACCAAGTATCTTGGACTGTCTTTCTCAGATAATGCACTGCATCTGGGATGCTTCTGTGGTCATCATGGCTTGGTTTTGAAGAGGTACAAAGGGTCAACCCGACAAAATTTCGTTAGAGTGAAGCCTCCAATTCAGGTCTTTCTTGCATAAATTGATGATCAATACCTGATGGGACACTGGCTGATTTAGTAAAGACCACTGTGATGCCAAGAGCCATTGTAGGATTTGCATTTGAAATCTCACAAGAGGAACTAAAGTGATGACGGCTGCCATTGTTCCTAGAGTTTGTAACAACAGTCTTGCAGTCACTTTTTTGCTGTGAATAATTTGGCTGTTTGTGATTTTATTCTTTGAAGTTTTCTTGGGGGAAGAGATGTGAGGATTCCTATCAGAAGACCGAAGATGTATTCTGTTGAATGCGTCTTGGTCGATCTGTAAATGCAGAAAACCCAAACTGATGAAGCAGCTTTTAAGCAAATTCTTTAATAAGTTGCTTGGCCGCTTCCGTCACTTTGTAATTTTCGGCACTGTAGTGCGATCTCGGAGTTGGTATATTTAAGTAGGGAGGTGTGGGGGGGGGGCAAAGCCCCCCAGTTAAAGTAGTGTTGTAGTGTTAGTGTGCTTTTTTTTTTTTTTTTTTTTTTGGGGAACAGCGATTTTTTTCCCCTGGGGAAAAAAAAATCGCTGTTCTGGTAGTTCGCTTATTTATGTTTTTTCTGTTTTGGGTTCGTTATAACAGCGTTCGATCTTCTGATCATTCGCTGTTATAGCATAGACCTGATGTGCGATACTGGTGTTTGTGTTTAATACTGCTCCTATAAATTCTAACTGCTGTGTTGGCTGCAGATGGGATTTTTCATACTTTACAGTGATACCCAGCAAGAAGCAAGCTTGAAGAATGTAGTTCCTTGCCTGCAACAATAGATGCCTGGTGGGTGCGGTAATAAGCCAGTCATCTAGGTATGGAAACACATGGAATCCTTGCAGTCTGAAGTGAGCTGCTACCAATGCCATGCATTTGGAGAACACCCTGGGAGCTGTGGTGAGACAAAAGGACAGGGCTCTGAACTGATGATGACTGACTCCCAGCTGGAAGTGCGGGAATCTTCTAGAGGTCTTGTTCATTTTTATGTCATAATACGCATCCTGAAGATCTACTGAGCACATCCAATCGTCTTTTCCTAAGAATTGAAGTATAGCCTGAACTGTAACCATCCAGAATTTTGTTTGTTGAACTGACTTGTTCAACATACTCAGATTTTAAACTTGGTCTCCGGTCCCCTGTTTTCTTTGGCACTAAAACGAATCTTGAGTAAACTCCGGATCCTATTTAGACTGGTTGGACTGGTTGGATGACTCTTTTGTCAAGCAGTTTCTGAATTTCTAAGACTGCTGCATCCTTGAGACTGGGTGGAATGTCTGGGATTCTTTATGGTTGTCTGTGATTTTTTGAAAAAGGAATATTGTAACCTCTGGTGATAATCCTCTGCACCAAATTGTCTGTTGTTATATTTAACCAGGCAGATAGGTGCAGGGATAATCATCCTCTGACTGCCTCCAGGGACAGCAATCAAGCTTCCCATCAGCAGCACTGATAGGAGTTACCAGGAACCAGTCCCTGAAACCCTGATTTTGCAGGCCACCTCTGCTTCATGCATGGTTTCTTCCATAATAACTCCTCCTCTGCCCCGGGGTGAGTCATTGCCACATGAGTTCTAGAAAGGTCCTTGGGACTTTTTGAACCATAGATTCCCACTCCTCTGGTTCCTGGAGTAAGACCACTGAGGGGTGGAAAAACGTACTCCCACGGTAGAAAGGGTCTTTCCATCCTTTTCACATCTGGCGAGTGTCTCTTTGACTTTGGGACCAAAAAGGGATGTTCCGTCAAAAGCAGCATTGATGAAAGAAGACTTGAATGGCTCCACAAATTCACATAAGCGCATCCAGGTGTGTCTCCTCATGGCTACACCAGAACCTGCTGTCCTAGTCATCCTTTTGGCTATGTGCGCAATGAGCCGCACGGATGAATTAGATATTTTT
Organism: Protopterus annectens; assembly: GCF_019279795.1. Lineage (NCBI taxonomy): Eukaryota > Metazoa > Chordata > Ceratodontiformes > Protopteridae > Protopterus > Protopterus annectens. Next base: position 1,836,194,332 of record NC_056741.1, read on the forward strand.
TTCAAGGGTTGCCAGCTGGGAGGCTACTTTATTCTGCACCTCCTCAGCTATGGCTTCTGTCAGAGTATCTGATAGCTGCTTTATGAGATCCCATTGGAGTCTCGTAAAATGTGCCATGAAATTCAAGGACCTGAGCGCAAAGGTCAATGATGCGTATATGTGCTTCTTGAACCTATCTATTGTCTTAGACTCTTTGTTAGGAGGATGGAAGTAGGACTTTCATCAGCAAGTTCTTTTTTGGTGGCTGCTGCAACCACCATGGCATCTACCGGTATCCATTTAGGCAAGAAAAGCCTGCAGATATACCAATTTCTCTGAGAAAGGCTGAAAGGAAGTCAAGTTTTCCCTCTGTTTCACAATTTCTAATATGTCTCCAAATGGGACATCTTCTGTGGGTGACATTGGGGAACCTTACACTTCATCGAAATAGATATTTTCTGTATAAGACTCCTCAGGGGCATCCTAGCGCTTCCTCTTACACTTCCTCTCCAGGGGCACCTCCTTGGTAGGATGGGCTGGGGAAGTGTCTGAAGATGACATAACCACTGTGGTTGATTCCTGAGGTTTCTGCGCCTGCTGCTCCAGAGCAGAGGCTGAAGGAAGCTCTGGGTGAGGGGAAGGACAGGGATGTTGGTCTGATGAGAGTGGTACCAACTGTGAGCCCAAAATGGATAAGGCCCTCTCCATGGCCTAGAAAGCAGGCCACCCCATAGAGAAGTCAGATCCCGGAAACAAGATAGACTCCCTCAGAACCAGGGTCTCCTCCCGCACTGAGGAAGCCACTTCAGAAGCCGGAGTCGAGCTCATGTGTGCCGATGCCCCAAGGAGCATGGACAGCTCCGACAACACTGGAGTGGAACCATGCTCCCTGGAACAGACAGTGAAGCTTCGACCCTGAGAGATCTCCAAATCCGACTTAACTGAAGAGCTCATGATAATTACAGGTGCCAGAAATGAAGATTTAATCGGCACTGACAGAGTCAAAACTGGGACTATCATAACTGGGAACTCCGAAGGCTCAATTGGAGTCAGAGGAGGAACAAAAACAGAGAAAGAGATATGTAAGGTTCCAGAGCCAGGGAGACAAGGAACCGAGGAAGTAGTTAATCCCCTCACCACCAGGAGCTGGTCCACCAGTCTCAAAACATCAGATTCCATGAGGCTCTTGGTGGAACAGACCGAAGAGACTGGCCGGGAACAAGGCTTTTCTAAGAAATGGGTTGAAAGTCAGTCTGCAAAGGGGACTAAAGATGGAGAGTATTTTTGGGGGCCTTTCTTTAAAGGAAAACTCCTTTGGTTCTAAAAGAGATGGCATCGGGGAGTGAAGAGGCACCAAAGTCATTGTGCCTGAAATAATCGCTGGTACTGACAAAGTCGGTGCAAAGACTGGCAATGACAGCACCAAGGGTTTAAATAATTTCACATTAGGTTCCATGGAAACTATGGGAACAGGGGAAGTCTTGATCAGCTTAATAGGTGGTGCCAAAGAGACTGCTGGAACCAACCAGCTCCACTTCTTAGATCCTTCATGTTTACTGGAAAGAAGAGGAGCTAATATCAGTTTTAGATTTAGAAGAAGCAGATATGGCCTCATCAAAATCAGATTTAATAAGGCTCTTTAAGATTAACTTATTTTTCCTTTTCACAAAGGCCCAGTGTCTGAAGCCATGAAAAATAGCACAGTCTTTCTGAAGGTGCACTGAGCCCAAGCAGTAGACACATGAAGAGTGTCTGTCAGAGATTGGCAATATTCTCTCACACTTCTGGCATCTTTTGAAGTCAGAAGTACCCCTTGCCTTGTCCGCCATAGCAAAGGAAACACACGCACATAAACGCAGAAGGAAGGAAGGAAAGATGAGTTTAAGACTGTTTTTTTTTTTTTTTTTTTTTAAAGTTAGTCAGACGAAAGTACCAACAATGTTACTGCAGGTTTACCACAAAGGTAAAAATAAGAATAGACAGAAAAAAGTACCAGCAATGGTATGTAAGGTTTAGAACTGAGGTAGAAAGAGGACATAGAAAGAAGGAGGGACTACCAACAATGGTAGTAGAAAAATAACAAAGTGTTAAGGAAGGAGCCTACTGAGGTGCAGGGTAAGCAAACTACAGAGAGAGAAATAACTAATAGATGTTTTGAAAGAAAAAGCACTTACAATTTTAAGAAATGACTTCACTCGACAGCTGACAGGAAAAAAAGTGTCTGACACTAAAAGGGGCAAACAAGTTCTGAGGTAATCTTGTCAGCAGCATCATGGGTAAACCTGAGCTTGAGAGTTTTTTGGAAGGCACAAGCTGGAATAATGGCCGAGTCGCTTCTGAGATATGGAACTGAACCCACAGTCAAGGAATAATTGAAGACTGACAACATCATATCTTATTATTCCTAGTCTCATTAATAGTTCCAACATTAATATCCACATTATCCGAACATTCCTCTCCCAAAAGGGGCCAGTATAACCCATTTTTCCTTTTTTCATATACTTCCATGAAATTCTTTTCAAGGAAATCATCCATGTATCCCGTTTAGTAACATGACTCTCAGTTGTTCACTTTCCCGGTAAAATGTATCTATAAGAGAAATAATCATTGCCAATCTAACTAACTGTCTCTTGACAAGGGCTCTTTTTTAATGTACAGGGTAGCAACTATTAAAATGTAAGAGTGAGTTAGAATATGTAGGTTTGCTGTATAGGCTGGATGTGAAACTCTTGTTGCCATGATCTACTTTAAGTTCCACATCCAAATAACACACCTTGTCATAAGTTCATAGGTTCATAGGTTAGTACTAGGCTATCAGCCCTAGGGCCTATACAAGCCTAGCCATAACAATTCCCTAAATATTTCTTCCCACATTATTTACTTTCCTGGACCCCTGTCTAGCAGGGCGACTGACGTGATCCCTGGGGTGAATTTCCTTTCTCCCATCCAATCGTCAAGGTTCCTCTTGAAGAGGTCCAAAGAGGCACTCTGCTTGACATGTATGGGCAATCTATTCCAGAGTCTGGGGAGTCTCTGGGTCAGGAACCTATCCCTCCAACATGTTTTGTTTATTGTGATGACAAGGTTTAGATCCCTGGAGCGTGTAGCTCTGAGGGATTGGGATTTCTTTAAGTGTAGCATGTCCAACAGCTCTGGGTTTGACATGGCCTTGTATGTTAAGCAGAGATCGCCTCTGAGTAGATGATATGCGACAGAGTATAGCTGGAGTTTTTAAGGCGGTCAGCATAGGGCATCTGCTTTAGGCCTGTGATTCTTTTAGTGAGGTATTTCTGAGGCCTTTCCAGTTGTTGCAGATGTCTTGAGAGGTACATTCCAAATGGGGCATTGTATTCTATAATGGGTCTAATGAGGGATGAGTACAGTGGGACAATGACCTCCTTTTTTCTGGATGAAAAGCCCTTCGTGATGAGGTGTGCCACATAGAAGGATTTCCTGACTGTTGTGGCGATGTGGTTATCGAAGGTGAGACCACTGTCCACCTGTGTCCCTAAGTCTCTTATCACACTTTCTGTGTTTAGTGTACTGCCACCTATATGGTAATTCATGGTTACATGTTTTTCCCAAAGGGGATAACAATACATTTCTTGGCATTGAGCTTGAGCCCATGGCTCTGGCACCAAGCATCTGTTTCTGTAAGGCCCTTTTGTAGAGTATCCACATCATTTGGGGATTCAATAATGGCTCCCAGTTTGCAGTCATCTGCAAACTTTGTTAGCCAGAGTCCCTTAGTGTTGACCTGTACTTCAGAGAAGTAGATGCCAAACAAGAGCGGCCCCAGGACTGAACCCTGAGGTACTCCACTTGTCACTTGTCTGGAGCTGGATTTGGAGTCGGCTACTTTTACAGTGTGGGTTCTATCAGTAAGCCATTTAGCAACCCATTGGGTGACATAGGGATTAATGCCCAACTTAGTAAGTTTATCTATGATTCCAGAGTGGGGATGGTGTCAAAGGCCTTGGCAAGGTCTAGATAGGCTGTGTGGACCACCTTACCCTTGTCCATGGCTCTGGAGACTGATTCAAAGAAGTCAATCAGGTTCAGGAGACAAGATCGGCCCTTCACAAACCCAAACTGGGTGGGGTCCAGTGTTTGAAGGTTGCCAATGTCTTTGTTTATAAGTTCCATGATAATACGCTCCATGGCCTTGCAGATAAGGCTTGTCAGACTGATGGGACGGTAGTTTCCGGGATCCAAGGTGGATCCCCTTGTGGATTGGGATAACTATAGCTCTGCCACTCAGTGGGCACGAAACCTGAGGTGAGGCTATGATTAAACATGACACTTAGGTGAGGTGCCAGTTCATATTGTAGTTCATGTAGTACACAGCCCGGGACGTCATCCGGTCCCATGGATGCTGTATTCTTGGCTTTAGAGAGTGCGTTTTGTACCTGTGTGGCCGTTATTACTGGAATTTGGCAATCTTCCGGTATTGAGATGGGCCATTTAGGGGGTGAGAGGGGGGTGAAGTTGGCACTGAATCGATCTGCCAGGATATTGGCAATATCCTTCGGATCAGTATATTTAATGCCATTCTGTTTTAGCTCAGAGCAGATCTGAGCATTGCCATTTAGATTCTTGACATAATTATAGAATGCTTTGTGGTTGTCTTTGGAATCTTTGGCAATTTTATTTTCGTAACTAGCTTTGGAAGATTTTATGAGGCATCTCAGTTTCTTACTGAGGCTAGTAAGGAGTTTTTGCATCCTGGGATTTTCCTCTTTTCTGCAAAAGTTTCTTCCTTTTGTTGTAAACTTTGTTTATGGCAGGGGACCACCAGATTGGCTTCCTTTTTTTGGATGAGAGCATTTTGGTTCTATTTGGGATGGCACGATTCATGCATGAGTGGATGTGCTCATACAGTGCCGTAGTGTAGGATTCAGCAGTTGAACTTTCAGTTCCCGTCTGCATGGGTGTCATGAAGTTTGTCACTTCTGACTTGAGTAGCATGAAGTTGGCTTTAGAGAAGTTTTTTATGGTGGTTTCTTTACTGGGGGGTGGGGGTGGGATGTGGATGTTAAGGGTGATTAGCCTATGGTCAGACCTGACTAACAAGGGGGTGACCATAGGTATTGGAGCATTGATTTCCCATGTTGGTAATGACCAGGTCTAGGATATTGGAGCCCCTGGTGGGACTATGGATTAGTTGATCCAGGGCGTTGGAATTTATGAATTCCAAGAACCGTTGCACAAAGGTGTTGGGAAATGAGTAGTTTTCCCAGTTAATGGCAGGGTAGTTAAAATCACCCAGTATTAGGGTGTTTGGTTCTATCTTAATATAAGCTTTATTTAAAGTAAATCTCAAAAACTAAGTGGAACTACTGATGTAATCAAAAAACTCAATTAATCTCAGTTCTGTATCCTTCCAAAAGATGACAATTTCATCCACAAAATGCCTATACAGAGTCCACCCATCTTCAAAACCTGAGTTGAAAACAAAATCATGTTCCCAATATGCCAAAACACTATTGACAAAAATGAGGGCACAAGCTGCCCCCATCACCACTCCAGCTTTTTGTTTAAAAATAATCCCTTTAAACTAAATAAACTTGTTTTTCCAGGACAAGTTCCACAAGAGTTCTCAAAACTCCAATTGTTTTTTTTGTCAAAGTTGTCTATTTTACTCCAATAACTGGTAAACCAATCGGGTCTATATTAGATGAACAAACACTTAAAATGTTGACTATGACATGCTCGACAGCTTTTAAGTGAATGGTCATCTAAGCGAAACCCTAGAATGTCGAAACAAGGAGTTTTGAAAAGTTATAGTTGGCCAGCCGTCAGGAAGCCAACAGCTGACAGCTAAAATGTACTGTACACCATTAAAACCTCCCCCCAAAAAAACAAAAACATATCAAAAAACAAAATAAAGTGGAGGGATTCGCCAACCACACCCCCAATGTGGGGGACTGTGCCCCTTACACTCCCCCTTCTTAAATATACCAACTCCGAGATCGCGCCACAGTGGAGGACTGTCATAACATTACACAGGGTAAATGACGAGACCGCACCACAGTGGAGGACTGTAAGAGCGGCTAGACAGGGAGAACATTCTAACATCAACCGTTGACTTTCTGAAGGCTGTCCAACTACAACTTTTCGAAACTCCTTGTTTCGACATTCTGCGGTTTCGCTTGGATGAACGTTCACTTAAAAGCTGTTGAGCATGTCGAACTCGACATTTTAAGCATTCGTTCATCTAATAGGGAACCAACCCAATCAACCCCACATTGACTGGGGATAAGTGGGAAAAAATCTATCATGTCAATTGCCACTAGAATTAGATAGTCTTTGAAAACACTGCTGTGTATTTTTGTTAAAAAATCCCATGAGTCTTTGTAAATGTGTCTCAATGATTCATGTGAAAATAGTGAAGTCCAGGTCACTAAAGTTCTGATCCTCTACTCAGGCAATAGATGACAGTAAAACTCAGCAAGTAAGTAAGTTAACTGTTGTTTCTCTAGCCATGTTATGTACATACAATGATACAATGTAAAAATACACGGCAGCCATTTGGGGGCATGGGGAACACAGAAACCTGGGAGACACTATGCTGTACAGGACAAACTCAGCTAAATATCAGCACCTGCTGCCTAGGTTGGTTGGTATTAAGAGACAGAGGGAGGATAAAGCAACAGCCTACAGCATGCAGAAGCAAAAGGAAAAGACAGAGACTCAAAAAGAGAACAATTTAATGTTGTTATTATTATATACAGCTACAGTAGTGCAAATGATTTTTATTTATTCTTTGCTGACCATGTTAGTCCCACTCAGCTAGAGACTTTTCTTCAGGTGATACTAGAGGAGCTATTTATACTACTGGGGGAGATTTGGCCAGGATACTGGGGAACTTAATCTATTCTTTTTAATGGAGGCCACAGAATTTTTCATTGGGGAGAATCATAGGGTACAGTATAGGCCATTTGTTAAAGAGACAGCGGTCAACAATTTTTTAATGGCTAGTACCATGCATGCTCCTCACCTTTTGGCATCTTTACCATATGGGGAATATTTGCATATAGCTAATAATACATCAGATAAATCCAAGCTTGGGGATGAGTTTTTTAAAATAAGATCTAAGTTGACAAGTAGAGGTTACAGTGAAGGTATTTTGAATTCAGCTGAAGGTAAAGTCAGAAGTGCTTTGGGGGAAGCCGACAACACTATGAGGGCATGGAGTCATACAGGGGGAGATGATCTAAACCTTAACAGAAGGAGTAGGGACAATGAGGAAAAAATATTTTTTGTGAATAGATTCTCTCTATTCTCTGATACATTTAGGAACCTTGTGAATAGATTCTGGCCTATTATTAGTAATGATGAAAATCTTAATTAATTGTTCCCCAAAAGGGTCACTTTTTCATATAGCAGGTTCATGAACTTGAAGGAACTTTTAAATATGGGAAAAGCAGATTGGTTAAAGGAAAGGGAGTTTCCCATGTGGTAGGTACAAAATATATAAAAGGACAGGAACCTGAATGGGGTTATCATCAATGGAAGGATATTTAAGGCCCAGAATTAATTTAATTGTGATTCCTGTGGTGTGGTCTATATTATTGGTTGTGACTGTTCACCTATTAGGTGGTATATAGGGCAAATAAAAGAGCGGTAAAAAGACACATCATGGAACATCTGAGGGAGTGTTCCTATTATGTAATCGAAGACGCAATCCTTCAAATGCATCTTGATCGAACTTGAAAGCACGAAACAGCAAAATAGCAAAACGTCATATAACCGATTTCTTTCCCTGGGAAAGAAATCACTTGGCCGCCTCCATTACTTTGCTGTATTCCTCACTGTGGTGCAATCTCGGAGTTGGTATATTTAAGTAGGGGTGTGTGTGGGGGGGGTGAAACCCCCCCACTTTATGTAATGTTTTGCAATTTTTATTTTTATTTTTTTTTTGTGGAACAGCGATTTTTTTTCCCTGGGGAAAAAAAAATCTCTGTTCCAAATGCTCGGGATTGTAAGCTTTCGCTTACATGGGGTTGATAAATCAGCATTTGCTTTTTTAAGCATTCGCTGATTTAATATAGACCCCTGGGTGACATCAGAAATGGGAGATTAGAGAATCCAGTAGCAGATCATTTTTTTAGGTTCCATGGAAATTTAGATTCCAGTTTCTTTTGTAGTGTGTTGCCTAGACCGCATGCTCGTCAGTGAGAAGAATTTTTGAGCAGGTTGTTGTTAGAAACCAAATTAATAATCAATTTTGGTACTTTGTATCCGGGGGATTAAATCAGGATATTACTTTGAATGTTAGGTGAGGATTACGTAATAACAAAAATATTTTTTTTAAACATTGTTCATATTCATGCATCAAATGTATAAAATGTTTATTAATTTAGGTTAAGAGGATGCACTGTCACTTTAATTCATTATATTTGGTTATTGGGCATAGCCCTTAATTGAATGTAATTCAGATTTTGTATAAAAGAAAGCCATGTGGTGTAAACATTATTCCTTGAAGGCACTGGATGCACCAGTAAAACTTCAATTTTACTTCATTGTGTTCCTTTGTTATTTTTTTTTTTTTGGGAATTTAAGAATCCACAAGACCTCAAAGAATGGCCCTAAGCGCAGCGAGAGAGGAGGAGATTCACTTTTTTCACTTTGAAATACTCTGTAAAGGATCATGCTGCTGCTGACTCTAGAATAGCACTACCAGAGTTTCCCCTTTCAGAAAGAAGAAGTTAAGAAAAGACCTGGGGGGCTCTAAATGGGCTGATAGCAGGTTCCAATACAGAAATACTAAGCTTTTAAAGCACAAATTTAACATCCTAAGCAGAAGCCACCTGTTTTCTAGGTGGACAGATATGCAAAACCCCTTTCAAAGCCTGCTTGATTTAAGGATAGGTCATAAGGGAGGAGGCAATAAACCTTTGTAAATGAAAGAAAAGAAAGGGGGACAACAAATCACAAATACAAATAATCAAGAACCAGAAGCAGTGTCCTGGTTCTTGTGTCCTCTTTCTTGTAAAAGCATGTCCATAAAAAATCTTGATTTCTTAAAACATATGATTTCTTTTGTAGCCTCCTTCAATACATGTTGCATGTTCTCAGAAAAAAATGTGTCTAAAAGATAGTATCGTGCAGGAAATCATTCAAAGAGTTTTCAGATTGGAAAGTACCAAAGAACACCTGTCTTATCTGAGTATCCCAGTTTGTGGGAAGCTCGTGGTAACTGCCTTAGTTTCAAGAGAATGGAGGACAGGTGTTAGCTGGGCCAAAAAGGAGTCACCATCACACTTTCTGGGGTGTCCTTCTGGATCTTTAGACAAAGGAATCTAGATATCAGTTGAAAAGGTAGAAAGACATAGAGGAACATTTCCATCCATGGGAATGAGAAGGCACTTGTCTTCCATCCCTGTTTTCAAGGAATCTGGGAGCAAAAGTTCCTTGTCTGTTTTAAGGGAAGGCAAACAGATCTGCTTGCAGTATTCCTCACAGTTGGAAGATCCCAGGATGAAGTTTCCATTCATGATTATTTGCTCTGATCCTGCTTAGCTTGTTTTTTTGCTCTGATGGATTGTATGAAACCTGAAGAGATAAACTGAGCTGATTTACTATCTCTCAGGCTATCATAGCAATTCTAAAAATGGGGTAAGATCTGATAAGCTATTCTGACTTTCTAACTGCCCTTGATTCTGGCAGGCTTTCTCTTTCTTTTCAGAGCATCCGTGCCGCTGCTTTTTAAAATGCTGTTTGGGGAACATTGTTGCTTGACATGCCATTTTGAAAAAGGGTACTGTGGAGGAATGATAGTTTTATTTGCCTGCCAAAAGGAAGGGTGAAAGACCTTGGATACCCTTTGAATCAACTTTTTCCCCTCAAACGTCTTTTGCATCTCAGCTGCCGAAGGGTGAAACAGAGCTTCTTTGTACAGGGGAGAATTTAGAATTTTAGTTTTAATATCTTCAGGAAGATTTTGAGAACATGGCCAAGCAAATTTTCTGACTGACCCAGAAGCAGCAGTCATGGAAGCAGGATTAGCAGTTCCATAAGAATACTTTAAGGCATGCTTAATTACACAAGAAGCGATAGTAAAGAGGCATTTAAAGAATCTTTTTAACTCAGAAAAAGGAAGGTTAACAGTTAACTTTTATCTTCTCAAAAGATAGAAGTAAAAACCTTTAATATTTCTCAAGCTTAGCAGCTTTATTTTCAGAATATTAAACTGGAAGTAAAATAAACTTCCTTCCCAAATTTGCCAAAGGCTTTTCCATCCTTTCAGAAGTAGTAGGATTACTAATAGCAATTTGTTTAGCAGAAGGAGTTTTGGATAGGGAAATCACTGTAGGGTCTGCTTTAAGGTCAGAAAACAAATTATTTGGAAGTCTGAGGTATATTGTATAACTTGTCAGATTTGCAAGCAGCAGAAGGTTGACTGTCAGGTAAAGCACACGTTGTTAGAAAAAATCATTCTCTAAAGCAAGTAAAAGAACAACTGCAGACTTTAGGATATCAAATCATTATACATCTGCTGGGAAATATGAATCTCATTCTGATCCCACTAAAACCTCTTTCATTTTAGATACATTTTCAAAATCAGAAAGGTCTTCTGAAAGGAAATCTGAAGCAACTATTTTCTTAGAATATTAAAATGTGGTTTAAGAAGAAAATCCTGAAACAAAACATTCTCCTTCAAATCTTTGCATTTCAGACTGGAAATCAGAATCAGAAAGCAAGAGGAGAGAACTCTTGCTTGTCTTTGCTGAAGAAAGTGAAAATTAACAACTCCTAAGCCTTTCCTTGGGCGGAACTGCTTATCCTCAGTTACTGGAGGTAGATCTACTAGATGTGAGACAGAAAAATGGCTGAGTTGAGGAACCTAAAACAAAAACTGTAACACAATCAACAAGTAATCTAAAAAATATAGTAAAAAGTCTGTAGTGTTATAAATCTATAGTTGCTGCTTAGAATATCTATAAGAAAAATCTCAGGAGCCTGGTATATTTCTTTATGGTCTTTATTCATCTTCCAATCTTCAAAGCAGAAAACTGCAGTTCAAGTCTGAGTTACAACAACATTATGCATCATTTTATATGTTCTTGGAGGGGGAGTGCCACTGCTCTGGGCATTCCTGCGGTGTTTCCAGACTCTGGGGGAGTACCTAGGAGGTGTGTCGAAATTCTGGGGGAGTGCCCAGGGTAAAGGGGGAATCATTATCAAGCCCTGTCTTCTGAATTGTTTTTAAATAATACATTATTTTGGCGCCAAAAAGTTAAACAATAGTTTAAAGTTAGAAGGAACAATTTTGGAGCTAACTAAGTGTACCAAGACCATCTATGTTTTGTTTAAACAAAGAGAAGGTATTTAAGATAACCATCAAATAAAATTTAAAAAGATAAAAAAAAAATATTGTTTGAAAATGTCCATAGTTACAACAAAGCAGTGTGATTCTGATATTTTCTCTTTTCAACTAACATGTTATAAGAAGATTAAACTAGGTTCTTGAGTACTTAAGCGATAACGGGTGTTTTTAGTTCTGTGCATTTGCCAAGGCTTCATCCGATCTGCCTTGGGTAAAGAACCTGTTTTCAAAAGTTTACCAATGGGGGTTTAAAAGAGTGAGATGGAGAAGAACATGGAGAAAAATTAATTTAAACAGAACTACAACAGGGCAAATAGGAACAAATTAAACTGTACTGGGAGTGCTGGAGCCCTGGGGGGACATTTGGAACATGGACCAGTGTGGATTAAATGGTAGCCACAGAATTAGGGCTAATATTGCATTGACTGGCTTTGTAATTAAAACCGCATTAAATAGACCATAGATGTGCTTAGCAAGGGTCTTTTTACATTTGATTAGTCAGATGACTGATGCTGGTCATGAGGCTGGAGCTGAAGCCATAAAGACCCTACTATCTCCTCCACAGGTGTCTGAGTTCAACAAAGCTGGACTCACTTCACAAACATAAAATGAAAATAAGCTACAGGATTCTGATTCTCCTCCTGTCTAACTCCATATGAAGTGCACTCTATGGGAAAGAGCATAATCAAGAGGGTGATGATCCACTGTAAGGTTGGCAGCCATGTGGTCAGCCCCCTTCACAGGCTATGTATTCGTTGCCAGAACTGGCCTGCTGGGGAAGAGTGTGGAAATGCTGGAGGGTTTAGTAAAACTACAGGTAACAATCATGCTGTCAGTTAATTCAGTTCATGACCTGTGCCTTGGGGGCCTCAGACATTTTGGACCTGAACACTACTAGGAAGTCAAACTATATCCTTACAATTTTAGGGGGCCTCATTCAAACAAGGGCTAGAAATGCCCATGAGGTATACATATTTAGAGTGGGAAGGAAACAACTTTAGGGGTGCCTAGTAATAAACCACCCTGCATATGATTTGCATGATGATGGGAGGTGGCCTGAGGGATGCGGCCATGTTGGTGGCTGGTGAGAGTCCCTTACTCTTACCTTCCTGGGTGACTGGGACTGCCCAAGGATGGAACTAATATCCATCAAATTTATATATGTCCAGCTATAAAAGTAAAAAAAAAAAAGGGGGTTCACATTTTCCCCCACTCCTGCACCAGATGGACTGTGTTCCATGGGTACAAATACACTACAGATCGGCACTGAAGCAATGTGGGGCCAGAGGCCATGTGGTTGTCCTTTCTCGTGGGGTAGGCATTCTTAGTTGGACATAGCTTCCTGAGGAGGAAAGTGGAAATTTCGGAGGGTTAACTACCGATACAGTAAAATAAAATAAAATAGATTAAAATAAAATAAATTCAAGCTACCCTATCCAGCAATCTAAAATAATTTAAATCGCTAGCACTGAGAGTACCCAAGATATGTTGGACTTGGCTTATTTTAAAAATATATAAGGGTTACCCAAGCTCACGGGTGTAGTGTGGATGTGGGTAGGAAATGGAGTAAAATCACTGTTCAGGCTGTGCAGAAATCTTGCTTTAAAAATATGGGTGAGCTGGTCAACAGATTCTGAAACTTTCAAAACTAGCATGCCTGTAACTGCCCACTGAAATGGGCTTCCATATGTGAATTAAAAGGTCTATGTGATCCTGTGAGACACATGAACTCCCTTAAAAGGCAGTGAGGTCTAAATGAAGGTAATTTCTATTTACGGCTATGGAATTATCAGTTTTTATCATGGATTTTGTCTGAGCCCAATTATCCCTTTTAATCATGGATTTTGCCCAAGTCCAGTTCCAGAATAAGGGAACCGGGGATGGACGTGTATTCAGTCCCTAGGAAAAATAAATCAGAGCTAGGGTGCATGCTCTTAAGAGGTGCAGGTTTTGGCAGAGTACATAGCATAGCTAAAAGAAATGGTGCTGGCCAGAAAAAAGGAGGAATATTTGAGGGGATCATAATGGTTGCGGCATGGGTGGCGGTCCAGTACAGGCCTAACGGTGCTGAGGACCCATGTGAGAGTACCATGATGGAATGTATACTAAGATATTTTTGAACCCTAACCAATTCTCAAGTTGGAAGCCTGGTTAAAAACAGTTATGCACTTACCATAACTTGGAATCTGTGCTATCCAGTGTCAGTATTAATCAGGAATGAGTTTTGGATCTGACCTCGGATCCGAGCCGACAACTGAAGGACAGATCCAGAGCTCAAGCTCCTTCCCTTCCCATAATCCTTTGCTTACCCACAACCCTCAGATTGAGTTTTCTGGATAGAGAAAAGGCAGTCTTGACTGCCTATAAAACAGAAAACTCCTCCAAAGAAGACATCCCTTCGTATCTACCAAATCTAAAGAAGGGGGATGGAAGGTGGGAATGTGTTGAATAATGACACTGGATAGCACAGATTCCAAGTTATGGTAAGTACATAACTCTTTATCTGAAGTGTCCATGTCGTTATTCATCACGGATGGGTCAGAGTCCTCAGCTGCTATGAACCCTGGGAGGCCTCAGGGAAGTGGAACCAGTGGAAGCCCTGTTCCTAAACACCAAATCCAACTCATAATGTGTAACAAAGGTGTGGGGATTAGATCAAGTAGCAGCAGTGCAAATCTCATCCAAAGAAAGCTTAGCCAAGAAGGCAGAAGTTGTGGCTACCAACCTACTAGAGTGAGCTTTAACAGGTCTAGAAAGATCCATGTGCCTGCTATCGTAAATGAAGAAAATGCAGCTGGGGATCCAGGGGCCAGTGTTAGCCTTTTGGGGGCCCCCAGCACATGTTAAGCTGGGGGCCCCCTAGCCACTTGCAGTCTATGTATCACCCTGTCACTGACACCCTTCCTAAGCAGCCTTTTAGTTCGTGCTGCAAACTTTTAGGAGTACTATGCACAGACTGACCTTTAGCTACAATATTCTTACATTACAAGACTTGTGTACTACAATGTGTTGGCCCATCTCACAAAAAGGGACATTTACAGTTACTGGTATTTAGATGCAGCAATGATATATTGCAGCAACTCTATGTTCAGGTCTGGACTTAGGTGAAATGGTACCCTGGGCCTACTGTTTCAAACCTCCCCCATACACACAATAGCCTCCAGTCTTCCCCATCTTGGGCTCCCCATACCATGCACATTACTTTTTTTCTTCCTTTTCTCACATTTTGCCTTACTTTTCAGCTTTTTCAAGAAGCTATAACTTTCTATATGCTCTGAAGTGCATTTTAAAGCTTTTTTTTCTTTTTACACACCTTTTCATCCAATAATGGCTTGAACAGAAATTATGATTAAGTAAAGAAATTGTGTTGCTGTTCAGCTTTAGTTTTAATTGCCTTTCAACAGACATTTCCTGACCAAAGACAGTACTGTAATAACCATTTAGGAAATAAGAAAAGAATTTCAGTTTTACTTTTTTTTTCTTTCAAGGAAGACATAAGTTGTACCCAAGGCTTAATGTTCAAAGATGACAAAACAGTAGCTCACAATAAACTAACAACCCTTTGTTGTCTGGATACACAGGTCCTATCTGGGAAATGACTGCCTCCCAACCCCCCCCCCCCCAAAAGACTGCTTATGCATGACTCTGGTGTTAGACTGGGATGAAGGCAGAGGTTCAAATTGCCACAGTCATGTATTTCGAGGGACTGCTGATATACATATACATAGTATGTCTCCTCACTTCTCAACCCAAACTGTCAAAGGCATCCACCTGTTTAAATGTGTCCTAAGCGTGATTGTGAGGAAAGTGAAAAAATAATGATTATAGTACTGTATTCTACTTTGTTGTTCCTACACAAGCTGTAGTAATCTTCTTTGTACACCTCTGAGGTATGTGAGAAAAGTAAAAGAAACAATGACCACACTGTCCTCGGTCCAAACACAACTTTTAATGACCTCATGTGTACACCTCTGAGATCTGACTGTGAGGAATAACACCACGATCCCCCCTCCCTACATATAACCTACAGCAGCTTTCTGTACAAACACATCAGAACACGGCTGGTTGTAGAATGGGTGCAGTTGAGAGCAGAGGCCATTATCAGCTTTATCCTAATGGGGTCATATCACAGCCCTGCTCAGGTTAAAGAGCACAATCAGAAAAAAATATATTTTTTTCACCTTATTTTTCCTCAAACAACAGTGTTTGTGGGGTCACTACACAGTCAAGGATGATTAAAAGAGCCCTCTGTATCCATTTATACAGTCTGGGGAGTAAGGATCCCCGAGTCTTAAAAGATCTAAGTGTCTGAATGTTCTGGGATGCATTTCATGACTTACTTTTGAAATATAATTTCTTGTTAGCTACAGTTTTTGCTGACACTCAGAAGAATAATGTAGATGTCCTGGCATTATTGCATGCGTGCAAAGATAAAACACACTAACATTTTTACAAACAAATACACACAGACACACAGACACACACACAGACACACACACACACACACACACACACACACACACACACACACACACACACACACACACACAAGCATAATCCATAGCAATACTAGTGTTGCACTTATTTCAGCAATACATTGTGCAACACTGGTACCAGCACACCAGATCAGTGATTGCTGTTAAGTAGTCATCAAACAAAAGCAGGGATGGGTCACTTTTATTTAGCTCAGTGAGGAATAATGCAAACCTCTCACTGTCCATGATTTCACAGCCCTTCCCTGATTTTGCACATAATTTTCTTCTGTCCTTTGTAACACATCTGATTTGCTTGTAAATCATTAGGGATTATAGACAGTCAATAAATCTAGACATTACAGTTTTATACTTAATGTCCAAAAAAAGGATGCTGATACAAAAGATGTTATTCTGTTAATGTTTTCATTGAATCAGAATAATATTTAAACTATGTTCCTGATTTTGAGCCTTTATTCTGCTATTATTGGTATTTAGGGTTACCACCTGTCCCACTTTGAGAGGGACAGTCCCTCTTTGGTCAGTTGTGTCCTGCAAAAAAATTGTAAAAATGGCAAATGTCCTCACATTTTAGGACAAAATGATTGCCTAAATTTTATGTAATAGTTGTATAAAACAGTTATTCTGTATCAGAAACAACTAAATGTTATAAGAAACAGAATAAGCAACTAAAATACTACAAGAATAAGCTTTTATTTAGGCAAAGAAGTGAAGTTCTGTCTTTGTGTACTGGCCGTGGGTATGTTTCAGCCTGCAAAATCTGCCATTTGTACCAAAAATGTCCCACTTTGGCCATTTGAAAAGGTGGCAACCCTATTGGTATTGCACTGAATTCTTCAGTGAAGAAGTTGAGAGTTACAGTATCTGGTATTCTGCAAGTATTTATAAAACTCTTTAAAAGAGAAAACATCCCTGAAGACTAGAAGTATTAGCTCTTCTTAAAATCCAAGGTTTGCACAGACACTGGTCAAACTGGGCTGCTGATCTCTCTAGTGCTTACCATGCTCATGTTCATTATCAGCTTTATCCTAACAGGGTCATATCATGGCCCTGTTCAGGTTAAACAGAATAATCATGAAATTAATACATTTTTCTCATTTTTCCCAACCAGCAGCAGCTTTTGTGGGCCCCCCATACAATGAAGGATGATTAAGGGGGCCCCTTTGCAGCCACAGATATTGCAGGTACCTAAAGCTGGCTATGTTGCTAATTTTAGTGTAGAGAATGTCCACCAGCAGGGTTTAACTAAGCCATGGGCACTATGTTAGTGGTAAAAATCTTCTTCTTCTTCTTTCGGCTTTTCCTGGTTAGAGGTAGCCATAACGGATCACCTGTCTGCTCATGATTGGCAGTGGAGTTTTATGGTGTCGAGTTGTCAGCCTGGTGCCCAACCTTCCACAGAAGGCACACGCATGCACTTATGCCTAGGACCAATTTAGAGAGTCCAATCCACCTGCAGCATGTCTTTGGGATGTGGGAGGAATCCGGAGCACCCGGAGGGAACCAACTCGACCACAGGGAGGATATGCAGACTCCGCACAGAAGGCACCCCAGCCGAGGATCGAACTGGAGAACCTCTTGCTGTGAGGTGGCAATGCTAACCACTGCACCACCGTGGCCTCCCATGTTAGTGGTAAAATATTTAGTGGAATTGTGAAGGCTCTTGCTTGATAAAACACTGTTACCATAAGCAAAGATATTTTTGAATTTAAAAGTAGATATAAAAAAGCATTATTACCCACCTGGTTTATTAAGTATACAAGATTGATATACTAGCTATTGCTGATTTGAAAAACATGTTACAAAATATCAAGGTAAGATAACTTGCGGTAGTTGGGGACCCCCAGCAACCGCAGGGTTTGCTGATGCCTAAAGCCGGCTATGTGGGGATCCAAAGGGAAATTGATACTTTGTTAACTGCCAGACCTTTTCTGGACTGAGAGAAGGCTACAAAAAGCTGATTCAACTTCTGAAATTCTTCAAGTCCTCTTAAGATAAAAATGTAGCTGTCCATGGATGTTCAAACAATGCAACATATATTCCCTTTTATTAGAGTAATTGGGGAAGAACACAAGAAGCTGAATAGATTGGTTAAGATTGGTCTCCGAAGCTATCTTTGGGACAAATGAAGGAATAGTCCTGAGAGACACCCTATCCTTGTGGAAGACCATAAAAGGGGGCTTAATGCTGAGAGCCTGCAACTCGGAAACTCTCTTGGCAGAAGTAATAGCCACCAAGAAGACCATCTTCCAGGACAGGAATTTAAGATCGCAAGATGCTGCAGGCTTGAAAGGCTTTTGTGTCAAAGACTGCAACACCAGAGTTAGATTCCATGGTGGGGACAGACCTTTGATAGGTCTGAGGAGAAAGATTCCTTTGAGAAAGGCCTTGCGCAGTCTGGAAGAAAAGGTGGGACTTTTGTTTAAATGGAAATTAGAGATGGATGCCAGCTGGAAAGTAATTGGGGAGAAACTAGCTCCTTCATGAAAAAAAAGAGACCAAGAACAACAAAATGTCAGGAATAGGGGCTGAAAATGGGTCTAGACTGCGCTGTCTGGCCCAAATAGAAAATCACTTCCTTTTACTGGAATATACCATTTTGTAGACAGTTTCTGAGAGGCTAAGATAATACTCAACCGGAGAGGGAAGCCTGAACTGGGAAAAGATCGCTGGAACTGGAGGAACCATACGGTTAGATGAAGAGACTGGAGATTGGGAACAGGAAGCCCCCAAATGTAAGAAATGAGATATGGGGAGGGATCCAAGATCCAGGGAGGATATTTCAGATGACACCAAAGCAGGGAGAACCATGCCTGATGAGGCCAAAAGGGGGCAATGAGGATGAGAGGAATCTTCAGGCAACTGGCTTTCTGTAAGACTTTGGGAATGAAAGGAGTTGGCTGTAAGCATATAGAAGTCCCGACAGTCAGTCATGAACGACAGCATCCCTGGGTGATTCCCCCATTGGGGGGTTCAGGGCAAAGTAATTGCTGCATTTGTGGCTGATCAGGAAGGCAAAAAGATCGCAGCAAGAAAGACCCCAATGGTCGAATATCTGACATGTCACTGATGGATTTGGGGACCACTAGTGAAGACTAAGGATAGAACTGCTGAGCTTGTCGGCTAACACGTTGGTATTGCCAGGGATACACACTTCAAGAGTAAAGCACCTGGAAGACCTCACCCATTCCCACAGTCTCATGGCCTCTCTACACAGAGGATAAAACTGTGTTCCTACCTCCCTGTTGATGTACCATACCACAGCCATGTTGTCCATTTGACTTGCTAGAGTCCTGAGAGGGAGGCAGTCCTGAAAGGCTTGCAATGTTAGAACAACTGCTCCCATCTCCAGGAAGTCTATGTGCAATTTGGTCTCTATGGGAGACCATGTGTCTTGAACCGTCCTTCCCTGAAAATGCGACCCCACCCAAACAGGGAGGCGCACGTAGTCACAGTGGCCTTGGGTTGGGGAATATAGATGGGTTTGTCTAGAATGAGATTTGGGCTTGAAGCCATCATGCAAGGTGACTTCTGCACACCTGAGAGATTCTGAAGGTCACTAAACCACCAGTGTTCACTGCAGAACCTGCATGTGATTTCTGGCAAGAGGTACTAACTGGATAGCCACCGCCATCAAGCCTAGCACCTGCAAGATTAAGTGTGCCGTGGGACAATCTAGAGGCAGCAACTGATGGACCAGGTCCCGAATGATGAACTCTGTGGAGAGGAAGTACTGCAGTCTCTGATACAGTGTCCAGAAGAACCCCAATAAACTCTAGGTTCTGACATGGGGAAAGATTGGATTTGGGCAGGTTGAATATGATTAGTAGATCCTGAAAGAGATTGAGGGTATAGATGGTGGCCGTAGCAAGTTGATGCCTCATGGGAGTCATGAGGAGCAAACTGTCTAGGTACAGGAAGATCTTAAGTCCTGAAGCCGGAAATAAGCTGCCATACTGCCATGCATTTGGTAAACACCTGGGCGGTTGTGGTGAGTCCAAACGGGCAGGGCTCTGAACTGATAAAAATTGGCCCCTAGCTGAAAGCTTTGGTGTATCCTGGAGCATCTGTCAATTTTGATATGATAGTATGCATCTTTGAGAGCCACTGAGCACATCCAGTCATCCTTGCGCAGAAGAAGCAGAATGGACTGAACAGTGACCATCCAAAACTTAGAGTTCTTGACAGACAGTTTCAATTCACTGAGGTCCAAAGTGGGATGCAGGTCCCTGGTCTTTTTGGGCACCAAAAAGAAGCAAGAGTAAGTTCTGGACCCTTGTTTTCCTGTTGGGAATCTCTTGGATGGCTCTTTTATGAAGAAGGTCTTGGACGTCAAGATGGGCCCACTCCTTTGGTGGGGTGGGACATTCAGGAGAGAATTTTGAATTGGAGGGAGATGAAGAAAAGGTATGAAATAACCCCTGGAAAAACCTTTAACACCCACTGATCTGAGGTGATCCAGGCTAGTGGGTGAAGTGAGAGTTGTCCACCAACTGCCTCCAGGGCAGGACAGCTGGGCAGTGCCTCAAGAGCACTGAGTGGGCTTCTCAGAGAAGAGTTCCCAGAAGTCCACATTCTGCAGACCCCTTCTGCCTCTAGGGCAGTGTCTGCCATTGAATCCCCTACCCTGGCCAGCAGAAGAGGATTCTTGAGGAACATCCTGGAAGGAGGACTGAGTCCTGTGGAACCAGAGTTTCTTACTACCCTGCTGATTCTTAGAAAAGGATCGTTAGAGAGTAGAGAACTTGATCCCCACCACAGACAGTGTCTTTCCCTCCTGCTCACTGCGGGTCAACGTCTCTTTGATGGAGGGACCAAACAAGGTTGATCCGCCGAAAGGCACTTTAGTGAAGAATGCCTTAAATGGTTCCGCAAACCTGCAAATGCGAAGCCAGGCATGCCATCTAATGGCAATGCCTATGCCCACCACTTGTGAGGTGGCCACCGCCGCATTGGAGATCAACCTCATTGAAGCATTAGTCAGGAGAGTTAAAGTGGCTACCTTCAGAGAGACCAATTTAAGACTCTCCAGAGGCAGCAACTCTAAAAAGGAAGTGGTGAGCTCGACACCAAATCCCTTTGCAGCTGGGTGAAGTGTGCCATGTAGTTGGTTGATCTTAGTCTGACTGTAGCTGATGCAAACACACACTTTCCAAAGCAGTCAAATGCCTAAGACTCCCTGTTCGGGGATGGACTGTGGAGCTCTGTTCAGCGAACTCCTTTTTAGTAGCTGGTGCCACCACAATGGCATCATTGGGGACACCCTTACTCCAAAAGGTCTTATCCTTGGGGGGACTTAGAAATTTATCAGCCTTTTTAGGGACTTTTTCCACTATGTCCAGCTCCTTCCACGCCCTGTCAGTGATGAGTTGTATGAGCTCTTCGGCAGGAGAGAGACACCCAGGTAGAAGATGGGCCCATCCTGAAGGCCTTCAGAAACATGGATTCCTCTGAAGATGGAGTAGGGGAAGAGCAACCACCTCTTTGCTTGAGAAGTTCAAGAATGTCCCCAAAGGACACTTCCTCAGACAGAAGTCTGGGGGACCCATCTCCCTCCTTGAAACCCATGTCCTAAATGAGGAACTCTCTAGGGGAGTCCAAGTGCCTCTTCTTGTCCATCCTCTTCCGAGGAGGCTCCTCCACAGTGGGCTCTGGAGAGGACTCAAAAGAGGTGGAGACCCCAAGGGAGGTACTGCCTATCTGAAGGCACTCATGGGAGGGCTGACCCTGGAAGGATGATGGCTTGCTATCCAAAGTCGACAGGGGCTGGGGAGGATGTGGAGACAAAAGAGAGGTAACTTCCCAGCCAGAGATGGTCTTCTCTACTGTTTGGAAGGGTAATAGGCTGCATGAAGCCCCCCTCTCCACCCCCATGGCCATGTCTGCTTGGGAAGGAAGAATGGTCCCTGAAGCAGCACTGACGTCTCCAAAAGATATCAGCCCTGAGTTGTCCAGCACAGAGGCCCCTAAAGAGAGGGGAACAGTCGAAAAACTCTGGGTTCGATCCCACCCCCAGGAACCAGCACTGACCTTGTGGGGCCAAGGCACAGTCAGTTCTGAGGGCAGCAGAACAGAGCCTGCCAGGCCCCCTCACAGGGAAAGCTCTGATTCTGGAAATCCAAACCCAGATTGGTTGGATGAGAACAGTGAAGTTCCACAGTTGGAGATGATCCCCTTGACAACTGAGCCAGGGATGGTAACAAGCCCAACTTGATTTGGGCCCTGAGGAAACCCCTCATCATCTTATTCATATCTGAGGGAAGCAAACTTCTGGAAGACTGGAAGATACAGAAGAATGTCCTGACCTTGCTGGAAAACTGTCACTAACCTGTGGTCTCGGGAGGGAGACTGACTCTTAGACCTTGATGGAGAACGGTCAATTATCAGATCTGATATAACAGTTGGATCCGAAGACCTGGATGGATCTAAAGGTTTAGCCAGCGCCATAGATGGATCTGATATTTGGGTCAGATCCAAAGTCAGTCTGCGCCTTGCCAGATCCAAGGGTCTCTGAGGCATTGGATCCGACAGAATGATATGAGGCTCTCACAGCAGAAGAGCCCAGATTCGATGCCAAAGAGGCTGGACTCAGATCCAGGGATCTGCGATCCAAGAGCCTCAGCTTTTTGGAAGGAGAATCCTTGGAAGAGGAAGAAGTAGTCATCTTCCTTTTAGGATCAGGAAGAGTCTTAGATGGGGAACTGAAGGCTAGAGGACACCCTTCAGCAAGCCCCTTAAGCAGAAGCTTATTTCTGCAATCTATGAGAGTCTTGGGATTGAATGCTGCACAGATGTTGCATTCAACATCCAGGTGTCTCTATCCTAGGGACTAGACACACTCCTTGCACGAGTTGGAATGGGGCATTTTTCCAACCACAAGAGGAGCACCTTCTAAGGCCAGATGGCTTCTCAGACATAGCAATAGTCGTACACACACTCACACATGCATGAGAACAACACTTGCACTCTCTACTGACAGGGAAGGGTAGAGAAGGGCCAAGAAGGGACCACCTATCTAAGGAAAGTTATTTAAGGGAGCTACAGTAAAGAAAACCCAAAAAGAAACTACCGAAAGGGCCCAAGAAGAAAAAGGCAGGAACCCACAGTAAAAAACTTAAAAAGCTACCAGGAGGGGAGGAAATCTAACCTAACTAAGCCAAAAGAAGGCAGAGAAAAAGAGCACACTAAAGGTTATAAAAGGAGAGAGGAAAATCTCCAGAGAGAAAAAGGTTAAATTAACTTATCTGAATCGAGGAAGCTTGAGCTGCAAGGTACACGTCCTTAGCGAATTTGCGGCAAATGAGATCTGAGGGTTGTGGGTCAGCAAAGGATTATGGGAATGGAGGAGCTTGAGCTCTGGCTCTGTCCATCCATTGCCGGCTCAGATATGAGGTCGGATCCAAGACCCATCCATGCTGAATAATGACACGGATAGCATCAGATCTACAGTTTACCCCTAATACGTGATGAAACATAATGGATTTACTAAAGATAATGAAAAAGACTGAACACATCTGGGTCATAGAAAGCTGTAAAATAAAACTGTGGTGGGGTTATTATTAACAATATGCACCACAAATGATTAAATGTACCTGGATCTCAGTTTTTAGAATGAAGAAAATTGCAAAAATAACAAGTGTCCACTAAAAATGGTGTCCCATAGGTTCAAAATAATCCACAGATGTCCATATGAAGTACAGATGTCAGTAAAACACATGGTGATCCAGTTTTCTAAGGTTCAAGATGCAGTTTATGGCCATTGAAGAGTTAAGTCCTGGGGGGTTTCCAGTTTGGAGGCAAATCAGCCATTCCAGTTCCCTTTTTTCCAGTTTGTTGTTTAAATTAACCTCAAATGGGCCTGTGTTTTCTCTCTCAACTACATTAAAAGGAGTTGTTGTGTTCCAGGTACTTCTTGGCATGTTTAGCCATTGGGTTGGTGGGGGTCTCCTTGTCAGATGTCCGTACTGTGTTAGGCTATGCGTGTTTTGAGCTTGTTGATTGTTTTACCGATGCAGAAGGCTGGGCATTTTTGGCAGTCTCCTCTGTATACACTATTGTCAGTGCTGCAATTGCTGTAGAACCTATTTGTGAAGACTTTTCTGGTGTTGGAGCAGTAGAATTTAATTTTCCCGCTCATATCCTGGCAAATGCTGGAATGAGGTGGGCCACAGGGGAAGTTGCCTGTGGTAAGTTTGGAAGTTTCCAGAATGTATGAGTGTTCCACAAAGTCACAAATGCTATGTTATGCCAGATTTTGGAGGAAGGATTTTGTTAAGGGTGTTGTTTTTTCCCCAGAGTCCAGAAACATCCCAGGGACAGCCAAAGCAGTGGAACTCAGTTTCCAAGAATATATAAAATGATGCATGCTTGTTGTTGTAACTCAAACTTGAACTGTGCTTATCTGCTTTGAAGATTGGAAGATCAATAAAAACCATGAGGAAATACACCAGGATCCTGAGATTTGTTTTATAGAAGTTCTAAGCAGCAACCATGGATTTATAACATTGCAAATTGTTCACTATATTTTTTAGGCTACTCGATTGTGTTACAGTTTTTTTAGTTTCCTCAGCTCATCCATCCAGTCATTTTCCGGCTCACATCTAGTGTACCTACCTTGGATAACTCGAGGGTAAGCAACCCAAGGAAAGGATTAGGAGTTGTTAATTTTCACTTTTTTGAGTTGTTCGCTCTCTAGTGGCCCTCCACTAGGTGGTGATAATTCTCACAGTTGTCACAATGCCTAAGGGTATTCTCCAAAACTAGATGGCTTCAATTTTGTCTTTGCTGAAGAGGAATATTCAAAGTAAAAAAAGAAATTAACTCCATGGCAAATCATAGCAATCATTCTTGTCTAAAGAAATAAGAAACAGGAGAAGGAAAGTTTTTTCCTTTTCTTTTCTTGTGAAACTCCCTGAAAAAAAGACCAACACAAAGCAGGCATGCAATCCTGGGATCTCAGGCTATCTTTCCTAGGCAAGCAGTAAACCTTCATCCACCCTGTAATGATGTGAGGTGTTGCCAGCTATGCCAGGAAAAGTAGGGTAGTGGATGTGTAACATATGCCAGCACAGCTAGCTGGAATTTAGTAAAGAATTATATGTTATTCGAATATCATAGTGATTTGTACAAAGGTGTATGCTGAAAATGTATTTGTAAAGCTGTTTGTGTTAAAAATGTAACAACAGTGTGCCCTGCTGGACAGAATAATAAATGTACATATATTATTATAACTGTTGAAATGTATATACTGTAACAGAGAATACTGGGAGAGAAGAGGGTAATCTCAATCCACCTGACTTGAAAAATAGTAAGAAACTAAATTACTGGGCCTAGGCCGTAAAGATATCTTACAGTTTTGAATGAAGCCAGAGACGCAATGCCTCTAAGAATTATGGTTTATTAGCTCCTGTAAGGAAAGTAGAAGTGATTTATGGTTTTATGACTTCCAGAAGCTGCATCAGATCTTAGCAAGGTCCGTGTATGTGTATTATTGTGTTAAATCCTGGCAGTAAAAGAATGTTTTAATACTAGCTGAGACTGAAGTCCCAGGGCACTCTGTTTTTGGAACCTGACAAGGAAGGACTCCTCACCTACTTCATCTTTCCTTACTCTAGTAAGTTACCAGGGAATAATACTTCTTTAGATCAGTCAGGAAAATACAGTGAGATTAGTGAAGTATTGTTTTTCTGTAACTGTGTGACCCTGTCCACCTGTGTTATTTTTAATATTTCCTGTGTCTGAAACTCTGGTATTTATTGTAAACAGATATATAGCATTTTCATGTTCTTTTATTATTTATTATTAAATACATTTAAACGTTTCATTGTTGCTAGTCCTTTAGATAATATTTTAACCTTTTAGAGTACTTCTATCTATTGGTGACACTGTGGACACTCCTGAAAGCCTGGCTGTTTGGCCAGCATTAGCTTTTATATTAATTTCACTCAGTATAACTGGGTACCCTTTTTACAGCCTTAGAGTAGCTGGCTTTGGGGTGTCTGGTGGCAGTGTAACTACATTATAGTCTGGGCAGAAGGGGCATACCTAGTAAATCTGTGCCAACCTTTCCCAGGTGTGTGTGTGTGTGTGTGTGTGTGTGTGTGTGTGTGTGTGTGTGTGTGTGTGTGTGTGTGTGTGTGTGTATATGAAAATCATATCTCAAAGTGAGTGTGTGTCAGCTACTTGGAACAGGGACATGAAACACTGGTTTCACAGACACAGTGCTGAAGGACTTGCCTTGGAGATTCGGCTGAGGACTTAACTCTACAGGTGTGTCAGTGGGGAGCCTTAAAGGGGACCTAGGGAGAGACAGAGAGAGAGAGAGAGAGAGAACCCAGACCCCGGGCTGAGTGTGTTCTGTGTGTGCTGTTAATGGAAACTGTGTTTGATGCAGAGAGCTACATCTGGAAATACTGGGTGTATCCATTTTTGTTCCAAGTGAGTGTCCCTCTTGCCTATCAGTGGTGATAACTGAGGCTCCTTGATTACTGGCCCAGAATGAGGATGTCACATACTCCTTCCCTCAACACTGACACAAGTGCTTCTCCCTTGCCCATGGAATGCAGCCCTGCAGCTGCAGGGAGTGTGTCTATCCCCTAGTCCTTAGTGACTGTATGTGCTACACCAGAGGGACCACAGGAAATTATGAGTGACCTGAGGAACCAAATCTGGACAAAGCAGAGTCACCTACCAGCAGCTGAGGCACAACAGGAGTCAGTCTGACAATCAAAGATTTAACAGGTTAACAGCTAACAACTACTATTTCTTGCAGATGGGCATAAGGAAAAACAAAGAAGACAGGTAACTGACCCATATAATTAGTTGTGAAAGAAGCACTGAAGAAGGATAGCAGAGTCTGGAAGATTTGATCAACTTTATAATAGTCAAAAGGTGCTTTTGAGGTGAGAAACACATTGACAGTTCCCAAAAGCACAACTTACTGCCTCTAACACATAAACCCAACTACAAAACATAATAAGTTCTGTCAAAAAAATAGATTTTTAAACTGTTTGTTAACATAAGCATTCAGAGTAAATTCCCCTGACTAGTAGTGACAGTTCCCAGTTAAAAAAAAAAAAAAAAAAAAAAAAAAACACAAGTTTTCCTCAGAAAAGTAATACTGTGGAAAGTTGTCCCCAGCAGAGGCCTTATCTGAATAGCCCTGAAGGATTGCTTGCCGAACAACAGTTCCATGAAGCCTACTGAAGGAGTGCATTTTGGCATCAAGAAAGCTCTGAAGCTTTTGGCACTCTTAAATGTACTTTAATAATGCTCTGTTCAAGCTTCTGACAGTGCGTGGAGGGTGTCTTAAAGCTGTGAAAATCTGGCCAATGGCAGAAGGTAGGTGTCGCTTGTCCAGTCAGAATAAAACAGACAAGTATTCATGGGTTCTGTTCAAACAGCTTTATTAGGTATCAGGATCGAGGCTTAATAACTTTAACTTAGATAAACTTATAAACAAGTTAGCTATCACACTCATACATGCTCACTCTCTGGCTGCACTCTCAAAATGTGACTGAAGCTAGCACAATCTTGCTATTTATATGCAGGTGCTGTCCTTGTAATGCTTCTTAAAGGTACAAGACACATACACTGTTCTACATCCTTCCTCTCTGAGAAATGAGTCATGCATTGATGACATTATTTGACATGCAATTGATACAAATAATTCTTTGACATACAATTATACAGAACTAACTACATATAGACAATTATGTCCAAGTTGTTGTGTACTTCACACAAGGTCTGGAAATACCACCAAATCATGTGACATAAAAATAGAATTAGGTCTAGCAACTGGGACTGTCTCTGCTGAATGTTCAACTCTGGGGCCATCAGGAATGGAAGTAGAAGATAAGACATGTTCTGCAAAAGGAACATTGTCTGGACTGCTCTGACATCTAGAGGCTGTATCATAAGTCTGTATCATAGGAACAATGCTGCAATATCAATTCCGATACAGAAAGAAGAAGTATGCAATTTCTCCTGTACTCCACACCCTCAGATTCTACAAAGTAGGATCTCAGCTCAGCACATATACATGTTACTTGACCAATCTGGTACAAACCTTTTGCTGTTGTATCTTCACTGTCTCTCCTTCATTCAGTGGATGAAGAAATCTGCTCAATTTATCATAGCTGGACTTCTGGAAAGAATGTTTTCTGTATAGTTGGGCTCTGAGTTTTCTGTTGTTCTTTGCTTTAGGCTTCAACAAACTGGAACTGATAGGCAATGTTGTTCTGGTTTGCCTAGCCAGAAGTTTCTGAATAGGCAAGCCACGTATATCATAATGGGGTATGTTTCTGAGATTGAGTACATTCAAAAAAACATCGTATTATCATGCTTTGACTTCTCTAGTAATTCCTTTGCACTCTGTACTGCATGTTCAGCTAGACCATTTGACTGTGGATATTTTGGACAACTAGTAACATGTACAAAGTCCCATTCTCTTGCAAATTTCTGAAACAACTGACTGGTAAATTTGGTACCATTGTCCGAAATAACTTTGTGTGGACTACCATGGACTGAGAAATAATGTTTCAACTTAGTGATAACAACAGTGGATGTTAGATTAGGTAGTAAATTAATCTCAAACCAGTTCAAATAAGAGTCTACCAACACTAAGTAATGCTGATTGTTGCACTCGAATATATCAGTTGCTACTGTTGACCAAGGTAGTTCAAGAACTTGACTTAGCTAAAGTGGTTATTTTTGCAAATGCAGTTTAGTACTATTGCACAGTGAACAAGATGAAAGTACTTTATCAATGTCTTTTGTTAGAGAAGGCCAAAATACTAGTCCGCTCACCCTTCTTTGGTAGATTCAGAACCTGAGTGACCATGATGCAAACTCTGTATATGTTCATATTGTAAGGATCAGGAACAACAATTTTAGGACCTCTGACAATAATACCATCTTCCATCAACATCTCATCTCTGTAAAGAAAATAAGTTTGCACTTCAGGTAGTATACTAGATTGCTTTGACAGCCATTCAACATTAATGTAGTGGCTGCCGCTTTTGCAAAATTGGATCAGTCTTTGTATGATCTCTCAGCTCAAGTCTCTTGGCAGAAAAATTATGCACTTCCATGACATCAAAGTCAGAATTCTCTGTATGAAGCTGTTTCGTTGTATTTTTGGGCAATCTGGATAAGATATAAGCCGGGAAGTCTGTCTTTTGTATAGATCATTTTGCAATTTGAGCATCATTCTTTGTAGTCTCACTGGAGCTGAATCTGAATAGCTCAACCATAAATATAATTATGAAACTTGGAACATGCAAATACCATTTTCAAAAGGTCTTTCTCCATTTGAGCATATTGCATCTCAGTTTGGGTAAAAGATCTAGATGCATAGGCTACTGGTCTGCCTTCTTGTAGAATAACTACACCAAGACCAAACTTTGAAATACCGCAGGAAAGAGTTACTAGTTTATTGACATCATACTATCTTAGAAACACAAAAAGCCCAAGCCAAGCAGCAGGATATGCCCCTTTTCAAAGTGCAGTCACAAAACGACTCAGTCCAATAAATCCAAATACAGGAGTTTATTAGGAAAGAAAGATAAGCGCTTTCATCCTGAAACATTCAGAACTTCATCAGATAACTAATTAAACTGTTCTAATACATTTTATACTAAAATTTAAAAAATGTCATGCCTACTAAAGCAATTAATGTCAATGAAACACACCTATAAAGAACACATTAAAACAATGGTTCTGTATGGCAACATATTGAAAAATACAATGAAATAAAAAAATAAATACATTTAAAAGGTGTGTGTGTGTGTGTGTGTGTGTGTGTGTGTGTGTGTGTGTGTGTGTGTGTGTGTGTGTGTGTGTATATATATATATATATATATATGCTAATCTATTCATGTATATATGATAAAGTTGAAATATTTAAAATCTAACTACTTATGTGTTATCTTTCTAAGGCCTTCAATTTTAAAAGGGAACTTACTGAAATATGCTCATTCAAACCTGGCCAGCTGGATGCATCAAGTCGCAGCTGCCAGTATAGTTCCCTCTTCTCTAAAAGTAAGGACCAAGCACCACCACGGAGTCCTGTTTTGATATTGTCAATAATAATAAAGTTAAAAGAATGTCCAATATTTTCCATAATGTGTTTACTAAGTGCATTAGTGTCCTTTTTCAGTTTTGTCATGTAAATGTTCATAGATTCGATTCTTTAACTTACAATCACTTTTACCTATATAAAAGCAATTGCAGCAGTTGCATAAAGGGGTCTATATTAAATTATCGAACCATTAGAAAAGCGAACGATGATTTATCGATCCCATGTAAGCGAAAGCTTACAATCTCAAATGCTTTGAACAGCGATTTATTTTCAAGAAAAAAAAACTGTTGTTCCAAAAAAAAAAAATAAATAACACACATAACTACTTAAATATACCAACTCCAAGATCGCACTACAGTGACGAAAAAGGCAAAGTGCCTCTTCGTCATTTTACCTTTTGATCTTTTCAAGTTCGACCAAGACACTTTCTCAAGAATGTGTCTTCAGTCATCTAATAGGAACCCGCATAAAGCACAATCAATAATCCTTTTAGAGGCACAATTGTACCTCTGGTGGATCCTTACTGCAGTATTATTAATCAGGAATACATTCCCTTCCTTTATGTGATTACAATAATTACACTTTGCACATTTCCTCATATAGCCATCATTACTCTTTGGAATGGGTTTCATTTCAAAAATATTTTTAATGTTTCTACCCTTCTTAAAGACCATAATGGGCTGAATACCTATATATGGTCTAATACTCTTTTTATGGTTCAATATAGACCAATTCTTTTCAAGAATTTTTCGTAATGCAAAACTATCATTGGTGTAAATAGTAATAAAAGAGGTCTTATAATCACTTCTCTCTTCCTGATTATTCTTAGATGTACTGCCAAAAGTAATCATGTTTGTATTTAAGTTAGTTAATAGAGGGCAAAAAGCCTCTCTTTTATTAACTACTTCTAGCATAATATCCATAATAAATTTACATGGATAACTTCTTCTTAAAAACATACACTTCAAATTGTCACATTCACTTAAGAAATATTCCATGTTAAAAACCATGCGGGCAGCCTGAACAAATTGTCCTTTAACAATGGCTTTCTTTTGTTTCTGAGGATGTGTACTGGAATAGTGGAGCAAGGAATTGGAATAGTTTCCTTTCTATAAACTTTAAACACAAATTTGTTATTCTCATAGTCCTTAATTAAAAGGACATCTAGAAAAGGAATCTGTTCCATCCCATAATCGTGTGTAAATTTTAAAAAATGTGTAGTAGAATCCATATAGTCAATTAAGTCCTTGATAGAGTCTAAGGGTCCATACCGTAAAATAAAAATGTCATCCAGGAAAAGGGTGCAACATTTGACATAGTCATAGAAAGGAGACATGAAAAGAAATTTCTTTTCCCATTGTGAGACCACAATATTGGCATACAGTCCCCCACATGAGAAACTCATTGCCATCCCTTCTTGCTGTAAGTAAACTTCATGATTGAAATAAAATTATTTCTCAGAACCAGTTCAAGTAGTTGAGTATATACCTGGACATTATTATTTTCAACACCTTTATCATACAAAACTTCTGAAAACCAGTCCAATCCTGTATTGTGTGGAATAATGGAGTGCCAATCTTTAATGTCTATAGTCAAAAAATATGTATTTTTGAAGGGGATGTTGTTAATAAGTTGCAAGAAACTCCACGAGTCTTTGCATATATGAGGTTCCTTATAAACCAGATTGTTAAGCTTGATGTCAAGAAGTTTTGCAACAGGGTGGATAATAGAACCTTTAGCATCCACAATGGGTCTCATAGGTGTTTGTCTGAGACTTTTATGCAGTTTAGGTAATCCAAACATGACAGACATCCCGGGGTATGACACTGTCAAATTATTTAAAACATCAATAGTGATAGAACCCTCAATAAATAAATCTTGTAACTCATTCTTAACTTTGTTATAAACCCCATGTAATTCATTGATGGAAGATTTTATATAAGCATTTCCATTAAGGATATATAACATTTTATTAATATAATCCTCATGATTCATAAGGATTACCCCCCCCCATCCTTATCTGGTTTCATTATTCTAACTGTGTCCAAAACATTTAAAATATCTTGCAATACATCATTCACATATTTATCAGTCTGTCTGTGTTGATTGTTCTTACTCAAAAAATTGTGACTATCTAATCTGCATATTCTCTCACAAAGTTGAATGATGGGATGAAGTGGGGGGTTATATGTACTGGACATAGCCAGTGGATTAATACACTCTTCTGAAAAGGAATTCTGAAACAGTACTTTAAAGTTCAACTTACGAATATATAACTTTAGATTTATAAGTGTATAGGAAACATCTGTGTGTTGTGTTGGAACAAATGTAAATTCTTTAGCAAAAAAATCACAATGTTTAGTTTCAATTAGAACATTTGAAAAGTTATATACTTTGAAATCCCCCACTGAACTGATAATAATAATAAAACATGTGGGCAATACATGGTCAATATTGTCACCTAAAGGTCTAGGTGCTACATCATTCAATTGGTCCAGGATTGATTCAGAGGCCCTCTCCCCCTCCTGTTGATTTTCCCTCTCATATTCCAATGAGTGTTGGGGGGTTGTGGGTTCCCCTGATTTCCTTCCCAAAATTGGTCTGGGGCAGCAGTTTTGTTCTTCAACCTCTCCAAGTGTCTTGGGGAGAAAATTCTTGAGGGTCTAAAAACCTGCCTGATGCTTCAGGAGGGAAATCACAGTTAATTTCAGAATCATTGGTGTGATGTAAACACTTACTGCCCCACACTTGTGATGGGGGAAGGTTTGGGGTAAGCCAACCCCTTACCATAGTCAGTTATATCTCTCATAAGTTTTTTTTTTTTTACTTTACGGGCTTTTATAGGAACAGACAACTGGTCAATACTACGAAATATATGCAAATGCTCATATTTAAATTCATCATACTGCATATGCTCACAAATACTTTTATCTAGATCTGACACACTGGAAATCAAGTCACTAATAACAGTATCATTGTGTTTCACAATAACTTTCATATATTCCACACCATGTTCATCAAATAAGTGCATCAATTCTTTATGCAGGTCAGAACCTGCTACTAAACCATTAGGATAGTGCCACATATGTAACACGTTAGGGACAATATGTTATTTTATACATTCTGAAAAATAAGCATTATCAAGTTGTAGGTGCTTAATCTCTGATAAATTATAATCAAACTCTTCTAAAAGAGAGTGTATATTGTCATTATTAACAGTACCTGGATTCTGTCTTTCAACATTAAGGCAAATAGCCTCAGTTAACCAGTCTTTTAATGCAGGAACAGAACTCCTAAAATGAGAATAAATGTCCGAATTAGTAGAATGAAGGTTCATGTCCAAATCAGAAGCCCTTGTCCATAAGGTATAGAATTACTGACATCACTGTTCGTACCAGTTCCAAAATGTGGAGAAATTGAAGAATTTAATCCTTGAAGTGTGCTTCCTACAGTGAGAATGCTCCGTAAGCTTGTGGAAGCAAACACTGCTTCTGATGGAGTGTTCAAATTGCATCTGATGTCATTTGGGGGTGTGCCAAAAATGAATCAACGTTTTGTGTTAATCCCTGAACAACAGAAGTTAAATTAAAAACTGCTTGTTGCAAAGCACCATAACCCACTTCTTGTGAAATGAGAGGAGCAGATAAATCCACACTGTCTTCGCCGGCCATGAAAACTATAGCAAATAGGAACAAACATACTCTCCAAGAAACATGAAAAGCCCAAGCCAAGCAGCAGAATATGCCCCTTTTCAAAGCGCAGTCAC
The DNA here is from genome assembly GCF_019279795.1 of Protopterus annectens. Lineage (NCBI taxonomy): Eukaryota > Metazoa > Chordata > Ceratodontiformes > Protopteridae > Protopterus > Protopterus annectens. Next base: position 1,836,227,982 of record NC_056741.1, read on the forward strand.
AAAACAACTCAGTCCAATAAATCCAAATACAGCAATTTATTAGGAAAGAAAGATCAGTGCTTTCGCCCTGAAACATTCAGAACTTCATCAGATAATTAATTAAACTGCTCTAATACATTTTATACTAAATTTTTTAAAAAAATCATGTCTATTAAAGCAATTAGCTTCAATGACATACCCCCTTAAAGAAAAACACATTAAAAACAGTGGTTCTGTATGACAACACATTGAAAAATACAATAAAATAAAAAAATAAATACAGTTAAAAGGTGTATATATAAATCTATTCATGTATATATGATAAAGTTGAAATATTTAAAATCTATCCACTTATGTGTTATCTTTCTAAGGCCTTCAATTTTAAAAGGGAACTTATTGAAATATGCTCATTCAAACCTGACCAGGTGGATGCATCAAGTCCCAGCTGCCAGTTAGTTCCCTCTTCTCTAAAAGTAGGGACCAAGCACCACCACAGAGTTCTGTTTTGATATTGTCAATAATACTAAAGTTAAAAGAATGTCCACTATTTTCCATAATGTGTTTACTAAGTGCATTAGTGTCCTTTTTCAGTTTTATGTCATGTAAATGTTCATAGATTCAATTCTTTAACTTACGATCGGATTTACCTATATAAAAGCAACTGCAGCAGTTGCATAAAGCACAATAAATAATCCTTTCAGAGGCACAATTTTACCTCTGGTGGATCCTTACCTCAGTATTACTAATCAGGAATACATTCCCTTCCATTATGTGTTTACAATAATTACACATTGCACATTTCCTCATATAGTCATCATTACTCTTTGGAATGGATTTCATTTCAAATATGTTTTTAAGATTTCTACCCTTCTTAAAGACCATAATAGGCTGAATACCTATATATGGTCTAATATTCTTTGCATGGTTCAATACAGACCAATTCTTTTCAAGGATTTTTCTTAATGCAAAACTATCAGTGGTGTAAATAATAATAAAAGAGGTCTTATAATCACATCTCTCTTCCTGATTATTATTAGATGTACTGCCAAAAGTAATCATGTTGTTATTTAGGTTAGTTAATAGAGGACAAAAAAAAGCCTCTTTCTCTTTTATTAACTACTTCTAGCATAATATCCATAATAAATTCACATGGATAACCTCTTCTTAAAAACATACACTTCAAATTGTCAAATTCATTTAAGAAATCGTCCATGTTAGAAACCATGCGGGCAGCCCGGACAAATTGTCCTTTAACACTGGCTTTCTTTTGTTTCTAAGGATGTGTACTAGAATAGTGGAGCAAGGAATTGGAATATGTTTCCTTTCTATAAACTTTCGACACAAACTTGTTATTCTCATAGTCCTTAATTAAAAGGATATCTAGAAAAAGAATCTGTTCCATCCCATAATTATATATTATGTTCAATGCCTTTACCATACAAAAATTCCGAAAAACAGTCCAATCCTGTATTGTGTGGAATAATGGAGTACAAATCTTTAATGTCTATAGTAAAAAAAAATGTATTTTTGAAGGAAGTGTTGTTAATAAGTTGCAAAAAACTCCATGAGTCTTTGCATATATGAGGTTCCTTATAAACCAAATCTTTAAGCTTGATGTCAAGAAATTTTGGAATAGGGTAGGTAATGGAACATTTAGCATCCACAATGGGTCTCATAGGTGGTTGTTCGAGATTTGGCAGTTTAGGAATCCAAACATGACTAACATCTTGGGGTATGACACTGTTAAATAATTTAAAACATCAATAGTGCTAGAACCCTCAATAAATAAATCTTGTAACTCATTCTTAACTTTGTTATAAGCCCCATGCAATTCATTGATGGAAGATTTTATATAAGCCTTTCCAATATGGATATATAACATTTTATTAATATAATCCTCATGACTCATAAGGATTACCCCCCCCCCACCCTTATCTGGTTTCATTATTCTAACTGTGTCCAAAACATTTTTAATATCTTGCAATACATCATTCACATATTTATCAGTCTGTCTGTGTTGATTGTTCTTACTCAAAAAATTGTGAATATCTAATTTGCATATTCACTCAAAAAGTTGAATGATGGGATGAAGTGGGGGGATATATGTACTGGACATAGCCAGTGGATTAATAAACTCTTCTGAAAAGGAATTCTGAAACAGTACTTTAAAGTTCAATTTACGACTATATAACTTTAGATCTATAAGTGTATTGGAAACATTATTGTGTTGTATTGCAAATCCTTTAGCAAAAATATCACAATGTTTAGTTTCAATTAAAACATTCAAAAAGTTATATACTTTGAAATCCCCCACTGAATTGGTAATATGACATTTGGGCAATACATGGTCTATATTGTCACCTAAAGGTCTAGGTGCTAAATCATTCAATTCCTGTTGGTCCATGTTTGATTCAGAGGCTCTGTCCCCCTTCCTGTTGAGTTTCCCTCTCATAATCCAATGAGTGTTGGGGGGGGGGGTTGTGGGTTCCCTTGATTTCCTTCCCAAAATTGGTCTGGGGCAGCAGCTTTGTTCTTCAACCTCTCCAAGTGTCTCAGGGGAGGAAATTCTTGAGGATCTAAAAATCTGCCAGATGCTTCAGGAGGGAAATTACAGTTAGTTTCAGAATCATTGGTGTGATGTAAAAACTTACTGCCCCGTACTTGTGATGGGGGAGGTTTGGGGTAAGCCAATTCAGTTTTATCTCTCATAAGTTTTTTGACCTTATGGGCTTTTATAGAAACAGCTAACTGGTCAATACTATGACATATATACAAATGCTCATATTTAAATTCATCATACTGCATATGATCACAAATACTTTTATCTAGATCTGACACACTGGAAGTCAGGTCACTAATAACAGTATCATTGTGTTTCACAATAACTTTCATATATTCTACACCATGTTCATCAAATAAGTGCATCAATTCTTTATGCAGGTCAGAACCTGCTACTAAACCATTAGGATAGCGCCAAATACGTAACCTGTTAGGGACAATATGTTCTTTTATATATTCTGAAAAATAAGCATTATCAAGTTGTAGGAGCTTAATCTTTGATAATTTATAGTCAAACCCTTCTAAAAGAGAGTGCATATTGTCATTATTAATAGTGCCTGGGTTCTGCCTTTTATACATGAATAGACTTATATATACACATTTTAACTGTATTTATTTTTTATTTTATTGCATTTTTCAATGTGTTGTCATACAGAACCACTGTTTTTAATGTTTTTCTTTAAAGGTGTGTGTCATTGAAGCTAATTGCTTTAATAGGCATGATGTTTTTTAACTTTTAGTATAAAATGTATTAGAACAGTTTAATTAATTATCTGATGAAGTTCTGAATGTTTCAGGACGAAAGCGCTCATCTTTCTTTCCTAATAAACTCCTGTATTTGGATTTATTGGACTGAGTCATTTTGTGACTGCACTTTGAAAAGGGGCATATCCTGCTGCTTGGCTTGGGCTTTTTGTGTTTCTTGGAAAGTTTATTTGTTTGGGTTGGCAATTAACTGCTTAAGGTCTTCAAATGCTCTCTGGTGCTGTTTTAACAAAGACCATGTAACATTTTTACACATTAGTTCTCTCAAAGGAACTGTTTACTTACTGAAGTCTGGAATCAATTTGCCTAGATAGTTGACCATAACAAGAAAATGCTGTAGAGCTTGAACATTATCTGGTGCCGGTATCTCAAGAATGGCTGCTTGCTTAGATGGGTCTGGTCACATGCCAGTGCTAGTAAATAAATGACCTACATATGTAATATGTAGTTCTGAATTAGCACAGGGGACTGAGCTTTAAGTTTACTTCATGTGCTCTGTCTAGATCCAAGGTTTCTGTCATGCCCTGCTTCACCATTATCTCCAATCAATAATCATCTACTGTTATGGCACAAGGAATACCCAAAAAAATTTGCTCCATTGCACGCTGAAAGACTTCAGTTGCAAAATCTATTCCAATTGGCATCCTGAGGAATCTCTATCTTCCAAATGGGGTACTAAAAGTAGTCAGTATTGAAGATTTGTGATTAAGTATCACTTGCAAAAATGAACTTTTTGCATCCAAAACATAAATAAACAGTGGTATTCAGTATCAGTGCTGCGACTTCCTAAACTGTGCGCATAGGATGATGTGGTCTCTTTAATGCTTTGTTCAAATCTTTTGGGTCAATACATATTCTGATTTCATCTGAGCCTTTTTGTGGGATGCTACCATGGACAACACTCATTCAGTTGGTTCTGTGACAGGACAAATTACACCTTGCTGTACCATTTTAATCAACTGAGCTTTGACCTTATCCTTCACAGCTATCAGAACTTTTCTTGCCGGTCTGACCACTGGACTGATCTCTGGGTCTAACTTAACAGAATACACAACTGGAAGTTTGCCCAACGTGTCAACAAAAACATCAGCATACTCTGAGAAAACAGCTTCAGTAAAATTGGAACTAGGGTATGCATTATATGATGAACTTCTTTGGTAAAGGAAAGCAAATTCATTCTCAAACTGTCTCTGAGACCCAATAATGACTGCACCGGTCTTTGGACCACATAGAATAGTAAGCTGTAGCAGTTCTTAGCCAAATAACATGAAAGCACTATTGAGCCTTCTCTTCACCTCCATAACCAACAAGCTTTGCACAAATGGACATATTTAGTTGATCACCAACTCTCACTGTAGCAAAAGTATCTGCTGACATAACACTACACTTTGAACCAGTGTCTACTTTGAGCTCAGTGGTTTTAGCATTGATCTGGACTGTACAAAATATTCTATGTGATCAACTTGCTTTTTTAAGTGTCCATTCTTTATATCTATGTGAGGTTTACTTGATTTGCAAAACTTTTGAAAATGGTTCCACTTTTTACACTTTTAGCATTGCTGAGCATTTTTCTCTTTTTGGCACCACAATTGTGACAGTTAACAATAAAGCTTGATTTCTGTTTTGCTGACTCACCCTTGTACTGCACTGAGCATGTTCTTTTCTTAGAACTTATTGGAAAACTGCGGGTTTTACCTGTTACACTCACAGGGGTTACAGCTTCTGTGTACTTAGGCCTGCTTCTACTAGCCACGTGTTGCATGCTGTCTACATTTTCCCTAGAGCCTGCTGAAACCATGCTCTTATCACTTGCAAGCATACTTGTGTGCCTTTCTGTAAATTCATTGATTTGACAAATCTCAATAGCTTTGCTCAGTGTTAAAACACTGTCACGAAGCAAAATATTTTTCAGTGCAGCACTGTTAATACCACACACAAGCCTGTCCTTTATTAACTCATCTTTTAAGTTACCAAACCTACATGTTTTAGCTCTATTTCTTAGATCAGTAATATAAGCTCCAAAATCAAATACTTGGGGTGCTCCCTTGATTCAGCCTGTACAACGATACGATTTTCACCTTCTCCTTCATATACTGCTGGTGCATACACAAATGAGCGCTCTCTTTCAATGGCCACTGACCCAGCTAGGTTTAGCAAAATGAATGCCCTGGTTCATGCATCTTTGTCAGAATAAGCTGCTTGTATAAAAATACAGTACTCTTACACAAATATTCTCCAATTGTCTGCAATATTATGATCAAATGCAAGTGGTGATGGTTTTCAAAATCCATCTGCCATGCCAACAAATTACAGTAAAACACAAAAACACAATGCAACCCAAACCCACTTTTAACTGTACGAACATGCACACTTGCACATATGCCTGAAAGTTATGTCAGTATTTGTAACTATGCCCAATAGCACAACAAGACTCTGAATAGCTGAACTTTGCAAAATAAGTCTCTCGGGCACAAGAATACTCTTGAAATTATTGTACTGCAAGAAATCACCTCTTACTATCATAAGAAACATTTCAAAATAACTGCACTGTGTGAATGAACTGGACAGAAGATGCTCAGAGTAAAAACATTTTAAAATAATTGCACTTTGTGAATAAGCAATACACAGTACACAGACTTTCCCAACATGTCTGTACTTTGCTAAGTAACTCTTTACATAATGGCGTCAGCTTGTGAATAGACACACCCAGCACAAGAAACTTTTTGAAATGGCTGTATTTTGACTGCACTTTATGAAATAGTTGCACTTTGCTCACAAATAAACTCTTTGGAATAAATGCACAATAATAAGTACACACTGTAATCACTTTTACACACTTTGAGATACTCTGAATAACTCTAGTTGTGCCCTTGATAGCTTCAATCAATGCAAAACAGTAGTTTATGCTAAAACACAGTAGTTTGCCAAAAACATGCAGTTACCTTGATTTATTCTTAATGTGCCCTTTTGGCCCTTATATTAATTTTGCTTGTTTAATCTTTTTAATGCCCATTATACTTTTCTTGTGCTCTTTCTACTCTAAACATGCCCATTTTCCTTTAAACATTTGCATTTCTGAGGTAATTCTCAATCCTTTATATGTGCTTTTCTGATTAAAATTTTATCATATATCTTACTTTTAAACATTTTGTTTAATTGATAAACTTTTCACTCCTCTTGCTTGTTTAATAATGCGATTTGTGCCTTTGTACCTTTTTTATAAAATAAATCTTTCGTGCAAGTTTTCATTATCTTTGGTTCGTTTCTGGCCCTTTTTTGTGCTCGGTTCAGTTACTTTACCTTCCCTATTAACTCTGCACCTCGTGGCTCTGAAAAGTAGTCTCTCTGATCCCGGTTCTGACACCATGTCACTCGTCCAGTCAGGATAAAACAGAAGAGCATTGGTGAGTTCGGTTTAAAGAGCTTCATTATGTACAAACACATCAGGATTGAGGCTTAATAATTTTAAATTAGGTAAACTTATAAACAGACTAGCTGTCACACTCATATATGCTCACTCGCTGGATGCACTCTCAAAACGGCACTGAAGCTAGCATGTGGTTGTTATTTATATGCATGTGCTGTCCTTGAAATGCTTCTTAAAGGTACAAGACACACACTCACACACTGCTGTACAGTAGGCTACTGCAAAAGTGATCTAATGTTGAACATTTTAGAAAATATTTTTGCTTTCAAATCAAACACATCTGCCATTTTCATGTTTTTTTGCAAGTGAACTGCACAAATAGGGACTTTTCTGCATAAAAAGATAACCCTAGCCATGTTCAAATTAGGATTTTGCTTTTTGACTAATTCTGCCTCTCTGGTGATTTGTACTGTTTTTTCTAAGTTAGATTAAATTCATGTAGCAACTCTTGATATTCTTCTACATAAGCCAATCTAATCACAGTTTCATCTCTGATTTATTCACCTTGTGTGTCATCAAACAGTCTTAGGTAGTTCATACACGTGCTTTACAAAAGTTCATGTGCATAGAAATATGAAAAATATTTGAAAGATAAAGATGTTCAAAATGGTGCTAGTGCTGACAAGACCCATAACTAGCAATTCTGGTGCCCTGTGCCATTCCTTGATCTAGTAACCTCATCAATCTGAGTTGAAGATCTAAAAAAAATCTAGGAGAAAAAAAAAAAAGAAGTCATGTACTCACCATAATGTTCCATGTGAGTTGTTCATCTCACCTTCATTCTTACTAATGGGTTCGGAGCCGATCCTCAGCTCTGACTCAGCCAAAATGCAAAAACTTGAGGTCTTCAACCAGCTCGTGGCCTACTCCCTATCCCATGATGCACCAGTGCTTCCCTCAGATCTTGTTTGCTGCTAACTAATGTAAGTAGAAAAAATTCTTAATAGTAATATCAAGAATAAACCAGACTAAGACCAATACAGCCACGACTTGTCCAACTTTTCAGTCCCCAAGAAAAAACTGGAAGGGGGTTAGGACAGTGGGATGTAAGAATGAAGGTGAGATGAACAACTCACATATAACATTGTGGTGAATACAGAACTTCTTTATGTGAAGTTGTTCTACCTCACCTTCATTCCTACTGATGGGTTAGCGCCCCAAGCACGATCTTTCTTGGGGTGGCTCACGGGAGTATATTCCTCAGGACAGTGGAACCAAAGTATTCCTCAGGACAGTGAAACCAAAGGAGGCCCTGTCCCTGGAGGATCTATCCACTTTGTAATGACTGATGAAGGTATGAGGCCTAGACCACATGGCTGCTGCACAAATGGAATCTATTGGTAGTTTGGCCAAAAAGCCTGATGATGTGGAGACAGCTCTAGTTGAGTGGGCCTTTAGTTTTTGATGCAATGGCATATGGGCAGAACTGTATGTAAAGGAGATGCAATCTGATAACCATTTTGATAGGGTGTTTTTTAACACTGGAGCACCTTTCTTTGAATCTGAAAACGAAACAAAGAGCTGTTCTGATTTTCTAAAGTCCATGGTTTTGTGTTAATAAAATTGAAGCTGCCTGTGGACATCAAGCTTGTGCAGCATATGTTCCATCTTATTAGTATATTTAGGGGAAAAAACAGGTAACTCAATAGTATGACTGAGATTTGTCTCTGAACAAACCTAAGGTAAAAATGATGAATTTGTTCTAAGTGAAACTCTGTCATTATGAAAAATCATATATGGGGTTTTACTGGACAAGGCCTGTAACTCTGAATCCCTCCAAGCAGAAATAATAGCTACTAGAAATATGGTTTTCCATGATAGATATTTCAGGTCACAAGATGAGGCTGGTTCAAATGGAGGTAGGATGATCCATGAAAGAACAAAATTTAGATTCCATGGCGTAACTGGAGATTTAATGGGTGGCCTCAAATGAACAGTACCCTTGAGAAAGGCTTTAGAGAGTCTAGGCGACATGATATTAGACCCCTGATCACCAAGATAAATGTTAGAAATTGCTGCTAATTGAACCCTAATGGTTGCTGCAGCTGCCCCCTCACTGAAAAGTTTAGTCAAAAAGTCTAAAATGGATGAAACTGAAGCCAGAAACGGGTCAATATTGTTTTGAAACGCCCATATTGAAAACCTTTTCCATTCATTAAGGTATAACTTCCTGGTAGATGATTTATGAGAGGATGTTAGAATATGCTGAACTGCAGCTGAGAGATTCTGAAACCTGGCTATTTTTGCAATTGGAGCAGCCGAGCTGTCAATTTGAGGGAGTGAAGTGCAGGATGAAAAGCTCCTGATGAATGAATCAGAAGATCTTGAATTGGGTCCAGGATCCAAGGTTCTTCCAATAGATGAGGCTGGAGAAAGGGGAACAAATTTGATGAGGCCAGTAAGGGGCTATTAGAATGATGGTCCTTCCCAGAGCCTTGGCTTTCTGTGCAACTTTGGGTATCAGTGGAAAGGCATAAAGGAGACCCAGGGGCCAATTGTGTACAAGAACATCCCTTGGGGAATCTCCTGTAGGGGGGATTAGGGCAAATAGCTGCTGCATTTTGTGTTTGTTGGAGTTGCAAAGAGATCGCAGCAAGGCTGGCCCCATCTGTGGAATATTCTTTCCGCTACTTCTTTCTTCAGGGACCACTTGTGAGGCAATAGAATTGCTCTGCTCAGTTTGTCTGCTATTACACTGGACCTCTCCGGGATGTGCATTGCTATCAGAAAGCACTGGGTGGAAGTTGCCCACTGCCATACTCTCACAGGGCCTCTCGACATAGGGGGTTAATATCTGGTTCCTCTTTGCTTGTTTATGTACCGAACCACTGACATGTTGTCCATCTGAATTGCAATAGTCCTAGAGGAAAAGAGTCTTGAAAGGACTGCACTGCTAGAAGTACAGCTTTCATGTCTAGGACACTGATATGCAGGTGAGCCTCATGTTCCTTCCATGTACCTTGGGCTGTTCTTCCCTGATACTGCCCCCCCAACCCTATCAGATAAGCTTCCATGGTCACAGTGGCGATAGGAGTGGGTAGAACAAAGAGGCGACCTATTGCTACTTGATGAGATGTCAGCCACCACCGAAGATCCTTCTTGCATGAGTTCGTTATTACAATTTGATGTGACATTGGAAGTTCTTGAAAGGACCATTGCGTAAACAGGAGCCATTGCAGCATACGCATATGCATTCGACATAAAGGAATCACAATGATTGCTGCCATCACTGTCCCCAACAATTTAAGCACCATTGAAGATGTTTTTTTTTTTTTTTGAGAGAAGGTTCAGGACCTGTTTTCGTAGAACACAAACACTTTCTGGTGGAAGTTTTAAGGTCATGGTAATGGTATCTAGATCTGATCCTATAAAAATGGTTTCGATGGCAACAAGGCAGATTTTTCTGAATTTATGGTACTCCCCAACTGACTGCAGATGTTCAAAGTTGTGTCTCTTGCTTGTATGAGTTGATGCCTGGTGGTGGAGGTGAGGAACCAGTCGCCTAGGTATGGAAACACCTGGAATCCTAACTGTCTCAGGTGGGCCATAACTACTGCCATGCATTTGGTGAACACTCTGGGGTCTGTAGTAAGACCAAAGGGCAGAGTTTGAAACTGGTAGTGACTGGCCCCCAGCTGAAAGTGCAGATGATCTCTGGATGGTCTGGCCACTTTGATGTGGTAGTACGCATCCTGGAGATCTATCGAGCACATCCAATTGTCTTTTCCTAGGAAAAGGAAGTATCAACTGTAGTATGACCATCTGGAACTTTGTCTTTTTGACAGATTTGTTCAGTCTGCTGAGATCCAAAATGGGTCTCCAGTCCCCTGTTTCCTTTGGAACTAAAAAGAACCTTGAGTAAGTTCCGGATCCTCTCTGGTCTGCTGGGACTGGTTGGATGACTCTTTTTTTCCAGCAACCTTTGAATCTCTATGGTTGTTTGTTCCCTGTAACTGGGTGGAATGTCCAGGATTTTTCTTACGGGGGGGGGTGGCAAAGGGAATATAGTATCCTCTGGATATGATGCTTTATACCCAAGCAGTCTTTTGTTATTTTAGCCAGGTGTCTGGATACAAATATAAGCATCCCCTGACTGCCACCAGAGATGGACAGGCAGGCCTCCTTTCAGGATTACTGATAGGACTTCCCAAAGAACTGATCTCTGTTACCCTGATTCTGCGGAACCCCTCTGCCGCGTGAATGGCATCTTCTATTATTACCCCCTCCTCTGCCTCTAGAGGGATATTCACCATGTGTGTCTTGGAAAGCTCCTTGAGTTTTACGGAACCACATCTTCCCTCCCTTCTGACCTTTGGGGTAAGGTCTGGTAGGGGTGGAAAAATGGACTCCCATGGCAGACAGAGTCTTTCCATCTTGCTCACACCTGGTAAGCATTTCCTTCACTTTGGGTCTAAAAAGGGATGAGCCATCAAAAGGGGTGTCAACAAAGGATGACTTAAAGTGCTCTGCAAAGGAATATAATCACATCCAGGAATGTCTCCAAAGAGAAATTCCTGTACCCGCTGTCTGAAAATTCCATCAGCTGCGTACGAGACCAGATGCATGGAAGATTTTACAAGGGAATTGAGGTTAGCTAGCTGGGAAGTCACTTTATCTGATACCCCCACAGCTACTGAACCCTGTAGAGTATCTCCCAGCTCTTTTAGGGGATCTCTTTGCAATCTAGTAAAATCCATGAGATAGTTCAGCAATCGGAAGGCAAAGTTCCTTGAACTAAACATGTGCTTTCCATATCTGTCTACGATCCTAGAATCCTTATTAGGAGGGTGGACAGACGTAGAAGTTTCTGACAATTTGTTCTTGGTGGCTGCCGCCACCACCATAGCATCAACAGGTACTCCTTTGCTTAGAAAGGGCTTGTCCTGGGTGAAGTTATAAATTTATTAGGCCTTCGAGGGACAGGTTCCATGGTATCCGGGGACTCCCACGCCTTTTGAGAGACCAGTTCCATCAGCTCATCAAAAGGCACAGACACCCAAATGGCAGAGGGCTGAGAACCGAAAGCCTTCAGGATTAGTGACTCATCATCAGTAGGGTTAATGGGCTTCCAGCCACCCCTCTGTTTCAGAAATTCAAAGGTATCTGTGAAGGAGATATCCTTAGAGGGGGAACGTGGGGACCCTTCTGACTCATCTAAGTAAGTGTCTGAAGTGACGGATTCCTGCAGGGAATCCAGATGCTTCATCTTGCATAACCTCTTCCTGGGAACCTCATCAGTGGGGGCTTCTGGTGAGGTCTCAGAAGAGCAGGATTTGCCCAATGGGGCATCCTGAGGCTCTGGGTCTCTACACTTTTGTGAGATCTGTGAAGCAGAGGCAGACACAGGGCCCTTTAGGGGAGGAGGTTACTGATCCTGATGATGTGGAGTCCTGAGGGGACAACATTCTCATGGCATCGAAAGCCTCCCAGTTCTGATGAGAAGAAAGCCCTGAATCCGAAGAGGCAGGTGACTCCCTCAGCACTGAAGTGGTGGACTCCGAGCCCGAGGTAGGCACCAAACTCATCCAAGCCGAAGCTCTGGGAGGTAAAGTCAGAACCAAAAAGTGTGTTAGACTATCCTCTCTGGACCCAACCGGCGAGTGTCAGCTCCTAGACTTCATGGTTGGCACTGAGGAAGTCTGAGCCTGGAACAGGTGTTGGCCTCCGATGGTTCCATGATCATCAACTCCGAGCAATCTGGCTTCGAAACCTCGAGTTGGGTCGGAGGAGGAACGGAAGAAGTAGAAAGAGTTTTGAATGGTTCTGTAGCCCCAAGGGTCAGCCCTGACAAAAGTTTTGCCAGTGCCGGTGTCTGCAAAAGCCTCTGCACCACATGATCCATATCCATGTCCAAAAGCCTTGAGGACTGAGAAGAGGCTATAGATGACGCCACTGATTGGCGGATAGGCGACTGGAGGGTAGGAGATACTGGCTCCAATACTGGGGGCCGGCTCCTACCAACAACAACAACCATCGATTCCAAAACTTGTGGAGTCCTCTTGCAGATGAACCTCACCTAAGCAATAAACACATTCTGAGTGTCCATCTGTTATGGACATCTTCTGTCCACACTTAGGACATTTCTTAAATCCAGACTTTGATTTCTCTTGCTGAGACATGCTACAAGGAAGAAACAATCCACACAGCAAAAAACTATATGTATTTTGGTCAGAACACTACCAATATATATATATATATATATATATATATATATATATATATATATATATATATATATATATATATTGATGAACTAAGAAAGTACAGGCTTTAACAATAACCTATAACTAAAGCACACACACACACACACACACACACACACACACACACACACACACACACACACACACACAAAGGGAAAGTTATAAAGCCTTCTAATATAAACAGGCAATATGAAATCCTTTTAAAGCACAACTCAGCCCTATAAAAAAAAAAATATATATATATATATATATATATATATATACATATCTTATCTTCTTTCGGCTGTTCCCATTAGGGGTCGCCACAGCGGATCATCTGTTTCCATTTCTTCCTGTCCTCTGCATCATGATCTTTCACACCAACCGCCTGCATGTCCTCTCTCACAACATCCATAAACCTCATCTTAGGCCTTCCTTTTTTCCTCTTACCTGGCAGCTCCATCCTTAGCATACTTTTCCCAATATACCCAGCATCCCTCCTCAGCACATGTCCAAACCAACGCAATCTCGCCTCTCTTGCTTTGTCTCCAAACTGTCCAACCTGAGCTGACCCTCTAATATACTGATTCCTAATCCAGTCCATCTTAGTCACACCCAGTGCAAATCTTAACATCTTTAACTCTGCCACATCCAGCTCTGACTCCTGCCTTTTCGACAATGCTACTGTCTCCAACACATATAACATAGCCGGTCTCACTACCCTCTTGTAGACCTTCCCTTTCACTCTTATTGGTACCCGTCTGCCACAAATCACTCCTGACACTCTTCTCCACCCATTCCATCCTGCCTGTACTCTCTTCTTCACCTCTCTTCCACACTCACCATTACTCTGAACTGTTGATCCCAAGTACTTAAACTCATCCACCTTTACCAACTCTACTCCCTGCATCCTCACCATTCCTCTACCCTCCCTCTCATTTACACACATATATTCTGTTTTAGCCCTGCTGACCTTCATTCCTCTCCTCTCTAAAGCATAAAGCACACTAAATAGGGAAGGGAGTTTTTAACTAGGCCTAACAGAATGGCCACACAATGAAGAAAAGTTCATATAAACTAAGGAGTGCAGAAGCACTATAGATAATTCTCCTGCATCAAACTAACTAATCTAAGTACTACTAGCTAAATTTGAAAGAAAAAAATGTAACAATAAGTATAATAACAAGAAATATACTTAAATTTCACAGGCCAGAGCTGGTGAAACACATGATCTGTTGCAGAGGCAAACGAGATCTGAGGGAAGCATCAGTGCATCATGGGATAGGGAGTAGGCCACGAGCTGGCTGAAGACCTCGAGCTTTTGCATTTTGGCCTAGTTGGAGCAGAGGATCGTTTCCGAACCCATCAGTAAGAATGAAGGCAAGCTAGAACAACTTCACATTACTTTTATCTTTTTGCTTGTAGTGAACTGCTTGCTATGACTTTTACAGTTTATATCACACACTGAGAGCTAAAACACTACATTGTGCCCTCTAACATTTTGAACCTTGGGTTAGCCCCATCCTACTTACATAGCTACACCTCTGGTGCTAACATCCCGACTAATAATCCTGATTTTATAACTGGTAATAACTACTGAATTTAGAAATGTTTTTAGTATTATGGTATATGTTTTTTTCCAAATAATGTGCAATATCTCAGTAGCCATGACAGTATGACACCTACTTTCTGTGGCAAATTTGCCTAACTAGCTATTAGTATCAAAATGAGATCTCACTTAACCTTGTAATATATCTTCTTGCCAAGATACTGACACAAATATGAAAAATATCATATGTCTAATTGTCTTACATATGTCCATAACTGTACTAAACAGAAGTTAAGTATTAGTGCAAGATTTGTCCACAGTGATGGAAGGTGTCTGTTTTTACCTTACAGTACTTTCCAAGTAGCATTTGGGATCTCAGAATTCACAGCAATGTAATGATAAACATACTTCATGAAATGTGGTTTATAGGTTCATAAGCAAGTACTAGGCCAGCTGCCTTTGCGGGCCATTTTAAGCCTAGCTTATTTCCCTTTTTTGTGCTCAAAATAACCTGTCCCAATTGGTTATTGATTAACCTTACTCATACTATGACCAATAATTATATATTATCCCTAGTAAGAATAAATGGGATCATACCATAGATAATTTCAGGGGACTCGTGTATGGAATAAAGAATTTAGGAGGTGCCTCTATCCTTTAGTCGAACAAGGCAGGCCTGGGGTAAATTTTCTGTTTCCCATCCATCGATCTATGTTGTTCTTCAAAATATACAAGGATGAACTTTGCTTTAGTGGATGGGAAGTCTATTCCACAGCAGTGCTATCTTCTGCAAAATATATCTGTTCCTCCAAACTATTCTGTCAATGTCACAGAAGAGGCTTAGATTACTAGACCACGTATTTCTGATCCCATTTGACTGGCTGATGAGCAGTAAATCCATCAACTGCTTCTTCTTAAATTTTATTTTACTTTCAACACTACATCTGTGCTCAAGTCATTTTCTTACACTCAGACTGATGTACATTTTTGTAAAGTTCTATTTCTTTAAAAAAAAAAAAAAAAGACAACACAGCTTTTCTTTTATGAAGGTAAACTTCACAGTAAACAGCTCGATGTGAACAATGTGAACAAATCACATCTCTTTGAAGGAGCATTTAAGTGGAAATAAGACAAAAAAACTCCACAAAGTAGTACCTGGAAAGTATCAATCATATCAGGAGTCAGTATGATGTCTTGATTATCCTTGTCATCTTGGTTAGAAGGTTTGGTAAACTGCCATTTTGATGCTGTGATTTGGTCATCTTCTCGGTGGTATGTTACTTGGATTCGTTCATCTGAAATTAAAAAAACTCTCTCTGCCACATCTTCACTGGCTAACTTCTCTCTGTTTCTATGAAAACACTCAGTGATTTTCTGCAAAAAAAAAAAAAAACAAGAAAAAGGAGGCAATGACTTAAGTGGAAACTTCTGTTTTTCAACAATATAAAGGACTGCAACACAATATTTAAATATACAGGTGGCGTGTGTTAGTGAATGGCTGCTTGGAAAACCAGGGAACTGCTAATACTATTGCTATTCTCTTAACATTGTTTACTCCAAGTGGTGCCACATGATATGGTAGAGAAGATATATACTGTATGTCAAAGATTTTTACTGTTTATCGTCCTACAAAGGAATGTTTGAGTTAGTTTATAACCTGCTATAGACTGCCTTCTTTTCTTGCTAGCCAGTCCCTGAGAAGACTTTAATCACTTTTATAACCTCTAAACTCTTAACAACATATTTTGCTCCACAAAAAAGTTTAAGGAGGAGGAGGATAGTACAGTTGTGTAAGAACCTACTGTAACAGGAGATGTTTGAAAAGATCAGTGTTGCAGTACTGCTGACAAATGGGATGTATCCTGCCCAGGATACCATACATTCAGGGATGGTAGTACAATAGCTTAGGCACCTTCCTCTCAAGTCGAATGTCTGCTTTGTGACCTATGCATGAGACTACATTCTGGTACACAAGGGATGAATGACTGCAGATATCTTCAGAGGTTTCTTTCCCCGGGAAAAAAAAAGTTTTTCTGAGTCTAACTCCTGCAATAATGACCAAGTTATACAAGGCTAAAGTGTGGGATACAGAGGATCAGAGATCCAATTCAACCAAAGGAAAGATTAGAATATAGAAGCTTGGGGAAAGGAATAAGGGTGCATACTGTAAAAGTGATCTATTTGAACATTTACTGTTATGATATATCCTTACAGAACAGCCTTCTGTTCTTCTTTAGTCCACTGTTGCAGTACTGCTGATAAGTTGGAATATTCTCAAAGCTTTTATGCTGAGTGGGTGAATGTCTGAGGTATGAAAAAGAATGTAGAATTACTTGCAGAATGAATCTGACAAAAAACAGCTCTAGCTCTTGAAAATGCATCTCTCCTGCAATGCTTTGGAAAGGTCTGAAAGAAGGACTAGAATGGATCTTGAATCCAAACCCTTGAAAAAGGCCCCAGAACATGCAACAGCTCTAGTGGAATTCATTTTGATTGACCTTGGAGAGAATTTCAGTGAAAAGAGTAACAAAAGGAAATGGCAAGAGAAATCCATCTGGATATGACCTATTTAACACCAGTATAACTGCAATCACTCGGCCGTACCTGATAAGACCACAAAAAACTCTTCAAGGAAGAGCAAACCTGCCTGGTGGAGACAAGTGCTATTAACAAGCTTTAAATTAAGAGGAAGAAATTGCTGTTTAAGAGTAAGAGGGGGCAAGCCCTAAACTGGAAACACTCCCTCCTCTGCATAAACAAGCAAATAATACTTTTCCTGAAGTCCTCTAAAGGAAACTATTCATCAAAACTAGCTTTCTCAAGTAAGGACAACCAAAATTCATTCTTTTGTTACATCTGTAAAGTAAAAGGAAAAGGCCATATCTATGCTGAACTGGTAGTGACATCTCAAATACTGAGACTGTGGACATAGAGAACCTGTTATCCAACAGGTTTGGTGAAAACGTCACTCCCCTGTCCCTGCCCCATGTATCCTATGACACACCTACCACCTGTTCCCTCCCTTGTATCTGTACAGATCAGGTTGTAAATGCCCTGTCTAATGGCAAAACCGCAGCATCTATGGAAGCTGATATCATCCACGGCTGTGCCTTACATGGGCTCCAACTAGAATTAGCAACACTATAGTGTACATAGTTATTTAAGATGTTATGTATAAATACTATGGAATTCATTCAAATGTATTTGAAAAATAAAAAAAAAAATTTTTGAGGAAAAAGAATTCGCAACACCATTAGCTACTCTTTTCAGTCATAGTCTAAGCACTGGCTTCATCACAGCTGAATAGAAAATGGCCACTCTTAGCCCTTCGTACATAGGTGGTGTTTCCAGTGAACCTGACGACTATAGACCTATTAGACTTGACTAGCTTTATCTGCAAGGCCATGGAGTGAATCATCATGGGCCTAATCAACAAAGATGGAGGTAATCTCCAATCACTTCACCCTATACAGTTTGGATTTGTCAAAGGGAAATAATGCCTGTTAAACTTTGCGGAGTTATTCGAGACATTCACCAAGGGCCTGGATGAGGTAAAGACTGCGCTAGCAGCCTACCTAGACTTAGCCAAGGCTTTTGACACTATCCCCACTCAGGCATCAATGACAAACTCACCCAGCTATATAAAAACCCTCATATCCTTACATGAGTTCCTAACTGGCTCAGTGATAGAAACTATATAGTCAAAAAAGGGGAATCAATCAACAACAGCAGACCTATAACCAGTAGTGTTCCACACAGATCAGCCATGGAACTTGTACTGTTTGGAACATATTAAGTACAAGTAAAATTTCCCCTTACTAGGGGAAGTGTATCCGAGTAGGATGTTGGCCACTCATGTACATGGACATGTGACTGTCAGCCTTACTGAACCATGTGTTGGCTACTATCAAGCATTTGGCAGACAGAGGACTAGATCCTGATGCCCCATCCATGTGGAGCCAGGCAGTGCTGATATCCTGTTCTGTCTGTCGCGATATGCGCATTGAAAGTCACCCATTATCAAAACCGATTCATGATGTCCTGCTTTATGTAGTAGGTCCTGCAACTGATGTCTGACTGCATTCTTTGCCTCACTATCATAACCCTGCAGTGGAGCATAGTACAGTATTCATAATCTCAGCCTATGATTACAATAAAGTCTGATTGGCATTAGTCTGTCACCAATTCTGACATGATCCCTCACTGCTTTCTGAAGCCTTTCTCTCACCACATTTCACAGATGATTTCTAGTCTATCCTCCTCTGGAATAGTAGACTGTGGATACCAAGGCAAGTGCCTTGGCTGCACTGCCGTTCCATCTTGTCTTCTGGAAACATTGGATGTCCATCTTCCACCTTAGCATCATATCATCCATTTTCAAGCTGCATCCTGTCAGCGAAGCTACAGTGAGTAGCAATTCACAGTTCATGTTTGGCAGGTTCATAGATTATGCATCCAGTTGTTGGTCAGCACAGCTACCAAAGGTAACCCAGGATGGGTAACTACAGACCAACCAGCCAGTAGCTTACTGACCTATGGCTGCTGAGTTTTATGGCAGGCACACAGCTAATAATGGGCACATATGTTTTCTGTGGAGTGCATTAAAACTTTAACAAAATTTATGTTTTTGGCAGTGGATGAGAAATAACAGGTGTAAGCAGTAGAATTCCAATTTCACACCTGTTTTTGTTGCCACAAAAGAAGCAAGGAAGCATGGTGATATCATAAAAGGAAGAAATTTCTTGAAAATATATATTGAGGTGAGATGAAGGAAATGTGCAGATTGTACTATACATATGACCACGGGTCATATCATTTCTGACTAACAGTTCTTGGCCAGTTGTCACTAGTAATTAGAGATGCTGATGCTAGGTTGTTGTACATGAATTCATGGAATTTACAGTGGTACTGCAGAAGAAAGGAGTTTCCTAGGGTTGCATCATTCGTTTTTAGTTATGCACTACCAGGGGTAAGTAGGCCCGAATATACAGCAGTGGGTTCACTTCTTCTAACATTTTTAAGGTAAGGCATGTACGTCTATGTATTGATTGTCTGGAAGAAGAACTTTGCACTAAGTGTGCATACCTGGCATTTTACATCGTACTATAAACTGTACCCGGAAGCCACAGAGATACTGTTATATGGCATGATGCACACATAAAGGTAGTTATGATGATGGCACTTTAGTATATTTCTCAGTTGTGTAAACCTGCCACAGTATGGTGTTAACAATAGTCACTGTCACCCAAAATGCCAGCCATCTGTTTGGTGACGTGCCTTATTTTATGTGACTTTCATAAACAGTCTGGTACACCTGTAAGGAAACTGGTATTTTGAAGTCAGATGGTCTAATGGAATAGTGACTGCACAAATATGGCTGTCCATTTGATCTTAGCTATTTTCTGGTGACCTCTCTATGCTTAGATGTAACTGCTTGGTGACACAAGAACTATGTAATTGTTAATGTGTTTTTTTAGTTCTTTTGTTTAAAAACTGGTTTACTAAATGATTCTGCTCGTACCTCATCTGATACTATTGTGAAGATTCCTGAAAATATGCTAAGCAACTATCTCTGACTTAGGGTTCCCATGCATATGCATCACACCTTCTTCATCTTCTGTTGCTGAACAGTCAGTTTTAGTTACACTGAGGAGCCGTGATGTCTGCATAATGCATTCATCTCCTCAGCATTATACCTGTCAGCTCAGCTTGCCCCTTCCTATGCTGAAAACTAGACTCTTTGTTATCCATCAGGCTTCACAAGTTGTGTACTTGTAGATGGTAAGGCAGCCGAAGTGTGTGTTATCTACCTAATTGCTCTGGATTCTCAGTTTAGAGAATCTCTTATTTTTGTTCTTATGCATTTTTGTTGCCATGGGCTGTTTGTACAATTCCTGGCTGGAATGTGCTTTGATCTTTCAGCTCAGCTATTTAAAACCCAAAGTTAGCCCTTTGCATCCCTTTTTTTTTTTTTTTTATGAAGACATAGATCATCCCTGTAATACATATGAGTTGGTGTTTGTGTATAATCCTACAATGTGTTTGCAGCTCAATTGCTTTGCTGATGTTCCTGGGGAAAACGGGAGCTTGATGCCTGCTGTAAGAACTAAACTCATATGATAATTGAATTGCAACAGTCATGATTAGACAAAAAAATGACTCGTGTAAAACATACTGTTAGAGTAGTCTGGTTTATCTAGCTTATTTGGGAAATATGTTACGTTCTGTACATTGATGAATAGAAAAGCATGTTGTGGCAGCCTGCAAAAGAAAACAATTTTGAGAGTGAGCAAGAACAGTAAGTACAATGTTTGGAACAGAGAGAGTAGATAGTGCATAGCATGAAGTAAAGAATATATTAAGTTGCTTGAAAAACATCATATCAGCAATGCATATGTATGTGCACACAAAAGCAGTAGCAACTACAAGTAGAAGGACGAATCAGTGACATGCCTAAGGGATAAAAATGCAGAATATTGCAAATGTCTCTAAGGCAAATATGACTACTCATTATTATTAGAGTATGATTTTGCAGTCATAGCTAAATCTGTCAGTAACCGAGATTATCTGTGTATGATACAGGCATGTTTAGAGGAATGACACCTTTACATTAAGGATTGCTAACAGCATATTCATAGGTAGGTACTAAGCTATCTGCCTAAGGGCATTTATAAGCCTAGCCAGTGTGTGTCAGCTTTCGCTGCTCCACTGATTAATTAACTGAGCCCCTTTCAAGAAGAGCCAATGAAGTGATCCCAGGGGTGTATTTTCTGTTACCCATCCACTCATCAAGGTTACTCTTGAAGAGTGTTAGTGAGGGGCTCTGCCTAATGTAGTTAGGAATTTTGTTCCAAAGCACGGGTAGTCTCTGTGACAGGAATCTATCCCTCCAGCATGTTCTATTTATTGCTGTGGTGAAGTTTAGCTCACTAGAGCGAGTGGCTCGCAATGACTTGGATTTCTTTAGGTGGAGCATGTCCATCAATTCTGAGTTGGACATGGCTTTGCAAATCAGGCAGAGATCACCTCTGAGTAAGCGATATGCCACTGAGTACAGCCGGAGTTTTTCCAGTCGGGCTGCATTGGACATATGTTTGAGGCCAGTAATCCTCTTGATGAGGTACTTTTGTGGTCTTTCCAGCTGTTGGAAGTGTCTTGTGAGGTACATCCCAAATGGGGCATTGTACTCTATGATGGGTCTAATGAGTGACGAGTAGAGGGGCACTATAACCTCTTTATTTCTAGATGTGAACCCTTTAGTAATTAGATGGGCTACATAGAAGGAATTCCTAACTACTTTGGCATTATGATTGTCAAAGGTGAGATTACTATCTACATGGGTCCCCAGATCTCTTATTACCTCTTCTGTATTAAGGAGGCTGCCACCTATGTGGTAATTCATGGGTGTTTTGTTTTTCCCAAACAGGATGACTATACATTTTTTAGCATTTAGCTTGAGACCATGACTATGACACCACGTGTCCGTCTCAGTAAGGCCCTTTTGGAGAATGTCCATGTCAGCCGGAGAGTCAATTATGGCTCCCAGATTACAGTCATCGGTGAACTTGGTTAGCCATAGTCTTCCTGTGTTTGCCTGTACTTCTGAGAAGTATATGCCGAACAGTAGGGGTCCCAGTACCAAGCCTTGTGGGACACCACTTGTGACTGGTTTAGAGTCAGACCTGGAGCCCGCGATTCTTACCGTGTTGAGTTCTGTCTGTAAGCCAGTTGGCAACCCATCTCGTGATGTAGGGGTTTATGTTCAGGCTGGTGAGTTTTCCTATAATTCCCGAGTGGGGATGGAGTCAAAAGCCTTGGTGAGGTCAAGGTAGGCTGTGTGAACCACCTTCCCCTCATCTATGGCCTTGGTGACTGTCTCGAAGAAGTCAACCAAGTTTAGTAGGCATGATCTGTCCTTAACAAAGCCGAACTGGGTTGGGTCAAGTGTTTGGAAGTCCCCAATGTCTTTGTTAATGAGTTCCATGATTATGCGCTCCATAGCCTTGCAGACCAGGCTAGTCAGGCTTATGGGGCAATAGTTACCAGGGTCAGTTGTGGCCCCTCCTTTGTGGAGTGGAATAACCATTGCTGTGCACCATTCTATGGGCACACAGCCTGTAGAGAGGCTGAGGTTGAACAGTGTGTTTAGGTGGGGGGTTAGTTCATTCTGTAGTTCATGCAAGACGCAGTCTGGGACACCATCTAGCCCCATTGACGCTGTGCTTTTGGCTTTTGAAAGGGCTGTTTTCACCTGTGTGTCTGTGATTTCCGGGACACTACACTTTTCCGGTATTGTTGTTGGCCCTTTTGGGGGTGAGAGGGGGGTGAAGTTTGCATTGAATCTATCTGCCAGGATGTTGGCAATATCAATAGGTTCAATATATTTTGTGCTATTTTGCACTAGCTCAGAGCATATCTGTGAGTTGCCACTTAG
Organism: Protopterus annectens; assembly: GCF_019279795.1. Lineage (NCBI taxonomy): Eukaryota > Metazoa > Chordata > Ceratodontiformes > Protopteridae > Protopterus > Protopterus annectens. The sequence continues at coordinate 1,836,250,877 of NC_056741.1, forward strand.
ATTCTTGACATAGTTAAAGAAGGCTTTGTGGTTAACTTTCGAATCATTGGCTATTTTTCTTTTGAAGTTAGCCTTGGATGATTTTATGAGGGACCTTAGTTTCTTACTGATACTGATTAGGGATGTCTTTCCTTCTTGGGATTTGCTTTTTTTCTGAATTAGTTTCCTCCATCTATTGTATAGCCTGTTTATGGCAGGGGTCCACCAAACTGGTTTCCTTCTCTAAGGAGAGTGAATCTTGGTTTTGCTAGGGATGGCATGATCCATGCATCTTTGCAGGTGCTCATATAGTGCATTTGTAAAGGTTTCTGCATCTTGGACACTGTTATCCTTTAGAGTAGGGGCTGTGAAACTTACCACCTCTGTCTTAAGTAAGGTGAAGTTTGCTATAGAAAAGTTTTTCACTGTGGTTTCCTTGGTTGGTGGTGGTGGTGTGGTGTGGACATCCAAAGTGATTAGTTTATGGTCTGATCTAACCAGTGACGGGTTGACCTCCGGTGCGGAACACCTGTCGCCCATGTTGGTGATGACCAGGTCCAATATGTTTTCACCTCTGGTAGGGGAGTTTTCCAGCTGATCCAGGGCATTTGAGTTGATAAATTCCAGGAAGAACTGGACCTGGGAGTTTGTACTTGAGTAGTTTTCCCAGTTAACGGTAGGGTAATTGATATCACCCAATATCAGGGTGTTCGGTAGCACCTTCATGTTTTCCAGTGTCTCCAGAAAGGCGGAGTGGTGGTCCTGGGTCATGGAGGGTGATCTGTAACAGGCCACAATTTGCATTGCAGATTTGCCCAATGTTAGTTGCACATGGATGATCTCAGAGGTATCATGCAGCGCCACTAACCTGGAGGTGTAGGTATCCTTGATGAATATGGATACACCCCTTTCTTTTGTGTTTCGGTCCATGTTCTGTGGCCGAAATATGTGGTATGAGTTGTAGCCTGGTAGTGCTGGGGTGCTCTATGGAGCCTTGAACCAGGTTTCAGTTACTGCAAAGATGTTGACAGTCTCCATACTGAGGAGTGCTTCGAGCGCGTGCATTTTGAGATTTAAACTCCTGGCGTTGAGTAGCATAACCCTCATTTTTTTTATTTGTGCTGCTTATGGAGGTGGGTTTGACTTTTGAGCCTTGTCTAAAAAAGCACTATGGGGGCAGCAAGAGCATTGGCCAGTATTCGAAAGCCTAGGGGTGACAGGTGCAAGCCGTCTCTTGTGAAGCAACGAGGCTTGTTGAACACATCATCCCAGGCTGACAGACGCTGGATCCCCTTTGAATGACACCAGAAGCCAATTGTTGAAATTGATCACTTTTTCTTTATACTGCAGTATCATTCTTGGTGAGGGCAGGATGCTACTCAGGGTCAGGGTCATACCTGCCTGAGCTACATGACCAGAGAGCTCTTCCATGTCTCTTTTCATGTAGTCCAGGGCGGTACATCTCAGGTCATTCACACCATCATGTCATATTTGTACTTGTTCTGGAGTGACACGAGTGCTTGTGTTATGTGGTGGATTCTGGGTCCTGACAGGCAGCAAACAGTAACCTTCTCCTTGTCCAGCCTAGTGAGTGGGACGTCAGTGTGCCTGACTATAGAGTCACCTATTACTAGTGTGTTAGGTATGTTATTTCGCCTTAAGGACTGTGATTGTGCGGCACACTGATTTTGTGTTTTATGTGTTGTCTGTTTTATGTATTTATTTTTTGTCCAACTGGGCTTGTGGTCCATTTTCAGTGGAGACCTGAGGAGAAAAGCTCCAGTAGTACATTTTAAACAAGTACAATTTTAAACAATACTGATATAATAGCAGTTATAGCAAAAGATTCACATATGTTGGATTACATGCATAAAGTTAAAGTTGCATTAAAAAGAAGCTAAGTAACAATTTTGCATTGCTATAGTTCAATAGGTCAACAATAAAAAAAATCTGTTTGTATAAAATTATGCAAATGCATTGTAGACACATTGGAGAGAGAGGTGTAATGAGGTACTAAGTATGGTCCTTTTGAGGGTACATAAAGGGAAGGAAGACTAGGTAGGGTCATGGCAAGGGCAGGTTCTGGAATTGAGAAAATAAGCTTTTAGTTAATTTTTAACGTGTGAGGTGTGAGAGATTGAATGTAAGTCAAGGGGAAGTTTGTTCTAAGCATGGGCAAGGCAGTGTTTGTAGAGTAGTTTGCCTACTGACCTTTTTGGGTGGTAGATATCAAGTAATTGTTGGTTAGAAGTACAGAGAGTCTGGGATGGGATGTAGATGGAGACTAAGGAAGATAGAGACGGACATAAGGAAGGTTTATAAAGAATAGAGTGTAGCATATGAAATTGATAATATAGCAGAAATTGGGGAAGTTCAAGCCATTGAAGAAAGTTTAAAGAAATGCAGTGGCGTGAGTTGTATGGGGAGTTAGTAATGAATCTTTCTATTTTATGGTAAGTCTGTTGGAGCTTGTTTAGAGTGGAGGCCTGGATATTGGTAAGAACTGGGGAGGCGTATAAAAGGGAGGGGAGGAGGAGTGCCTGACCCAGGGTAAGTCTAGATTCAGGGGTTAGGAATTTTTTGTTCCGATATAGCAGACCTAGTTTCTGTTTTTTTTTATACATTGGAGTATGTGTGGGTTGAAATTTAGTTCATCATCGATAATGACCCCTAGGAGTTTTGTGTGGGTGTCAGGTTGGATAGTTGTATTGTTAGAAGATGTAATAAAAAAGGAAGTTTTGTGATGAGAAAGAGAACGGGGAAGGAAAAGTAGGGGTTTGGTCTTTTTGGGATTTAGGATCAATAGGTTGTGAGAGAGCCATTGTTCAGTGGATAGTAGGGCCTGTTGGGTCAGGGAGTGTAGTTCAGGAATGATTTAGGATCAATTGGTTGTGAGAGAGCCATTGTTCAGTGGATAGTAGGGCCTGTTGGGTCAGGGAGTGTAGTTCAGGAATGTTATTTGAGATGGATACAAGTGTGGAGTCATCGACATTCTGAATAAGGGAGGATTCTTTGCATGAGGTGTAAAGATCATTGGTGAAGATGTTAAACAAAAGGGGTCCCAAGATGGTGCCTTGGGGAACACCAGTGGAGATGGGAAGGAAAGATGAGGAGGATGAGAGCCATTTGACAGATTGTTCCCTGCCAGATAGGTAGCTATTAAACCAGGCAAGTGTGGAGGGGGACAGGTGGAGATTTGCGAGTTTTGGATAGTAGTAGAGGATAAGAGACAGTATCGAAGGCTTTGGAGAAATCTAGGAAGAGCCACGAAATGAGTTTATTGTTGTCTAGGGCCTCTGCAATGATATGAGTGAAGGAGACGAGGGCAGTGGTGGTGCTGTGGTGAGGACGAAATCCATGTTGGGTAGGGGTAAGTAAGTGGTGTGTGAGGAGGTGATTGAGAAGCTGTGAGTGAATACATTTTTATAATATCTTGGAGAGGGGGGACAAAATGGCAATGGGTCGGTAGTTTGAGGGGTCAGTGAAGTTTCCACCTTTATGAAGAGGGATAATGAAGAAAGATTTCCAAAAGGTGGGGACAGTTGATTCCAGAATAGATCAATTAAATTAGTATAGATATAGGATAGGCAACTGAGTCAGCAGCAAGTTTGAGGAATGTAGGCGATAGACTGTCAGTGGAAGGAGAGCAAGGTTTTAGCTTGAGTAGTAGAGATTTGATGTAAGTAATGGGAACTGGCTCAAAAGCAAACAAAGTTGTGTTAGTGGGACTTGGAGGGGTGGGTGTCGAAGTAGAGTTTGGCTTAGAGGTTACCAGATTTTGGATGGAAGAGATAAAGTGTTTATTCAGGAGGGTAGCTGTTTCCTGAGAGGAAGAGTTAGGGTATGGGGAGGGATTAGAGGGTTTTCCAGGACAGAGGATGTTGTTGAGAGTTGATCAAAATTTTCGAGGATCGGATTTGTTGTTAAGATGAGCAGAGCTATAGTATAACTTTTTGTCAATAGTTGTATGTTTTTTGCAAGGTTCCTCAGTTGCCTGTATTTTTGAAGATAAGATGGTTGTTTAGTTTCAGTCCAGGTTTTCCAAGCACAATTTCTTTGTTTCATAAAGGACCTAGTCTCCTTAGAGAGCCAAGGAGCAGGATTTGATTTTACTCTGATCTTCCTAAAGGGAGCTAAGGAGTTTAGAGTATTAATGAAGATGCTATTGAAAGTGTTTACAGCATAGTTTAGGGGGAGCCTTTTAGGATGGACCAATCTATGTTGTGAAGAATGGAGTTAAATTGGGATGAATTGAAAGTCGATAGTTTTCGACAGTCTTTGATAAGGTGGGGTTTAGGAATATGGGAGTAGTGTCTTAAGATGGTGGTAGGGAGATGATCACTGAGGGAGTCAGGTAAGATGGTGGGATTGTGGTATTGGTGGGGGGAATTGATAAGGATCCAGTCTATGATGGATCTGGAAGTGGAATTTTTATGGAAGCAAGTGGGAGATGTTATAAGTTGGTGGAAGCCATGTAGGTGGATACTGAGTTGGGGGGAGTCAGTTGTGAGTTTGGACCAATCAATGTTGACATCACAAAGGATAAGTGTCTCATATGGTATGTTGTGGGAGAACCAGGATAGGATGTTTTAAAGAATGGGCAGATTGTTACCAGGAGAAAGGTAGATACAGGCAATTGCAAGTTTTTTTGTGGGGATTCAGATGGCAGTTAAGGATGATGATTTCAGCTGGGAGGAAGTCAGGAATTGGGGAAGGGTATGGTGAGAGGTTAAGGTTGTTTGAGTAGAGCATGGCCACGCCACCCCCTTTTTTTACAGGTCTATCAGATCAGAAGATATTATAATCTGGTGGGAGTATTTCACTGTTTGAGACTTGTGGCTTGAGCCAGGTTTCAGATAGGGAGAGGATGTGAGGGGTATTGAGAGCTATTCATGAGTGCAGCTCAGTGACTTTATTGGCTAGACACTGAATATTCAATGAGTAAATAGTTAAGTATTTGGATGGAGATGATTGTTGTGATTGAGGTTGGTGACTGTTAGAGGAGTAAGATGGGGGCAGTGTAGAGGTAGTTTTGGGGAGAGAAGAGGGGCCAGGGTTGGGATGGATATCTCCAGAACAAAGTAGGTTTTTAGTGAGAAGAGAGTGTGTAGTAGATGCTAGATGGAGTTTGTATAGTTTTGACTTAGCCTTGTGGGAAGGTTTAAAAACTTTTAGTTATGTACTCACCATAACTTCAGATGTTTGGGATCCATCTCGCCTACATTCTGAACTGATGGGTTCGGAGCCGATCCCTTGGCTCCGACTCGGCACGCTAATGCTATAGAGCGAGGCCTCTTATTGGCTGAGCTATCTTTATCCCAGGATGCACCACCACTAATCCCCCAGATCTTGTTTGTCCGCATACATGCACACATGCACAACTTGATTATATAACATTGTAAGATGTTTCAAGATGAAACAACAGGATTCGGACCTTCTGACATCCTCTGATCTCCAAGGAAGGGGGAAGGAGGGTGGGTTATTAGGAATGTAGGCGAGATGGATCCCAAACATCTGAAGTTATGGTGAGTACATAACTAAAAGATGTTATGTGATCCTATCTCGCCTACATTCTGAACTGATGGGACAGCGTCCCTAGCACCTAAATCCCGGGTGGCTCATTGGAAAACACTCCTGAGCACTGTGGAACCAAATGAAGCTCGTCCTCTAGATGACACATCTAATTTGTAGTGGGAAATGAAGGTGTGCGGTGAAGACCATGTAGCCACAGCACAAATGTCACTAATAGCAAGCTTAGAATGAAATGCTATCGAAGTAGCCATAGCCCTTGTAGAATGAGCCTTGACAGAGGTGGAAAGCTCTTTGTTAGAATAAAAATAAGCCTGAGTAATACAGTCCCTGATCCATTTGGCAATAGTGACCTTTGTGACGGCTTTGCCCAATTTGTTTTCTGCAAAGGATACAAACAACTGATCTGTTTTCCTTGTTTGTTTGGTCCTGTCTAAATAAAAACGTAACTGTCTGTGGACATCTAGTGTGTGGAATATGAACTCCGCTTTGTTAGAGTATTTTGGGAAAAAAACTGGAAGCTCTAACGATTGTTGTAAGCAGAGAGTAGAACAAACTTTAGGGACAAAGGAAGGATTTGGTCTGAGGGATACTCTGTCTTTGTGAAAAACCAAGTACGGGGGTTTTACTGACAAAGCTTGAAGCTCTGAAACTCTTCTAGCAGAAGTAATCACCACCAGAAAAGCTGTCTTCCATGATAGAAACTTTAGATCACATGTAGCTGCCGGTTCAAAGGGGAAAGAAGTCAAGGCGCGTAACACTATATCGAGATCCCATGGAGGTGCAGGATGAGAAATCGGAGGTCTTAATAAAGCAGCACCTTTCAAGAAGGTCTTACACAATCTGTTGCTCATTAAAGGTGGGTCTATGGATTCGTGAAAATTAGAAATTGCTGCCAATTGTACCTTGATGGTAGAAACTGAAGAGCCTTGATTGAAAAGAGAAGTCAGAAATTTTAGTACTTCTGCCACAGGAATAGAAATGGGGTCCAGGCCCCGGAGTTGAGCCCAAATAGCAAATCTTTTCCATTTGCTAGAATACAGTTTCTTTGTAGCAGACTTATGGGCCGAAGATAATATGTGTACAACATCTGGATCCAATGTATGACTCCTGACTATCGTCGGAAGAGGAGGAGCCAAGCCGTCAATTTTAAGGTGTGTAGGGACTGGTGGAATAGTCCCGACTGATGAACCAGTAGGTCTGGGATCTGATCCAGGAACCGAGGACCTTCCAAGGCATGTTTCCGAAGATAGGGGAACCACACTTGACGAGGCCAGTAAGGAGCAATTAAGATCATTTTGCTCCCCAAGAGAGATGCCTTTTGAATCACTCTGGGAAGGAGAGGAACTGGAGGGAAGGCATAAAGCAAGCCGGTGGGCCAAGGATGGACTAATGCGTCCATGGGGCTCTTCCCCGGAGCCGGGTATAGGGAGAAGAATTCTTTGCACTTCGCATTCAGAGGAGTCGCGAAGAGATCGCAACACGGGACTCCCCATTCGCTGAAAATCTGACTTGCCACTGTCATATTCAGAGACCATTCGTGGGGGGAGAGGACGGTCCTGCTCAATCTGTCGGCTATCACATTGGAGTTGCCCGGTATGTGAGTAGCCACTAGGAAGCGTTTGGTCGAGACTGCCCATTCCGAAACTCTCATGGCTTCTCTGCAAAGAGGATAGGATCTGGTCCCTCCCTGTTTGTTCAGGTACCAAACAACTGACATGTTGTCTGAGTGAACAGTAATTACGCCCTGAGGGAGATAATCGTGAAGGGCTTGAAGGGACAGAAGTACTGCCCTCATTTCCAAGATGTTGATATGAAGCAAAGTCTCTTCCGGATGCCATTTGCCTTGGATTGACCTGCCCAGGGAATGCCCCCCCCCCCACCCCGTCTGGGAGGCATCCGTGGTCAAAGTGGTCGCCGGAGGAGGTAGAACAAAGGGTCGTCCCTGATCCAAGTTGGAGGGCACTAGCCACCAGCGAAGGTCCCGTCTGCAAGATTCCGTGATCCATACAAGGTGACTGAGGGGACGTTCCTGAAAGGACCACTGAGCTGAGAGAAGCCACTGGAGAATTCTCATGTGCAACCTTGCCAAGGGGACTAGAAGAACTGTGGCGGACATGGATCCCAATAGCTGCAGGACCATTCTGGCTGGGGCTTTGGATCTGGGAAGTAAGGCTAGAACTTGAGCCTGTATGGTTTGAATCCTGTCTGTAGGTAGATAGACTCGCATTTGGTTTGAGTCTATCTCTACCCCTATGAATCTTATTCGTTGAGACGGCAGCAACACAGACTTTGGCCAATTGAAGGTGATTCCAAGGGAATTGCCCAGTGATATAGTGGCTTGTAGGCTCCGCAGAAGTAGATGCTTGGAGGTGGCAGTTAGGAGCCAGTCGTCTAGATACGGAAACACTGGAATCCTAGACTTCTCAGGTGAGCAGTCACGACTGCCAAACACTTGGTGAACACCCTGGGGGCTGTGGTGAGACCAAAGGGCAGTGCACGGAACTGAAAATGACTGCCTCCTAGGCTGAAGCGCAGATGTCTTATGGACGCTTGATGTACCATGATATGATAATAAGCGTCCTTGAGATCTATGGAGCACATCCAAACACCTTTCTCCAGCAATGGGAGAATGGTTTGTAGGGTGACCATTCGGAACTTGGACTTTCTGACTGAACGGTTTAGGATGCTGAGATCCAAAATGGGCCTCAAGTCCCCGGTCTTTTTTGGCACCAAAAAGAATCTTGAGTAAGTCCCTAATCCGATGTGGTCTGCAGGGACCGGTTGGATGACTCCTTTTTGCAGCAGCTTTGAAACTTCTGAGGCTGCGGTATCCCGTTGACTGGGTGGCGGGTCCGGGATTTTTTTGGACTGATGGGGGGGGGTGAGAGAATGGGATGGAGTAACCTCCGGCAATAATCCGAAGCACCCATCGGTCCTGAGTAATCCCTTCCCAGGCCTTTAGGTGCTTCGAGAAATGACCCCCGACTGGCTCCGGAGCAGCACAGCCGGGCAATCCCTCAGGGACTATGAAAGGCTGAAGAGCCATGAAAGGACTCGCGGTCTCCAGTGTTGCGAGGGCCTCTGCCGCCTCTGGGACGGCGTCTTCCAGAAGAATTTCCCCCTCCTCTGCCTCTGGAAGGGGAACCCTCCTGCTGAGAGGGGTAAGGCTTCTGAGATCTACGGAACCACATTTTCCCTCCTCTTAGCCTTGGGATAAGGCCGAAGGGAGTGGAAAATCGTGCCCCTACGGCAGTCAGAGTCTTACCCTCCTGTTCACAGCGGGTTAGTGTGTCTTTTACCTTGGGTCCAAACAGGGGGACCCATCAAAGGGGGCGTCGGCAAAAGAAGACTTAAAGGCCTCCGCGAAATGACACAGACGGAGCCAGGCTTGTCTCCGTAGAGCAATGCCTGTACCCGCCGCTCTACTCGCCCCTTCGGCCGCATAAGAAATGAGCCTCATGGACGAGTTTGAAATGGACGACATTGTAGCCAGCTGAGAGCCAACCGTCTGGGCCAGCTCCTCAGGCAGGTTACCCAAGAGGGTATCGGATAGCTCCTTAATCAGATCCCTCTGAAATCTGGTAAAGTGCGTAAGGTAGTTCAAGGACCTCAATGTAAAGGCCGCTGAACTGAGGGTGCACTTTCCGTACCGATCCATGCTCCTAGACTTTTTGTTAGGGGGATGGACGGACGTAGAAGCCTCTGCTACATCTTGCTGGGTAGCAGATGCCACCACCAAAGCATCTACAGCCACACCTTTAGTTAAGAACTCTCTATCAGGGGGCGCCGAGAGAAATTTGTTCGGACGAGCAGGCACCGGTTCCACAGAGTCTGGGTGTTCCCACGCCCTTCGACAGATCAAATCCTAGAGCTCGTCGAAGGGCGGAGACACCCAGGAGGCGGAGGGCTGAGCCCCAAAGGCCTTCAGGAACACCGACTCATCAGCAGAGGGAGGTTTGGACTGCCAGCCGTCTCATTGTTTTAGGGCTTCCAGGATGTCTGCAAAGGAGACATCATCCGAGGACGACTTGGGGGACCCCTCTGCATCATCGAGATCAGTGTCGGATGTCAGAGACTCATCATGGGAGTCAACGTGCTTCCTCTTGCACGATCTCTTCCTGGGAGGTTCTTCCGAAGAGGCTTCAGAAGGACCTCCAGGAGGGGGAGAAACCCCAGCGGGGGTAACCTGAGGCCCGGGGGCTCCGCTGTCTAAGGACAGGGGGACTGCCAACGACCCAGTCTCCATATGCAGGGAAGGAGCTGGGGAAACTGTGGAGGTAGCCAAGGAAGATTTGGCTAAAGCACTCCTCATAGCCCTGAAGGCGGGACCACCAGAATCCTGGGAGGGTCCCACCTCCGTGGCCACGACAGTGGATGGCACTCCCGCCGCCGACACACCGAGAGGGAGACTTGGAACTGAAAACATCAATCCCGAAGCCTCCCCCCCATGGCCGAAGGAAGAAGTCCGTGTACTGAATTCTGACCCAAGAGCCGAGTTGGAGCAAGGGTCGGGCTCGAACCTAACACCTCCACAGGTTCCACCAGCACCGGCTCCAATGGTGCCGAAGCTGTTGGAGGAGGAACCACAGTAGGGGAGTGGACCATCGGCTCCGAAGCCAAATGGGCTGGAGCCGAAACTAGTTTTTGGAACACCGGAGACTGGAAGAGTCGAAGGAGCACCCTGTCGATGTCCGAATCAGACATCTTGGATGATCTAGAGGATACCGATCGGGCCCGAACCGATTTCTCCATCGGCTCCGAAGGGCTCGGGGACCGGCTCCGAATGGACTCAACAACTATCGGCTCCGAGGAAGGTTTCAAGGAAATTTCCCTTGGTGCCGATAAGGACTTCAGCTCCGGGGGGAAAGAGTCTGAGCCGGTAACCCTTATCGGCTCCAATATCAGTGGAGCCGACGAGGGTGACCCGCCTCTCGATGCCCCAGACCTCGGCTCCGAAACCAGAGGGGTCGAGGCTGGAGGCATCGAGGCAGACCGTTCCGACCTCGGCTCCGAAGTCCGTGGAGCCGATGGAGAAGTCTGCTTAGCTTTTTTAGCGGTCGGTTCCGACTGATTGGTCGGAGCTGACGCTTTCTTCTTTTTAGAAGGAGACGGAGAGGAAGATAAAGCCTCCTCGAAGGAAGGCTTGATTAATCCCTTGAGGATTAATTTGTTCTTCCTCTCCTGGAGTACCCTAGAAGAGAACGCGTGGCAGACACTACACGACTCTTGTAGGTGCTTGGCACCTAAGCAATAAACGCACGAGGAGTGGTCGTCCGTTATGGACATTTTAAAACCACACCTCGTGCATTTCTTAAACCCGGAGGGTTTGTGTTCTTTAGACATAACTGTTTAACACAGAACCTATCTAAGTGACAAAAACACTACACTACACAAGGTAAAGTTAAATCCAACAACTTTAACAGAAATTTCTTCTTTTTTTTTTTTTTTAAAACACAAAACAATTTAACAGACAGACAAAGAGAAAGAGAGTCAAGACCCTCTAACTTAAACGGGTACTTGACCCAAGAAAGAGACACAAACAGCAAAGCAACAGGGGAAGGCCCCTCTAACAAAAATGGGAAACCTTCCCTGACTAAAAAAATCACGAATTTTTCACAAGAAATTCACCAATCACACAAATATAACAACAATAGCTGTTAAAACAGCTTTTGGGTTTAAAGAAAGGAAATTTGTGACAGGAAAAAGCCTAAATAAATAGTACTTAGCCCAGCCAAGTTGAGACCACATCTAAGCTTGTTAGCGGCAAATGAGATCTGGGGGATTAGTGGTGGTGCATCCTGGGATAAAGATAGCTCAGCCAATAAGAGGCCTCGCTCTATAGCATTAGCGTGCCGAGTCGGAGCCGAGGGATCGGCTCCGAACCCATCAGTTCAGAATGTAGGAGAGATAGGATCACATAACATCCTGTATTATGGATAGTTTATATAGACTTGAGGTAGAGGTAGTAAAGAGATTAGGGGAGATAGTAAAAGATGAAGTAGTTGGACATATGTTGTATGAGTGAGAAGTTGGTGAACATAGGAGTGGGTCAGAGAGGTTGGAGTGATAAGAGGTGGAGATAGAGAGAATAAGGAGTAGTGTAGAAGATATTAGAAAATAATACATGTTGGAATAAAATATGGTCAGATAGAGTAGGTAGAGACAGTGGTATAGAGGAAGTGGTGATGACAAGATTGACAGATTAGTAAGGTGGTTGTGGCAATAGGCAGGATGTGGAATTGTAGTGGCTAGTGGGACAGGAAGGGGAGGGATAGTTAGGTATAAAGGTAATTGTAATGGGGTGGGTGGGAATGGGAGTAGAATAGGGGAGCGAAGTGAGCCCGAGCATAGTGAGGGCGAACGGAGCGGGGCTAGCACCCTGGTCAAGATGAAGTCATAGAAACAATCAGAAAAAGATAGTGAAAAACTAGCTTGAGAGACAAGGATATAAAGTTTCTAAAGGTATAGTCACCAGAAAGAAAATAAAAAGAAACGGTTTGTGATGGTTTTTATGTGTTTTATGTGTTGTCTAGTTTGTGTCATACCATGACTTACTATGAACGTGCTATTCAGAAGAAACCAGTAAAGAGAGATGTGAGGGAACAGTTTTAGAGGCACACCAGGCTGAATGTAAGCAACTCCATTTGATGTGTATTGCCATTCAAATTAGCTGAACCTAGCAGGGCAGGAAATGTGAAACTCTTGCTAGCTGAGGGTGAGAATATGGGAGGAGTTACTTTGGAAGGAACTGAAGCAGATCAAAATAGAATGTCTACAAAAAGTCTTTTATCTCAGCAATGAGCTGGTAGTTCTAGAAGCTTTTTTCAGAGAATGTGTAACACATCAGTAGGAAACACATTTGTACAAGGTACTGTGTGACAGTAAATCATACTTGTACTGAGGCCTGTTAAAATTAGCGGCTCTTTTGTGTTTTTCCATTCTAAATGAATGGAGCTGACATGAAACAGTCGAACTATGGGCATTGCATTCTTAGACACAGTGGACTCACAGCGTATCATTTTCTTTAGAAGAAAACATACTATCAACAGGATGTCCGCTCCCAGGAGATCTGTTAGGATTACAAACTGAATTAAATTACTAGTGACTACTTCTATCTGGTACATACAGGTTTGCAATGAGCCAAACTTAAGGAAAAGTTAAAAAATATATATTTTTAAAATGTTTTCCTGTAGTTGCCCTTTATGTACCTAATTCTGTGTCATGACAACTCAAGAGGCTGCTTCACAGTATCAAAATAATTAGACTCAAACTTCAGCCAATCATATGAGAGCTGGTTGGTGCCTCTTCCTCAGAATCCACTCCAATGATAAGATAGTACAGTTGTGAAAGTTAAACTTACCTTAACAGTAGCTGTTTGAATGATCACATGGCTGTGATAGTTTGTAACCACTTGAAGAGCTCCCAGGGACCAAAGAAGGTTCATGGAGTACAGAGAGCTGGATACCTTGATCAGGGCAAGCATCCCCTTGATATTTATGTGCTTGTGTCTGTCGTTAGTGTCCCATACCCCCTAGACCTTTATCCCTCCTGAAACTGCTCTCCAAGCAAAGTTTGAAGCATCTGTGGTGACTGACTGCTTTGCAGCAGGGAGGGAGAAAGGAAGACCTGGGATTTAAGTATATCTGCTGTCACCACCAAAAGCTTCTCTTCTGACAACCCCCCACCACAGGGATTTGAAAAGATATAGGGTGCTGACGCTTGAACCAGAGATTTCAGACACCACTACATCTTTCTCATATGGAGTCTTGACTGGGGTATCTTAAGAATCATAAATGTGATGACACCCAAAATCGTATTCCCCTCTAAGTGACCAAAGTCTGACTGGAAAATCATAGAAATAGATAATGACCTATTCATCCTACAGAAGAAAAGCTCTTTGAACGGAGGTGTCTGGTTGACATCCCAGGAACACAATCCTGTGTGACAGAGTAAGAGATCTCTCACCCAAGAAGAAGATAGCTGACACTATGAAAAAGAGTCTGCAAAGATAAACATTTCATCACATATGGAAAATGTGGATACCCTGTAGCCTGCAATGAGCTATAACTGGAGTTAGACACTTTCCAAACACTCTCGGTGCAGTGGACAGAGGAAGTCAGAAAACTGATAACGTGATCTGGACATATAAAACCTTAAGAAATGTCAGGAGTTCTGGATGAATTGGGATGTGATGATAAGCATCTTTTAAGTCTATTTTACCATGAAACTTGAAAGAGAAAAAAGAGATAACAGGTTTTGAAGTGAAATCATTTTGAATTTGGGCAGTATCACAAACAGATTTAGGAAAGAAAGAGCTAGAATTGGACTATCCTTGAATAAAAGCCCTTCTCACCTATCACTTCTTGGGTCAGCATGTAATGAAGAACCACTGGAAAAAAAAGTCTGACTGGGAGTATTTGGAATGACCCCATTGAAAGGAGGAATTTCCTCCCACTGCCATCTGCAAACTTGATGAATGATTTTCAGAACCTATTTATCTGAATTAAACTGTTGCCATAAAAAAAAGGAGATTCAGACTTTCTAGGAAAAAAGGGGGTCAGAGTGGGAGGGGGTTACAAGGTGTCTGGAATAGTTATTCAGACTTGTTGAACTGTCTTTGGTTTTGGGAGGTTAGTGACTTCTTTTGGGAACCCCCTTGCTATTTTTTCTTAATGTCTTTTTACCTGTATTTTGTTGAGACTGTTTATTCTGCTTTTTTCAAAAACTGGATGAGGAGACAGAAAATCCTTTTTTGAAAATTTGTTAAAGGAGCACTAAAAAAATCTTAGGGATTCCTTGGATCATCTTGCCCCTTTCATCACACTTTTTGTTCACTTCTGCAGCAGAGGGGCCAAAAGCTAAATGTCTATCCAAGGGAGAATTTAAAAACTCATTTTTAACAACATCTGGGCAGTTCGGAGAATGCAGCCATGCAAACCTCCTCAAAACAGTACCAGAACCCTAGCCTTGGAAGAAGTATCAACAGTCATACACACACTGTACTCAGTGGATACTGACTTGCGTAGTAGAAGAAAATAAGTTATTTAAGGCAGACTTTTCTTCACAAGAAGTAATTGCAGATAAAACACTCCTCATACTTACAGTTTGTCAGATCAAACTTTAATACATGAGTCTGACAATTCAAAGTTCTGAAAATGAAAGTTGCTGAAGTATACACTTTTTTCTCCATAGTTATCAATTTTCCAAACCTTATCAGAAACTAAGTACTTCGCAGCAATAGGATCAACTAAAACTATAGCTGTTAGGTCAGCTTTGGAAATTGTGCATAAAAATGTAAATGACTGAGGAACTGTATACATCTAATCTGCCTTTTTAGGGACAGCTGGCTGACTATAAGGAAAACTGCAGGCAGTAATACACACACATCCTATAAAGCAGACAGAGCAGGAGGAATGGGTGTAGGTTATAGAAAATCCTTTTGCAACAACTCGTAGTATTTTCTGAGGGACTGAGAATCCTCAGTGTTCTCCCACTGAAAACACTGGCATATTCTAGCAATACTGTCAGAGAAAGAGAAACCCCCACAGAGAGAATCAGAAACTGAGCTCTCCTCTGAGTTTGAAACAGAAATTTGATACAAAAATCCCTGTCTCTCTGTCCCTGCATCTTCCTGTTCAGATACAGAATCTTGAATATCTTCAGGAAAAGAAGAATCTGTCTTACTTTTACCACAAACTGCTTGACAAGGAGTATCAATAGCCTGAATTAAACCCAAAGACAGACCCATTAAACTACTCTTATCCAAAGAAAATTGAGGAGGCGTAAATACATGCTTCATTTTCTCTTTCTTTTTAACAAAAAAAAAAAAATGGAGCCAACCATGTTCCTAATAGCAGCAGCAGCTTCCCCAGGGAAACACAGCATTCTGACAGAACAGGGAAACCTTCCTTGTTACCTCGACCATGGCTGACAAGAGTGGCTCTCCATTGTCCACTGAGGGGACTCCAAGAGCTACAGATTATGTGGCTAACATCTGGTCTATAGTGGCTTTAGATACTAAACCAGAGGGATCCGGGGTAAAAGATGAGTGGTCTGAGATACAATAAATGATCATTTATTGTCAGGCAGTCACCCACCTGTGGCTGATGCAAACTGATAGCCTGCTGTGGTGGTAAAGACTGTTAACTTAATTTTTTTCTTTTGTGGCTGGAAGGAGGACTGACCATGGGACTGGTAGTCTGTTCCATGGTCAAGCCAAAATGGTGCCTCTTTCCTGGGGAAGACAAGCAGCAACAGCTAGTAAACATTACCAGTCCACAATAGTTATGTTTTTGAAAGAAAACACAGTAAAAGCACCTTAAACACAATGCTATTCCCAGAAAAGTAAAATAAACACTATTTGTCCAGAGAAAAAAATTGTTACTTTTCACTTTAAACTGACAGAAAAAATGAGTGGCAATTTAAAAGTATGTTACAGTCTTGAGACAGTCCATTAAAACACATCTCTCTGAGCATTAAAATAACTTTCCTATAGAGGAAAGTAACAAAGCATCAGCAAAATTAAGAAAATGGAAATTTTTTTCCCCAAACGTAACTTATCTGCCCAGCAAAAGAAAGCACAAGCCTACTGTCGATCCTCGAAAGCCTCAGTAGAGCGTACTCTTCAGCAGCAATAAAACTCTGAAGGGCTTCATGCCCAGAATTGTCTTTTAGTCAGCTCAGCTCAAGCTGCCTGGCAGTTTGGGTGCAGCTTTGGAAGCTGGCTGGCTCGTGGCAGGAAATAACTCTTTTAGCTAAGGCAAATGTAGCAGTGATTGATATGATAAACATATATGAGTATGCCTCCTCTTGGCTTTTCAGGATCTGCCAAAGAAGTTGACTAATGTGGGGTACAGTCCTTCCTAACGGAGTGTGAATACATTATCTGCAGAATCAGGAAAAACATTTTAGGCCAGAAGCTTTTCTCTCTCCAGCCTTTTCAGGTGACAGCATTGACCCACTAGTAGCAACTATGGCAGTTCTTGATACTGTACTCCTTTGCATGTCACTAGAAAAAACACTTTTTGCATGTCATTTTGACAGACATAGAGACACTCTGTGGATTTATATTTAGGCATACACATGTAGGAATATTTCACTGAAAAAAAACCCAGATGAAGATGTGAACTATGTGAACAGCAGAAAAAAAATGATGCTGAAAGATAGGTGCACTTGTAGTTGGCATGTGTTGTCACTGTGTGTGCCACCAATATGCAGACATGCCACTGAGAACAGGATCTTTTAAGAAAGTGGCAGATTACTGATGAGGGAGAAGATAGACTCAAACTCAGGATGCATTAAAAATGATCCCCAGTTCTTTAGATCTACAAATAACATGTAGCTAAATATTTATAATAAAAAGTTGATCAACACAGTCACAGGAGAGTTTGAAAGCTGTTTCACCATACATAAAATAAAAAACAGCTCTTGAAATTAAGCTCACCATGTGTAAACATGTATAGGTCCAGCCACTGCAGTGCTCTTGACCAAAACTATTAATGCAGGTAAAGTATTTACCACAGTCCTCCCAAAATGATGGTCTATATCCCAAAGGTGAAGGCAGTGGCCACAAATGGGATAGTTTTAATTACTTAACAATTTAGCAATTTCAGTGTCTGCAAAGTTATTTGGGGGATTCTGTGGTTTTCTCCCACCTTCCAAAAACATTCTGGTTCAATGGATATGGTAAATTGCCATATATATTGTACTGGTTTCACTTCAGAATTTCGAAATACCAAAATCCTGAGGTTCAAAATATTGAACTCAGGACCTTGAGATCTTGGAATCTCGAAATTCTGAACCCTCCCCCCAAAAAAAACAGTCAACAAAACAAAAAACGTGTTTTTGCAGGGGAGCAAGCCCCCCTGCACCCCCCACCCCGGTACTTAAATATACCAACTCCAAGATTGCACTACAGTGAGGAAAAAGGGAAATCTCCCATTTCACACTGTATGCCAAACTCCGTTCAGAATTTCAAAGTTTTAAAACTTCGATCATATGGTCTTCGATCATATGACATTCACAGTTTTAAGCTTCGAAATTCTGAAGTGGACCCATTGTACTTACCCCTTGCCCTTACAGCCTATGTAGTAACTGAAAAGGGTCTATGAACTAGCCTACTTACAGTTAACAGATTAACACAGTTAACAGATAAGATAGATGCTATTATTTTACATCACAAATATTGTACATTTTTGTGAACCATATAATACATGTGACAGCTGTCATTTTTTCTTGCAACAGTTAAGCAAACCGCTTGAGATGAATAAATGTTGATACTATTTTAGCATACCATTATTGGCCGGTGAACTGTTTCGCCTGCTTCAAACATTCTCACTTTTTTTGGTCTCTTTCCAAAGACAACATGCCTGTAATGCAAGAAGTCCAAGCGACCTCTGTAGGTCTCAGTCATCTCAGTGACTGTTTCATCTCGTTTAAGAAGTCCATCCACTCGTGCCTCACTGTAAAATGTCATTGTTCTCTCAGTTTCTGGCATCATTGTTTTGTATGTGTGCACTGCAATATTAAAAAAAAATGAAAATCAAAGATAATTGAAACAGTTTCATCTAGCAATTCATTTGGCTACTCAAGGGGATTTCAGTGGTCTCATGAAGTGGCATAGGCCAGGTTTTACTTTTACATTCCATCACGATTTAAATTTCAAAAAGATATAGAGCTTCTAAACTGTACTAGGAAAGTCAAACCCTTCAAGGAGTATGTTTATTAATATTTATTCAAGAACGTACTGTTATGTCAGTAAGCTTACCATAACAGTAGATGTTCAAATAGATTATTCTTGCAGTAGTCTAAACTATATGGAACACATCCTTCTAAGGATTGGACAACCAGCCAGCTTCCAAAGCTTTAGGGCACCTTCCATATACCCTAACTACTATACAGTTTAAGGTGAGCAGTATAAGGTCTGTGGTTAGGGTGTCATACTCAAAGAGCTTTTTTGCTTCAGAACAGATAGGCGTGTGTCAGAAAAAGAAAATTATGACAAAAGACCCTTACCCTAATATGCCATCTAACAAAATGAAGGCGGTGGAAGGAGGGTGTTCTTACTGCAACAGTGAACTATTTGAGCATCTATGGTTATGGTAACTTTACTTAGACAACTGCACTACCTTCTTCATTAGATCACTGCTGCAGTAGCCCAAGCTATATAATATGAAGAGCACAGCTAAGAATGAATGGCTAGAGGAAGAAGAATCAGAGTCCAGAAGTCCCTAGAGAATAGTCATAGCAAAGCTTGCTTTGGACCTAGAGAAAGAATCTAGTTTATAGTGTTTGTTAAAGGTGTGCACAGATGATCAAATCACTGCCCCAATATATTCCTAGAGTCCACCTCCTTTCCAAATAGAACGGAAGAAGCTAAAGCCCTGGTAGAATGGGGCCAGACCTTGCCTGTAAGTGTCTTGTTATGGAGACACTAGCAAAAAGCAATAGTATGACATCACCATATAGAAATTGCCTGTTTTGACTTTGTCCCCTTTTCTTACCTTCATTAGAAATAAAAAATTAGAATTCCAGTAGGTTTTTGCCATGTCAGTGTAGCATCTGAGTTGCTGGTGGCCATACAGTGCATTTGTAAAATTCTATCCCATAAATTTTGGTTCTGGATAGAAAACAAAGAGGTGAATAGGGAGTTGAATAGCTCAAGGTAAACTGTAAAACCACTTTAGGCAAACAGGAAGGATTTGTTCTCAAAACTTCACTATCTTTATGAAAAATGAGATATGGTTGAATGATCATAACATTTTGTAAATTGGATAATCTTCTTGCAGAAATCAAAACAATGAGTAACATTGTTTTCATAAGAAATTCAAATCAGATTCATGAGCAGGTCAAATGGAAATGTGTAAGTTGCTCCAGTGCAAAGTTAAGATATTAGTAAGTAGCCACATGTTTTCTAGGTGGACGGATATGTAAAATGCCTTTCAAAATGGTTTCACTTGAGGCGAGGTAGAAAGGGTGATTCATGGGCAGATGGAAGAGAAGTGAACCTTGATAGAATGGTAAGAAAGGCTAGAAGATAATAACTCGCACAAATAGTGTAGAACCAGAGGGAGGTATCTGGGCCTTAAATGGATCATTCTTCTTATTTTGGCATCAATTAGAAAATCTTTTTGACTTAACCAAATGTGATTTTCTAGTATCAGGTTTCTTAGACTCCTTTAGTACCTGCTGCAGGTTCTCAGAAAACAGGTGCTTAAAATTAAGGTATTAAAATTCTACAATTCAGACAGTGAGTTGAAGAAATTAAAGTTGGGGTGTATGAAATAAAGCCTGTCCTGTGTGAGTTCATCCTGTTGTCTGGACAAAAAGGGAATTACCAGTATCTTTGGAGAGTCCTTCTAAATCTTCTTGGACATGGGAATTAGCTGCTGATCATGGAAATAAGGGTAGAACTTGGTTAGGCTTGTAAGAGCCCTAGGGCCATTAGCCTAGTAACTTCCAATGATCCTATGATCATAGGAAAGGGTAGAAAGGCACACAGGAACTTTCCCTTCCACTGGAATGAAAAGGTATCTGCCTCCTAGGACTTTGTGCAAGGAGTCCTGGAGAAGAATTTGTAACTGCCTGTTGTGAATGGAGACAAACAGATATATTTAAGGTGTTCCCCACAATATGGATCAATTTCAAGAAGACCCTGGTGAATTTTCCATTTGCGATGGTCTACCTAGGTCATGCTTATCATGTCTGCAATAACACTCTGCTCTAACAGAATGTAAGTATCATGGAAGGTTAAATTGTGCTGAGATGCTAGTTCCCAGGTTACCATAGCTAGTCTGCAGAGGGTGAAGGATTTATAATTACAAGCAGATGGCCTGGAATCTAAAGATGGTTTAGAGATGAGAGTATTTATTTGTGCCATAATTTCTTTTACATTTGTTTGTTTTAATATGCCCTGCTTGTCCAATAGATCCTGAAATTTCATCACCTTGGACACAGATCTCAAAAAAAAGTCTGAGGCATCTGTGGTTACAGACTGATTAGGGACTGAAAGAGTAAAAAGAAAACCTGGGGTGAAAGGCAACTAATTCACCCAGCACAGTAGCTCTCTTTTTTACAAACATCAGCACTGGAATCTGAAATGATAAAGGGGGTTGATGTTAGGTCCAAACAGATTTGAAAAACCATTGAGTTTTTCTTATGTGTAGTCTGGCCAAAGGAATTAGAATCACAGAAGTCAAAAAACCTAAAATCCTGAGATATTCAATGGCAGATGCTAGAGTCTGGTTGGAAAATATCCAGAACTGTTCTTCGTAAATCTTGACTTTTCCCCCCCCTTTTTAGATGACTTGGAGACTCAGAATGTAAAGATTGAAAGGGTTTAAATAAACTTTTAATAAAACCAGCTATTGTTATTTGTCTGCCGTAGGTTACTGGGGCATAGGTGTACAAAAATATCTAATTTTGTTTCCTTTTCCTGGGAGACCCCCCCCCCAAGAAAAAGAGTGCCCTGAAGAATGGTCCTCTCTTGGGGAATCGAGCTCTTCAGAGCAGGTAATGAAGGAAAAGCATCTGATTCCTCATCCATTGCAGACAAGAGTGGTTCTCCATTGCTTAAAGAGGGCAGCTGAAGAGCCACAGATGGCATGCCTGCCTCTCAGTCCTTAGTGGCGTCCCAAGAAACAACACCAGAAGGACTGAGAGAAAGTGATGGGTGGACCAAACCAACGAACTCCATATGGCCACAGCAGATTCACTCATAGGCAGCTGAAGTGAAGAGAAAGCCAGGGACAAGACTGAGGTCTTTGGAACAACTTTCATCTTCTTCTGGATTAAAGTAAGAGGGAACAACTCAAGGGCTAGGACCCAGGTCCATGTCTTCATCAAAAAAAGGTGTTGAACAATTAGGTAGAGGAGCCATAAAATATCACACTTCCTGACTCCAAAATGAAAGTCTGAAGTAGTATTTTCAGGGAAAACCACTAGTCCTTACTCTTAGAAATATTTTTGATAGAAAAGTTACACTTTTCATGACAAAATTTGGTAAAATTGGAAGGTATTCCCAAGAAGGGTACTTAGCTGCCTAACTTTGAAGAAGCAATAAATAATGAAGGTTTAACCATTGACAAAATAAAACAAACTAGGGAGAATCAGGACATCTAATAAATCATTTACAAAAACTAAATGTTTATTTTTTTGCCCCTGCAGAGGTTAAATAACCTGTTACTTTAAATCCTAACTCAGCTAGTTAACAAGAAAACAGTCTGACAGTCAGTAAAAGAATTAGATGCTATCAGAAGATTATCTATATACTGTACTAAGGCAGGGCCACTAGATAAATGTATTTCATTTACCTGCTTTATTATTTTCCATGAAAATAAGTTACGTGATTCTACATTTTTTTGGGGTAAGTCCGTCCATGTGTACTGGTGTCCTCTATATGTAAATGCAAATACATAAGGCTATCATGGTGGATTGGGATATAAAAGAAAGCTGAGGAAATACTAATAACTGAAATGGTGGTAGCAGAAGGGGGAATTGAGCTAAGAATAGTTGCATGATTAGGTACTACGGGAAAAGCAGATACAACTACTGCACTCACAGCTCTCAGATCTTGGAGAAATCTATAAGTGTCTGCCAGGTTTCTTTGCTGGCAAAATGGGTGGATTACAAGGACTCCTAGTATGAATAATTATGCCTAGTTACAGTAATGCTGAAATAACTGATTCAAGTCTTGCTTCTGCTCCTGCAAAAAGAGGATACTGTGCTACAATGGG
Source organism: Protopterus annectens (assembly GCF_019279795.1). Lineage (NCBI taxonomy): Eukaryota > Metazoa > Chordata > Ceratodontiformes > Protopteridae > Protopterus > Protopterus annectens. Next base: position 1,836,273,121 of record NC_056741.1, read on the forward strand.
CAGATGATCATGAGGTTTTAAAGTATTTTGTACAGGTCTAGCATCTCTAATAAGTCTTACCTCATTATCATGGGTTATACATAACTGTGAAGGAACTGTATTTAACAATCCTTCATCTTTTGTCTGTGCAGATTTTGTGTCAGTAAGGAAAGAAAAGAGCATTTCCTTATCCAAAACACCTCTAACAGCACATACCTGCATCATCAGAGACTCATTGGGAACATTCAAATATATAAGAAATAAAATCTGGAATCAGAGCAATAGGGTAACACGCAATATACCACAGTAGTCACAGGAAAATAAATTTAATGAAGCGCTTTTCGTCTGTGATATACACAGACTTCCTCAGACCGTATTTTTCACAAAACATTTTACAAAACAGGCAGCTTAAATGTTACAGCAGTGCTGATTCAAAAGGTCATTGACCAATCAGACAAGTTTAAAGTCATGAGTGAAATTTAAAAACATACTCACATAATTATGTTAAATCAAAAACATTATATATAATAAGAGTTAAAAATTAAACATTAAAAACTATAAACTAACCCTAGAAATCAACCAGTCCTTAGCCTATCGCCTATACAGAAACTAACCACTACCTAAAGGGTGTAAATAAGAATCACAATACAATAATACTATATTACAGACTGGTAGAACCATGATAACATATTTATCTAACCAAGTTCTTAAGTTTAAGAAGGCTGCTAATAGAGCAACCTTCATTAAGACCCGGTAAAACATAGGCATTTAATCTTATTTGCCATCGCAATTCAGATGCCTCTAATAGTAGATGTATATATATTCCATCCAGTGTACAGAATATTGTACACTGCAACTTTCAAAGAAGATCCCTACCTAAAAGGTTAAGGGGTGCAGAAGTTCCAACAAGAAAAGGATGTTGGTCTGTCAACGGTCCCAACTGAATGGGAACTGAAACTGTCTCGGGGTAGTCTAAAGAGACTCCTGACACCCCAACTCCTCGCACTGAGTTGCAGGACAAAGGGAGATTCTTGGGCTTGGAAGCATTTAACATTGATCTAGTAGCTCCAGTATTTATTAGAAACGGAATTTTGTTGTCTTGAACTTTAATGTTAAAGAATGGTCCTTTATGGTGAACAAGTATGAAAGGAAATAGCTGTGAAACAATAATGTAATTCAGTTCAGAATACATTTTGAATAAATTGCATTTATTTAAACTGTATTTGCTTTAATACTGCTACACAATGAAGTGTGCTAGCTTGCACTGCACTTGAATTGTTTTTAGTGCTCTTTTAGATGCTTTTCTGAATTTTTACTGTTGTTTTAGCTGCTTTTCTGAATTGTTTTTAGTACTGTTTTAGCTGCTTTTCTGAAAAAAAAAAAAAAACACACCTCTAAGCCCGTTTCCTACCTTTCCTGTAACTAGTGTAGTCCAGATACATATTTGCTGCATCCAGGACAAATGTGTAAGCTTCTGAGCCCCCCCCAAGCCTTTCTGTGTTGGAGGGAAGCTTTCTAGCTTATCAATGGGAGTGGTAAGCACTAGATAGCCTATTTACCACAAGAGGACTGGTTTCTGGCCCAGAAATTGTAGTTTATTGGCCGTTTGGGTAGTTTGTCCTTCTCTTTCAACTTCTGGTTTAAAAGCCTGTGTTTGCACTTGTTTCCTACCTTTCCTGTAACTAGTCTAGTCCAGATACATATTTGCTGCATCCAGGACTGTTTGTAAGTTTCTGAGCCCCCCAAGCCTTTCTGTGTTGGAGGGAAGCCTGCTATCTTTTCAGTGGGAGGGATAAGCACTAGGTAACCTATCTACCACATAAGGAGTGATTTCTGGCTCAGTAACTGCAGTTATTGGCCGTTTTGGGCAGTTTTTCCATCTCTCTCTCAACTTTCTGATTTAAAAGCCCACATTTGCACTTGTTTCCCCCCTTTCCTGTAACTAGTCTAGTCCAGATACAGGTTTGCTGTATCCACGACTGTTTGTAAGCTCCTGAGCCCCCCAAGCCTTTCTGTGTTGGAGGGAAGCCTGTTAGCTTATCAGTGGGAGTGGTAAGCACTAGGTAACCTATCTACCACATAAGGAGTGGTTTCTGGCCTAGAAAGTGTAGTTATTAGCTGTTTGGGCAATTTTCCATCGCTCTCAACTTTCTGATTTAAAGCCCACATTTGCACTTGTTTTTTTCCTGTAACTCGTCTAGTTTTAGCACTTGAATTTGGTTTTAGCACTTGAATTTGCTTATTTGTGCTCAGCACTTGTTCAGAACTTGTAAGTACTAAACAAGCTACAATTTACTACAGCACTCAACCTTCATCATTACCTAGAGGAAAAAGGTTTTTTACTTGCTTTCCTCATTTGCTTAGAGAAAAACAGCTCTTGTATTCACTTTCCTCACTTATCTAGAGGAAAAATAGTTTTTTATTTAGGCATGTCCAAGGGTCAGCTCCCAGTGTTCTCTCCTGTCTATCTGATGAATCTGGGCAACTTGGGGCAATGTAGCAATTGCCTCATGTACACAGACAACCCACTCCTCCTACCACCCAACACTACAACCTGGGAGAGATGCACTTATCTAGCCAAACTGGAGGTAAAGCTCTCTCCAACCAAGACTGAACTTGACAGTCAAGAGGAGAAGGTAAACACTTGCACCACACCACACTCATCACATAGTCCCACTAAATCTACACCACCAAAATCCACACATAGAAACACAAAAACATTTGCAGAGGTTCTCAATAATAATCTGCTCAAGCAACAGAGCCCTCCAAAGCAGAAATGCAAGCAACCTCCACCCCCCCCAACACAACCCAAATGACACATAGCCCATAGACTCAGTGTGCCGCTCAACCACAGCCCATAAGGCAAAACAACATACCCAATACAGTAGTCATAGGTGACTATAGTCAGGCACACTGATGTCCCACTCACCAGGCTAAACAAGGAGAAGGTTACTGTCAGCTGCCTGTCGGGTGTCAGGATCTGCCACATAACCCACGCACACAGGTCACTCCACAACAAGTACAAATATGACTCTGTCATTGTCCATGTTGGTGTGAATGACCTGAGATGTACCTCCCTGGACTACATTAAAAGAGACATGGAAGAGCTTTCCGATCTTGTAGCCCAGGCATGTATGACCCTAGCCCTGAGCAGCATTCTGTCATCGCCCAGAATGATATAGCAGTAAAAGGACAAAATGATTGAATTCAACAATTGGCTAAGTTTCTGGTGTCATTCTAAGGGGATCCAGTATCTGTCTGCCTGGGATGACATGGTCGACAGACCATGATGGTTTGCCAGAGATGGCCTGCACCTGTCGCCCCTGGGATTCCGGACACTGGCTAAAGCTCTTGCTGCCCCTATAGTGCCTTTTTTAAGCAAGGTTCAAATGACAAATTCACCACTGTAACAGGAACAGGCAAGCAAAAACTGAGGGTAATGCTACTCAATGCTAGAACTCTAAATCTTAAAATGCACTCACTCGAAGCACTCCTTAATATGGAGAACATCGATATTTGTGCAGTGACTGACACCTGGTTCAAGGCTCCATAGAGCACCCCTGCACTACCAGGCTATAACTCATACCACACTTTTCGGCCATGTAACCTGGACCGGAACAACAAAGATGGAGGTGTGTCCATATTTATTAAGGATATCCACACCATCAGGCTAGTTGCTCAGCATAATGCATCTGAGGTTATCCAAGTGCAACTAACTCTGGGCAAAACTGCAATCCAAATTGTAGCTTGCTACAGATTCCCCACCATGCCCCAGGATTCCCACTCCTCTTTTCTTGATATACTGGAAAATATTAGGGTTCAACCAAACACCCTAATTATGGACGATTTCAACTACCCCTCCATTAACTGGGAAAACTACTCATGTACCAACTCCTTCACTCAACGATTTGTGGAATTCATAAATTCCAATGCCCTGGATCAACGTATCCACACCCTCACCAGGGGCAACAATATCCTAGACCTAGTCATTACTAACACGAGTGACCGGTGTTCCACACCTGAAGTCAACTCCTCGTTGGCCCGATCTGACCATAAGCTAATCACCCTACATATCCACATCCTGCCCCCACTCCACATTAAGGAAACCACGGTAAAAAATTTCGCCAAAACCAACTTCATGCTTCTTAAGACAGACGTGGCAAACTTCATGACACCCATGCAGATGGACAATATAGTTATGACTGCTGAATTCTACACAAATGCACTCTATAAGCACTTACACAAGTGCATGGATCGTGCTATCCCAAAAAGAACCAAGACACTATCCTGGAAAAAAAGGAAGCCAATCTGGTGATCCCCTGCCATAAACAAACTGTACAACAGAAGGAAGAAACTGTTGCAAAAATGAGTAAAATCCCATGAGAGGAGGAGCTCCCTGGTCAGCCTCAGTATCAACCTCAGCCTGATATTGCCAATACTGGCAGATAGGTTCAGTGCTAACTTTACCCCCCTTTCATCCCCTGAAGGGCACATATCTATACAGGAAGAATGCAGAGTCCCTATAATCACAGCTGCGCAGGTAAAACCTGCATTCTCTAAAGCCAAAAACACAGCATCCATGGACTGAACAACATCCCACGCTACATTTTACATGAACTTCAGAATGAACTGGCTCCCCACCTAGGCACCATGATCAATCATAGCCTCACATCACACTTTGTGCCCACTAAATGGCGCACAGCAACAGTTATCCCACTCCACAAACGGGGAGCCACCACTGATCCCGGGAATTATCACCCTATTAGCCTGATGAGCCTGGTCTGCAAGGCCATTGAATGTATCATCATGGAACTCATAAACAAAGACATTAGTAACCTCCAAACTCTGGACCCCATCCAGTTCAGGTTTGTGAAAGGCAGATCATGCCTCCTGAACCTGACTGACTTCTTTGAGGCAGTCACCAAAATCGTAGACGAGCGTAAGGTGGTTCACACAGCCTATCTTGACCTTGCCAAGGCTTTTGACACTATCCCCCATTCTGTAATTCCAGCTAAACTCACTAAACTAGGTATAAATCCCTACATCACAAGATTAGTTGCCAACTGTCTCACTGACAGAACCTACATTGTAGAAGTTGCAGACTCCAAATCTGACTTCAAACCAGTGACAGGTGGCATACCACATGGTTCAGTCCTGGGACCTCTCCTGTTTGGTATCTACTTCTCTGAAGTACAGGCTGAAACAGAAGGCCTCTGGCTAACAAAGTTCGCAGATGACTGTAAACTAGGAGTCATAGTCAAGTCCCCAAATGATGTGGACATCCTACAGAAGGGCCTCACTGAGACAGATGTCTGGTGTCAGAGCCATGGCCTCAAGCTCAATGCCATAAAGTGCACTATCATCCCCTTTGGTAAAAACTTTGTACCCATGAACTACCACATAGGCAGCTGTCGACTTAACACCGAATGTGTGATAAGAGACCTTGGGACCCAGGTGGACAGTAGTCTCTCCTTTGATAATCACATCACCACAGTAGTCAGGAAGTCCTTCTACATGGCACACCTCATCACAAAAGGGTTCTCAGCCACGAAAAAAGAGGTCATTGCTCCCCTCTACTTGACACTCATTAGACCCACTATAGAGTACAACGCCCCTTTTGGAATGTACCTCACAAGACATCTGCAGCAGCTGGAAAGGTCACAGACGTACCTCACAAAGAGGATTACTGGCCTCAAACAGATGCCCTACACTGATCATCTCAAAAAACTCCAGCTTTACTCTGTAGCATTATCGCCTACTCCGAGGTGATCTCTGTCTAACATATAAAGCTATGTCAAACCCAGAGCTGTTGGACATGTTACACCTACAGAAATCCCAATCCCACCGAGCTACATGCTCTAGGGACCTAAACCTTGTCACCACAATAAACAGGACATGCTGGAGGGATAGATTCCTGTCCCAGAGACTTCCCATACTCTGGAGCAAGCTACCCATCTAAGTCAAGCAAAGTTCCTCATTAGCACGCTTCAAGTAAAATCTTGATGAGTGGATGGGAAATAGGAAATACACCCTGGGGATCACTTCTGTGGCTCTGCTCGACAGTGGCACAGGAAAATAACTTTCTTGGGTGGTGTAAGCCAGGAAACCTTGTTGGCTAGGCTTACTTAGGCCCTTGGGCCGATAGGCTAGTACCTACCTGTGAACCTATGATTCCTGTTCATGGCTATCCTATTTATCTTGTTGCTAGAGTGATCCACATAGGAGGTAATTGCCTCATATTCTGGTGGACATTTTGCTGACCTTATAGTGGCAGCCGATTATCAAATGGATTGTTAGACTGCATTGGCATGTCTACTGGCTGCAGAAAGGACAACTGTCCTTCCAATGACCATTTTGACCACAATTAAAACACAGATTTGAATTGGATCCTTGTCCCTGTCCTTGTGAATTTGGCGTATTACTAAAATTCTGTGGAAATGGTCCTTGATTTTGAGAAAATTTAAATCTAATATGTCCCCTCCTCTATTTTCGGTAAAGATTTGGAGCTGTAAATTTAATCATTTTTCTTGTCGCTCCTCTTGTCACTCTTGTTTTTCACAAATAAGGGTGTCTGCTAAATACTGAACCGGATTAACAAGTTCATGAAGCCCCAAACATGGCCAGGTTAATCAAACCTTTTTTAGCCGATCTGGAATGGGGAGGCAATAAACCATTAACAAAAGCAGCTGAAAGACTACTTGCTGCTGTACCTTCAGTATGCTCTGTATAATCTGAGAAGGCTTCAAAGGCATCTCTCATATGCTGTAAACAAGATTTAATTCCCGTCTCTCTCGCTCTGTGGCTGAATTTATCTGGGACCAATTAGGTACTGGTAGACATACTGCAGTAATGACCTGTAATAAGTGAGTCCTAATTGCCTGAAAAGCCTCTACATCCATATGCTGTGGAATAGGGTCTGTTATATTAACATGATTCTAAATACATTTAAATAGATCAGGCATTATGGATATGTCCATCACTGCTGTGAGATCCTCTAAAGTACGATTTTGTAACTGAACATGCCCTTTTGAAATTCTTGCATATTTTGCTGGATTTTCTCTGACTGATGGGAGAGAGTCCAACATAGTTTGGAAATGAACCACAGACCAAGGTCAAACAGCATTTATACTGGAAGGTGCTGCTTCCTGTCTGCCATGTGCTGGGTTCAGGACTTGTCGCAAACGACATAGGTGAGTGGTTGGAGGAACTACACTAGCTCTCTCTTCCTCCAAGGAGGAATCAGAAACATCTTTAGATTAAATTTATCAAGACCAAAATATCTCCATCTATAATTATTAGGAATTGAATGACAAATTTACATGAACGTAGCTTATGTTTTCTAGGAAGAGAACATAATACTCCCTTTATAAGTTGTCTCGGAAAGCTCATAAACATTAGTGGTATTTCTGACTGGGTACGGTCTGAAACAGAAGAGGAAGAAGTTTCAGGTTGGCCAGATGACTGAGGAAGTTGAGTCATTTGGCTAGTGGAGGTGGACAACTCAGAAGGTTGCCTTCTTTGACAAGGTGGTGCAGTAATAATCTCTAAGGTGGAAGAAGAGATAGAATCCTGCTGGTCAGGGGGAGATGGGGGTGCATTTTAAGGTGGCAGTGATGCAGTGGGCAGAATTACACAGTTGTCATCAGGGGACTCGCTGCGGCTAAGTTGTAATTTCTGTAGTTCCCTAATGGGATACATCCCATAATCACACTGTCCCTGACAATCAGAATGTTGTAGACAATTGTCTTATTAGCTGCTTGTCACTGTGTTTTAAGTTTATCTGCATTATGTTTCAAACTACAAACTATAGAATCTTTTTCTCTATCTTTAAATTCTACTTGCCATGCATTAAAGGCTGACCAGCAGCTGGCATGGACATTATTACCTTTTTCTCTTTTTTGTAAGTTTAATAAAATATTTTTATTAAAAGTATCTGCAGGTGGAAACATCAGTTTACCGTCATTTTTAGTAAGCTCATGCCATTTATCTAAGTAGAGACAGTTAACTTTGTTAAAATTCTGAAACATATGTTTTGCTGGAGTACCATATTTCAGTTCTTTTAAAGTACCCACATTCACTCCCACTGCAAAGAAAACTTACAATGTTAATACAAAAAAAGTAATTAAATAAAATAAAATATATCCCACTCACATACTAACCCACATGTATACAAAAGCTACACTAACCTGCAGAAACCTGAAAGTCTGCCAAGAGTGAAGCAGTTTGAAAAAATCTGAGTCTTTAAGGCATCATCTGTTAAGGTTTAACCACTGACAAAATAAAATAAACTTCAGTCATTAGCAGATTAAAATAAAATGTATTAAAAAGAAATACATACATGTGTGGGAGACAGTACTCAGGAAGTCATGTCTGCCCAAACAAAATAATTCATGATCTTTCTACAGAAGAACTTTAACAAAGTGGTAAACTTTATCAATCATACCACTGCATCCAATAGAAAATGCTAATACAGTTCATAGTACAGTTTATTTTTTAGACCATAACTAAATATCTAATAAAAATACATCAAGTTTAGTAAAAATATATCTACAATTTCTTATCTACATTTTTTAGCTTAGTATGGAATAAGCTTCTTTTTACCATGTAATTTAGAAAGAATGCTGCCTCAGGCTCAGGAAATGAAAATTAACATTCTGTATTTTTCCATGTTTCCACTTCTACTGTTGCGAACGCGTACACTAACTTTCTAGGACACGTGCAATTTCATTTTAACCCTTTACACTAACCATCAATCAAACCTGCAGCAGATAGCACTCTTCAATATCAAGAAAATACTGAGAGTTTGGCAGCACCCTAACCACTGAGTTTATAGTGCTCATCTTGAGCTACACAGAAGTTATTGTACATGAAAAACACCCTAAAACGTTGGGAGCTGGCCAATTTAGTTCTTGGCAGGACATGTCCTATATAGCTTAGATTACTGCAACAGTAATCTAATGATGAACATCTTCATTTAGCGGGATGTTGATTCTCTTACGAAGCTGCAGTGCATCGTAAATATAAAACAAACACTATAACCAGCTATAGTCTTTCAAGTGATTTCATCTGACAACAATTCTGTTTTCATTTTTAATCATCTTAACATCAACTATAAAACTAAAATTATAGTTTGTGCTATAGATCTAATTTACATAGTCCAAGGCAACTAAGCCTTGTACACCAAAACAGTGACACTAATAGATTGTAAAGTCATTAGCAATGTATAACATTTACAGTGTAGATCTGAGAGCTTTATTAACAGTTGCAACTGAAAGGAAGTAAGGTAGTGCATTCTTTTTAGCTTACAGTTGATATAGTATTGATCTTATACTAAGTCTAGTAAGAATATGTAAATTGGATAACAACTTCTTTGTCAAAAGATTAAAGGTTTTGGTTAATGATTTGTGTAATAAAAGGGCATTAGCCCTTATTGACTTCCTTATTTTCCCAGTTTTCTGCAGGGGTATAAAAGGTTAACACTACAGGTCTCATGTTCATGTCACATTTAAATTAAGGGTTAGTGCCTGTGTACACAAAAAAAAAAAGTCTGCCCTGCACCTTGTTCAAAATTTTCATTGAGGAACTATATTAAAAGTGACTAACATACAAGTCTAGCAGCAATAATGTTAGCAGTTATATGTAGCAGCTTGAGGGAGACAGTGTGTGTGTGTGTGTGTGTGGGGGGGGGGGGGGGGGTAGTAAATGGATAGCTGTACTGTTGTAAAATTAGAGAGAGAACCTGATACAATTGTACCATCTGCTAGAAGAAGTCTTCACAGTAGTAAAACAAAACTGGCACAATCATTTGCAGTGAGACAGCCATGAAAAGAATTAGGGCAGTGGACAGTTCTAACAAAATGCCTTGCAGAACTTTTGCTAGAAATCCAACTCTGTTCTGAGGCTGTGTATATCTTAAGTGTTTTGTCAGTGTGCAGATATGACAGCATGTGGCAGTTTCATACAGGTCATGTATAATAAGTTCCATGAAGACTGTGAAAGTAGCAGGTGATGTCTGATTATCCATCTGATAAAATTAAAAAAAAAGTATTCCTTGTGGTATACAGGAGTCAACAGAACACGATTAATTAAACAATTGTGAGCAAATAAAAGTTTTGGGAAAAATTGGGGAACTATTTCAGTATGAGGTTTTTCAAAAGATAACTATGAATATAATGTTAAATGACGAATATGAGTAGAGAGAGAGAGAAGTTAGTAGAAAAGAAAGACAAAATTATGACACAGCATTCTGGAATTTGTGGAACTACAGCTGTGAAGAGTTACTGTTTCAAATGTTATGGCACTGCAATACATTATTACAAAGAATAAGAATGTGGTAATGGAAGATAGGGTGGAGAACAGAAAATGTAATGTGAAATGCAAAAAAAAAAAGGAAAAGATGAAGGTGTGTTATTAAAACAATATGTAAAGATGATGTGCCAAAATTAAGATTCGCTATTCTTTTACGGCAAAATTTGGGACATTTAAGGTAGGTACTAACTTGTACATTTTATAAACAGTGTAAATATTTTATGCTTGATTGAATGTGCTATGGATTTGTAATACAGCACCCCTACTCTTTTTGAAAAGTGCTGTTGAATCTTTTACATCTATCTTGGTTACCGCCATCTCAGGCAGATGGGGACTTAGTTTAAAATCTCATTTGAAGTAAGGCACACTGAAGAGTACAGCATAGGTTCATAGGTTGATACTAGGCTATCGGCCTAGGGCCTATACAAGTCTACCCATAACAATTTCCTGGCTATTTCTTCCCACAGTATTTACTTCCCTGAAACCCTATCTAGCAGGGTGACTGACGTGATCCCCGGGGTGAATTTCCTATCTCCCATCCAATCATCAAGGTTCCTTTTGAAGAGGGCCAAAGAGGCGCTCTGCTTGACATATATGGGCAGTCTATTCCAGAGTCTGGGGAGTCTCTGGGTCAGGAACCTATCCCTCCAGAATGTTTTGTTCATTGTGATGACAAGGTTTTGATCCCTGGAGCGTGTGTCTCTGAGGGATTGGGATTTCTTTAAGTGTAGCATGTCTAACAGCTCTGGGTTTGACATGGCCTTGTATGTTAAGCAGAGATTGCCTCTGAGTAGACGATATGTGACAGAGTATAGCTGGAGTTTTTTAGACTGTTAGCATAGGTCATCTGCTTTAGGCCTGTGATTCTTTTAGTGAGGTATTTCTGCAGCCTTTCTAGTTGTTGCAGATGTCTTGAGAGGTACATACCAAACGGGGCATTGTATTCTATAAAGGGTCTAATGAGGGATGAGTACAGTGGGACAATGACCTCCTTTTTTCTGGATGAAAAGCCCTTAGTGATGAGGTGTGCCACATAGAAGGATTTTCTGACTGTTGTGGCAATGTGGTTATCGAAGGTGAGACCACTGTCCACCTGTGTCCTTAAGTCTCTTATCACACTTTCAGTGTTTAGTGTACTGCCACCTATGTGGTAATTCACAGGTACATGTTTTTTCCCAAAGGGGATAACTATACATTTCTTGGCATTGAGCTTGAGCTCATGGCTCTGGCACCAAGTATCTGTTTCTTTAAGGCCCTTTTGTAGAATATCCACATAATTTGGGGATTCAATAATGGCTCCCAGTTTGCAGTCATCTGCGAACTTTGTTAGCTAGAGTCCCTTAGTGTTGGCCTGTACTTCAGAGAAGTAGATGCCAAACAAGAGCAGTCCCAGGACTGAACTCTGAGGTACTCCACTTGTCACTTGTCTGGAGTTGGATTTGGAGTCGGCTACTTTTACAGTGTGGGTTCTGTCAGTAAGCCAGTTGGCAACCCATCGAGTGATGGAGGGATTAATGCCCAGCTTAGTAAGTTATCTATGATTCCAGAGTGGAGGATGGTGTTGAAGACCTTGGCGAAGTCCAGATAGGCCTTGTGGACCACCTTACCCTTGTCCACGACTCTGAAGACTGATTTGAAGAAGTCAGTCAGATTCAGGAGACAAGATCGGCCCTTCACAAACCCAAATTGTATGGGGTCCAGTATTTGAAGGTTGCCAATGTCTTTGGTTATAAGTTCCATGATAATACGTTCCATGGCCTTGCAGATCAGGCTCATCAAACTGATGGGGCGGTAGTTCCCGGGATCCAAGGAAGTTCCCCCCTTGTGGAGTGGGATAACTGTAGCTGTGCGCCACTCAGTAGGCACGAAGCCTGAGGTGAGGCTATGATTAAACATGACACTTAGGTGAGGTGCCAGTTCATTTTGTAGTTCATGTAGTACACAGCTTGAGATGTTGTCTAGTCCCATGGATGCTGTATTCTTAGCTATGTGCGTTTTTTACCTGTGTGGCCATTATTACCAGAATTTGGCAATCCTTCGGTATTGAGACAAGCCCTTTAGGGGGTGAGAGGGGGGTGAAGTTTGCACTGAATTGATCTGCCAGGATATTGCCAATATCCTTGGGATCAGTATATTTAATGCCATTCTGTTGTAGCTCCACTTATGTTACACTGCAATTGTCAGTCTTGGAAAATTAATCCAAATAATGGGTGTGGGAAAAGAGCATCCAGTCTTATGGTCTGCTAATATCAATATTTTGTACCATATGAGATAAATACATACACATACTTTAACTTTTATAACTTTATGATACAATAAAGAAGTTCTACGATAAGTTATCATTCCAAAAGACCAATCTGAGTAAATGTATCATAAGCCACCCTCCCTCTGTGCAATATTGGCTTGTATATTCTGTCAGGAACAGTTTTACAAACTATAATGTTGACAACTTGGACTTAGAATAAAATGAACAATGCTGTCTTCAGCTTTGGCAACTGTTAAACCTAGATAACCTTGCACATTACTGCTAGAGAACAAAGTTATGCCCAGTGGCTTCATAAAAATTCATCTACCTGACACTCAGCCCAGTACTTTGCAGTAGCATATTATCAACTTAACCAAAAGTATTGCTTTTGTGCACACTCACATAAACACATTACATCCAGGAGGGACTAATAATACATTTTCAGTGCCATTACAACTTCTAACTTTTAAGGAAACAAACTGCCACTGGCTAGATTAATCTAGCATACTCTGTACACAATTACAGTTTTAAAATGAGGCAACATTACTGTTAACACATGCTAACTGTGTCAAAAGGTGGATGCCAACAGATATAACTCACCAGTTTTTTTGCTATTACCTTCATAACAACCAGCCACAAATTGTTCATATTGAATATTTAAACAATTTAAAGAAATTAGTACATTTTGAAAAATAAATTACAGACAAACATACACTCCTGGATAGATAAACATAAAATAACATATTTTGAACAAGCACTTGGCATTATAAAAACACTTATCAACAAGCTTGCCCTACTACTACTGCGACTAACTTAAGATAATTGGAATTTTTGTAATTCTGGATTTTACACTATTAAGCAGATATAAAACAATCACAGGCAACATTTATATAAATGAGCTAACAGATGCCACTCTTTTCATCTGTAGTCCACAACAAGGTTTATTAACTGCTCCAGTTCATAAAACCATTGAGCATCCATATAAAAAAGACTAACTGAACTGCACTGCTGCAATGAACATTTAGACAAGAGTCAGCTTACATGGGAGGACTCTAGAGAGCTGTCTGGGAATGAGGAAACACTGGGAAATATTCATTAAAACAATGTTCTTTCAGGCAATCCCCCCTTCTGCTTTTCGTAAAGGAATGTGCACTGAATATTCCTTCTAGATGGTCAAAATTTTGTATTCAAATGTCATCTTCCAAAGCAAAATTGCTTAGGTAACCAGAAAAATTATAAATACTAACTCTGAAATCATCAGTATTCAGATAAAAGGGAATATTCTGAGGAAAAAGCAGTCTTGGACTTAACATATGTAGGTCAGCATTTTTAGTTATTCAGCCTCACTATTCCAGGACTCACACTAATAAGCCTCAGAATAACAAATGGTTACTTCATCAGTGATCACCTGTTTACATTTAGTGTATGGGGTTGCACAGAAATTCACAGGCTGCAAAGATGTTAGTGCTGAGTGCTGGATGTTGTTATTTCTGTGAAGAAGCCAGACTGGTCCAGTACACCAAAAGCTATATAATCTTTACTATCAAAGACACTCGGGGCTTGATACTGGGGTCATTATTTTTCATTTCTTTGTGAATGATATGATCTATGGTCGTGAAGAAGCCAAGTTAGTCCAATAAAACAATGACTATAAACTGAGCAGCAGTGAGAGTATGTGTAAGCTATTTGTCATAATCTAGACAGCCGATGAGATGAGAGGTTTTTAAAATAAATAAGTAAGTAGGTGCTTGCAACTAGTTAATAAGATCTAGTTTCAGTCTTGGTAGCCACTTGGTCTTGTCTCAAAACAGGTTTAAGCTAAAGAAAAACTAAGACAGGCTCCTAAGGCAAAATCAGAGATGTCATAAATGAATTTCTGTGTGAGACTATTCTCAGCTGCCTGCTTCAGACAATGTTTGTTTGGTACAAATCAGAAAGTCTGTTTCAGAAAAGGACAGTGAGCTTTGTTCATTACCTCTGAGAGCATGGGAACGTCCTGGAGCAAAGTACTCAGCGATCAGTCCAGTTTTTTTCTTGTGTTCCCTCAGCACGAGCTTATCTTGCCTGTTCTTAAACCACTCTTCTACCTTTGTCACGTGGATGCCTGAGCATAATCAGAAAAAATGAGAAACATTGGTTTAGCAGTAAGGAACATGCTGAGTCTACAATGAGTTCCATTTACACTATGTGCAATAATAAAAATGCTTAGTCTGGTATGACCTCCATTTCAAACTATGCACTATAATAAAAATGCTGAATGCATGGTGACCCCCCTCCCCATTTCATACTATGCATGCACCATAATAAAAACACTGCATCTGCAGTGACTTCCGTTTCACACTGCGGACTATAATAAAAGTTTAGCAAAAATGACTATGAGTCAGATTTGATGCCTGATAATAAAAACTGCATGCCATGGGTCTTTAGAGAGTAGTTTAAGGTCCTTTAGGAGTTAGCAGTTGGAATGGGGGATGGAGGGATGTTGTCATATTGGATGGATGAGGATGAAAGGATCTAGCATTATGGTAAGTACATAAGTATTGTATCCTATTCATCCTAGTCATCAAATACATTTGATCCAACTGATAGGTCAGAATTTGCAGTTACAGATTACCTTGGTAGAATTATGACAGGAGACTATTGAGGCTGGTGGCACAAAAGGAAGCCCTAGACTTTGAGATTATGCCCAACTTGTAGCGCTGGCGAAGGTGTGCAGCATAAACCAGGTTACTACTGCACACAGCTCATCAATTGAAGAATTCCTGAAAAAGGCTGTAAAAGTGGTTATGGACCTCATAGAACGAGCCTTGGGTTTGCGTGGTGAATCACATGGTCTTTTCTCAAAACAGGTTTAAGATGAAGAAAAAGTATGACAGACTCCTAACCCAATGTCAGAGATGTCATAAATTAATTTCTGGGCAGCGCCATTCTTAGCTATCTGCTTCAGATAAAGTTTGTTTAGTGCAAAGTATGGTTGTTGATTGAGTAAACAAAGGGGATACAGTCAGACAGCCATATGGACAATGTGACTTTAGAACCAAGTTTGTTTACTTCAAAGGACACAAATAACTTAGAATTCTTCCTAAAGTCTTAGTTCTACAGAGGTAAAATCTTAACTAATGATGGGCATTCAAGGTAAAAAGTATGTATTTTACTTTGTTCAAATGATGATTAACTTTGAATGCCACCTTGTGAAGGAAGGAAGGATTTTCACACACATAAAAAAAATGTTCTTGTTAATAGGTTCATAAAAGATTACTAGGCTAATGGCTTAAGGGCCCTTACAAGCCTATCTAAAATAACCAGATTTTACCATATATATGGCCTCTAGGGGCAATAGGTTGGCATGGATTTGTGCTTGTGCAATGAGTATCTTACAGATTGCCATTGTCTATAAGGGACACAGGCAATACCCCAGGTGTGAATTTGCATTCCCCATCCATTTATCCAAACTGTATTTGAAGAGGGCCAGGGAAGGGCTCTGTTTAATGTAAATAGGAAGACTGTTCCAAAGAAGAGACAACCTCTGAGACACATATCTTTCTCTCTAGCATGTTTTGTTTGAGTCACTAAGTTTAGATCCCTAGATTGGATGATCCTCATTCTGTTTGACTTGTGGATGTGCAGCAGCTCCATCAGGACTGGATTTGTGAGTGCTCTGTAGATGAGGCATAGGTCACCCCTTAATAGTTGGTAGGAGACAGAGTAAAGGAATAGGGCTTTTAATCTAGCCACATAGTTGATGTTGTTTACACCTTGCATTTTCTTTTTGAGAAACCTCTGAGGTCACTCAAGCTGCTGTAAATGCCTAGCCAAGTACATGCCAAATGGTGCACTGTACTCAATTATTGGTCTCATAAGAGCTGAGTACAGCGGAACTAAAATTTCCTTGGATATGGATGCCATACCTTTAATTATAAGTTGTGCCACATAAAAGGATTTCCTCACCACTGTGGACACATGGCACTAGGTTCAAACTACTATCTATCTGTGTACCTAGAGCTCTCTCTCCTCTGAATCCACACTAAGGATTGTGCTATTGATGCTGTAATTTGCAGGGGTATTTGACTACCCAAAGGGTATGATGCATTTTTTTTGCATTTAGTTCTAGTCTATGGTTCTGGCACCAATTAGTTTTTCTGATCTAGACCCTCCTGGAGGATATCTACATCTCAGGGGGATTCAGTGATAACCCCCAGCTTGGAGTCATCGGCAAACGTTATCATCCAAAGGCCTTCCACATTTGCATTGTCTTCACAGAAGTATATTCCAAATGGGAGTGGTCCCAGTACTGAGCCCTGTGCCACACCACTAGTAAATGTCCTCTTGCTGGATCTGGATTTAACCATATGTGTCCTGTCCATAAGCAAATTTGGTATCCATCTGTGACATAGGGATTTATGCCCAGTTATGTGAGTTTATTTATAATACCTGAGTGGGGAATTATGTCAAATGGCTTAGCCAGGTTGAGGTAGGCAGTATGTATTCTTTTACCCTCATCCATGGCTTTAGTGACTTTCTCAAACAAATCTACCAGATTCATTAGGCATGACTGTTGGCATGTATATGGCATGTATACTGCTCATGTCTAAATAACTAAATGTACCTGTAATGTTTCTATGTGGAGCTTTTCTCCCCGGGCCTCTGCTGAAAAAGGGCCTTTTTGGCTCAGTCAGACACCCCCGGTTAACAAATGTAAAATAAAAAAATAAAATAAATAAATAAATAAAATGACCTGTCCTCAACAAAGCCTATTTGGGTTGGGTCCAGTGTTTGGAGGTCTCCGTTGTCATTATTTATCAGGTCCATGATTATTCTTTCCATGGCCTTACTAATAAGACTAGTCAAACTTATAGGTCTGTAATTTTCTACGTCAGTAGATGGTTCCCCCTTTATGCAGATGGAAGACTGTTGATGTCCTCTGCTGTACTGGGGCACAGCCAGTCCAGAGGCCGTGGTTAAATAGAGATCATAATGAGCCTGATAAGTCCTGATTTAAGATGTTTAAGAGGCAACCTGCTAAATCGTCACGCTCCATTGTGAATCACTAAGCAAGAAAGAAGACAGTGCCTGCAACTCAGAATTTTTTTCTCTTTGAAGTTACAGCCAATAGGACCAACACCTTCCAAGAGAGAAACTTCAGGGAAGTGGAGGAAGCTGCTTCAAATGAGATTTTATGAATGCATCATGCACAAAACTGAGATCTCATGGAAGAAATGTGTCTTTTACTAATGATCAGAATGAAAAAGTTCTTTTTAGGGAAGTCTTACATAATAATCTAAGGAGTAGGAGTCAATATCTTGATGAAAGTTGGAAATTATGGCCATCCTGGACTACGAGAACACAGAAACTGAAGCTTAACAAGGAGAGTTACAAGAGGAAGAGTAATATCTAGTAACAGAAGATCAAGCTGAAACATATGTCTATTTACTGTACTACAGGTAGAATCTTTTTGTTATAGAGAAAGCAAAGCATCTACAATACCCATTGAGAAAAGGAAGGGTATCTGGCCGTCATTGGAACTGGGGAAAAAAACAAGAGAGCAGCTTGAGGATGAGTAGGTCTGGGTGAGGTGACTTGGAATGATGGAAAAGAAGATCCCTGCTGGAACCTGATATGCAGTGGACCTCCCTGAGATGAGGCTTCAGTAGAGGACCCAGATTTACCTAGGCTAATAAGGTGCAATTAAGGATCACTGTGGCTTTGCATCTGAATGTCTTTGGATGAGTATGAACATCAGGGTAGAGAAGAGAATGCATAAGCCCGGGTGGACACTGTCTGAATAAAGCATCTCTTGGGAACAGCCAGTTTGGAGGAATTAGGGCAAAATAGTTGCTGCACTTGATGTTGTCTGAACTGGGAAAGACAGCACAGCAAGGAAAAGCCCCAGTGATGAAAAATGTAATGGTCCACCACTGAAATTAGAGACCACTCATGAGACAACATAATGAATCTACTGAACCGGGTGGAAAGACAATTGACTCTCCTGGAAATTTTTTACCACCAAACAATGTAAACTAAGGGATGATGACAAAACAAGGGGAAAGTGCAAGAAACAAGGAGAGACTGTGATTTTGGATGCAGATCCTTAAGGAGAATGACAATAACCATACAGAATATTATATTTATAAAGCAGCAGAAAGTATTCTAAGAACTAAGTCAACACAGGAATGGAGAAAGGAGATTCTGCTGATAGGAATGACTGCAATTATGGATATAGACAATAGGGAAGAGGAGGCTGGAATTTATTGCAGAAAACTTCCAAAGGAATCAAGGTATTGGGAGAAAATGATTAGACAGGGAAAGATATAGAATGGGAAGACACCAATAATTTATTTGAACCGCAGGATAGAGATTGCCTTCCCTATCAAGGATGGATATCAGAGTATAGGCAAACAGAAATAAACAGGTGGAGCCTAAGCAAAAGACCAGCACTGGTAGAGTTTTTAGTAGAATCTAGAACAGAATCTGCTGTTATAGTATAGTAGTATAATTAGTATAACATATAAAATTTGTATGATAACTATAAAAATCAATCACAGAAGATTAAAAAGGATTGGGAAGAGGGGCTGGATAAGCAGTTCACAAAGAAGCAATGGGGGATATATGTATAGCTCCCAAATATGCAAAAAAAGTCTTGAAGATTTAGGATCTTTGCTTGGAAGTGTTTCCATAGGTATTTGTATACCCCAAGTAGACTCCAAAGAATTTTTCCTCAGGTAGATAGCAAATGTTGGATGTGTGATGGGGAAGAAAGAGGTAATGGAGAACATATTTTCTGGGAGTGCAATGAGTTGGCAGACCTTAAAAAATCCCTGCAGACTACTCTATTATAAATACTAAGTGAGCAAATGTGTACAACTAAGGAAATGATTTTTGAGCTATGATAAAAACTGGAATTGCCTAGGCATTGTAAGGCCTTGCTGAGTCTAATTTTGGTTGTTGTCAAAAAAGCTATTTCTAGAAAATGGAAATCAAAGTCTAAACCAACTATACTAGAAGTAGTGAGTATAGTAACAGAGATAAAACAACCAGAAATGGGATCTTTAGAAAAGGGTAGGAGCAAGTTACACAGAAAATATGGGAATTGTTGGAACAATGTATGCAGAATAACATTTTGGAGGATGAAGGAGGTTTAAAAGAAGGCAGGATTTGAATGAGCTATGTAATGTTTGACTGACAATAACTGGATAGATTATAAATGATGTATAATGTTTGCAAATAAAAATATGACAACATGGTTTGTTTTCATTTATATAAATATATGATTGCCGATGTTTTAAGTAATAATTTAATAAAAATGTTTCTTCTTAAAAAAAGAAAAGAAACAATCCAAAATTATTGCCCATTGTCACACACACACACACACACACACACACACACACACACAGTTTGTTGATGTACCAAACTACTATCATGTTGTCTACTTGGATGAAAATTACTCTTGGCGGTATGAAGTCCTTGTAGTTCACGTACCTCAAGAATGACAACTCATCTCCAAGACAGTGATGTGAAGGTTGTCCTCTTACATTGCCACTGTACCTTTGACCATAGTCTCCTGATAAAGCCCCCCTTCCCAAAAGAGACAGCCATGGTCACTATTGCTGAGGGAAGGGGAATCAGGAATAGTCTTTCCAGGAGAACCAAGAAAGAAGATAACCAGAGTAGCTGTACTTTTCAAAGATGGGTTAATAATACTGGCACTGACAATGGATCTGTTAGTTGTGGCCATTAACCTGTGAGTAGCCACTGTAGAAGTTTCCTACGGAAGCAAGACAGGTGTATCACCAAGCACTCAAAGGGCCAGGACTACTGATAGAGAAGAAAACTGAATCAGGTTTTAAAAAAACATGTTTTGTAACCTGAGCTATTTCTAAAGGAAGAAATAAAATGGATGTGGTCATGCTTAGATGACAGCCTATGAAATGAATGGCTTGAATTGGCTCCAGAACTTACTTTTTGTAATTTACAGAGATGCCTAAGGAGAGACACAGCTGCAGGAGATTCTTTCAATGTGGCTGCAAGGAGCCAGTCATCCAGGTAAGGAAAAGCACAAATCTCTTGCAGCATCATATGAGCTGCTACCAACACCATGCACTTGGCAAACACCAGGGAGGCTGTGGTGACATCAAAGGGCAGTGCTCAGAACGGAAAGTGATTGGCTTACAAGTAGAATCAAAGGAACCTCCTGGATGCTTTGGCTATTCTGGTATAGAGATAAGTCTCCTATACCTATAGGCAAGGCAAAATTGAGTGCACAGTGACCATTCTGAAAGAAGTCTATCAGCATACAAGTTGAGTTCGCTAAGGTCCAAGATAGGCCTGAGGTCTGTGTTTCTCTTCAGAACCAAAAAGAATATGGAATAATAATCTGACCCTTCCTGATTAGCGGGACCTTTTGGATGGTTCTTTTTTGTATACAATGAACTATTTCTGTTCTGGTCACTGCTTGCTGATTGGCGGTAAATCTGTGAGTGGTTGATGTGAGAGGGAAGGGATATGGGAAATTGTATAACCTCTGGATATTATCCTCCTTACTCAAGAATCCTTAGTGATGATCTTCCATGCAGAATATTATAGGGATAAATGACCCCTGACTACCTCCAGAAGGGAGCAGTTGGGTAGCTTCTCAGCAAAAGGTCAATCGTATCCCTGGGTCTGCAGACCTCCCTGACCTCTGGGTCTGTAACCATTGAAGGATCCTACTCCTTGTCAGCCATCCCTGTCAGAAGTGGACTCAATGGGTTGAAGCTGGGAATTTTTTAACCACAGGAACTCAGCCTCCCTTCTTGTTCCCACTATAAGATCACATAGGGGTCTCAAACTTAACTCCTATTGCAGACTGCTTTTTCCCATCCTGATCATACTTCTGCATCTTCTCATAGGTTCATAGGTAAGTACTAGGCTAGCTGCCATTGTGGGCAATTCTAAGCCTTGCCAATTTCACTTTTTGTACTTGAATTAACCTATTCCATTTGGTTAGAGATTGATCTTACCTATCCCATGGTTGATAATTACAGATTACCCCTAATGAGAATAACTGGGATCATACCATAGATAATTTGAGAGACCCATACATAGGATGAAGCATTTAGGAGCTGCTTCTGCCCATTAGTAGTGCATGAGATGGCCCTGGGTAACTTTTCTGTTTCCCATCCATAGACTGAAGTTGTGTTTGAATATGGACAGGGATGAACTTTGTTTTATGTGGATGGGTACTCTGGTTCAGAGCAGCAATATCCTCTGCAAGATATACATGTTCCTCCAAACCATCCTGTTGATGTTGCAGAACAGGTTTAGATCACTGAGTATTTCTGATGTTATTTAACTTGCTGATGTGTAGTAAATCCATCACTATTGCATCAGAGGATGCCTTGTATACCAGACACAGGTCACCTCATAGCAGTTTGTCAGATACAGATTATAGTGACAGGGCTTTATTCGTTCCATGTGGAACATGTTGCTTTGGCTTTGTATCCTTTCATTTAAGTATCTCTGTGGGCATTCAAGTTGTTGCATATGTCTGGACAGATACATGCCAAAGGGGGCATTTTATTCAATGACTGACCTAATGAGGGAAGATTAAAGGGGAACAATGACATTCTTAGATATACAGACAATCCCTTTGTTTATAAACTGTGCAATATAGAAGGACTTTCTTACAATGGATGCATGTTGGTCAAAAGTTAGGTCACTTTCAATGTAAGCTCCCAAACCTCAAACAACTGGGTCAGCTCTTATGAGCACATTGTTAATGTGGTAGTTCTCAAAGATAAATGACTTCCTAAAAGATATACTAATGCATTTTTTGGCATTTAGTTTCAGTCCATGATTTAGCACCGGTTATTAATCCGAGACAAACCTTACTGCACGATGGCCAAGTCATTTGGGGATTTAGTGACCGCTGCTAGCTTGCAGTCACCTGCAAACTTAGTCAGCCATAGCATTTTGATAGTGGCTTTTACTTCAGAAAAGTGGATGCCAAACATGAGAGATCCCAGCACATAATCTTGGGGTACTCCATTGGTGACTGCTCTCTTTGTGGAGGTAACTTCCTCTACTTTGATTTCATGCACCCTATCTGTGAGATAGCTGGCAATCCAGAGAGTGACAGGTTTATTCTCAGTTTATTTAGCTTTTCTAATATGCCTGAGTGGATAATTCTGTCAAAAGCTTTGACCAGGCAAAGGTATGCAGTGTGTACTGTTTTGCCTTCATCCATTGTTTTGGTGAGCTTTTCAAAAAAATCCACCAGGATGAGTAAGCATGACCTGCCCTTGATAAATAATTCTTCTTCTTTAATTTATTCTAATTTAATTTTAATTTGCACTTCCCTCTAATGTATGGATCATCATGTAGAGTATCAACAGAGTATTAATAAAGTCACAAAAGTGAAGCAAGGCATGACGTCTCATCATGAAGCATACACCTGCTGCTCTGGCTTCTCTTTTGGTTGCATTGTGCATAATATGCAGGAAGAGGTTTATTAATAGGAATGGTGCCCAGGGTGGTCTCTAACTGCTTTCTAGAGTCTGAAATGGGTAGTCTTTTCAATGAGACTAGTGCTTGCTCAGCTAATTCTCTCTGAAAACAGTTCATATGGGTGGCATATTTCATAGTCCTTAGCACAAACGTGCCTGAAGCATACACCCAGTTCCCTATCCTTTTCATCTCCCCTAGATTCTTTGTTGGGTGGATGAATAGTAGGTGTATCAACTGTCATCTTGTTCTTAGTTGTTGTTGACACAATGACAGAATTAACCAAGGGTCTCTGACAAAAACTGCCCATTCTCGTACGGTCAGAGCATTTTGTCAGGTTTTCTACGAGTACTTTCAGATGAGTCAGGCCCTGCCTGACTCTCCTGGCAGCCAAACCTACAAGGTCTTCAGCCTGATGTCTGTGGGCCAAGAACGCTTTTGTCACATGAGTTCCAAGATCTCTCTTAAACTGAAGTATTCCAAAGGGTATTGTGAGGAACCATCTAGATCATCTGAGTCTATGTTCAAAGTGATTAACTTTAAAGGGGAGTTATTGTGCCTCCTTTTGACCATCCTCTTTTTAGGAACTTCCGGTGTGGGTGAATCTTCAAAGGACTGGTACTGCAAATGAGCAGATATTTTATGACTATCACCTCTGGGAAGCATGAAGAGGGTAGTCAGAGATGAAAGGGTGTCCTGGGGTGGACTCAACACCAAAGAAGCCTGTGTATAAGTTCTTAGAGGAGGAGAAGTAATATTCCTCATAATCCGAAAGGACAACCATATTTCTGCTGTATTCAAGGAACCTCCTATCAAGTACTGGAGCCACAACTGCTGAAGAGGAAATAGATGACATTGATGAAGGAATCCCCAAACCTAACCAAGCAGCAGGGTTCAAGTAGGGAATTAGTAACACAATACTGAAGGCAGGTATCTCTGACTCCAAAAAAGGAACCATACAGTATGGATCAAAAGACAGTGTCAAAGTGTCAACATCAAGGTGCCATTCCTGATATCCATTCAACTCCAAAGGCCCTGGAGTCAAGTGACTCAGATCTGAAATCCTCAGAGCCAAAACAGGAGTGTAACCCAATGCTAAAGACAGATGCTTCATGTCAGTTGTCAGAACTCAAACCATAGATCTGAAGTTTGGACTGGGGAAGGTACACAAATGGAAGATGAGGTACCAGCCCATTATGTGCTCAAAACAGAGGGGGGGCAGACAAAAGTATAGTTGTATAAGTAAATTTACCATAACAGTCAATGTCTGAATGATCACTGCTGCAGTAGCTTTAGATATATGGGATATATCCTGCACAGGATAGAAGTGTCAGCCAGCTTCCAGAGTTTAAATTCAGGGTACCTTCCATGCACTCAGACTGCTGACAGCTCAAGAAGAGCTGAAGAAACTCAATGGTGTGGGCACCAAGCCATTCAGAGCTTTCATGCCAACTGAAAGAGGGAAGCTGTAGCTCTGAAAGAGGGTAATGTTAGGTAAATCAAAAATCAATATACACACCCAGGCAACAAAAATGTAAAAAAATAAGGCTGATGCAGGGAGGGAGTAAGTGGCTACCACAGCAGTAATAATATGAACATCTACTGTAATGCTATGTTTACTTACACAGCTGTACAATGTTCATCATCTGATAAATTTGGCAGTAACCTTAGCTATATGGGTACACTACCATAGCTTAAACTGAATAGAAGGATGAAGGATGAGGGTCTATGAGCGCACTGGAGAATTATCCTAGCAAAGCCTGTTCTAGACATGGAAAAAGCATACAGTTTGTAGTGCTTTATACAAGTATGTACAGAGATCCAATTTGCTGCTTCAGGAATACTTCTAGAATCCATCCCTTTCCAAACAGCCACAGATGAAGCCAAGTCCATGGTAAAAGTGTGCCTTGACCCTGCCTGGAATTGATTTCTTGTAGTGGGTATAACAAAAGGAGGCAGCATGTGAAAACCATTTGGAGACAGACTGCTTTGACACAGGTTGTTCTTTTTTCCTACCTTCATAAAAAATGCATAACTGATCAGAGTTTCTTCAGGTTTTAGTTTTGTCAAGTTAACATCTGAGCTGTCTGTGGAAATGCAGAGTATGAAGAATCCTTTCTTTCTCATTTTCATCTTCTGGAAAGAAGACAGGGAGAGAGCTTGGCTCAAAATAAACTCAGATAAACTTTAGGCATAAAAGGATCAGTTCACAATGAAACCCTGACTTTGTGGAAAATTACATAAGGTTGACCCCACCATGAGAACTTGCAACTCAGACACTCTTCTTGCAAAAGCCAGAGCAATTAGTAAAACTCTTTTTCATGTTATGTTTCAAATGAAGCAAGAGTTAATTTTTCCAACATAAATTTAAAAAGCCAATGAGGGACCACCTGTTTTGTAGGGTGATGGATATGCAGAACATCTTTCAAAAACATTTTAACATGGGAATGCATTAAAATGGGAGGATCTACAGGCAGACATGCTGAAATTATAGGATCATCGGATCATAGTAGATTACTAGGCTATCGTCCCGGAGGTCATGTCAAGCCTAGCCATTTCATCCCAATGTAATAGCATAGAAATGCTATTCAATACTCAATACCATGTCTTATTTTAGTCACAGGCCATATTTAGGTCCCTGAAACAGGTAGCCCTATTCCCATTTGATTTATGGATATGCAGCAAGTTCATTAGGTTTGGGTCTAAGATTGCTCTGTAGGCCAGGCAAGTCTCCCCTGAGAACTCTATATGATGCAGAGTATAGTGACAGGGACTTTAGTCAGTCTGTGTAAGGCACACGCTGTAGTCCCTTGATCTTCTTTCCTAGAAACCTCTGAGGTCTCCCCAGTTGCTGCAGGTGTTTAGTATGGTACATGCTGAAGGGAGCATTATATGCAATTATGGTCCAGATTAGTGCCGAATATTGAGGGGTTATAACCTCTTTTGCTCTTGAGGTGATGCCTTTACTAATCAAGTGTGCTAGGTAGAAAGTCTTCCTCACTACAGTAGACACATGGTGGTCGAACTTAAGATCACAGTTAACTTGTGATCCCAGGTCCCTTACCACTTCATGAGTACTTAGATTATTGTTGTTGATTTGATAGCATGAAAGGACATTGGTTGTGTCGAAGGGAATGATAATGCATTTCTTTATATTCAATTTGAGACAGTGACTAAGACATCAGTCGGTGGTCTGCGTAACACCCTCCTGGAGTATACTATCATAATTTGGGAATTCAATAATTGCACCCAGTTTGCAGTCTGCAGACATGGTCAGTCAAAACCCCTTAGTTTGGAACTGAGCTTCTGAGAAGTGTATACCAAATAGTAGGAGGCCCAGCACTGACCCCTGTGGCACCCTGCTGGTAACAGGTCTGTTTGTTGTGGAGTTACCGACTTTGATAGTGTGCATTGGGTTTGTGAGTCAGTTGGCAACCCATCTTACAATGAAGGGGATTACATTCAGTTTGCTAAGTTTATCGGTAATGCTCGAGTGTGGGATTGTGTTGAAAGCCTTTGCCAAGTCGATGTATGCTGTGTGCACAGATTTGCCTTTGTCAATGGCTCTGGTCACATTTTCTAAGAAATCCACCAGATTTAACAGGCAGAATCTGAATTTGATGAAGCCGGATTGAGTAGGATCCAGGGTTTGGAGGTCACCTATGTCTTTATTTATGAGGTCCATAATGATACTTTCCATGGCCTAAAAGATAAGTTTGGTCAGGTTTATGGGTCTTAATTCTCCCTGTATGTTGCTAGGCCACCTTTGTGAAGGGAAACAAGAGCAAAGCCTGTGCTTAGGGAATGATTTTAAAGGGTACTTAATGGTGACACTAGTTCATGTTTTAGTCTGTTTAGAAGACAGTCTGGGATGCTGTCTGGTCCCATAGAGGCTGTGTCTTTTTTGCCTTGGACAAGGTTTTGATGACCTGCTCTTCAGATATGTGTGGTGCGGGGGAAGTTTGGGGGAAAGTTTCTGATAATGTTTGGAGGAGAAAATGGATTGAAATTTTCACCCAGACCTATCCACTAGCAGGTTTGCTATCTCTATGGGGTCAGTGTGTGCGATACCACTGGTCACTAATCTTGTAAATGCTTGGGTCCTATATTTTAGGCTATATACACAGCTGTAAAAGGCCTTATGGTTATCCTTGGCTGTGCTTGCTAAGTTTTTCTTAAAGTAGCCCTTGGCGGATTTGACAAGTTGTCTTATTTGCCTGTTGAGGCTGAGGAGGGTGCTCTTCCATTGTTGGGGCCTTGCCTTTGTTTTCTTGGGCAGCAACTTTTTGCATTTATTGTAAAGGTTGTTGATGCTGGTTGTCCACCACGGTGGCTTGTTTTTACTTGGGGCTCTGTTTTTGATTCCTTCTGGTACAGCTGAGTCTATACACTAATGCAAGTGATTGTACAGGGCTTTAGTGTAAGCTTCAGTGTAGTTACCTTTTCCAGCTGGGAATGGGGCTTGGAATGCATTTATACCTTCACTTAGGAGGGTATTGTTTGTCTTGGTGAAGTTTTTTAGTCTGATTTCCCCCTTTGTGAGATCTGGTGTTAGTGCCACCTCGAAGGTGACTGATTTGTGGTCAGATCTAACTAATGAGGGTCTGACAGTTGCAGCAGTGCATCTGTTTGACAGGTTAGTCAAGACCAGATCTAGCATGCTTGCTCCTCTTGTTGGGGTATGAACAATTTGTTCCAGGGCATTTGAGTTAACAAAGTCAAGGAACTTTTGCACTAGTGAGTTAGGACAAGCGTAGGCTTTTCAGTTGATGGTGGTATAATTGAAATCCCCCATAACCAGAGTGTTTGGGAATATTTGGATTGACTCCAGTTTCATGCATGTCATGACCGATGGAGGGGGATCTATAACTGTCTGTGACCTGAATGGGTGTATTACCCACAGTAAACTGAACTTGGAGTAACTCCATGGAGTTGTCCAGTTTAACTAGACAGGAGGTAAATTTAACTCTAATATAGATAGAAACACCAACTCCTTTGGTTCTCCCACATTCGTTTTGTGTTTTGAAGGTGTGGAAGGCATTGTGGCCTTAGAAGACCGGTGTACTCCCTGAGGTCTTGAACCAGGTTTCAGTAACTGCACAGACATCTACATCTTCCAGTGACAGAAATGCTTCCAGGGTGTGCAGTGTTTGGTTTAAGCTCCTACCATTTAGCAGCAAGACCCATAGTTTGTTCTGACTGTCAAATTTCATGTTGGTAAGTTTGTTTTTGAGACCTTACCTAAAAAAGGCACTAAGGAGAGGCAAAAGCCTTTGTCAGCAGCCAAAAGCCTAGAGGTGCCAGGTGCAAACTTTCTCTGGCAAAACAGTGAGGTTTGTCAAACCATGCCTCCCCAGACTGACAGGAACGGAATCCCCTATAAATGACACCAAAAACTAAGCCAATTACTGAAATTGAGAAGTTATGTACCTACCATAACGTTCCATGTTAGTTGTCTTCTCTCGCCTTCTTTCTTGCTTGATGGGTTCGGAGCCGATCCTTGGCTCCGATTCGGCACTTTGCTAAGCTCGAGAGTCACTTTTACCAGCTCAAGGCAGCCCCATATCCCATGATGGAAGGCGGTAAGTACCCAGATCTCGTTTGTTATCTATAGGCAATAACACCTAGCATAAAAACTTCCCAGAAGGAAAGAAAGGCAGAAAAACCTGAAGGATGGGTAAGGAAGACCAGAACTGTCTGGTCTTAAGAAGCATTCTTCCATGTAGGGAGAAAAAGGTCTGTCCAGGCCAGGGGGCAGGAGGGTGGGTCGCAAGAAAGAAGGTGAGAGAAGACAACTAACATGGAACGTTATGGTAGGTACATAACTTCTCAATGTTAAGTTGTCAATCTCGCCTTCATTCTTGCTTGATGGGACCGCGTCCCTAGCACCTCTATCCTGGGTGGCTCAATGGAACAGACTCTTGAGAACTGTAGAGCCAAAACTGGCTCTATCCCTGGAGGCCAAATCCAATCTGTAATGAGAAACAAAGGTATGAGGAGTGGCCCAAGTGGCTGCTGCACAAATAGTGTCTAATGGAAGTCTAGCCTGAAAGGCTGTGGAAGTGGCTAAGCTTCTGGTTGAATGCGCTTTAGGTTTCAAGCACAGCTGTTTTCCCCTGAGCTGATAGATTTCAGAGATGACGGAAGAAAGCCATCTAGATAAGGTCACTTTGGAGACAGGAAGGCCTTTCTTGTTATCAGCATAAGAAAGAAAGAGCTGATCGGATTTCCTGAATTGTTTTGTTCTGTCCAAATAATATCTGAGTTGGCAGTGAACATCAAGATAATGTAATTTTTGTTCCGATCTGTTTGAGTAATTAGGGAAAAATACAGGGAGGTCAATAGATTGGTTCAAATTATTTTTCGAGGCCACCTTAGGCAAAAAGGTTGGATTAGTTCTCAAGGATACCCTGTCTTTGTGGAAGATCAAATAAGGGGGACAAACAGAGAGAGCATGAAGTTCAGACACTCTCCTTGCCGAGGTAATAGCAACAAGGAAGAGTGTTTTCCATGAAAGAAATTTCAGGGAACATGAAACAGCTGGCTCGAAGGGAGGAAGAATCAAGGATGTCAGCACTAGATTTAGGTCCCATTGAGGAGGAGGACTCCTGACTGGAGGTTTCAGGAGAAAGATTCCTTTTAGAAAGGCTCTACAAAGCCTGTGGGACATAATGTTGTGATCTGCAAACCCAACATGAAAGTTTGAGATAGCAGCCAACTGAACTTTGACCGTGGAAGATGAAGAGCCCGCGTGAAAGATTTCCGCTAAGAAATCCAAGACTGCTTGAACAGGGGCAGTAAAAGGATCTATATTTTAGCTTTTGCCCAACAAGAGAAGCGTTTCCATTTGCTGGTATAAATCCTTCTAGTAGAGGATTTTAGGGAAGCCACTATGATATCCCTAACGGGATTAGAGATCATAGGAAGCCTGGCTAAGGAAGGAAGTGGAGCAACCATGCTGTGAGGTTGAGAGAAGGGATAGACCAGTGCAGCTGACCCGATTGGTGAATCAGAAGGTCTGGCACTGGGTCCAGATGCCACGGCTGCACCAAAAGGTGACGATGGAGGAACGGGAACCAAATTTGTCGAGGCCAATAGGGAGCAGTGAGAATCATTTTGGCTCTCAAAACGGTGGCTTTCTGGAGTACTTGTGGAATCAGCGGAAAGGGAGGAAAGGCATAAAGAAGTCCCTGGGGCCAATCCTGGGTTAGAGCGTCTCTGGGGGGATGGCCTGGCAGTGGGAAGAGAGAAAAGAAGTCTG
Source organism: Protopterus annectens (assembly GCF_019279795.1). NCBI lineage: Eukaryota > Metazoa > Chordata > Ceratodontiformes > Protopteridae > Protopterus > Protopterus annectens. Next base: position 1,836,303,393 of record NC_056741.1, read on the forward strand.
GGCATTTGCTGTTTTGGGGAGTAGCAAAAAGATCGCAACATGGGCGGCCCCATTCTAGAAAAATCTCCTCCACTACAGATTGTTTGAGAGACCACTCGTGAGGCATGAGAATAGCTCTGCTCAATCTGTCCGCTAGAATGTTGGTTTTCCCAGGGATATGCGTTGCTACCAGAAACCGATGAGAGGAGATCGCCCATTGCCAAAGTCTGAGAGCTTCTCGACACAAGGGGTAGGACTTGGTTCTGCCCTGTTTGTTGATATACCATACTACAGACATGTTGTCTGTGTGAACTGCAATTGTTCCCAAGGGAAGAAAGTCGTTGAGGGCTTGCAAGCGTTAAAAGCACTGCTCTCATCTCTAGGACATTTATGTGCAGGTGGTATTCGAACGGTTGCCACGTCCCATGAACCATCCTGCCCTGATAATGACCCCCCCACCCGATCAGGGAGGCGTCCGTAGTGACAGTGGCTACCAGGCCGGGGATACAAAGGGTCTGCCTTGGTGAATCTGGGGAAGTAATCCACCATGAAAGATGATTCTTGCAAATTTGTGTCACCAGGATTTGGTGACACATTGGAAGTTGTTGGTAAGACCACTGAGTGAACAACATCCATTGAAGCAGACGCATGTAGAAGCGGGCCAGGGGAAGAAGGGTAATAGCCGCAGCCATGAGTCCCAACACCTTCAGAACCATTCTGGCTTGCACCTTTTTGCTGGCAAGGATGATCCTCATGTGACTTTGTATATCTGAGATTCTTTGGTCTGTGAGGGTTGCTGACATCCGAACAGTGTTTAAGTTTGCGCCTATGAAGGTAATAGACTGGCAGGGCAATAAGGAGGATTTTTCGTAGTTGATCGAAATTCCTAATCGAGTGCAGAGATTTAGTGTGTAATCCCTGGCTTGAAGAAGTTGATGCCTGGTGGTGGCTGAAAGGAGCCAGTCGTCGAGATACGGAAACACCTGGAATCCTTGACGTCTCAGGTGAGCCGTGACCACTGCCATACATTTGGTGAACACTCTGGGGGCTGTAGTGAGACCAAAGGGCAGGGCTCTGAATTGAAAATGACTGGACCCCAGCCGAAAGTGGAGAAATCTTCTGGAGCGTCTGTGAATTTTTATGTGATAGTACGCGTCCTGAAGATCTGTTGAGCACATCCAGTTGTCCTTCTCTAGGAAGGGCAAAATAGATTGAAGTGTGACCATTCGAAATCTTGTCTTTCTCACAGACTTGTTGAGTCTGCTGAGATCCAATATTGGTCTCTAGTCTCCCGTCTTTTTGGGGACCAAAAAAAATCTTGAGTAGATTCCGGGCTCTGAATGGTCTGTTGTAACTGGCTGAATGGCTCTTTTTTGTAGAAGCTTTAATACTTCTGACTCTGCAACTTCCCTTAGACCGGGTGGTACATCTGGAAGGGAATTTTTGTGAGAGAAAGGACTTTCCTCTAAAGGAATTTTGTAACCCTCGGATATAATCGACTGTACCCATCTGTCTTGAGAGAGGGAATGCCAGGCTTCTGGGTACAGCGATAGTCTTCCCCCGACTGCCTCCAAGGATGGACAGTCGGGCAACATCTCAGGGATGCTGGAAGGGCTTGTCAGAGAGAGGCTCTCTGCTTCCCTGGTTTTGTGGACCCCCTCTGCCTCTAGAGCGGCGTCTGTTATTATTACCCCCTCTGCCTCTAGGGGTAAACTGACCACGTGCGTCCGGCGTGACTCCCTGGGATTTACGGAACCACATTTTTCCGCCCTTCTGACCTTTGGGGTAAGGTCTAGAGGGGGTAGAAAAACGGACCCCTACGGCAGAAAGAGTCTTGCCGTCCTGCTCACACCTGGTCAATGTATCCTTCACTTGAGGGCCAAACAATGCTGACCCATCAAAGGGAGAATTTGTGAAGGACACCTTAAAGGGATCTGCAAAATTACAGAGCCGCATCCAGGATTGACGTCTAAGAGCCACTCCTGTACCAGCGGCTCTACTCGCTCCATCTGCTGCATATGATATCAGTCGCATGGAGGAGTTAGCTATAGAATTAAGGCTTCCTAGCTGAGAAGCAATTTTCTCTTGAGCCCCTGCAGCCGTAGGATCCTGCACTACTTCACCTAGCTCCTTAAGGATGTCCCTTTGGAGTCTGGTGAAGTGACATAAGTAGTTCAGCGAGCGCATGGCAAAGGTCGCTGAGGAGAACATCCGCTTGCCATACCTATCCATGGTCCTAGAATCCTTATTAGGAGGATGGACTGGTACGGAAGGATCTGCAAGTTCCTTCTTAGTGGCGGCCGCCACCACCATGGCATCAACAGGGACACCTTTCGTAAGGAATTGCTTTTCAGAAGGGGCTGTAATAAATTTAGATGGCCTCCTAGGAACTGGCTCTACAGAGTCAGGAGCAGCCCAAGCCTTTCGAGCAATAACCTCCATAAGGGGGTCGAAAGGCGGAGACACCCAGGAGGTGGAGGGTCGAGATCCAAATGCCTCTAGGTATACAGACTCATCCTCAGAGGGATTTGTGGAGGGCCAGTTTCCCCTCTGTTTTAGGAGTTCTAGGATGTCTGAAAAGGAGACATCCTCAGAGGGGGATCTTGGGGATCCCTCCGACTCATCTAAGTTGGTATCTGAAGTGATAGACTCAGGGGAGTCTAGGTGTTTCCTCTTACAAGTCCTCTTGCACGGAGGATCTCCTGACTGGTCAGGAGAATCCTCGGAAGAGGGGGTTATTCCCAGTGGGGAAACCTGAGGCGGTGGATCTCTAGGTCCGGGAGCAAGAGAGATGGAAGAGATATCGACAGGCACTGTAGAGGGAGGAGCTAAGGGAATAGACTGCTGACTGAGCCCAGTGGCCAGCACACTCTTCATCACCTCAAAGGCCCCCCTCCCAGGGAGATCTGAGAGAACCCGTTCCGAAGAAACCGGGACTCCCAGGCCCACCGAAAGGAAAGGCTCCGAGGCAGATTTCGGAGCCGAGCTCACCAAGGTCGAGGCTTCAAGGGGAAGAGCGGGGTCGGACAAGGGTCCAATGCCACTCACCCCCTCGGAGGAGACCAGGGAAGCCCGACCACTGAATCCCTCCAAGGAAGGTCTCGAAGAGGAGATAAGAGTAGATGCCGAGGGTGCAGAAGGGGGGGGGTATCTGCCCCTCAGCCATAGCAGTAACTATCCCCGTAGACTCCAGCTCCAAACTCTGGGGTAGAGTCGAAGGAGGAACTTGAAGAGGGTGTGGACTAATAGTCGTCTGTTGAGACGGACTATGAAGCATCTGGGCCAGTGCCTGTGATTTTAGTAATCTACTTACCACCCTCTCTAAATCATGGTCTGATAACCTGGATGACCTAGATGATTGGCTCCGATGGCTCCGTTCCGAAAGAAGAGGTGAGGCCGGAGCCGACAGAATCGGCTCCAACGAGGGAGACCTGGACCTCTTCCTCGAAGGAACCATCGGAGCCGACAAGACTACTGATCCAGTCAGAGCCGATAACTTTTAGTTTCCGAGAGAAGATCTAGACGCTTCGGCTCCAGCCGGAGCCGAAGCAGGCACCGAAGTAGTGGTGTCGGCGCCGGTCGGCGCCGACACCGAAGCCTGGGCCACATGGTGGTCAGAGCCAGAACTCAGAACCGACACCAAGGTGACCAAAGAAGTATCAGCACCGATAGCCATCGGTGCCGAAGATTTAGCCAATGTCGGATCGGCTCCAGCCGGAGCCGATCTCGACTCCGACAAAGTCGGAGCCAAGGCCGAAGGCTTGGAAACAGAAGCCTGGGCCTTAGACTTAGAAGGCTTACCCGGAGCCGATTTGGCCGGGGAGCCCTCCGGTTTAAGGAGTCCCCTTAAAATCAATTTGTTTCTCCTTTCCTGCAGGACTCTCTGGCTAAAGGAATGACAAATCGCACAGGAGTCCTGCAGGTGGAGAGGTCCCAGGCAGTATAAACAAGAAGTGTGACCATCTGTCAGAGACATCTTCTGACAGCACGAGTCACACTTCTTAAAGCCTGAGACCCTCTGCTCTTTGGACATAGTGGACAAACACAGAACCACACAGTCCCAAACAAACTACTAAAATAAAGTTAAAAAAGTAAAACCTCACACACACACACACACACACACACACACACCCTGACAGGGGGGGATGGGAGGAAAGGAAGGCCTGACTAAAAAAAATTAAGGAGGAAGGGTAATTTTAGTCAAAAAGGGGCTTAATATAAACTAAAAATATAAGATATTAAGTTTAAAAGTGAAAAGGGGCTAAAAGCAGTTTAAAATAAAACACTTACCAGGAGCTGGTAAAAGGAGGACCTCATCAGCGAAGCGGCAAACGAGATCTGGGTACTTACCGCCTTGCATCATGGGATATGGGGCTGCCTCGAGCTGGTAAAATTGACTCTCGAGCATAGCAAAGTGCCGAGTCTTAACCCATCAAGCAAGAATGAAGGCGAGATTGACAACTTAACATCAATCATTTTTCGTTTATACTATGGCATCATTCTAGGTGAGGACAGTATGCTGCTCAAGGCTAGGGACATACCTGCCTGGGACATATCTCTTCATACATTCCAGTTAGGTACGTCTCAGGTCGTTCACTCCAACGTGAACTATGACAGAGTCATGATGGTACTTTTTGCTCAGAGATCTGAGTGCATGCATGATGTGACAAAATCCTGGTATCGAGCAGGTAGCTGACCGTGACTTTCTCCTTGTCCAACCTGGTGAGTGGGACATCAGTGTGTCTCACTACTGAGTCTCCAATTACAAGAAAATTTGTTTTTTGACTGTTACACCTTAAGGCCTTGATAGGTGAGACACTGATATTACTATACGTCATGGGTGCTGTGGGAACTATGTTAATTGTAGCAGTCTTGTGTTTTGGAGGTCTCTGGTGTTTTGGTAAGTTTTTTGACACAACCTCTGCGTATGTCGATTTTTGTGTTTGATGCATACTATGTGTATGAATAGTGGTAGTATGTTCACGTGTAGTGGTGGGTGGGTTGACAACCTCTTTCGCGTTAGCTTTTTGAGTGCGAGAGAGCATAAATTCAAGATTCTTGGTGTAGACACATCTCTTGCACTCTGTACTAAAGTAAGTTATTAGTAGAGGGTTGTCGGTGTACATGTGGCAATTGCTACACTGCATCAAGAGACCTAAGTCAGCAAGGTTGGCAGGAGAAACAAGGGTAGTCTAACTGTCCATAATGCTAGGTTGAAGACTGGTATTACTCAAGGGAACTTTTCAGGATCGATCAAGGAGTAGCTCAGTGGATGGATATTTCTGCCTGTTTTTTTTTTTTTTTTTTTTTTTTTGCTGGTGGTTTAATAGGTTACAGCTCACCAGCAGTATTTCTTAAACCAGGAAAGTGCTTGAATTTATCTGTTCGGCTATGGTGCACAATTGCACAGCAGTGCATGGTGCTGTGTAATGCACAAACAAGCAGAAACCTGCTCAAATGGCGGGCTTAAATACCAGAAGCTAAAAACTTGAAAAGAATTTAAAAAGATTCAAAAGGACCAAGGAGGATGCTTACTCCAAGCCCTAGGCCAACCACCCTTCAAAAGACAGGTTTCAATCAGTACACTCCCCTCACTATAGTGCAGAAAGGCCCCTTCCAATCCAAGATGGCCTGGAAAATATGCTCAGAACAAACAGCCACTACAGACTCAGATGCAGCAAACCTGTGTCTGGACCATGCTACAGCTACTAGCTACCTTATTTTCAGTGGGAAACACTAGATAATGTGTATCATAGTAGAAAAAGCCAGTGAAACACTAAAAAAGTTTGAAACAGCAGAACAACAGCAAGGAGACTCTAAAAATGTTTTAAACAGCTAACAAATCAGTTATTTTAACAGTGCTTGGTGGGAAAACCAAAACAAGCAGAACAGTTTGATTTGCAACAATGAAAAGTACCAGCAAATACTTAAACAGTGAAAATAGAAAAAAGAGCTTTGTAAACAGTGAAAACAGCAATAAAATGTGATTTAACAGGCAGAGTTAGGCAGACAATTGCATTACAATAGTGTACTTTAGCACATAGTACATAAATACAATATTAACATAGATGGCAAGCAATAAAAAGTGCAGTAAATAGTAATAAATAAGTAAAAAAAACAGGGAAATTGTGTTTTTTGGAAGCTCAGAAGCCTCTAGTAATCTGGTATCTCAGCTCAGAGTTGTGGTTGGAAGCCCACCTCAGTTCAGCTTGTTACAAACAAGCAGAAACCTGCTGAAATGCAGGGCTTAAATACAAGAAGCTAAAAACTTGAATTTTTTTTTAAAAGGTTCAAAAGGACCAATGAGGATGTTTACCCCAAGCCCTAGACCAACCACCCTTCACCAGACAGGTTCCAATCAGCACACTCCTCTCATAAGAGTGCAGAAAGGCCCCTTCCAATCCAAGGTTGCCTGGAAAACGTTGTGAGAACAAACAGCCACTACAAAGAAACTCAGATGCACCAAACCTGTATCTGGACTATGCTACAGCTGCTAGATACCCTAGTTTCAGCAGGAAGCACTGGAGAATGTTTAACACAGCAGAAAAATAGCAGTCAGACACTAAAAATGCTTAAAACAGCAGAAAATAAGCAAGGAGACTCTAAAACATGAGTGATAAATGATCCCTGATAGAGGAGTAAGAAAGGCCAGAGAATGGTAACTCACACAAATATTGTAGACCTAGAGAAATAACCTTGATAGGGTCCTACTCTGATCTTTCCAGCTACTAGAAAGTCGTCTCCATTTATAAATCTATGATTTCCTAGTAGCATGTTTCTTTACCTCCATTAATACCTGCTACATGTCCTCGGAAAAAATAGCTGCCTAGAAGGCATTAAAACTTAACCATCTAGGTAGTTTGTTGAAGCTGTTTCAAATTAAGATGCATCAAACAACCCTGGTATTGTGTTAGTAGGTCTAGTCAGTGCAGATGCTTGACCCAAAAAGGAGTCTGGACAATGATCCTTGGACAGTAGTTCTGAATCTTAACAATGACCCTGGATATCAGTTAAAAGACATACAGGAACATTCCTGTCCAAGCAAATGAAAAGGTATCTGTTTTCTAGGCCTGTTTGCAAGGAATACTTAAGTAGAATTTTTCATCTTGTTTGCTGCGAATGTAGACAAACAGATTTATCCGAGTTGCTCTCCACAGCTGAATCAAATCCTGGAAGACCCCCAATTCGATTTCCATTCATGAGGATCTGTCCTGGTCCTGCTCAGCTTGTCTACTATAATATGTTGCTCAGATGGAATGTAGGATGCAAGTACAGAGTGAGACTGTGATGATAAGCTGTATCCCAGGTTATTATGGTTAATCTGTAAAGAGGGCAAGATCTGGATCCCTCCTGTCTGTTTAGCTACCACATCACTGTGGTGGTGTCTGTAATCACTTGTAATGGCCTAGGGGGCATAGACGATTGAGAGAGTTGAGAGCACTTATAACTACCAGCAATTTTTTTTTTTTTTTATGTTTATCTACTTTGGTCTGTCTTTTTTGTTCCGAAGACCGTGCAATTTTATTGTGATAGACACTGCTCCCCAAGCAGCTTTGAAGCATCCGTAATTACAGACTTCAAAAGCTGGAAGAGAAAATGGAGGAAATGGATTCAGATAAACCTGATCTTCCACCAAAGCAGTTCCCTTTCTATGAATCACAAAAGTGGAATCTGTACAGACAGGAGATGATGATGTTGGGATGATACAGATTTTAGGTACCACTGAATCTTTCTCATGTCACTTTTGGCTAAAGGAATCATAAAATTTACAGATGTTATGAATTCTAGTATATAGAGAAATTCCCTTGTTGAAGTCTTAGACAGGAAAAAGTCAGGTATAGATATAGATTTACTTTTTTTCCTGTGGAAGAAAATCTCTTTGAAATGAGGTATATACCCTAGGAAAACAATAACATGATAAGCAGTCAGGTAAGACTTTAAATGATTTTCCGAAACCCCTGCCTGAGAAGATCTCTTACACAGGTGAAAGATTCCTGATGCTTTGCAAAAGATGCTGCAAAGATGAGCAATAAGTCTAAATAAGGAAAATGTGAATACCTTGCAGACTGCAATAAGCTATAAATGGAGCTAAATGCTATGTGAACACCCTTGGTGCAGTGAATAACCCAAAGGGTATTGCAGAGAAATGAAAATGTAATCTAGAGAAAGAAAACCTTAAGAAATATTTTAAATCTGAGGCTAGAGGACTGTGTTTTTCATTGGGAACTCCCTCTTGTTTAGAGATATTTCATCTGTTACGTATGACCTTTTTAAAAACTGAAACCTTTAGTGAATGATGCTAGTTGTTAAAAATAAATTTAGCTATGGCTAAACAAAACCAGCAAACCTTATTAACAGAACAAAATCAAGTTAAGGTAAAGTTAATGGAAGTATGTGCTCAAAATATGCAAATACTTAGAAAATATACAGAAAAACTTAACCAGTTATAGGAGAAACTGGGGAAGCTGCAAAGTAGGTTACTGGAAGGTTAGGATTCCATTACGAAGGAAATAGAAAAGGCAAGACAGTATTTAGATGGGCTGTTAATAAGAAGTATTATTAAGCTGCTCAATCCCTAAGAGATAAATATTGTTATAGCTCCTTGGATTATCAAAAGGCATGGTCAGGTCAACTTAAACAGACAGGCACACAGGAATTATACCACATGTGAGGAGGGAGATTGTATTGTAGGGATCCAGTACTGACAGCAGAATATAAGCATATTAAGAAGGGTTATCTAAACCTCAACATGGCAGCAGAGTGGATAGCATTGTCATCTCACAGCAAGAGGTTCTCTAGTTCGACTGTCAGCTGGGGTGCCTTCTGTGCAGAGTCTGCATGTCCTCCCTGTGTTCACGTGGGTTTTCTCTGGATGCCCCAGTTTCCTCCCACATTTGAGAGACATGCAGCAAGTGGATTGGATACTCTACATTGGCCATAGGTGTGAATGTGAATGTGGCAGAGTGTATGAAAGAACAACTTCAGCAGGCCTAGCCACCTAGTGGTGTGAACCTTGGCTCTAGACGACAGTCACTGCTGAAGTGACACCCTGACCCCATGTGCAAAAATGGGAAAAGGAGTTATGGATGGGATGGATGGATCTAAAGCCAAGCAACTTCAAGTACAAGGATAATGAAGAGGAAATAATGAGATGTTTCAAACCCTGAAGATGACAAAGCTTATAAATGAATGGCTGAAAAGTTTTATGTCATGGATTATTTTGGAAGAGTTGATGAAGATGTTTAAAGGGAAGGTTTGGGGGGGGATAGGTATTCCGGGTATTTTGCAGTTTGAATTCTACAGACTGCAATCAGAAGAGATAAGGTTTAAGAAGTACTGTTATTTAAACTGGCATTACAAATTAAGCAAATATCAGAGTTACAAAAGAAATTAGAAGTTATGTACCTACCATAACGTTCCATGTTAGTTGTCTTCTCACGCCTTCTTTCTTGCTGTATGGGTTCGGAGCCGATCCTCGGCTCCGACTCGGCACTTGCTAAGCTCAAGAGTCACTTTTACCAGCTCGAGGCAGCCCCATATCCCATGATGCAAGGCGGTATATACCCAGATCTCGTTTGGTACTTATAGGGAAAAACACCTAACACAAAAATCTTTCCACTAAGGAAAGAAGAGCAATTAGCCTAAACAAAAGGGCTATAATGGGAACCCAGATAACTAACTGGCGCCCAAAGAAGCAATCTTCCTGACAAGGGAGATCAAAGTCTGTCCAGGCAAGGGGGCAGGAGGGAGGGTCACAAGAAAGAAGGCGAGAGAAGACAACTAACATGGAACGTTATGGTAGGTACATAACTTCTAAATGTTAAGTTGTCAATCTCGCCTTCATTCTTGCTGGATGGGACCGCGTCCCTAGCACCTCTATCCTGGGTGGCTCAATGGAACAGACTCTTGAGAACTGTAGGACCAAAACTGGCTCTATCCCTGGAGGCCAAATCCAATTTGTAATGAGAAACAAAGGTATGAGGAGTGGCCCAAGTGGCTGCTGCACAAATAGTATCTAAGGGAAGTCTAGCCTGAAAAGCTGTGGAAGTGGCTAAGCTTCTGGTGGAATGTGCCTTTGGTTTTGAGCACAGCTGTTTGCCCCTAAGTTGATAGATTTCGGAAATGGTGGAAGAAAGCCATCTAGACAAGGTCACTTTGGAAACAGGAAGGCCTTTCTTATTCTCAGTATAAGAAAGAAAGAGTTGATCAGACCTTCTGAATTGTTTTGTTCTGTCCAAATAATATCTGAGTTGGCGGTGAACATCAAGATAATGTAATTTTTGTTCCGATCTGTTGGAGTAATTGGGGAAAAATACAGGGAGATCAATAGATTGGTTTAAATTTGTTTTTGAAGCAACCTTGGGCAAAAAGGAAGGATTAGTTCTCAAGGATACTCTGTCCTTGTGGAAGACCAAATATGGGGGACGAACAGAGGGCATGCAGTTCTGACACTCTCCTAGCCGAGGTAATAGCGACAAGGAAGAGTGTCTTCCAAGAAAGAAACTTTAGAGAACATGAAACAGCTGGCTCGAAGTGAGGAAGAATTAAGGATGTCAGCACTAGATTTAGGTCCCATTGAGGAGGAGGACTCCTGACAGGAGGATTAAGGAGAAAAACTCCTCTTAGAAAAGCTTTACAAAGCCTGTGGGACATAATGTTATGGTCTGCAAAACCGACATGAAAGTTCCAGATCGCAGCCAACTGAACTTTGACAGTGGAAGCTGAAGAACCCGAGTGAAGGATTTCCGCTAAAAAATCCCAAACTGTATGAACAGGGGCAGTAAAGGGATCTATATTCCTTGATTTCGCCCAAAGGGAGAAACGTTTCCACTTGCTAGTGTAAATACTTCTAGTAGAGGATTTAAGGGAAGCCACTATGATATCCCTAACCGGGTTAGAGATCATAGGAAGCCTGGCTAAGGAAGGAAGTGGAGCAACCAAGCTGTGAGGTTGAGAGAAGGAATGGACCGATGCAGCTGACCCGATTGGTGGATCAGAAGATCTGGCACTGGGTCCAGATGCCACGGCTGCGCCAAGAGGTGACGATGGAGGAACGGAAACCAAATTTGTCGTGGCTAATACGGGCAATGAGAATCATTTTGGCTCTCAAAACGGTAGCTTTCTGGAGTACCTGTGGTATCAAAGGAAAGGGAGGAAAGGCATAAAGAAGTCCCTGGGGCCAATCTTGGGTAAGAGCGTCTCTGGGGAGATGGCCTGGAAGTGGGAAGAGAGAGAAGAAGTCCGGGCATTTGCTGTTTTTGGGAGTAGCCAAAAGATTGCAACATGGGCGGCCCCATTCTTGAAAAATCTCCTCCACTATAGATTGTTTGAGAGACCACTCGTGAGGCATGAGAATAGCTCTGCTCAATCTGTCCGCTAAAATGTTGGTTTTCCCAGGGATATGCATTGCTACCAGAAACCGATGAGAGGAGATCGTCCATTACCAAAGTCTGAGAGCTTCTCGACACAAGGGGTAGGACTTGGTTCCGCCCTGCTTGTTGATATACCACACTACGGACATATTGTCCGTGTGTACTGCAACTGTTCCCAAGGGAAGAAAGTCGTTGAGGGCTTGCAATGTTAAAAGCACTGCTCTCATCTCTAGGACATTTATGTGCAGGTGGTATTCGAACGGTTGCCATGTCCCATGAACCATCCTGCCCTGATAATGACCCCCCCACCGATCAGGGAGGCGTCCGTAGTGACTGTGGCTACCGGGGCTGGGGAAACAAAGGGTCTGCCCTGATGAACCTGGGGAGAAGAAATCCACCAGGATAGATGGTTTTTGCAAGTTTGTGTCACCAGAATTTGATGACGCATGGGGAGTTGTTGGTAGGACCATTGGGTGAACAACATCCATTGAAGGAGACGCATGTAAAAGCGGGCCAAAGGGAGAAGAGTAATGGCAGCTGCCATGAGGCCCAATACCTTTAGGACCAGTCTGGCTTGCACCTTTTTGCTGGCAAGGATGATCCGCACATGGTTTTGGATATCTAAGATTCTGTTGCTTGTGAGGTTTGCTGACATCCGGACAGTGTCTAAATTTGCGTCTATAAAAGTAATAGATTGGCAGGGCAATAAGGAGGATTTTTCGTAGTTGATAGAAATTCCTAAATGAGTGCAGAGATTTAGGGTGTAATCTCTGGCTTGGAGAAGTTGATGCCTGGTGGTGGCTGAGAGGAGCCAGTCGTCGAGATACGGAAACACCTGGAATCCTTGACGTCTCAGGTGAGCCGTGACCACTGCCATACATTTGGTGAACACTCTGGGGGCTGTAGTGAGACCAAAGGGCAGGGCTCTGAATTGGTAATGACTGGACCCCAGCTGAAAGCAGAGAAACCTTCTGGAGCATCTGTGGATTTTTATGTGATAGTACGCATCCTGAAGGTCTATTGAGCACATCCAGTTGTCTTTGCCCAGAAAGGGCAAAATCGATTGAAGTGTGACCATCCGAAATCTTGTCTTTTTCACAGACTTGTTGATTGGTCTCCAATCTCCTGTCTTTTTGGGAACCAAAAAGAACCTTGAGTAGATTCCGGGCTCTGAATGGTCTGTTGGAACTGGCTGAATGGCCCTTTTTTGTAGAAGCTTTGATACTTCTAATTTTGCGATTTCCCTTAGACCGGGTGGAACATCTGGAAGGGAATTTTTGTGAGTGAAGGGACTTTCCTCGAAAGGAATCTTGTAACCCTCGGATATGATCGACTGTACCCATTTGTCTTGTGAAAGGGAAAGCCAGGCTTCTGGGTACAGCGATAATCTTCCCCCGACTGCCGCCAAGGATGGACAGTCGGGCAACACCTCAGGGATGCTGGAAGGGCTTGTCAGAGAGAGGCTCTCTGCTTCCCTGGTTTTGTGGACCCCCTCTGCCCCTAGGGCAGCGTCTGTTATTATTACCCCCTCTGCCTCTAGGGGTAAACTGACCATGTGTATCCGGCGTGACTCCCTGAGATTTACGGAACCACATCTTTCAGCCCTTCTGTCCTTTAGGGTAAGGCCTAGAAGGGGTGGAAAAACGAACCCCTACGGCAGAGAGAGTCTTGCCGTCTTGCTCATACCTGGTCAATGTATCCTTCACCTGAGGACCAAACAATGTTGCTCCATCGAAGGGAGAGTTTGTGAAGGACGCCTTAAAGGGATCTGCAAAATTACAGAGCCGCATCCAGGACTGACGCCTAAGAGCCACTCCTGTCCCTGCAGCTCTACTCGCTCCATCTGCTGCATACGAAATCAGCCGCATGGAGGAGTTGGCTATGGAGTTAAGGATTCCTAGCTGAGAAGCAATCTTGTCCTGAGCCCCTGGAGCTGTAGGATCCTGTACTACTTCACCTAATTCTTTAAAGATGTCCCTTTGAAGTCTGGTGAAGTGACATAAGTAATTCAGCAAACGCATAGCAAAGGTCACTGAGGAAAACATCCGCTTACCATACCTGTCCATGGTCCTAGAATCTTTGTTAGGAGGATGGACTAGTATGGAAGGATCTGCAAGTTCCTTCTTAGTGGCGGCCGCCACCACCATGGCATCAACAGGGACACCTTTTGTAAGGAATTGCTTTTCAGAAGGGGCTGTAATAAATTTAGAATGCCTCCTGGGAACTGGTTCTACGGACTCAGGAGCTGCCCACGCCTTCCGAGCTATTACCTCCATGAGGGGGTCAAAAGGCGGAGACACCCAGGAGGTGGAGGGTCGAGATCCGAACGCCTCTAGGTATACCGACTCATCCTCGGAGGGGTTTATGGAGGGCCAGTTTCCCCTCTGTTTTAGGAGTTCTAGGATGTCTGAAAAAGAGACATCCTCAGAGGGGGATCTTGGGGACCCCTCCGACTCATCTAAGTCGGTATCTGAAGTTGTAGACTCAGGGGAGTCTAGGTGCTTCCTCTTACAGGTCCTCTTATGCGGAGGATCTCCTGAAGGATCAGGAGAATCCTCGGAAGAGGGGGTTCTTCCCAGTGGGGAAACCTGAGGCGGTGGATCTCTCGGTCCGGGAGCAAGAGAGTGGGAAGAGACATCTACAGGCACCATAGAGGGAGGAGCTAAGGGGATAGACTGCTGACTGAGCCCAGGGGCCAGCACACTCCTCATCACCTCGAAGGCTGCCCTGCCAGGGAGATCCGAGAGACCCCGCTCCGAAGAAACAGGGGCTCCCGGGTCCACCGAGAGGGAAGGCTCCGAGGCAGATGTCGGGGCCGAGCTCACCAAGGCCGAAGCCCCGAGGGGAAGAGCAGGGTTGGACAAGGGTCCAATGCCACTCACCCCCTCGGAGCAGACCAGGGAAGCCCGACCACCGGATCCCTCCAACGAAGGTCTCGAGGAGGAGATAAGAGTAGAAGCTGAGGGAGCAGAAAGGGGTGGTATCTGCCCCACAGCCGTAGCAGTGACTAATCCCATAGACTCCGGCTCCGAGCTCTGGAGGAGAGTCGAAGGAGGAACTTGAAGAGGGTGTGGACTAGTAGTCGTCTGTTGAGATGGACTATGAAGCATTTGGGCTAGTGCCTGTGATTTTAACAATCTGCTTACCACTCTCTCCAAATCGTGGTCTGACAGCCTGGAAGACCTAGATGATCGGCTCTGATGGCTCCGCTCCGAACAAAGAGGAGAGGTCGGAGCCGACAGTATCGGTCCCAAAGAGGGAGACCTGGACCTCTTCCTCGAAGGAACCATCGGAGCCGATGAACCCTCGGCTCAGGACGGAGCCGACAACTTTTCGGCTCCAAGTGTTGTCAAGGATGTATCGGCTCCAGCTGGAGCCGATACAAGCAAAGAAATAATGGTATCAGAGCCAGTCGGCACCGATACCGAAGCCTTAGCCACATGGTGGTCGGAGCCGGTCGGAGTCGACACCAATGTGACAGTCAAAGTGTTGGCACCGATAGCCATCGGTGCCGAAGATTTAGCCAAATTAGGATCGGCTCCAGCCGGAGCCGATCTCGACTCCAAAGGAGTCGGAGCCAAGGCCGAAGGCTTAGAAACAGAAGCCTGGGCCTTGGTGGTCTTAGAGGGTTTGCCCAGAGCCGATTTGGCCGGGGAGCCCTCCGGTTTAAGAAGCCCTCTCAATATTAATTTGTTTCTCCTTTCCTGCAGGACTCTCTGGCTGAAAGAGTGACAGATAGCACAGGAGTCCTGCAGGTGGAGAGGTCCCAGACAGTAGATACAAGAAGTGTGACCGTCTGTCAGAGACATCTTCTGACAGCACGAGTCACACTTCTTGAAGCCTGAGACCCTCTGTTCTTTTGACATAGTGAGTACACAAGCACGAAGACTCACACAGTCCAGTCAAAAAATTAAATTTTTAATTTTAAATTTTAATATAAAGGGGAATATATATATATAAACCCACACACACACCCTGACAGAAAGGGATGGGTAGGGAAGAAGGCCTGACTAAATAAACACAAGTAGGGAAACGGGTAAAATGGCTGGGAGACCCTACAACTACGCACAAATGACAATTATACTGAAATAATTAAGAAAAATTAGGATTGGGGAGTCTAACAACAGTAAAAAGAATTACTTACCACGAGCTGGCAAAAGGAGTACCTCATCAGCAAAGCAGCAAACGAGATCTGGGTATATACCGCCTTGCATCATGGGATATGGGGCTGCCTCGAGCTGGTAAAAGTGACTCTCGAGCTTAGCAAGTGCCGAGTCGGAGCCGAGGATCGGCTCCGAACCCATCCAGCAAGAATGAAGGCGAGATTGACAACTTAACATCTATAGTTATAGGGATACCTAATGAAAGGAAAGATCAGATTCTTCTTTTGCCATATAAACCAGTATCAGTATTAAATCACATTTATAAGCTTTTCTTGGCAGTACTGCAAGGAAGGTAACTAGGTTGTCACCCATCTAGTCAGGATACAATAGACGAGTCTTGAGTTCTCTTTAAGCAGCTTTATTATATACAAACACATCACAATGAAAGCTTACTGACTTTAACTTAGGTAAGTTATATACAAACTAGTTAATGCATTCATACATGCTCACTCTCTGGCTGCACTCTCAAAATGGCACTGGGTATAGCATGTGCCTGATACTTATATGTGCACGTTCAGTCCTTGATATACTTCCTAAAGATACAGCACATACACTCTGTTCTACATCCTCCCTCTTTGAGAAATACATCATGCAATGTTATGAATCTCAGCTGGCATGCAGATAATACAAATAGCTCTTTGCCATATAATTAAACAGAACTAGGTACATATATACAGTTATGTCCATGCCGCTGTGTATTTCACACTAGGTCTGGAAGTACGGCCAACTCATGTGACATAAAACTGGGACTTAGATTTTGCAACTTGAACTGTCCTTGCTGAAAGTTCAACCATGGGAATATCTGGAACATCCTCAGGAATGGAAGTAGAGATTAAAACATGTTCTGTGCCAGGAACACTGCCTGACTTGCTCTGAGATCTAGAGTCTGTATCACAGGAACAATGCTGCAATAATGATTCTGGTACAGAAAGAAGATGTCTGCGATTTCAGCTGTACTCCACACCCTTAGATTATATGAAGTAGGATCTTGGCTCGGTATATCTACCTGTAACTTGACCAATCTGGTCAAAACCTTTCGCCGTTTGTATCCTCACTGTCTCTCCTTCTTTCATTGGGCAAAAAAATCTGCTAGACTTATCATACCTGGACTTCTGGATAGAATGCTTCTCGAATAATTGGGCTTTGATGGTTTTGTTGTTCTTAGCTTTAGGCCTCAATAAACTGGAATGAATAGGTAGAGTTGTTCTGGTTTGCCTGGATAGAAGTCTTTGAGCAGGCAAGCTAAGTGTTTCTGAGATTAAGGAAATTCAAAAAAACATCGGTATTATCATGCGTTGACACTTCAAGTAATTGCTTTGGACTCTGCACTGCATGTTCAGCTAGTCTATTTGCCTGTGGTTATTCAGGACTGCTAGTAACATGTACAGAGGTTCCTCACTAAAAGAGTGCAGGGTGTAAGTTATATGCCCTATGCAGATTGCCTCAAGGCCTTATCCCTGTATTCTGTCTCCTACAGGCTTTTGAGGGGAGATTTATGCCTGGCATATGGGTCATTGTCAGACCCCACTCTGATGGACCTCCTACATATTCACAAAACAAACAGCACCAGAATTACCCATTCTAAAGACTTAAACCTTGCACGTGATATAAATAGGACCTGCTGGAGAGATAGGTATGTATCCCAGAGACTACCCCGTCTATGGAACAGGCTCCCCATCCATGTGAAGCAGAGTTCTTCCTTAACCCAATTCAAGTGCAACTTGGACAACTGGATGGGAAACTGGAAATTCATCCCTGGTTTGGCACCTATGTCTCTAATGGAAGCAGGTAACCTGTAAATGGTACATCTCCCAGGCCCATGCTTACATTTATCAAGGGTAGCAGAACTTGTCAGAGATTTGGGATGCATGGCTAGGCTTAAAAATGCCCTTGTGGTGGTTAGCTTAGTAAACACCTATGAACCTATTAATCTATAAAATGTCATTCTCTTGCAAATTTCTGAAATAACTGGTTAGTAAATTGAGTACCATTGTCAGAAATAACTTTGTGTGGACTAACATGGACTGAAAAATAACATTTCAACTTAGTAATAATAGTAGTGAATGTTAGATTAGGTAGTAGATCAATCTCAAACCAGTTTGAATAAGAGTCAACCAATACTAAGTAATGCTAATTGTTCCATTCGAATATATCAGTGGCTACTGTTGACAAAGGTAGTTCAAGAACTTGACTTAGCTGAAGTGGTTCTCTTTGCAAATGCGGTTTAGTACTATTGCATACTGAACAAGAAGAAAGTACTTTATCAATGTCTTTTCAGTAATGAAGGCCAAAACGTTAGTTCTCTCACCCTTCTCTTAGTAGATGTGGAACCTGGGTCACCGCGATGCAAAATCTGTATATATTCACGTTTTAAGTAAGGAGGAATAACAATTTTAGGACCTTTGAAAATAATGCCATCTTCCGTCAACATCTGATCTCTGAAAGGAAAATAGGTTTTCACTTCAGGTGGTACACTAGATTGCTTTGACAGCCATCCAGCATTACTGTAGTTGTTAAGCTTTTGCAAAACCGGATCAGTCTTTGTATAACCTCTCAGCTCATCAAGTCTAGTGGTAGAGAAATTATGCACTGCCATCACATCAAAGTCAAAATTCACTATGTCAAGCTGTTCTGTGGTATTTCTGGGCAATTTGGATAAGGTATCAGCCAGATAAAGAAATTTGCCTTTTGTATAGACCATTTTGATGTTGTACTCTTGCAAACTAAGCATCATTCTTTGTAATCTCGCTGGAGCTGAATGCATAGGATTCTTTAGAATAGTAACTAGAGGTTGGTGATTAGTTTCAATCTGAACAGCTTAACCATAGATATAATCATGAAACTTTGAACATGTTAATACTACTGTTAAAAGTTCTTTCTCAATATGAGCATGCTATATTTCAGTAAGTGTTCTAGATGCATATGCTACTGATCTGCTTTCTTGACAATCAGTGTTAAGCAAAGAAATTGGCTTAGGTGATATGCAGAAGTTGGGCTTTTTATTTAGTTTTAAGATGGGGGAGATGATAGAATATTTCCATGAAGGAGGGAGGTTTGCTGTAGTTTTAACTTCTTGGAATCCATTGAGTAAGATTTTAAAGATGTTATCAGGTAAGAGTTTGTAAAATTCCGGAATTAGACCATCCAGTCGTGGTGCATTTTTTGTTTTAAGATTTTTTATTTGTTGCTTTAATTCTTTAAAGGAAAAAGGTTTATTATCTATGTTATTAATATTGTGTTTGGACTTCCACGATAGTGCAGCGGTAACGTTGTTGCCTCACAGCAAGAGATTCTCCCCTTCAGTTCTTGGCTGGAGTGCGGGGAGTGCCTTCTGTGTGGAGTCTGCATGTCCACCCCGTGGTTGGGTGGGCGTTCAAAAGACATGCGTAAATGGGCGTGCTTTCGTTGAAGGTTGAACATTGAGCTGGCACCTTGGCGTTCGCCAAAATCTCCTGCCAATAATTAGCGGACCGGATTTCCGCTGTGGCGACCCCTAACCGGGAAAAGCCGAAAGACAACAACAACAACAGAAAAGAGTGACTGGTTTATTGACATCTTAGTATCTTAATGTAGGTGGCGCAGCAATTTTCTGCTTAATGTCTTCAAATGCCTTCTGGTGCTGTTCCAACTAAGACCATGTAACATTTTTCCGCGGCAGCTCTTAAAGGTGCTGTCAGCTCACTGAAGTCTGACATAAACTTGCCTAAACAGTTGACCATGCCTATGAAACGCTGTAGAGCCTGAATATTATCTGGTGCTGACATCTCAAGAATAGCTGTTTGCTTGTTTAGGTCTGGTCTCAAGCCAGTGCTGGTAAATGAATGACCTACATATGTGACTTCTGGTAATCTGAATTTACACTTCAGAGGATTGAGCTTGTACTCTGAGAAAATGGTATCAGAAAAATTGGAACTAGGATATGCATTTATATGATGAACTTATTTGATAAAAGAAAGTAGATTCACTCTCAGACTGTCTCTAAGACCCAGTAATGACTGCACAGGTCTTCAAACTACATAGACTAACAAGCTGTAACAGTTCTTAGCCAAATAATGTGAAAGAATTACTTAGCCTTCGGTTTTAAATTCTTCACCTCCATAAGCAACAAGTTTCCCACTACCAGCCACATTGAGTTGCTCATTAGTTCTCACTTTAGAAAATGTGTCTGCTGATATAACACTACACTTTGAACCAGTGTCTTCTTTAAGCTCAGTGGATTTACCATTGATCTGGACAGTACAAAACACGTCGCTCTTTGCCATCAAATTCACTGTATCAACTCTTTACACCAATTACTGATGCACCATCTACATAGAAAGTAGAATTGCAATTTACTTGATCATTTTGCTTTTTTGATTGACCCTTCTTTACAACTGTGAGGGGTTTACTTTGATTTGCAAAATTTTTGAAAATGGTTTCATTTTTTACACTTGTGACACTGCTGACCAAATGCTAAACAGTTCCCTCTTTTAGACTCATGATTGGCACCACAATTGTGACAGTAACAATGTTTGTACTGCACTGAGCATGCTCCTTTCTTAGAACTTGCTGGAAAACTAGGTGATTTCCCTGGTGAACTAGCAGGGGCTGTGGCTGCCATGTGCTTAGGCCTACTTCTGTTTGCCACGTGTTGCATCCAATCTACATTTGCTCTGGAGCCTGCTGAAACCATGCTCTTGTCACTTGCAAGCATGCTTGTGTATGTTTCTTTAACTTTATGGATATGACAAATCTCTATGGCTTTACTTAACATGAAATCACTGTCACAAAGCAAAATCTGGCTCACAGCAGCACTATTAATACCACACACGAGCCAGTTGTTTATTAACTCATCTTTTAAGTCACCAAACTGATGCATTTTAGCTTTATTTTCCAGATCAGTAATATAAGCTGCAAAAGTTTCTCCTGGTTTCTGATCTCTTGTGTAAAGCAAATGCTTCTCTACTGTAATATTTGCCTGGGAGTTACCCAATTCTCTGAATTTGCACTTTAAACACTTGGGGTCTTTCTCTTGATTAAGCCCATACAACAATATGATGATTTTCACCTTCTCGCTCATATACTGCTGGTGCATATACAAGTGAACGCTCTCTTTCCATGGCCTCAGACCCAGCTAGGCTTAGCAAAATGAATGCCTTGGTACATGCATCTTTGTCTGAATAAGCTGCTTGTATAAAAATATCATACTCTTGCTCAAATATTCTCCAATTCTCTGCAGTATTCTAATCAAATACAAGTGGTAAGGGCTTTCAAAATCCATCTGCCATATTAACACATACCAGTGAAGGGCTTTGCAAATATGCACCAACACCCCCCCCCACACACACACACACACACATATATATGCCAGAAATGTATGCCAGTATTTGTAACTTTGCCCAGTAGCAAAACAAGCTTCTGAATAACTGAGCTTTGCGAAATAAGTCTCTTGGGCACTGTAATACTCTTGAAATTGCTGTATTGTTAAAGTAATTTATCATCATTTTAAGAAACATTTCAAATAACTGCATGGTGCAAATGGCCTGCGCAGAGGAAGCTCAAAGTCAGAAACATTTCGAAGTAATTGCACTTTGCGAATAAACAGAACACAGCACACTGAAATTTCCCCAAAATGGTGGAACCATGCTAGATAATTCTTTGCAGTGCAAGAAACACCCTGTAATGGCAGCCGGCCTTTTGCGAACAGACACACCCAGCAGAAGAAACTTTTCGAAATGGCTATACTTTGACTGTACTTCACAAAATAGTTGCACTTTGCACACATATAAACTCTTCAGAATACATGCACAGTAATAAGCACACACTGTAAGCACTTTTACACACTTTGAGATACTTTGAATAACTCTAGTTATGCCCTTGATACAATACAAACTCATAGTTATGCCAAAGCACAGCACTTTGTCAACAAACACGCAGTCGCCTTGCTTTATTTACACTCAAGGTGCCCTTTTTGCCCTTATTATATTTGTTTTTTCATTTAATCTCTTTTCATGCCGATTGTTCTTTCCTCGTACTCGTTTTACTCTAAACATATCCATTTCGCCTTAAACACATTCATCTTGCTTTGAACATACTCGTTTTGCTTTTCTGATAATCGTTTCATCAAATATCTTAATCTTAAACATTTTGCTTAGTTAATAAACCGTTTGCGCCTCCTGCTTGTTTAATAATGTGGTTTGTGCCTTTGTAATGCTCTGTTTTATCTTTTTTATAAAATAAGCTGTTTGTGCAAGTTTTCATTACCTTTGGTTCTTTTCTGGCTCTTTTTCGTGTTTGTTTCTCTTAGTTTACATTCACTGTCATCTCTGCATCTTGTGGATCCAAATATCAATCTCTGGAATCCCAGTTCTGACACCATGTCGCTCGGCTAGTTGGATACAATAGACGAGTCTTCTTGGATTCTGCTCAAGCAGCTTTATTAAGTACAAACACATCATGATAAAAGCTTACTGACTTTAACTTAGGTAACTTATATACAAACTAGCTGCTGCATTCGTACATGCTCACTCTCTGGCTGCACTCTCAAAATGGCACTGGGTATAGCACGTGCCTGCTACTTATATGTGCACATTCAGTCCTTTATATGCTTCTTAAAGATACAGCACATACACTCTGTTCTACATAAGTTATTCCAGAATTTGATGCATACTGGTCAATGTGGGCTTATTGCTGGTGGACAGACTTTTTACTATGTAGTGAAGATGGATCTGTTATTAAGGAGGGTGCAGCAAGACAGGACCATATAGTGGTAGAGAGCTTTGACAAGAAAAGGCCTTTGACAGAGTTGACTGGCATTATGTAATGCAATTTCTATTGGGATGTGGGTATATGGGAAATTGTATAACAAATGAGGATAGTGTATGATAAACCAAAGGCTTAGGGGTAAATCTTTGTCTTTAAGAATATACTATGTAACACGAGAAGGATGGCCCGGTGTTACCACTGTTATTTGCATTATATTTTGAGTCTGTGGTTGCATTAAGGTCAGATTTGAAAAGGTACAACTTGCTGGGTGAAAAGTTTAAAATAGTATTTGCAGATGATCCGTTGATTTCACTCATCCAGAGGCTGATATTGCCAAATTATTTCAGATGTTGGATAATTTTGGTAAAATCTGTGACTGTAAGGTAAACAAAGCAAAGGCTCAGGTAGTGGCAATTACACTTCATTACAGTTTGAAGAGGAATTGATTATTTGTAGATGGATGAATATATATATATATATATATATATATATATATATATATATATATATATATATATATATAAAGTATTTAGGAATATGGATGGGGAGCTCTTTACATGGATCTATTAACAAGCCATACAGTATGAAAAGTTGCAGAAATAGGTTAAAAGACAAGCTTTTAAGACAAAAGATGACCAGTCTGAAGTTGCACCAGAGAATATAGGCAATATATGTTTTATACTGCCTCTAATGTGTTAGGTGTTCCAGAATTTCTATCAGAGGTACTAGAAAAGTTTTTTTAATCAGTTAGAAATAAATATGCAATGATAAATTTGATGAGGATAAATCTGGAGTGGCAAGAAAAAGTTAACATTACCAAAGTAATGCACCTGGTCCAGACCTATATTACAAGTATGATACAGGTGGAGCTACTTTATCTCCTTTCAATTCAGAAACATGATGAGAAATGGAAAATTATTATGAAGTTAAACACAAGAAATAAAAAGGGATTTTTGGAGGGTAGGTGCTCAGAACAGAGATCCCCCATATGGAATCAAACAGTCCCTGGCTTTTATCAGAAATCTGTTAGAAAGAGGAGAGTTTCTTAGAAGGGTGATGAGTTGGAATACCAGAAGAATGAAGTCTGTGTCATTGTACAGCAAAGAAGACTAAAGCATTGTACTAGAAGCATCTGAAATGTGAGGGGATGTGGGCCTCCTAGGGCCAAAAGCAGCAGAAATATGGACTGTCAGAATAAGTTCAAATAAAATTTGAAG
Source organism: Protopterus annectens (assembly GCF_019279795.1). NCBI lineage: Eukaryota > Metazoa > Chordata > Ceratodontiformes > Protopteridae > Protopterus > Protopterus annectens. The sequence goes on from NC_056741.1 coordinate 1,836,326,868, forward strand.
GATTAATTAATACAGTTAAATGATTTTCTTTTAGGAACACCTCTGCAGATACCACTGATGGAAGCTATGCGGAGAGGAGCCATTTATAAAAGGATCAGTGAATACATCATATAAGGTGCATACATACATAGAGGACTACAGGTTAAAGAGACAAACAATCTGCAGAAAGAATGTCTGGAGGAGGAGGCAATGGTTGTAAAGATTTGGAAGAGTTATCATTTAATGCCTCAGTATGTCGTATTGCTTTGGGAATCTGCATGGAAGTATCTTCACTAATGCTTTTATATATATCACGAAGGTTCAAAAGTATGTCTCTGAATGTGAAAGCATGCAATAACAGATGTCATCAAGGGGTGATAGGTAAATGGGAACATAGTTATTGGTTTTCTTCAAGGTTAGTGCAGTTTAAACATGAACTGGAGTAGATAAAGTGGGGGGAGGATTTTCAGCAGAATGCGCAAATAATGAAGAGCCATATATTGTTAGGACAATGTTATTGAAATATTGTGCAATTTTATTTATTCATTTAGTTTGTTTACTGGGAAAGTCTGACTGGGTAAGACCTCATTCTTTAGTGAAAGCCTAGGGAGAAAAGCTCCATGGTATACACATTTACAATAGTAGATCAAGATCATCTGCAATAAAATACACAATGGAAGAGAAGAATAAAAACAGCTTACAAATGTATAGAAAATATACAAGAAAAAAATGGTACTATTGATGGCAGAAGGCAAGGGTTTCCCTCTGCAGAGCCGCACGAGAAAGTAATATATTAAGTCGTGCACATTTACAAAGTAGTAAGGTGCCGCAGTAGAAAGATGTAGGCCAACAGGGGAATAAGAATATTGGTTTGTGACAGATTAAATAAAAGAGTTAGCAAGAACAGTATGAGGGCATGTGAAAAGAATGACAAATTTGAATATTAGCCTAGTGTGGTACAGAGACACAGACAAGTAGAAATAATTATTTTAGTAAAGGCTTAAATGACTGAATCTTAGATATTGACCTGATAGGGACTGGGATGGAGTTTCAACCTTAGCCACAGAGTTGGAATACAAGTGTGTCATATAGATTTTTTTATTAATTTCAAACATTAGTCTGCCACTCAGTATTGCGTAGGGGTCAATTTGGAAGATAGTAGTGAAAGGTGTCACTGATAGCTAGGCAGGAAGAGAGGATGTACATTATTTTATATACTAGTAGTAGTGTGAATAACAGTTGATGGGTGATTCAAGCCAGTTTAGTGATTTAAGGACACTGCAGTGATTTATATGGAAGACTTGATTTGGCTGCAAATCTTGCAATTTTATTATTCTATTGCTCTAGTTTGGATTTTACCGTGGACTGTGTACACTGGTCAAGATGGGAGAGCCATGAAAAAAAGGCAAAATATGCATGTTGTCTAGAGTATTTCTAGTTGGATTTGTAAGAAATTTTAGCTGTATAAAGCATTCCTACTTTTTGACGATTTTTTTTTAATACAGTTTTGTATGTGGAGAGCAAATGTTAGATAATCATCTGTCGTTACATCTAGCATTTTTACACGAGAAACAACTTCTATGTCATTATTCTTTAGATAGAAGATTTTGAATTTATTCTCTTCATGAGTAAGAGATTTAGGGAAAAACAAAAATAGCTTTTTTTAGGATTGAGCAGAAGCTGACTGTCAGAGAGACAGCTTTCCATAGAGTTAAAGACATCTTAGGTGACAGTTTGTAGCTGGGGTAAGCTATTAGAGAAGCAGATAAAAATTGTCAGCATATTACATTAGTGATGCTTCTTGAGATAATGGGTAAAAGATTGTTTATGAAAATGTTTAAAAGAAGAGGATCAATGATGGAGCTTTGGGGTGGACACCAGTACTTAATGGAGGATAAGTGGAAGTCCCTGACAACCATTTTACTGACCAATATTGGTCTATCAAGTAGATAGAAAACCACTTACCTGCAGTCACATACAGGCCCCCAGAGTAGACATTTTTGATATGAGTTTGTCATGGGAAATTATAAAGTAGGCTTTGGATAAGTCCAAAAAGAGAAGAGAGTGAAATTAGTCATTGCTTCTGATCTTGTTGATGGTACCTAGAAAAGATACAAGGGCAGTCATTGTTCTATAAGCTAGATGAAAACCATGATGTATAGAGGTAAGCAGTTTTTCTTGGAGGAGAAAGAAAAGTTGTTTATGCATGCATTTTCCAGTATTTTAGAGAGGGGAACAGAATTGGTTTTAATTTGGTTATTCCATCAGAGTTCCTACCCTTGTAAAGGAGAATTATATGGAATTTCTTCCAGAAGACAGTAATGTAGGATTATCTCAGTTAAATTTCTTCATGTGTTTTAGGTTTCTAATACCATGATGGGGATGGACTACATTCCCAAGTAAAGGTACAATCAGAGATCATGAAATTAGCATTGTGTCAGTCTTTGATGTTAACCAAAAGTGCTGGTCTTGGCAACCACGCAGTGCCCAGAATTGCTTCCTTCTATAATTCATACAGGATTACATGCACGGGTAGCATATTTAAGTACAATTTTTATTTTTATTTATTTTTTTTTTTAATTAGTCCTGTTGCTCTTACTACTACTGGAACTGTCTGGTTATCTTTCTTCCACACTGTTCTTGTTTCTGCTTGCCAACCCTTGTATTTTATGACTTTGAGTCTCTCTGTATATAAGACACTATAATCACTGGATGTAGTAATTTCAGTGATCAATGCTACTTTCGTCTTTTTTTTCATGGACTACTAGATCTGTTTTTCTTGCATCTATTTTTTGGACTGTTGGTAATAGTTGAGCTGTGTGATATTAACTTCATCATTCTCTAAAATGCTTTGTGGTTCATGTTTCCTATGCTTAGCAGTTACGTCTATGTTGTAGTGTTTGCACAATCCCCAATGCAAAAGTCTTGCTACATTATTGTGCCTTTCAGTACACAGGCCCTCTGCCATGAGTGTATCAGACCCAGCAACCAGATGTGTAACCATTTCCAGTTCGGTTTTACAGAACCCGGATTTGCCAATTTCTAACATATTTTCAATGGACTTTGTAAACCAATGTGTATGTAATTCACTATCCTGGGCTGCCATTATTAGCCTTTCATCTTTTGGTTTCAATTAATCTCTGCTTAACCATTCCTATACCAAATCTTAGTCAACATTAGGTTGCTCTAGAAGATGTCTACACTTGCCACTATGACTTAGAATATTTTTTTCTTCTCATCCGATCCTTTAACTTATATTTCTTCTTTTGCTTTTTGGCACTTTCAGTTGCTGTCTTATTTTTGCCTACTTCTGGTTTGATTTCCATTACTGCTTGATACCAAAATGTCTAATAAACCAAGCAAAGATATCATCTTAGACTTCTTCTCCTCATGTTTTAAAACTTTCACTATGTTTGGATCTGATGAAGTGAGCAAATACGTATGTATTCCGACAGTTCCAGATCTATAATTTAGTCAGTTTCAAGGAAACCCATAACCTCCTTTAGAGTGAAGAATATATAATATTGGTATACACAGACTGTTTCTATATCATTTGATAAGCATGAAGCATTTTTCATCTTTTCATGTCCAGTCGATTCAATACTTTTTGAGGCCGGTCAGTCACCACAAAACCATAAGTTAGAACAGAAAGAGCCAATTGGTTTACAGCTTGGATTTTATTCCAAGATGTCAAGGCTATTTGTCATTGTTCAGCCGCAGAGTGGTTTGCCACTTTTTCCTGATCACTGCAATGTAATTGATCAAAGTAGGATGTATCATATATATCTGCAAGCATTCTATTATGCATGAACTTGGGGTGCTGTCAAATGCTTTTTTCTAATCTATCCAAGCCATACTTAGATTTTTCCCTTTTTACACCTTTCTTTTATGGCTTTGTTTTTCAACAAATGATCCTCTGTTTCATATGAGTTTTTTTTTTATTATCTTTCTATTCTATTGCCATAATTGGTCTTTTTTTCTAAATGATTATAAACTCTGTTCGCATCAGTTCCAGTATATAATTTGGATATTTTTGAAAGGCAAGTTGATGGTCTGTGGTCCTTAGGATGGCTTGCAGGTTCACTCTTAAGGAGGACTATTGTTTTCCTATTGGTTAACCAGGTTGGTGTCTTTTCAGGATGTGCATATAAATCAATTCTTACATAGGGCTAAATCTTTGTGTAAAGATGTTAATACATTTAACTAGAACTTCGGTACTGCATCTGGGCCAGGGGGTTTCCAGATAGGAGCTTTTCTTAATTTTGTTTCAATTTCTCTGGCCGTTACTTCATCCTGTTTCATATCATTTAAATTAGAGCTCCTAACTGCTGCTTCTAATTCTTCTATCTATTCAGCATCTTTGTTATGTTCAATGGGATCTTCATAAAGACTTCTCCAAAATTTACTTACTACTACTTTTTTGGTGGTGTTTGTATTCCTTTTGCTTTATTTCCTAATTCTCTACAAAAGCTTTTTGAGTTATTAACAAATTGCTTGTTGTGTCCTCTTCCTTTATATTTATTTGCATACCTTCTAATTTTTGTGCTTGTGCTGATATTTTTAATTTATTATTGGAAATAGTGTATGATAAATCCTGATCTGTTTTGATATTGTGCATTGCTTGTAACACCTCTGGCTTTTTAAGTATTTTGATTATATATTCCCTTTTCTATATTTTTCTAACAGTGATATTTGTTGTCTTAATTGTTTTATAGTTTTTATCATTTGATGCTTCCATGGTGGCATTCAACTTGCTCTCTTCCTTTCATTTGCTACTGTTCGATTTTGTGGTGGTAATGTAGGATTTCTGTATATTAGAACAAAGTTAGAAACAAATATTAAATAGGTACATTAGTACTTATGAATGGAAAAACTATGTTTTATGATAAAATACACAAGCTGAGAAAACATAACATAGCAAAAATGTTATGATATTTTCTCTCTTTTGGTTTTGAAAACGTGTTTGTTTTAATGCTTTATAAACATGATTACATATGTCAAAATGAAGTATGCAGTATTACGGATGACTAATGAACTAGGGTGGGGAAGTCCAAGTGAAATACTGGACTATGGAAACATGAAAAGGGAAGGTGTTGTAACTATGCACCTGAAATTATTACAGTTCAGTAATGAAATGACTGCATTATGTTAAGGTTGTGAGAAATGAACTGATGGGAAAGCAGTAAGAAAGTTGTAAATAGGTTACTGTTTTAAAATGCAACACAGGAACAGCAAAAACACCAAGTTGCTTCACCACAAAACGAAAACCACAGAAGCCAATACAAAAAGTTGTATTACTCTAGCGCCTCGGCTACAGTCAGCCTTCAAGGAGTAACATACCACATATTAAAAGCAGTTTATATAACACCAGCTACAAATTAATAAGTCATTAAACAATTAAACCATTATAAAAATTAACTAAAATTTGAAGTCACACAAATCAATTTAAACAATGCTTTTCCAACAACATTCTGTGTTCAAACCCTTCGGTACCAAAGTACCATATTTTAAAATGAAAACAGTTTCTTTCCTTAAAAGCATATTTTTAAATCTTTCTTTATCAGAATTATTCATTACAATGTGTTCCAAAATAGTTACTTTTAAACCCACAGAATTACCGCCATGATATTCATTAAAATGTTGGGCTAAAGGACTATCCACTTTATTTATCCTGATGTCTCTTAGATGTTCTAATAATCTTATTTTAAACATTCTCTTGGTTTGTCCAATATAAAACTTATTGCACTCACATTTAATAGCATGGATAACCCCCTCTGTTCTACAATTATAAACCCCATTAGGTCTAAAATGAATATTATTAATATATAAAAAGGAATTTACTATATAGGGACATCCACTACATCTCCCACAAGGCTACTGTTTTACTATTAAATTGTTAAATTTATTTCTGGACCAAACTAAGCTTTTTATGTAAAAAAATAGTTACAGCAGGCATGTGGAAACCCACCATAGACGATCTTAATAAGGTAGGTCCTCTTGGCTGCAATATCAGGGAGTGTAAAAAGCTTTTTCAATTCCTATTCCATCAGGAATAATAGAAATCTGGACAGGTAAAACAAACAGTTACAGAATCTAAGCACAGCTGTGGTAAGGAAGAATACACTCTCTTACTTACCCTTTCTAAGGCTTTAGACTCCTTATCGGGTAGTAAGGTGGCAAGGTGCTGCTGATTCTAGGATTTGGGCTGGAATGAAGAAACCAAACAGAAGTGGCTGTTAAATGCTTTAGAATGGATCTCATTTCACTCAGCTATAAATCTACAAAGGTCATGTGCCTTGTGCAGAGCAGAAGTTATTTTTTTCCACATGTTGCAGCACTGTAAAGATGTCATCCTTGAGCGGTCAGTAAATGAACTGCTTTGCACACTGCCACTGAAGAAAGTTGTAGGCTCATGTCCTATAAGAGTTGCATATTGCGCTGTGATGGTACAACGGTAGTGCATTGGACTCCAGAAAACAGGTGTGGATTTGAGACCTGCAGGATCAAACTATTGCTGTTGTATTTCAGCCTGTAAATTAAGTGCACTGGACAATAAAAATGATGAAGGTTGTTGGTTCAATTCCTATAGGGGCTGCATGCTTTTTAAATGGTAGATAGTGCAGAGAACAAAAGCTCTGACTTCTTATTGAGCTGTTTCATGTTTCATGTGGGTAGAGTGTTTGAATCTTTCCACCTTTATTTGCCTACTATGTGACTCTGACCAAGTAACTTAGACAGTGGTTTGGAGCAACTGGGAATTTAGGCTAGGTTCCTTAATGGTCTCTTGGACTACATGCCTAGTAACTACCAATGAACTTATGAACTTATAAGGTTTCATAGGAGGATGACCCAGGGCTCATTCTCTTTCAGATGTGCATTAAAACAATCCCAATAGAAGATAACAATACTACCAAACCAAGAGATCTTCATAAGCTTGAGGCTTTCCCTGAAAGGAGAATCCATCTAGATGATGCAGAAGCTGTAGGGTTGAAAGGTTTCATCTCAGGGTTAACAGATCTAGAGCTCTTCATCCCAACTCTCAGGACATAGGTACTAAGAAGAACCTCTACTAGTGCTAGATCAGGAGTGGGTGGGACTTTGGTTTACCAATATCCAAGGAGTTTACAGTGTGTGTGTGTGTGTGTGTGTGTGTGTGTGTGTGTGTGTGTGTGTGTGTGTGTGTGTGTGTGTGTGTGTGTAACAGCAGATATCAGGCCACACTAATTCTCTGGGAAATGCATGATACAGGTGGGATGCCAAAAAGTGTCATAGAGACACTTTCCTTAAGGGTGCTCCTTCCACCCCTGTCAAGACAGGCCACATTACATGTCAAAATATATGTAATGTTGAGAACCTGAAATGCAAGCCATGATGTTGAAGGCAATGGAGAACATTCTGCACCCTAGGCCAAGTGCCATACCAAGCACCAAGTGGGACATCAAAACACCATTCCTCAGATTCATGACAAAGAATGAGATCTGGGTATATCACACAAGTAACAACAGTGCTGACATCTTGGGACATAACCCAAAATGGTTGCTATGAGTGCACTTGACTATATTAGCAGAAGATGGCAATATGTGAGGTCTGAACAGTCATCCTGAAGATGGCTTTACATCCAGGACAGTGAGACTAATGCTTTTGCTGTTTTACACTGCTTTCAAACTGGCACTCCATACAATCCCTACTGTGTACTTTGCCCTGGGATTGTGCATGGCATTCCCTGCTGTGTACTCTATCCTGGGATCCAACATGGTACCCACTGCATACTCAGGCCTGGGAATGGGCACAGTGCCTTCAATAATTCTTACATTCTTGGTGTGTACTATAGCTTGATATCATGCATGAAACCTTCTATAATCCTATGTTCTCTGGCATGGGATCATGCATGGCACCTTCCAGAATCCTGGATATGTACTTTCAGATACCACAGTACTAAACAAGATAAGGTAGCCCTGCAGTTTTCTATGTCTTAATGCAGGCTGAAATGTTGGCCTTTGTAGCAGTGCTTCACATCATGCTCTCCTCCCATGTAGAAGAAAAAATAGCAGGGTGTGGTCCTAGTTCATAACTGGGTGCCACAACTACTTTAATGGCTTGTAGTTTCTAGGTTCATAGGTTCACAAGTTCATAGGTAGGTACTAGGCTATCAGCTCTGGGGCCTATACAAGCCCAGCCAAAAAGGTACCCTGGCTTTTGCCACTCAAGAAAATTATTTTCCTGTGCCACTGTCGAGCAGAGCCACAGAGGTGATCCCTGGGGTGAATGTCCTATTTCCCATCCAATCATCAAGATTTTTCTTGAATTGTGCTAATGAGGAGCTTTGTTTGATATAGATAGGTAGTTTATTCCAGAGTATGGGAAGTCTCTGGGACAGGAATCTATCCCTCCGGCATGTTCTGTTTATTGTGGTGACAAAGTTTAGGTCCCTAGAGCGTGTAGCTCAGAGGGATTGGGATTTCTTTAAGTGGAGCATGTCCAACAGCTCTGGGGTTGACATAGCTTTGTATGTTAGGCAGAGATCACCTCTGAGTTCTAGACATTGAATGCAGGACTGTTTCGTGAAGGATATCAGGAATGAGATACAAGGTATGTAAGTGGTACACAGGGGATTATCATAGTCGTATATCCACTGACAAGGACTCCTGATATTACATCTGTATGTATCTGCCACTTTATAGCTGTCACAAAGAAAATGCATACAGCAGTTTATTAAATATATGTTGTTCCACTTGTCCCAGTGACTGTCCATAAATACATCACAACTCACAAAATGCCTTCAAAACCTGTCTTCTCTCCCATATTGAGTAGATCTAATATGTTCCCTTGCCTGTCAACAGACACACACACACACACACACACACACACACACACACACACACAAGTGAGGGCACATCACCACCACCAGCATGCCTAATAAGCTTACTTACATTGACTGTCTTCATATGTGATGAGTTTTGTTACTAAACCATCCTCCATTAAATAGGGAGCAAACTTTTCCAGCTTTGCTTTTTTATACTGAATAATTTTCTTCCCTTGAGGATAGCGAGTTTCAAAATCTGAAAAAAAGACACAAACCATGAGTGTGTAACAATTATACAACTTTACTATAAAGGCAGTCAATGCATTTTGAAATTATTTTATTTAAATACAACATTTATATATTTGATAACTGTGTCAGTGAACTGGTCTGCTGACCCTTTTCAGTCACTTCCTAGGGTCAGCAAGGTATAATTAAAGATAGTTGAAAAATATACAAACATGTAAGGTGCATTTCTGGATAGCTGGAATGCATTAATAGTGTAGACACAATAGGTTTACAAGTAATATGTGTAGATGGTTGAATACAGTCACAGTGCAGCTATGTTACTACAGTATTTATAGTATTTATAATATTTACACATTGTGATAGTTCTATAGTTGTTTGAGGGATGATGAAGATGAATACTATCCTGCGTCCTTAAAACAGATACAACAATCTTTATTCTTAATGTCTTTTTTTTTTTCAGTTCAATTTTTAAAACTGTTAAGGTACTTTGATTTCTAACTTCAGTTGGCAGTTTTTTTCCAAATAGCAGGACCCAGTTTGGTGAAGGCTTTTTCCCCAAGGGTTGCCTTGAAGGGGGGGGGTCTAACAATCAAAATTTTCTTCATCATTTCCTCTTAAGGTATAGGTTTGTTTCCTTAGTTGCAATGTTCTTTTCATTGGGGGAAGCAGTATCTCAACTTTACTTTAAAGCAAGGGGGGACTGCAAGAAGCAAGTGAGGGGGTGGGGCAAATTGTAAAGGGGTGGGACTGTATTACAATTAGGTCAATGATCATTACCTGTGATCAAACAACAGAAGTGGTCAGTCACGTTCATGCACAGACAGCCTCATTATCCACTCCTTATAGACACTTCATGGACTATATACACCTCAGATATCTGACTGTGATCAAGAAGGCCAGCCTTAGGTGAAAAGTAACCCTACAGAAAGGATTTGATGGGCCCCTCATTGTACATTAGTCTTCCTTGCACCTTCCCAGTGCCCTGCTCCTGTTTACTCCCATGCTGGCTCCATATCATTTCAGATTGATTACTTGCTTCTTGTTTTTATTACTGTTTTGTCTTCTTTTTTGAGCTGTTTCCTCCATCTTTTTAACACACACTAACAAGCAAAAACTCAGTCCACTGAAATAAGTGTGAGGCAGATAACTGAATTAAGCCAGTGAGCTGGTGGACACCAGGACCCCAAAGGTTATAGGGTTTGAGACAATCTGGGTGCATCTTAAAAAAATAAACTTTTCATCCTATGATGGCCTGAACAAAGATCAAAAGTAAGAAAGAAATTCTGTCTTTTTTTTCACGGAAAAATAAGTTGTCTAAATCTTAATTTTCAAAGACAATAAAGTAGTTCCCTATAAACTGAGATTTCAAATGCTTGCAAGAACATACATGTCCTATATGGAAATAGTGGCTGCCTCCCTAGCCCAACAACAACATCAACAACAAAAAAAGATACTTGCATTCTGTGCACCTCACTGCTGTTAGATTGGGAAGAAACTATGGCGTTAGCTTGGGAAGAAAGTAAAATCACAAATGACCACAGGAGTAAACTATACAGCTGAGAGATTTGGAGGAAGAAACAAGAGCATCTAGATAAAACCTAGACACAGATAGGGAGTACACACAGACCCACCACAGAATGACCTTCAGCCAAAAACTCAACCAGAGAACCAAGCTGTATGAGATAACACAGCTACTCACTACACTACTTTGTCAGTGGTCAGCTGCTATAATACATACCCCACCGAGACTGCTAGAGCACAAGCAGTAATATCCAGTAATCACAATCACATTTATTGACTGCAATAAGAAAAATAATTGCCTACAATAATTTAATACACACAGATGTGTCCATCAATAATAGCCTTGTGTGAGACTGTGTGTATACAAGTCTGTCGTCTGACTGTGTTCAGACTACTGAATAAATAAATACATTAACCACCACAGGGGCATATGTCTTTTTTCTCCCTGCAATCAAAATGCAGTATACATCGCACTGCCTGTTCTTCACCTTAACATCTCAACCTCTTGGCTCAAGAATCAAGGAATAAGCTAAAACATATTGTGGAAGAACCAAAAACTGGAGCAGATATTGCCTTTAACTCAAAAAGTTGCTAGAAGAACTGGCTTTACATTAGCATGCTTTTTCTTTTTTTTTTTTTCAAAAACATTTTTATTTTGTTTTCACTATAAACATATGCAAATGTACATATAACAAATACAATAAAACAATAACAAAACTACAATAAATCATTTCATCCATGAGAAGTTATCAGTATTTGTTCAAAAGGTTTTCCAATTTTTGCCATGCTATTTTTATGAGTAATGTTATGAGTTCTATAAAAAAAGGATTTGCAGTTCTTTTTTCACAAACAACTTTTGCTAAATTAATAAAATCTTTAAACTTCAAATCTTGTTTACTTTTCCAGTTCAAAGTAATAACATTTCTGGCAACTGTAAGACACCCAAATATTCTAATACATCATTCTCCCAATTAAACAGGCTATTCTCTCCCTTAGGTTTTTGTTGAACTTTTTGTTAATTAGCAATGTTTTGAATTTATTATGATTAAATTTAAGCCCGGAAATTCTTTCAAACTTGCTTAAGGTATTTATAACATCATGCAAAGAACCATCAATATCACCCAATGTTAACATATCATCAGCAAATAATTGTATCTTAGGACAATCATCCTTATTAATTTCTCTTTATTGTAGACTTGTTAGCGCTTTCGTGTAATGTTATACATACACTTCTTCAGACCGAAGAAGTGTATGTATAACATTACACGAAAGCGCTAACAAGTCTACAGTAAAGAGAATTTGGATTTTACATCGGCTCCTGTGTTCTGTTGGACTCATCTTTTTGTTTTGTTGGTTCGTTTAACTTTCAAAGTTTTTTTCTGTTTCTATCCTTATTAATTTGAAAGCCTTTTATATTTTGCTTGTTTCTGATATATGTAGCAAAAGGTTCCATTGAAAGAGCAAACAATAATGGTGACAAAGGACAACCTTGTCTAGTTCCTTTGAGGATTTCTAGTGGTGAGGATAGACATGATCCGATTTTCACATAAGCCTGTGCCCCACTATAAATTTTCATTAATAAGTTGACAAAATCTGAGGAGAATTCAAAACCAATCAGAATTCTTTGTAGATAAGACCAACTAATAGAATCAAAAGCATTTTCTATGTCTAGGCTGATAATAGTTAGCTGTGTTTTGTATTTGCATGCTATGTCTATTAATTATAGTAATTTAATAATGTTATCTTGCAATTTTCTATGAAGAATGAACCCTGTCTGATCATTATGGATTAGATTAGGTAATATTTTCTTTATCCTATTAGCTAATATTGTCATGAAAATGTTAGAATCAGTGTTTAGTAATGAAATTGGCCTATATGAATCACAAGATTTGGGGTCCTTATCTTGTTTTAATATGGGGGAGATAATTGAGTATTTCCAAGATGGGGGTGTTATACATTTTTGCTTAAATGTAGTAAAGGCACTCATCATTTTCTTTATTATATATTTGGAAAAATCTTATATAGTTCAGGACTTATTCTATCCAGTCCTGGAGCTTTATTATCTTTTAAATTTTTTATTTTCTCTTTCACTTCTGTTACTGTTATTTGCTTATTTAATGTTATTTTGTTGCATAGACACCTTAGTAGTTATATTTTCTTGAATAAAAGTATGTATTACATTATCTGTCTCCAAAAGTGGTGCGTGATTATTTACATTTTTATAGTAGTTTTTGAACACTTCTAATATACCCATTAAGTTAGATGTACTCTTAAATGAACCATCACTTTTATATTTAATCTCATTAATAAGATTTTGATAGTTTTTTTTTGGATCTTACCGCTATTTTATGTTGATATTAGGGATTAACAGCACAATATTGTAATCTCAATTTTCCAGGTTTATGGCTACCTTATGATTCAGAACGTCTAAGTATTTTTGATTTAACTTGGTAATTTCGTAATGTGCTACTTTGTTATTTGGTTTTGCATCCATTTTTATCTTGTCTATGTTTTTTGTAAGTCTAAAATGTTTTTGTCCCACTCTCTCCTTTTTTAAGGTACAAGATTTTATTCTACCATATATATAAACTTTAAAGGTGTCCCATAGTATAGTATCAGTCACTTTACCATTATCATTTGTTTCTACAAACATGTCTATTTCTTTCATTATCCCATCCCTAAAGTCATTTAACTTAGTTATGTAAGCAGGGATTCTCTGTAGAAATCTTAAATTATCTGTATGTGCAGTTAATGTAAAGTTTATAGCATTATGGTCCGAAAGTGGACATGTCATTATAGATACGTTGCAGATACTTATTTAAAGTGGGTAGGATCTAGTTGTATAGGTGTTTGGAAACAAGAAAGGAAAGTAGGAATGGCTGTTAGGAGATGTAGAGGAGGTAGGGTATAGGAGACAGACTAGACGGGTAGGTTGTTTTGAGACTGTAAGAATTAAGAGTGGTTGGAGATAGAGGAAGGGAAAAGGTAGAAGAGGTAGGGGAATAGTGTTAGACATACATTACAAGTGAGGTGGTGAAATAAGTGAAAGGATGGTGGTTTCAGGGTGGTTGGCTACAGTGGCAAGACCACTTTGTTTTTAGGTATTTCCTTGCGGCTAATTTGAAACTTTTGCTATGATGGAGGGATTTTATTTCCAAGGGGAGTTGGTTCCAGGATGTAGCTGGGTTATAGTTATAGAGAAGGCACAGGAATAGTGTTAGAGATACATTACAAGTGAGGTGGTGAATTAAGTGAAAGGATGGTGGTTTCAGGGTGGTTGGCTACAGTGGCAAGACCACTTTGTTTTTAGGTATTTCCTTGTGGCTAATTTGAAACTTTTGCTATGCTGGAGGGATTTTATTTCCAAGGGGAGTTGGTTCCAGGATGTAGCTGGGTTATAGTTATAGAGAAGGCAGCCTAGTTTGGTTTTGGGTTTGTAGATGTCTAATAATTCTTGATTTGAGCTGTGTAGCATCCTAGCAGAGGAATATTTGGATATATAGTGGAGAGGCTGGGGCAGAAGGAAGGTAGATAGAGGATAGAATGGATGATTTGTAGTTGGTATAGTTGGAGCAGCTGAGGGAATTCTAGCCAGTCTAGTTGCTGTAGTGCTAAGCAGTGGTGTGACTTGTAGGTTTGGTTAGCTGCAAATCTGGCGATCTTATTATAGGTAGTTTCAAGCTTGGAAATAAGTGTAGAATTTAGGTTTGTGAATATGTGGCAGCCGTACAGGAGTGTTGGGAGTAATAAAGTCTGGGAGAGAGTTATTCGGGCAGTGTTAGTTAAGTATTTTTTGCTACAGAAAAGGTCTCCAAGTTTCTGATGAGTTCTTTTTACTGAGTTAGTAATATGGAGATCAAACTTAAGCTGATCATCTATTGTAACACCTAACAATTTAGTACTAGATTCAGCTGAGATGATAGTGTTGTTGCAGGATAAGATGGTAAATGTACTTTTGAGTGTGGTGATGTTTTTAGGGAGGAAGAATAGGAGCTTAGTTTTTTTTGGATTAAGTATTAGTTTGTTATCATTAAGCCAAGTCTCAATGGTGTGGAAGGATGCCTGGGTAGTTGAGTGGAGGTCATTTGGGTTGTCAGCAATGGTTATAACAGATGAGTCATCAGCATATTGCACAAGAGATGACTGGGGTGAAGAGGAGTAGAGGACGTTGGTGAAAATATTAGAGAGTAGTGGTCCAAGTATTGATACAAAGACCTTATAAATGTTTGTTTGTGTACCAGTAATAGTGAGTACAGAATAAGGAATAATGTTCTTTTAGACCACATATATCTTTAAGGTTCATCTGATTTGTAAAGTCATTTAATTTCCTGGCTTGATATGTTAGTTTTCTTTTACCATTTTTAGAAGTATCATTGCCTGATAATAGGCAGTTAAAATCACCTGTTGCTATAATTTCCCCTTTTGCATTTAAAGTAATCAGGTCCAGATATTTGTCAACATATTTAGTACTCAGTCCTGGTATCCAGTATGTATTAATCAAAGTATAATACATCCTACTGATTTCCAAAATAACCATGTTTAGCATTCCATCTTTATCTGAAATTGTATCTATAATTTTGAGCACAGTATATTTTTCCATAGAATAAGAGTGCCCCTTCTCTTGGTCTTAAAACATGAATCAGCCAGAATGGTATAGCCACTGAATGAGTATTTTTGTAGATCTTTTTTTTTTTTAATAGATGGGTTTCCTGTAAAACAATGATCTGGGCTTTATGCATTTTGATATATTTAAGCAAACCAGCTCTTTTGACATTATTGTTCAAACCATTAATATTTAATGATAAACATTTATAAGCCATTGACTATAATGTGTATGTTATTACTAACTGAAAGACCTTTCTTATGTGTTGACTTGAGATCTACTGAAAACTTACTTATCATGGATGCATGACATGTATTAAACACTACTTTCAAAAACCTAAAACTATTTACAAACAAGTACATTAAACAAAGTTTCTGGTTTAGTTAAAAACTTAACTAAACCATCCATCCAACACCTCTCCAATACCAAACGACACAAATTATCCATCTCTGCTTAGAATATATTATAAAAACAAAAAAGAAAAGCATTATGAAAGCAACTGAAGAAATCTGAATCCATGAAATATACATTAGAATGAGTGTGTCCAATATATCTGAAGCTATATGAATATGTCACATATGATAATAACACCTCTAATATGTAGATATGCCAGAAATACACATCAGATCAAAGTATGTATAAACATTAGAAGCTGAAGGTTAAGAAGATAGTCATTATTTCCAAGACTTTTCAAGAAACATCAGATAATGTGACCATTTTGTCAGTCATCTATCTAACATTTTTCATGTAATGATCTGTTGAATATATATATATATATATATATATATATATATATATATATATATATATAAAACACTTATTGCAACATAACTATTATATTTTGCAATTCCACACATATTACTCATATGTATTAACAATATATATGTTGACATATTTCATCAGGAAAGGGGGAGAGAGAGAGAGAGAGAAAAAGGGGGCCCTCACAGCCCTCTGTTTAGTTACTACAGGTTTAGTTATATAACATGTCTGATGCTAATATGTATGAGTTGTCTAATGCAGCTCCTAGTTCACCTGATGTCATTTAGTTACTAATAGTGTCATTGAATCTGCAGAATGTATGCATCTATAAGAGAACATAGACATTTTCAAAGGAGTTAAACACTTTTATTAGAACTAATTATTTGCCATTTAAAGTATCTAGTGAAGGATAACAGAATTTCAAGAGAAAAGAATTCTAAGTACAACCATTTAACAAATTCAAAATGTCAAATGATGACTGATAATCCTTGGATCAAAGTTCTCTGTTTAATAGAAACTCTTAAAACAACACATTCTCTATAATTTTGACTAAACGTTTTTTTAAAATATTTTGAATGTATATTGGTAAATGAAAAGTTTTATTATCTCTTTCTTGTGAAAAATTTCTCATATTAGGCCAAGCGCAAATATTGTATATAGTTATCTAATCAAAACTTACATTAGAATGTCTGCAATATTTTTATGTGTTTAAAATTAATAAAAGTATTTGAACAAAAAAAAAAGGTCAAATGATGTCATCACTGTTGTTTCCTTAAGCTGCAGCCTCATAAACTTGTTAAAAAGTATTTAAATAGGCTCATGCACAACAGAAGTCTCTAGTGAAGAAAAAAGCATTTTCGGTGGGAAATTCAAATCATGAAGCTTTTAGAGTTTACAGAAAGCAAAAAAAAAAAAAAAAACTCAAGCTGCCTTGCCAGTGCATGTCATGAATCTCCACAATGAGAACAGTCACACAGACCACCAGATTCCTCACAAAACATCAACATCATGAAAAAATTAACCCTTTTATATAAAACCAGCTATTTAGATGCAACAACAGCTGCCTCAAATCAGAAATCATATTATAACATTTCAATCATTTACCTACCAGTTAACCAGGCCAGAGAGAGAGAGAGAGAGAAAAGGAACCTAGTGTGTGTATATATGTGTATATATATATATATATATATATATATATATATATATATATATATATACTTATATTTAGCCATCTATAAAACACCATTAATGTACTGTATTAATGTTTAAATGTATCTAAACAAAGAGTGTAAAACATCAAGTTAGAAACACTAATCAGAAACACATTGTTACCCCACCACTGACCCACTAGAAAAAAATGCACTTTGGTATTAAGTCAAATTATACTATTACTGAAGAATTAGAAGACATACATCTTTTGTAGTAATTTAAAAGGGAAAAGTATGTAAAATACTTATAATGGGGAAAAGAGAGAAAAGGAACATTGGTAACAAAAAAGAATAGGAAGAAAGAAGAGAGAGACAGAGAGAGTTATTTAAATACTTATACTATATGTAATTAGAAGAAGATAAAGAAAGGAAAAGAGAAAGTTAATAATAAAAATGATTCACATTACCTTACAGAATAGAGACTTTCCAGAATCAAATATATTATGATTCATAAAACAAAGCATTTAAAATTAGAAGAAATATATTGATTTGTCCTTCAGTTTCTTAGTTTTGTTTGCTCCTTCCTTCACAGACCCTCCTTTTTTTGTTGCCTGTCTCCTCAAACTCTGGGATGACCATTCCATTTCTTCTATGTCCGACAGTATTTTCTTCTTTTGGATAAATTCTACTGCTTCTTGTAGGGAATCAAAGATATTCACTCCTTCTGGAAAGGTGATTTTTATTCTTACAGGAAAAAGAATTTGAGCTTTAATATTGGCTTTTTTCAAGGACTTAATTAGAGGAACACACTCCTTTCTTCTGGATATGACTGTAGAGGTGTAGTCATTGTCAAAACGAATAACTTTTTCACCCATCTTGATAGGGAAATTAGTCCAAGCTGATTTGAGCACTAAGTCCTTGTCTTGCGAGGAAAGAAATCTAACTATTATAGACCTGGGGTTAGATGAACTAAGAGATGAAGCTGGATTTGCCAGGGACTGATGAACCCTCTCAAGTCCAAAAGAGAGGGATTCAGGTATGTTTAGTGCTGATGAAAAACACTTATTGAGGAACTGAATCATGTTAGCACCCTCTTCTTTCTCAGGAATTCCATATATTCTTATGTTATTCCTCCTTGATCTACTTTCATGTCTTCCAGTTTCTCAATCAGCCTGGTGTCTTGTTTCAGGAGAAATTCACTGTGATGTTCATTTTCTGTCGCTCTAATATCTAGGTCAGTTACTATTTCTTCTAAGGCAAGAATCTGTTCAGATTGTTTTTCTCTATTCCATTCAGAAGTTCCAGTTGTTTACTGCATTCTTGTTTGATAATATCCATTTTGTTTTTGAATTTGTCCATTTTTACTGACAGTTCTTGGATGTTTGTTATTATAAAATGTAGTTCTTTCTTCACTGCACTCTGCTGGTGTGAGTTCTTTGAGCTGCTCATCTTAAGATTCCCAGTAGAAAACTTCTTGACAGGAATAATTAAAAAAATTCTCTTGACTATGTATTAATTTTTAGAAAATAATAAAGAGTCTATGGTAATCTAACTTTCAGTATACTTTTAGTTGGATGTTTCTAAAAATTAAAGTATATTTCCTGTCAGGATATTAAAATCTAAGCAGAGCTATGGATTTCTGCTGCTATCAGACTGGCATCTTGGCCATACCTCTCAGCATGCTTTTTCTGAAGATTATGAATTCTATGTATCTGTCATTATTTACTGACTGCAGCCCTAACTGATTTTCTATGTAGTGCTGCAAATGTTACAAATTTACATATTATGTTTTCTATTACTGTAAGGAGCTTTTCTCTCTAGACCTTCAATAAAAAAACAGGCAGCTCTGCCTAGTCGGACACTTCCTGATCAACAGATGTAAAATAAATAAATACAGTTTCCAAAAAAAGCCACAAACATTACCAGGAACAGACCAAAATATGATCAAGAGACATTCTGCAAAACCAGAGACAGTTGAGAGCATCTATGCTGGCCCCACCACCTATTGCACACACATGCACACACCAGTAGGACTGTGGCTGTATACCACAGAATTTTTGACTGTAATAAAACAAATGCATATGCATATAAACAACTGCCATATAGCAATGTATCTTCTCATTTCACTGTTTTCAGAATACAGTATGCAACTCATTACATCCTCGCCCACACAAACATACATACATACATACATATGTCTCTCAAATTCTTAGCTCAAGAGTCAAGGAAAAAGCAAAAAAATAATGTGGGATAAAGGACCAAAATCAAAGACAGATATCATACTGCTCTTAGTTTATACACTTAACAGGTTTCTAGAATAACAGGATTTGCCATCAGCATATTGTTTTATTTTCTTATTTTAGTCTGAAATGTAAGGGACTGTCATTATTTGCACTCCACCTATTCCAGCCCCACCACCACCAAAAAAGGCAAACATTTCAATGAACTAACATAGTACTATTTTTTAAGTTCTAGACATGGACATTCACCATCTTTTATCAAATAGAGGCAGGAAACATGTATCTTGACAAAAAAAATAGTTTTAGAAGAGAGTAAAGGAAACGTAACATAAAATACATTTTCTTCAGCAATCTTTTTTTATATAAAGAAACTGATACAATTCAGTTCAGAGAATATTTACAATATCTAGGTGGTGAATACAGCATTCTGTTTTCTTGCTTTTAAAATGCAAAATTAGAGCACTACCTTTACCAAAGTAAAATTTTCACTTAATGATAGTATAAGGGATCCAAGTACTCGGTATTCTTTTTTTTTTTCTTTCAGAAATCTGTTTTATTTATGTTAAAGATAAATCATCAACAAATTTATAACAGTCCACTGTACAAAGTGGGTACATACAAACAAAGAATACAACCATATTGGGTGCAAGACCATGTAGATAATTTACCAGCAAGGTTACAATAAACTAGAAAATGGCACATAAGCAACAGTACTGTTGATAGCTTTGCATAAAAAAAAAATAGTAGTATGACTTGATATAACAATTTTTGACTTTTAGTTAACCCACAACTATATATAATATTTACAACTGATATGATGAAAAATCTCATAGAGCAGGAAGTTTACTGTTTTCGTATATTCTGTACGCGTTTATGTCATGTTATCGAAAGATGAAAATAGCAAACGCTATTTCATCAGCCCCAAAACATCTGCACATGAAAATATTGAACATTCAGAACAGCAATTTTTTTCCCATGGAAACAATTCGCTGCTCCGAAACACATACACACAACACAAGCACATCAAACAAACAGCAACCACACACATGCACTTAAATTCCTACATCTAACGCTACACTAAACTAAATATACACTAATATCTACCCACTTACTGGAAAAAATCAAATCAAGGATTTGGAATGTGGAATTTCTGCTTGGGTATTTTATCTGTAGTAATGTAAAGGACTGCAAACTCCCAAGAAATAGTAGCTTTGCCATATCACATCTTTTCTAGCCTGACTCTTAATGAACCCCATAGATTTTGAGCAAATTTGCAATACCAAAATATATGAAGCAGGCCTGCATGCATTTATGGGCAAAAAGAACAGAAAGGAGAAGAGTTTGAGTTAAATCTGTTCAGTCTAATTGGTATGAAATTAACATTATTACTGATCATTAATTGTGCATATAGCAGATTTCTAAAAGGAGATAATTTAACAGTATTTTCTATAGCATGTGAAACTTGTTCCATGGCAATTTTATTGTTTATTCCATCCCAATATTTAGAGAATAAGGTACAGGCTTGATATTTTATTACTGTAATTAATTTGTACACAGTAGAAAGCATTTTCCTTTTATACAATAGGCATTTCAGAATAGTTAATTAAGTATTAAAAAGAAGTTATGTACTTATCATAACATTCCATGTTTGTAGTCCATCTCACCTACATTATTGCTGGATGGGTTTGGAGCCGATATTCAGCTCCGACTCGGCCGATACTAAAGCTCGAGAGCATTTACTGGCTCAAGGCTAGCCCCTATCACATGGTGCCTCACGGCAAATCCCCAGATCTAGTTTGCAAGAAAGCAATAAATACCTATCAGATAAGACCAATATAACAGCTGCATAAATGCAGCAAAGGATTTAGAAAATATAATCAATGCCAGGTGGACAACAAAAGACAACCATGTCAGGCAGCACCAGAATAGTCCACCAGATCCCCCAGAAAACAGGAAGGGGGTTGGAGGGAGGGATGCAAGAATGTAGGCGAGATGGACTACAAACATGGAACGTTATGGTAAGTACATAACTTCTTTATGTTATGTAGTTCTATCTCGCCATAATTTTTGCTGGATGGGACAGCGTCCCTAGCACCTATAACCCGGGTGGCTCAAGTGAAGAGACTCTTCAGCACAGTGGATCCAAAGGAAGATTTGTCCTGGGAGGCCAAATCCAATTTGTAATGAGTGATAAACGTATGTGGTCTTGCCTAAATAGCTGCTGCACAAATAGTATCAATTTGGAGCCGAGATCTAAAGGCACATGAAGTAACTACAGCTCTAGTAGAGTGGCCTTTAACTTTGACAGGTAATTGTTTGCCAGCTTGTTGATAAGCAAATGATATGCAATCCGAAAGCCATTTTGGAAATGTAATCTTAGAAACAGGCAAGCCTTTCTTTTTGTCAGAAAAGGAAACAAAAAGTTGATCTGATTTTCTGAATTCTTTAGTCCTGTGTAGATAAAACCTGAGTATTCTGTGAACATCTAACTGGTGTAATCTATACTTTGACTTATTAGACTGGTTTGGAAAAAACACAGGTAGCTCAATAATAGTATTCAGACTGTGCTCTGAGCATACTTTGGGGGAAAAAGGAAGGATTTGTCCTGAGACAGATTCTATCCTTGTGAAAAATAATGTAAGGAGGCAGGGGTGTAGCCAGGATTTTCAGATTTGTACTCACAGCTCCTAGACTGCTGCCCCCAACAAGCCACACCCACAAGCCACACCCACATCTACACATTGCTGTCCGTACACTTCCTTAAACTGCTGAACAGGCCACGTCCCTTTAACAATGC
Source organism: Protopterus annectens (assembly GCF_019279795.1). Lineage (NCBI taxonomy): Eukaryota > Metazoa > Chordata > Ceratodontiformes > Protopteridae > Protopterus > Protopterus annectens. The sequence goes on from NC_056741.1 coordinate 1,836,348,964, forward strand.
TGCTCCCTGAATGATCATTTGTGAGCCATATGCCAGGATGGTAATTACTTGCATGATGAAGCAGCTTGAGCATTTTATATCTTCATGGGTCAAAAAACAAAATACCTTCTGATTTAAAATTTTGCAGAGGTTAGTAGGGGAAAAGGGCAAAAGTCAAGTGGGATAAACTGATCCTTTGAAAAGGACAGGGTGGTTTAGGATTACTAGATTTGAAGGGATACTTTAGAGCTACATGGTTAAGGCTCATATACTTGATGTAAGCAGAAAGCTATAATTCAAAGTGGAAAGGGATGATGAAGCAGGGGGAAATTCAAGAAATAAAGAGATTCTTATGGAAAATCACCACCACACAGAATATTATATTCATGAAGTAGGAGAAAATATTGTAAGAACAAAGCCAACATGAAAATGGTGAAAGATTTTGCAGGCAGGGATCACTGCAATTAGGGCTATAGATAATAGGAAAGAGGTTGCTGGGATTTACTGGAGAAAACTGACAAATGAACCAAGTTATTAGGAACAAACAACAAGAGAGGGAAAGGTAACAGAGAGGAAAGAGGCCAAGAAGACATTTGGACTACATGCTAAAGACTGCCTTTTCTATTAGGAATTCATACAGAGTACAGGCAAACAAAGGGATAAGGACATCTTAAGTGAAAGACCTGTTCTGACAGAGTTTTGAGCTGAATCTAGAACACAAGCTGCTGCTAAAAAAATAAAAGTGATAATTAGTAGAGCATATAAAATATCTACACGACGACAGGTCCACCTCCATGTCCCTGGAAACTCATACTGCGTATCTGTATGCACTATAGTCCCTCACCATTCAATCCAATACAATATTCATGGGGGATTTCAACTATCCTTCTATAGACTGGGAATCCTACACCACTTCTAATACACAAACCCAGCGATTCCTTAACGTTGTTAATACTAACATCCTGAGCAGCTGGTCCATTCTCTTACCAGGGTACAAAAATCCTTGACCTTGTACTCATGAACATGGGGGGGGGGCAATGTTCCTCACCCAATATAATGTCTTCATTCATCAGATCTGACCAAAAGGCAGTATTACTTGAAATAAAAATTAAATTTGGGGATCCAGCATAAGTAAAAACCTTTTAAATTGTACCCCCAAACTCAGTAAACATCATAGCATATGCTGAGCTATTTACGAAATCTCTGTACAGTCATACTGACAGCTGAATAGAGTGAGTTGTGCCCAATCATATTAAAAATAAGAAACTCAAAAGGCAAGCCACCCTGGTGGAATCATAGTACCAACTGGTTACACAACAAAAGAAAAAAATCTTGGCCAAGCATAGGAGGAACAAAGCCATACATACTAAAAGACCCCGACCAATCTAAAAAAGCAGCTAAAAGAGTTAATTAATACTTCAAAGGCTAAATTTGAAGAAAAAACAGCTTCTCAGAAAAAAGACAACTACAGGGCTTTCTACAGCTATGTCCATAACCTCAGGGAAATATATAACAATATGCAGAACTTACAGTAAATGTCATCATTCCAAATGAACCAAGGGCTATTGCCAACCTTTTGGCAGACAGTTAAAGCTGAAATTTCTTCCCCAACTACTCCCTCCCACTGACAGCACAGAAGAAATTCCACATACCACAATCCCCTCAACCATTACTAGGGAACAGGTCATCAATGCAATTTTGAAGGACAAAAACAAAGCATCAATAGGCCTGATAACATCCCAGGATGTTTAATAAATAGCATGAAGCAGGATCTTTCTGATCCACTTGAAACATTTTCAACTGGAACCTTCAGTCAGGTTTTGTGCCCAAAGAATGGAAGACTGCTACAATCATTCCCCTTGCAAAAACTGGGTCGAACCACTGATCCGTGTAACTACAGGCCCAGAAGTCTTACCAGCCTCATATGAAAGACCATGGAAAGAATCATCATGGACATGATAAAGGAAGACATAGGTAATCTGCAAATGATGGACCCATCTCAGTTTGGGTTTGTTAAGTGAAGGTCATGCCAATTAAATCTGGTGGGCTTTAAAAAGTCACCAAAGCATTATGACAGTAAGACTGTGCACACAACTTACCTTGACCTGCCCAAGGCATCTGCTACAATACCCCACTCAGGCATTAAAGACAAGCTCACTAATTTAGGTATAACCCCTTTTAACTGCCCACTGGTTAGCAAACTGGGTTGCTGATAGGACTCAGAAGGTCAAAATAGTTGAAGCCACCTCCTCCAAGAGGCCAGTCACTAGCGGAGTCCCCAGGACATCTATTTTTCTGAAATAGAAGACAAATGTTAAAGGTTTATGTCTGACTAAGTTAACAGATGACTGCAAGCTGGGGGTTATCAATGACTCTCCCTGCAGACAATAGTATTCTTCAAGAAGGTCCATCTCTGACTAACAAATGATGCCAAAGCCATGGTCTTAAATTCAATGCTAAGAAATGCATAATTGTACCCTATGGGAAAGTTAGCCATTCCAGTTAATTTCTATGATAATACACCCCAAGAGTCGACCCAGTGGTCAGAGACACTGGTACATAAGTAGACAATAGCCTCAACTTTGACGACTACATGGCTACAGTGATGAATAAATCCTTTTAGGTTGTGCAACTTATCAGTTAGGTTATGGAATCAAGGCCAAAAGAGATAATTACCACACTGTACTCTGCCCTATTAAGACCAATCAGAGTACATTGCTCCCTTTGGTATGTACCGGACCAGGAATATACAGCAACTACAGCCACCTCAGAGCTTCCTTACAAAAAGAATACAAGGTGAAACAAACTCACCTTATGCAGAGCACCTTAAAACAGTTTCACTCTACTTAGTCTCTTACAGATTGCTGAGGGGTGATCTATGCCTGGTTTACAAGACATCTGCAAACCCCACACTTACAGCTCTCCCACATATTCATAAATCAAAGAGCACCAGAAATACAAAGTCTAGGGACCCAAATTTTGTCTGTGACTTAAACAGAACATGCTGGAGAGAAAGATGTGTCCCAGAGACTGCCCCGCCTATGGAACAGGCTTCCCATCCATGTGAAGTGGAGTTAATCTACTACCCAGTTTAAGCACAATCTAGATCAGTTGATGGGGAACAGGAAATTAACACTAGGCCTGGCACCCATATCCCTTATGGACACAGGTAGCGTATAAATGCCTAGCTCTCAAAGGCTTATTCAGATACAGGGCATTATTCTTTTGGGAAAACTGGTCTAGGCTTAGAAAGGCCTCCTCCTGGGTCATTAGCCTATTAACAATCTATGAATGTACAAACTACAGGATTCAGATGAGAACAGAGATCGGCTAAGCAATTCACAAGGAAACAGGAGGACATTATGTATGCCTCCCAAATATGCAACAAAGTCTAGAAGATTTAGAATTTTTGTGTGGAAATGTTTGAACAGGTATTTTTATACTCCAAGCAGACTACAAATAATTTTTCCTTGGGGAGGTGGCAAATGTTGGAGTTGTGATGGGATAGAAAGAGGTACCTGGGAACATATGCTTTGGGAGTGTAATGATTTAGGGGACTTTAAAAATTCCCTACAGAGTACTCTGTCAGAAATATTGGGCAAGCAAATAAGACTAACTAAAGAATTATTTTTGAGTTGGGATGCAGGACTTGAATTGCACAGCCATAGTAAGGTCTTGTTAATTTTAAACCTGATAGCTTCCAAAAGAGGTATAACTAGAAAATAGAAATCAAAGTCTATAAACTAATTATATTTGAAGTATTTAATAACTGTAACAGAAATAAAAACTGGAAGTGGGACCTTAAGAGAAGGGTAGAACAAATTACATAGATAAAATGGAAATTATGAAGCAATGCATGAATAATGTTCTGGAGGAGGAGTGAGATTTAAGGGAAGGCAAAATTTGATCAATTTATGTAATGTTGGATTGATAACTATACAAAAGAATATATGTGATGTATAATGTTTGCAACTGGTAATACGTTAATATGGTTTGTCTATTATGTGCAGGATTCAAGGCTGCAGTTAAACGGAGTGATGTCAGCATGCTCTGCATATTCATGAGAACATGCTGAATCACACATAAGGCTAACACGGTCCGTGTAAGACAGTAGGGGGCGTGTCCGTAGGCCGAGCCCTGCAAGCGGACACGCCCCCAGAAGAGTAAAAGTGCCCAAAGTAAACACCCATGACAGAGTCCATGGAAATGTGAATAAACACAAAACAACACATGCCCCCACAAACTACGAACATAAAATGTACAAATGAACATCTTATAATTTTTTAAAATTCTAAAGATGTTTGCCCGTGAGAGCGCTCGTTTGCACAGGCGTGCCCGTAGCGCAGCCACAGTTAGCAGTCAGTGGGAAAGCATGTAAGAACTAAATATGCAAAGTAAGCCAAGAAGCAATAGCGTAGCAGTAGAGACATCGGCTGAAGAGCAGGCATCCATGGTTCGAGCCCCCACAACATCAATTTTTTTTTTAGTAAAATAAGCACGAAACAAGTCCCTGACAAATATGTACACATATAAAATCACAATTTATGTAAAATGCAATGAAATAGTCCATTTATTTTGAAGAAATGTGAGGTAACAAAACAACAGAAAATGCCAGATGTGCCTATAATTGAGCTATAGTTTAACAAGGTGACTACATCTGCCCGTAGCTGAGCAGTGGTTTAACAGGTGAAAAATGAGTGCCCGTAGCTGAGCAGTGGTTTAACAGGTGCAAAATGAGTGCCCGTAGCTGAGCAGTGGTTTCACACGCTGAAACTGTGCGACCCTAGCTGAGCTGAGCGTAATATGCGTGCTGACAGCCAAATGAGGCGTGAACCGGCGTAACCCGTTTGCGGAGCTGCGCACCGCGCAAACAAGCTAACCAACGGGCAACGTTGAGCAAGCTGTAACTAAACTGCCTTTACACAGACACACACCCTAGCCTGTCTAGACAGTCATAAAATATAAAAAGCAGTGGCCAGGTTTGAACCCAGGATACCTTGCACCATAGTCAAGGTACTGAACCACTAAGCCATGACAGCTGTACTCAGAAATGCAGTAATAGCAAATATATAGGAATGAATAGAAAAAGGAGCATGACAAAGCAGGTTTTGTGAAGTGGATACAATTCCAAAATGGCCAATCACAGATAAGTGTGGGAAAAACGGCATATATAAGCCCCATAGGCGGGAATACACAGCATAAACGATTGTAGAACTGACTTGCAGCCAGAATGTCAGGAGTAGGTGAGGGTAGTTGTTTTCGAGAACAGAGGTGGGGCATTGAGGAGTCCAGATACATGGTCTGGCTCCTAGTCCACAATCATGAGGCCCAACTCATGCAGGGCCAGGTCCTGTGGGGAGCATATAGGGCTGAGGCGTGGGCTTGGTTGGCTCATGATCTCACCAGTGCCACAGGGATTCCAAGGACTGGTGAGCAGGTCCGTCACTACCATGCGGACCTGAAGAGATGCAAGCAGGACCAATTAAACCTTTGGATCCAAGAGGCCCGGCAAATGCCCAACGCCCCACTACTGAGTAAGTTACATTTAATTATGTATGTAAGAAATTCAATTAGCTGATATTATGGAGATGCGTATTCCAATATTACTTCATTTATATTACAGCTGCAGGTGTCCGTTCTGCGAACCTTAGAGCCTATGGCGATAGGCTGGTGTGGTTGCGCCACCAGGCAGGTCAGTAATCCACTCCCAGTAACTGTAAAGAAATATCAAAGTATGACAGTTAGCAAAAGAGTGCAGTGTAGTCACTAAGTAATAAAATGTGCAAGTAACAGTGTAAAAGTGTTTGCAAGTATTGCTTGATTAGAAGAGTGTGTTGCAGTCTGTAATCCAAACAGAAAAATGAAAATGTCTGAAATAAAGTCTGAAATAAAGATGCCCCACCTGTAATATAATAGTACACAACCTGCAGCAGGCTGAAAAGTACAGCTGCAGAAGATGAGCAAATCACATGTGTGAAATATATCCCTGTTGAAATACTGAAACATGACAGAAGTGAGACTGCTGGAAAGGATTGTAATAACTACAGGTAAAACATGTCAATAAAGCCTAGACGTAAGTACCATCCTGAATAGTAAAATGAAAACAAGTGAGAGAGTGTGAGAAAGAGTTATGAATCCACGAATAAAGTAGTAAGAACCCCTGAATAAAGTATACTGCAGTCAGTACAGAATGAAATTAATGTGACAAGTAGAACCAAACTGCGAAATGTGTCCAAAGTGTTGCTGCAGCTGGAATGTGTATCCCAAAATCTGGATATGTTGCTCTCAGTCTGCAATATGCAGATGGTATGACTGTCTGAAATATCAAACATCCACAGTTGTCTATAGCTATATAAAGCAAATGTAGCAGGATGATGTAGCTGAACAAAGCCAGATATGAACGTGTATGAATAACAATAAAATGTATATTGATGTAGCAGTAACAGTCCTATCACCAAATTGAAGTAGTTATCATATAGGAAACTGTAGTTAGAACAGTAGTGTGTATATATCTGTAGCTATTAGAAATGTACAGATATGTACTGGTATTCGAGGGTGTTAATAATATTTTCTTCACCCCACCCTATAACCACATATAATCCATTCCACGTGAAATTGGTATGTGCAATCACAATTAACACCCCTGGACATTTGTCCTGTTGGGTCATAAATATTTGCATGTCCGTTGATGCATCTGCCCTGTTCATACATCCAAACCTGATGGCCTGTTGCCATCAATCAACCCTGCATGTTGTTGGACTGTTAATTGCTGTTCAAATTATGCATGTGTTATGCTTGCTGTTCAATGGTGTGAATATCTGGGTGTTTGGTTAATGGGAATACTAATGCAAGCTGTTACAACTAATTGCAAATGGTATTGTATGTTACCAACCCAAACTGTGATGACATAATGCAAAACATAGGACGACAGGGAAGGCGGGTTCCAGCGGACCCACCTCTCCCACCTCAACTGGTGAGTGCACCTGGCACTAGTGCCCAGTCTGGATCCTCCTCCGGTGGCCCTGTGCCACCTGCGGGTGGAAGCGCTGCAGTGGATGGGGCCCGTCCCCCCTCTGCAAGCGTGGCCGGATGAGAACCACCACTCACCCTCCGTAGCGTCCGGACTGTGGTGCGTAGAGAGATCCAGGACTCTGTTCTTGGGCCCCTACGCCAGCTTGAGGCACAGGTGGCACAACTTACGGGCATGCCTGTTGCCCGGCCTACACAGCCCCCAGCACAGCCCCATCCGGGGCAGTGAAGGAACAGTGGCAACTGCCCATGGGTGGGGATATCAGTTCCACTGTTGCCATCTGTGGGCTCATGGCCTCTGGATATCCAAACCTCCGTCAATTGTATAACCCCCCCCACATGTGTCATACACCGCCCCTGTATGCGTCTTGTTTGTCTTGTCTGTTGACCTACCCAACCTACCTCTCCAGCTATACCGACTTCCTTCACCTGACATACCACTCTCACCTGAAAAAAAAAAAAAGGGCACTCTGTACCCACAAAAAAATTACGCCCCATACATAGCTGCCCATTCCGCACATATGTCTGCCGGACATGGAAACTATCAATTACAATTGGCTGTACAACAAGTATTATTGTTGTCCTTACACCTCTCTCAGGGTTGGAAGGTATCAAATGTCACACCAAATTACAAACATATGCACAGCTGTTGCTGATGAAGAAATGGGCAGCTATGGGCCTTACCTACATCCCTCCTGCAAAACCCAAGCTTGTTTCCCTACTGTCTTACCCTCTTTGTGACCCCTTTTTCACCACTTTCCTGTCTCCCCATTTTCATTTCTTTCAAAGAAAATAGCGCGGGTGTGCGCAAGAGTAAGCACGTTTAAGCAGTTGTAAGCGGGTGTGCGCATGTGTGCGTGGAGCTAAACACCAGTGTGCATGCGTGAGCTCCGCACAAACCAGCGCTAACCCGGTTACAACTGCTTAAAAGTGCCTTAGTCACTTTGATTGACAGGTCCTGTAGTCAGTTCGAAAGCAAAATAAAATTCCACTGTCAGTCCCGAACCCAGGACCTTGGAAACAGTAGTCTGCATGACTTACCACTAACCATGACTGTTATACAAGAACATTGTGCTAAAATAAATATATCATGTAAAAGTAGGAATGAATGTAAAGGGAATATAGGATGTGTAGTACACAAAGCATGTCATGTAGAATTACTGTCAAAACTAGTGGATTTCCATAACAGTAGTGTGTGAAAAGAAACAGCCATGCTAGCTGGTAGCTAGTAGGTAATAATGTCACTGTAGCACCTTGCAAGCCACACACATACTCACAGCAGGATAATCACTGCCCATACCCCACAACCTCTTACAGGAACACATCTGGACCAAGTAATAAAATATGTGGAGCAAAGGGCCAAAACCAGGGACACATTACAAATAATGTTACAACAAACTCAGACAGTTCAGAGAGTAACAGGTTCTGCATTTTGTGGGATGTTTGGAAGGGTATGAAGTCTGAAACTTGAATGTTTGTCACTATATTCTGACTTGAGCCCAGAGTGATTTGCCAGAAAAAGCTGTGCATGAGATATTGACCAAAATATGAGGCAGAAAGGTGGACAACCTGCAAATATTTGTACACATGAGAGGTCTGACACCACCATATTTGAATAGTTAAGAGCCTAGACATAGCAACAGTTAATGAGTTACAGGGATACCCACAGACTCCATGTGAAATGTACAAACAGTAGGCAGAAAGGTGTTACAACACATGCAATGGTAACTATGGAGTCCTGAAAGTATGCACCACTTGCATGGCAGAAAAAGTGTAGTAATACATATGCTCATGCTATCCCACAGTCACAACTGCAGCATACCAGACAATTTAATGGGTGTACCCCTCTGATATGTACCATTCCATGAGGCAGATAACAGATGCACCTGAGAGTCTCTGGGGCCTGCTCAGCAGCATACTCAAATACCCTAATAGATGTCAAGGCCCACACCATGGCCAGACCACACTGCATGCTGTAACACCCTAGCAGATATAGCAAGCATTCCAAGGTGTGAATGTACATGGAAAATAGGAAAGCCACAGCAGCACACTACACTCAGGACACCTAGCAGGCATACAAGTAGTGACTGTAAAGGGCAAACATGGAAGCCATAGCAACAAAGTGCAAGCAAAAGTGCATGGAAAGCACACACACACACACATTAACAGTAGTAGTAGTCGTAGGTGTCAGTGTACATACACAGTTAGTACAGGAAACTGGAGAAATGAATGGAGGAATGTTAATCTACAACAAAGCTGGAAATATGAGAGAGATACCAACCTTTACACTCACAGAACACTGTCCACAGCATACCAGCATGGTCCCTGCCCTTAAAATCTGAAAGGGCTATGCCTATCTCACATACCTTTTTATAGCACTGTTCTGAAATCACAGTGAGAACTGCAATCAGTACACAACTGGCTGCATGCAATTAGCAAATGCTGGCTAACAATTGGTGCAGAGGCCATCACATGGGCATATGCAGATACCTACAAATGTATGCTGTACTCCCAGTCCACACATGCAATATTTTCATTGCACCCTGAGGAGGAAGTGAGAGACAGAGAGAGAGAGAGAGAGAGAGACAGAGAGAGAAAAACGAAATTAAACAGACACAAACAAAACTGTTCAGCAACAGCCACCTGAAAGCTGACAACTGGCAAGTGGAGCAGCAGGACACAAAACCAGACGGCAACACAAGCAGCTGTGACAAACACAGGTAATGTAAAGTAATACAATAAAGGTCTACATACTGTGAACCCTCCATATGTGTCATTGGTCTGTATCCATATGTATATGAAGATGTGCAAAGGGCAGGGGACATACAGCAACTATCAGTGAAGGCTGTACATACATTTGTATGTGAGAGCATCTATGTGCACATATCAATGTAGGATGACTGTAGGTTGTAGTGCAATGTACAAAGTAGGTTTCACAGTTATGTATGTTTAGCAGTATGTTAGTGTGTGTATACAGTATGGTAGACAAACATGTTGATATACCTGTTTATCATATGGATACGTATGTATGTCAAAATATGTATGTATGTATGTATATATATATATATATATATATATATATATATATATATATATATAATATGTATATATGTATACATACATAGAGAGAGATGTAGGAATACATAGACAGATGTAGATAGATAGAATATGTACAAACATATATATGTAATGCACACATACAGATATAGATATATGTAGATACATATACATAGACAGACTGATCTGACTATCTACAGGTATGACTGTATATGACGACCTCAACACCCCCTGTCCCACCCCCCCTCTCACTCTCACCCCCTCTGTGCCCCCCCTCTCCATATCTATAGCAATATATGTACATCAATATATATATGTGTATATGTATACAGACATATATATATATATATATATATATATATATATATATATATATATATATATACATACATATATATATATATATATATATATATATATATATATATATATATATATATATATATATATATATATATATATATATATATAGAGAGAGAGAGAAATGTATATATATTCTGAGTGAGGCACATGTATACAGATGTACTGCAACGCCTGGTGACAAAGGCATGGAGTGAACACCAGTGTCAAAACTGGAGTACCATACCCCATTTCAAATCACCTACACCAGTAACCACCAGATATGTGATTGGCTGCCCACCACTGCATGTGTCAGGGGTGAACAGGGTCATAAATGTGTACAATAGTCCCCCCAATGATATTCACAGTGGCACACTATTCCTGGAATAACTGCACATGGTATGTGTCAGCAGACATGGTGTGTCAGCTATGGACATGTAGGTCAGTGTACCCCTCCACACCACATAATGGATGCCATGGTATGTACCTCACATGACAGCTACAGATATGGAGAAGGACACAGTGACATGTACAAAACTGTGACAATGCACACAAACACATTACCAATGCACAGTGACTGACAACACCACAGAGTACACACATACTACCCACATAGAGGTTACCACTCCTGGATTTACATACGTAAGTCACACAGATGTCCAGCAACCATAGTAACACCTCACACCATCCACAACCTAAATGACTGCTGTGTGTCATCCATGCCACTGCAATAGAGAGCACATGTGGAGGTAAAGGTTCCTACCGACAGATAAGACATACCCTGCAATAAACCACTCAGTGTTAAGAAGCAAGACTCCCCATGAGTACATGTCACACATACCCCTGCTGAATGTTAGTCAGATAGGTAATATGCCATATGAGTCACCCTGTGTAACTGTGTGACAGCAGCAGGTACCATCACACCACATGTGTCACAATGGTCAGGGTAGCAGAACAGTATGCTGCTGTAATCCCAGGGGCAATAGCATATTGTATAGTATTGTATTGTAATGTATTGTATTGTGTTGTATTGTATTGGTATGTTGAGGTGCCTCCTTTGTGGAGTGGAATGTGCGCCAGTGTACAGGTACATATCCTGTAGTCAGGCTAGTGTTACATAGCACTTCTATATGTGTATTTATCTCCTGTCAGAGTTCATGTAGCATGCAACCGGGGATACCATCAGGTCCCAGTCATGTTGTGTATTCTGCTTTCCTGAGGGCGGCTCTCACCTGGACATCTGTGATGACAGGGAGGTTACAGTCAGCTGGGATAACTATGTCTTATTTTGAGGGAGAGGGAGGGGTGACACCTGCACTGAACCTGTCTGCCACAATGTTGTCAATATCTGTGGTTTCAGTGAATTATTTGTTGTTGTGTACTAACTATGAGCATAGAGGAGGGATTCTGACCAGGTTGCTAACATAACTGAAGAAGGCCTTCTGGTTATCTGTAGTGTCCCTCTTGATTTCCCTCTCAAAGTTGCCCATGGATGTTTGTATGAGGGAAAATAGATCCTTACTAGTGCTGCTCAGACATGCCTTCCCTTTATGGAATTATGCTCTGTCTTGCAGTAGCTGCCATCTTTTGTAATGCAATCTGTCTATGGCTGGGGTCCACCAGACAGGATGCTGTCCCTTTGTGGAGAGTGTCTTGGTCATATATGGGATTGCATGATCCATGCATTCTCGGAGATGTCCGTAGAAAGCATTTGTGTAGGGGTCAGCATTGTGGGTTGTGTCTTCCACTGGCCCACTGGGCTGAAAGGATACCATGTCACTGTTACAAAGTGTAAAGTTTGCATCTGCAATGTTATTCACTATAGTCATTTGTGCTGGTGGTGGAGGTGGGATATGTATATCCAGGGCAATTAGTTTGTGGTCAGCTCACAGTAGTTGATGATATAGGCCATACAGTACCTAGATACAAACCCCCAGAGTGAGGAGGTGCTTTGGACCTGAATCAGTGTTCTGACTGCTGGGGTTTGGTAGTATGTCGTATGGAGTGTGCCAGGTACTGTTGCACAGTTGCTGGCTGAGCACTGATACCTGGCCATTTACATGTGTATCCACCAATAGACAGACAGATGCTATATATGTGAGATATGTTGTATCATAACAGTCGAGTAGCATGTGTAGTATGTGTGCCAAATTCTGGTGACATGTATTGCTGATATCAGGTTATTTTCTTTTTCAGGAACATGGCTCACCCGCGAAATTCAGCTTACTCCACAGCTGAGGATGAGGAGATACACCAGAGCCTGGTGTGAGATTATGCAATACTCTTTTCCCGCACCAGCCAGAATCAGCAGGAGAGGGCTGCACTGTGGCAAGACCTGGTCCGTCGGGTAAATGACATAGGCATCCATAATAGGACATATGAGCAGGTACGACATCACTGCAGTGATTTAATCAGAAATGTCCATCAGCGTGCGTCGGATATCCAAAGGCAACAGGTCGCCACAGGTGGTGGGGTGGCTACACATCCCCCACTCATCAGACTGGAGGGACTACTCATGAGTGTAGTGGCTCCAGTCCGCCAGCAACAACAGCAGCAGCAGACATGCATTATGATGGAGGCTGAAGCCACGCAGCAGCAAGACTATGAGCATGCAGGTAATATGCCATATGTATAGTTGACTGTTGTGTACACTGGTAGTTAATGCATGTGTGAGGTGTGTCCTTGGTTTGTAGCTGTCATCATACTATTTAATGTGCAAGTGTGATATCCTCAATATCAGCAGCTGACCTGTGAAAGGCGACTGTTGTACTACAGACCTGTATCATACTCAGTAACAATGGCACAGTTGTGCCCACTGACATTAGTTTCCTCACTTCTGCAGGTCCCTCCGGTGTAACAGCAATGCAGCCTATCCATGCTGGTGAGTGTGTATTAACAATACCTTTAATAGTCTTGATAGTAATAGTAATATTAGGCTCACTTAGTAGTGCTCTGTGCATGCAGGTGTGTCTGTGTCTGTGTGTTGATATCACGCATACTGAGTAGTGTACAACTGTGTGCAACTGTGTGCAACTGTGTGCATGTGTACATGTGCATGTGTGCATGTGTGCATGTGTGCACCTGTGCATGTGTGCACCTGGCATGTGTGTACAACTGTGTGCAACTGTGTGCATGTGTGCACGTGTGCACCTGTGCATGTGTGCACCTGTGCATGTGTGTGCATGTGTGCATGTCTGGACCTGTGGATGTGTGCATCACTGGTAATATTGTGTAGACATTGTAAACTGCGTTTCCTGTTTCCCTCCCACAGGTTCTGGTGCTGCTCTGGTGTCATGCAGCAGGGAACCTGAATCAGGTGCCATGGGTACTGATAATGATGACATCTGTGTAATGGCACAGGAAGGTATGCCAGGGTCCATTATTGGTCAGCCGATTGACAGTACACAGCTGTCAACCCCATCAATGCGCACAGTTATCCTGCCAATACACCCTTTGTCACCAATGTCCCTAGGTGATGGACAGCATACAGTGGGCATTGACCAGGGTAATGTGGTATCTGTGACACATGCCTCCCCACACAGCAGCCATGGGCATAGCCCTGAGATGGTACCACACAGACAGATGTCCAGGGGTTCTCGTGGGAGCATCCGTGGGCGTATTGCCCCTGTCAGACGTGCCCACAGAGGTCTTACAACCTCAGCTATGTTTCAGGCTGTCATGCAGGCACAGTCACGTATGGAACAGTACACCATACAGGGTCTGAGGGAGCTGACAGCATGTCGCACAGCCATGACTGACAGTATGCGTGACATTGCGGCTGCCATCCGTAATTTCACCGATGTCATAGACAGACATTGTGGGGACATATTAGACCGGTTCCACAACTACATGTCCATGAGCCAGGGCGATGATGGACGGTTGAGGCGTTGACATGGGCGTATGCCAGCAACAGCAGCAGCTGGCAGTCATCGCGGATGACAACAGGGCCGCGGCTGCCCCCATAGTGCCAGCAGCAGCCCCAGCAATGCTGGGTCTGTGCTGTCATCAGTCCGCCCCAGGAGACCACGTGCACGTGGCTCTGGCCAGGCCCGACAGGGATCTGTGTCCAGTCAACGAACACCTGCTTCTGATGACAGTACCCAGTCTGGGTTGGTACCGGATATGGTCTGTAGCACCCCTGCAAGGCACAGGTACCGTGTCCGTGGCCAGAGACACTGATCTGTATGACCTGGCAGGTACAGTCTGTGGCTGTCCACAAACACCAGTATATGGCAGCCATGAGGTGGAACTGTGTGCATCCATACACACATGCGAATTGACAACACCTAGGGCTACCGCATACATGCACACACTGCATCAACATTGCCCCACCATGTACTGCTGTCCCTCACCAACACACATACACATACATGTCAATCGGTGGTATCGGTGGCTGACTCAGGCATACCAAGTTCACACCCTGTGCATATGATGAAACTGTGCCAACTCCTGCAATCTGTAACATCAGTGCAGGTACAGGTTAACATGTTGCTGATGCACAGGGTGACTACACAGACATGTAGTAATAGTATCATGTTGTTAACAGTACTGTGTGCTGAAATAATTGTGGGTATATCACAGCATGCCTGATGCAGTAAGGGTATGATTGTCATGTACTGTTGTCTACACCCATGGTAAGTACCATAGTGTATCATCTGCACATGTTGGCATACTGGTGGTAAGGATGTCAACAAAAGGCTACATACATAGGTAGCACAGGGGATAAGGTAATGAAAGTATTAATACGCAATGATGGACATGTAAACTGCAAGTGGCATGTTGCCCACACTGGACTCTGCAATACGGATGTTTGAGTATGTTGATATGTGTGCAGTACTACATGACTGGTACAGGACACACAGGAGCACCCTAGCACTGCAAGCTCACATCTCATACCATGCTAGTCAGCCCCAACACACAAAACTAACTGTCACAGGAGGGAGAGTCCCCATACATGTCAGGGATACTCTGGTGGCAGGCCAGGTAGCATACATCCTACTAAGTATGGAACCACTGAGTGAAGGCTCAGTGTCTGTTATTTGACATGTGTATTACTGCAGGTATGAGCACATGGGTTTCCATCCAGTTATTGTACATCCTGACAGTACATGGTCTGTACACTTGTGTGTGCTGAGACTGGACCCTAGCCATCTGACCTGTGTATTTCCATGTACATGTGCATAGTGCCTGCATATTTGCAGTGTTACCTACTGGAAGTGGTACAGCTTATTTGTTGTACAATGGACTACATGCAGCCCTGCTTACTGTAGCTTTGTTTGCATGCATGTTTGCTTGCAATTACCCTGGAATACTGATCCTACCTGCAATGCATAGTTACAGAGCTTCTGTGGACTCCTAGTGACATCTACATAGCTTACTATATGTATGTCCATGTCTCACTTGACAGAATGTCACTGTTTGTCCTGTTCACATGTATGTTGCCTGTGACACATTGCATATGACTTACCTGGCATTTGCCCACGTGAGCAGTCATATATGCTACTGCTAACTAATCACAGGCACTACACCCTCACATATTCATCTTCTGTTGAACCACCTGCTTTGCTAGGGATGGCTTGCACCTGTCACCCCAGGGCTTTCGGATATTGGCAAAGGCTCTTGCTACCCCCATAGTGCCTTTGTTAGGCAAGGCTCAAATGACAAACACACCTTCATAGGTATCACAAGGGATAAGAAACTAAGAGTAATGCTTCCCAATGCCAGAGGTCTAAACCTCAAGATGCATGCACTCAAAACTCTCCTTAGCATGGAGAACATCGATATCTGTGCAGTAACAGATGCCTGGTTCAGGGCTACTGAGAGCACCCCAACACTACCAGGTTATACCTCATACCATGCTTTTCAGCCCCAAAACTTGGAACAAACCACAAAAGGAGGGGGAGTATTGATATTCATCAAAGATACCCACACCTCCAGGTTGGTGGCAAAGCACCAAGCATCAGAGACTATCCATGTGCAACTAACAATGGGTGAAACTGCCTTCCAGGTTATAGCCTGCTACAGACCACCCTCCCAAACCCAAGAACTGCACTCGGCCTTCCTGAGAACAGTGGAAAATATGAAGGTCTCTCCAAACACCATTATATTGGGTGACGTCAACTACCCAAACATAGACTGGGAGCATGACTCTAGCTCCAACACCCTAGGCCAAAGATTCCTAGAATATATGAGCTCAAATGCTATAGAACAACTTGTTACCACTCCCACAAGAAGGGGAAACATACTGGACCTGATCATCACCAACATGGGGACTCTATGCTCCAGACCAGAAGTGTATCCCTCACTGGTAAGATCAGACCATAAACTAATCTCACTGGATATTCACATCCCGACCCCACCCCCTGCCCAGAACACCACAGTGAACAACTTCTCTAAGGCAAATTCACACTCTTCAAAACTGAGATGGAAACCTTCAAAGCCCCCGGGCCTGTGGAAACTACAGACCAGACCGCAGATTCCTCTATAAACGCATTCTATGGACACCTTCAGGAATGCATGGATCATGTGATCCCGAATAAGACCAAGACGCAATCCTCCAAAGGCAGACGTCCTGTCTGGTGGACCCCAGCCATAAACAAACTACACAACAGAAGGAGGAAGCTACTAAATGATACAGCAAAATCCCAAAAAGGGAAGGCATCACTGATCAGTATTAGCAAATAACTACAGGCACTCATAAGATTGTCTAAGGCCAGCTTCAAGAGAAATTGCACAGGACACTAAGGATAATCACAAGGCTTTCTTTAGTTATGTTAGGAACCTGGGTGGTAATTCCCAGATATGCTCGTACGTAGTCCAAAATGTCAATAGAAACACCAAACCCACAGACATTGACAACATTCTAGCTGACAGGTTCAGTGCAAACATCTCCCCTCCACCGAAGGGCAAATATGTATCCCAGCAGAGTGCTGCCCCCCCCTGACATCTCAGATGCTCAGGTAAGAGCCGCCCTCTCTAAAGCAATACACACTGCATCAATGGGACCAGACAGTGTCCCGGGCTGTGTCCTACATGAACTCCAAGAAGAGCTACAACCAAACATAAAACTACTGTTCAATCCCAGCCTTACTACAGGATATGTGGCCAAAGAGTGGCGTACAGCAACAGTGGTCCCTCTACAGAAAGGTGGTGCCTCAACGGATCCTGGACACTATCGCCCCATAAGCCACACTAGCACGGTCTGCAGAGCTATGGAAAGGATCATCATGGACCTCATAAATAAAGATATTGGGGACCTACAGACACTGGATCATACCCAGTTTGGCTTTGTTAAGGGCAGATCCTGCCTCTCAAACCTGGTTGATTTCTTTGAAACAGTCACCAAGGCCATTGACGAGGGGAAGGTGGTCCACACAGCCTACCTGGACCTCGCAGAAGCCTTCGATACAATACCCCACTCGGGCATTCTAGAGAAGCTCACCAGCTTAAATATAAGCCCCTATGTCACTAGATGGATTGCACACTGTCTCAAGGACAGAACCCACATGGTTAGAATTGCTGGAGCCATGCCAGACTCCAAACCAGTTACAAGTGGTGTCCCACAAGGCTCAGTCCTGGGACCTCTCTTGTTTGGTATATATTTATCATAGGTACAGGCTAACACGGAAGGACTGTGGCTGACCAAATATGCAGATGACTGCAAACTGCCCACCATAATCAACTCTCCAGCCGACACAAGCATCCTCCAAAAGGGCCTCATAGAAACAGACAACTTGTGCCAGAGCCATGGCCTCAAGCTGAATGCAAAAAAGTGTATAGTCATCCCCTTTGGCAAAAACAAAGTGCCCACACAGTACCACATAGGTGGTAATCCATTAAGTACAGAAGAAGTAATTAGGGACCTGGGGACCCAAGTTGATAGCAATCTCTCATTTGACAACCACGTGGCCAAAGTGGTTAGAAAGACATTTTATATAGCCCACCCCATCATGAAGGGATTCACATCTAGATAAGGGGAGGACATCGTGCCTCTTTACTCATCCCTCATCAGGCCCATAATTGAGTACAATGCCCCTGTTGGGATGTACCTTACCAGACACCTGCAGCAACTGGAAAGACCCCAAAAGTACCTCACCAAGAGGATCAAAGGGCTCAAACAGATGCCATATGCTGACCGGTTAAAGAAACCCCAGCTCTACTCAGTGGCATACCGCCTGTTCAGAGGTGATCTGTGCCTGATGTATAAAGCCATGTCAAACCCGGAATTAATGGGCATGCTGCACCTGAGAATATCCAAATCCCATCGGACTACACGCTTGAGAGACTTGAACCTCAGCACTGAAATAAATAGGACATGCTGGAGGGACAGATTCATAACCCAGAGGCTCACTTCACTATGGAATAAAATCCCAGTCCAGGTTAGGCAGAGTCCCTCATTGACTCTCTTCAAGAGGAATCTTGATGAGTGGATGGGACATTGTAGGTTTACCCCGGGTATCACTTCTGTGTCACTGTTAGACAGAGGCACAGTATACTAACCTCGGAAAAGGGCATGGCAAGATATATTTACAATGGATGGCGATAGCCAAACACATTCTGGCTAGGTTCATAAATGCCCTAGGGCAGATAGCCTAGTATGAACCTATGAACCTATGTACCTTGTTCCCCATTGGCCCTATGTGCTGTTAATCACCACGGCAATCACAATACTATGGTAGCATGTGCAAAGGTCAGTTGTCAGTCACCTCTATGGTACAGTTGTGGAATATGTGGGTCATGTGGCAATGTCACAGCTGCCACATGTACACAGTCAACCCTCTCCCCTACACATGGACATACAACACATGTATGAGATGGAACCACATAGCCAAACTGGGGACTAAGCACTCTGAACTCAGTACTGGCATAAAGTACAGTTTTGTACCTACCATAAATGTAGATGTTCGAAGATCCACATTGCTGCAGTCCTTACACTTGGGTAGTCCGCTGTCCTCGGTCGGCCCGAATATCAAAGTATTAGGCTGACGTCGGTCAAGGCGCTTCAGACTGACATCAGGACGTCAGGGTACAAATGCGCATGACCGACGTCATATCCTCAGTCTTTTCTTGCCCCAGATGTCAGAAGACCCTAAAAAGAAAGGTCAAAACCAAAAGACAGCAAAAAACAACCAACCACCCTTGCACTAATCATATGTACAATATATACAATATCCACAATATTCACAACCCAAACCACACAACCGCCTCTAACTACAGAGGGGAAGGAGGGAGGGTAAATTGGACTGCAGCAATGTGGATCTTCGAACATCTACATTTATGGTAGGTACAAAACTGTACTATGTTCTTCATCTCACATTGCTGCAGTCCTTACACTTGGGTAGAATCCCAAAGCAGAGGTAAGGAGGATGGCAAAACTATAAAGCAGTAGGGGCTGCCAAAATGCCCTGTAAAATTGCAGTGGCAAAACCAGCCCTAGATTTAGAGTAAAGTGGAAGATGGTAATGCTTAGAGAAAGTATGCACTGAACTCCAAGTAGCTGCCTCCAAAATATCTTTAGTTGCCACCCCCCTTAAAAAAGCTGTAGAAGTGGCAGTAGCTCTGGTGGAATGAGGCCTAATCCCAGCTGGAATCTCCTTACCATGATGGGAATAACAGAAAGCAATACAAAACCCAATCCACTTAGAAATAGTTTGTTTTGACACAGGCTTGCCCTGAGAACCCAAAGCAAATGAAACAAATAACTGCTGAGACTGCCTGAACCCTTTAGTTCTGCTCAAATAATATCGCAACTGCCTGTGTATATCCAAAGTGTGCAAAATCTTTTCCCCTTTATTTTGGGGGTTTGCATAAAAAGTAGGCAAATGAATAGTTTGGTTTAAAGCCACACTAGAAACCACTTTAGGCATAAAGGAAGGATTAGTACGTAAAGATACCCTATCCTTATGGAAAATTAAGAAAGGCTCAACCGCCATAAGGGCCTGTAATTCAGAAACCCTTCTCGCAGAGGTAATGGCCAACAAAAAAGCAGTCTTCCATGATAAATATTTCAACTCAGCAGTAGCTGCAGGCTCAAAAGGTTGTAGAGTGAGTTTCTCCAACACAAAATTGAGATCCCAAGCAGGAGTAGGAGCTCTACGTGGGGTCTTAAATTCTTTGCCCTCTAAGGAATTGCTTAAACAAAGGATGAGAAAACAATGGTGGGTCACAGTCATAGTGAGCAGAAATTGCTGCAGCATGAACCTTAATAGAAGAGAAGGACAAACCTTTGTCCAGTAACTCAGCAAGATATTGAAGAGCCACACTTAAATTAGGCTTAGAAACATCAAATTCCTTTGCTGTACTCCAAAATAAAAATCTCTTCCATTTATCTGCGTACACTTTCCTTGTACTAGGCCTTCTGGCCTCCAAAATAACATTCAAAACTTGCTGTGGAAGCTGAGACCCTCCAGGGTTTAAAACAGAATATGCCAGGCTGTTAGGTGAAGAGAGTGAAGTTTGACATTGAGTAAATGACTGTTCTCCTGAGACAGCAGGTGTGGAATCAAGGCAAAGGCCATGGAGGCTCCCGTACCAGACTTCTCAGTAATGGGTACCAGTGCTGTCGAGGCCAATCTGGAGCTATTAAAATCATCTTTGGCTTGTCCTGTCTGACCTTTAGGAGTACCTTTGGGAGGAGAGGCAGAGGTGGAAAGGCATACACATGAAGATTGCTCCAATTGATTGAAAGAGCATCCACTTTCCAAGCTGTGGGATGAAACCTTTTTTGCAAAACTTTGGCAGCTGGTAGTTTAGTGGAGAAGCGAACAGATCTATGTCTGGAGTTCCCCATAACACTGTCAATTTCTGAAATACATGAGGATCCAATTTCCACTCGTGGGGATCCATAATTCATCTGCTCAACACATCTGCTAAGGAGTTCTGTGCTCCCGGCAGAAACCTTGCCTGAAGATTTAGCTGTAAACTGAGAGCAGTCTCCCACAAAATCATTGCTTGTCTGCATAGAGGATAAGAATGTGTTCCCCCTTGCTTGTTGATGTACCACATGACAGTTGTGTTGTCTGTTAGAACCAACACCTGCCCTGGAAGAAGTAAATCCTTGAAAGCTATTAATGCAAATTGGACTGCTAACATCTCCTTCAAGTTGATATGTAGATGTTGTAGTCTGGCAGGCCACGTGTCTTGTACCCACTTTCCATTTAGATGAGCTCCCCAAGCTTTGTCTGAGGCATCTGTCGTTAGAATCTGACTCGCCTCTGGCCGGGTCACAGAGAGTCCCTTGTTTAGGTGACATTCCTGAGCCCACCACAAGAATTCCTTTTGAATGCAAGGTATTATCTGAATGACAGTGTCCATATCTTGGCAGTGCTGTGTCCATACATTTTTGAGATACCATTGTAGCTTCCTCATATGCAGTTTGGCATTGGGAAGCACCAGAATACAAGATGCCATGAACCCCAAGGCTTGAAGGACTGTCCTTGCAGTCAGCCTGGACTGATGAGACAATTGAAGGAAGTAAAGAGAAAGATTCTTTTGTTTGTCCGGGGTCAAAAAGGCCATCTGGGATGCTGTATTCAGTCTCACACCCAGAAAGCACATGTCCTGACAGGGTACTAGACTGGACTTTATTTCGTTCACAGAATACCCCAGGCATCTTAGCACTGCTATCACATATTGTAAATGATGAAGAAGTTCATCCCTTCCTTGGGCCAGAATCAGGCAATCGTCCAAATAAGGATAGATCTGTATTCCTCTTAGCCTGAAGAAAGCTATCACTGGAGCCAGAACCTTCGTGAACACTCTGGGCGCAGTAGATAAGCCAAAGGGCAATGCAGAGAACTGATAATGAGAAGTCCCAGCCCGAAAACGCAGATACTTCCTGCAACTTAGCCTGATAGGAACATGAAGGTAAGCCTCCTTGAGATCCAGAGTCACCATCCAGTGATCTTTGCCCAGCAGAGGTAAAAGCTGTTGTAACGTCAACATTTTGAACTTGGGAATGTCCAGATAAGTGTTGAGGATAGATAAATCCAAAATTGGTCTCCACGTGTTCCCCTTCTTTGGTACTAGGAACAGGCGAGAATAAAATCCTAGGCCCACTTCTGGCAGAGGGACCAGTTGTATGGCCCCTATTTGAAGCAGCAGAGAAATTTGTTTGTGAGCCTCTAGTCTTTGCTGAGGAGGAACGTCCAGCATGCCTTTGAAAGGAGGCAAGGTGTGGAAATAAAACTTGTAACCTTGGTGTATGATATCCAATACCCATCTGTCTTGGGTAATCAAACTCCAATTTTCCTTGAAGAGTGCCAACCTTCCTCCCAAAGGTGCTGCCAGGCAAGAAGGATCTGGCAGCTGAAAAGGTAGGTCATTGGGCCTGTTTACGAAAGGACTGGCCCCTGCCCTCACCCGAAGATTGTGCAGGTGAACTCCCTGTTCTAGGTCTGAAAGAGCTCTGAGCTCTGCCCCTACCACGTCTAGATCTACCCCTAGACTGTGAATCATAAGAAGGGTACGTCCACCCCTTAGCAGGCCAATTCCTACTAAACTTGGAGGCTGAACTTGCAAAAATCTTTAACAGCCTGCATAGACTTAGCCTTGTCTTCCATTTTCTTCAAGACTGACTCCACAGGTGAACCAAACAACACATCAGACTGTAAAGGAGCATCCAAAATCCTTGTCTTAACATGGTCAGATAAATTCTGATCCCTCAGCCAGGCGTGCCTGAAGAACTGACCCAGTGGCAGCAACCCTAGACGAGGCCTGTATAGCATCAAAACCACATTGTAAAGAATGCTTACCCACCTGTTCAGAGACATGTACCAAATCTTGTAATTCTTTACACTCAATGCCTTCCGCCAGAGCATCTACCTTAGACTTCAATTGAGAAAGAAGATAGTTTTGATATTTCAACATGTGAAACTGGCAATTCAAAGCCCTCATAGCTAAGGTGGAAGAAGTATAGACTTTCTTTCCCCATCTATCCAAAGCTCTGGCCTCATTATCTGGAGGAACCGGATTTTTTACAACAGAGGCCTTGACACCCTTAGGTCCCTGACTAACAGTTTCTGGGTCCGCCCTAGGACTCTTATAAAGATATTTATGAGCCTCAGGCACCCTGTAATACCTGTCCGGTTTAACAGGAGCAGGAGGCAAAGAATCAGGATTAAGTGAAGCCTCTGCAAACACATCTTCCACAACATCCAGAACAGGTGGTATAGCCAAAGGCCTATGCTGGGGTAAAAGCAAAAATTCCTAAGCCTTTTCCTGGAATCAGAGAAGTCCTGACCTTCCCACTTAAAATGTTCCCTCATGGAATGAAGAGTCTCTGAAAAGAAAAATCCTCTGGAGGAGAAGCAGAAGGAGTAGAATCATCCACATCAGAATCAGAGTAAGGAGAATACTCCTGCAAGTCTTCAGCAAGACTCTGAAACATCCAAGCCTGCTCAAAACTCCCCAACTCTGGTTCCACCCTAGGCCTCTTATCAGGAGGGGCAAAGAACCTCTAATCAAAGTAATTAAATCTTCTGCCATTTTAAGCATGTGCTTCTTGGGCACAGATCCTGATGAACTAGGAGTGACACCAACAGAAGCTAAACCTGGCCTGCCTCTGGGAGAAGCCTTGGAAACAGAAGGAGAGGGCCTAACCACCCTAGGAAGGGAGGAGTACAGTAACCTGAGAAGCCCCTTCAGCCTGACCTGCCTCCTGAGAGGCCACATCCTGCAATATCAAAGTTTCCCCTGGGACTCCAGAGAAGCCTCCCATGAACCACGTTCCACTAATGCCTCTAAAGAACTGGCATCCGCACGACGACTCTTCTTGCCTGGGTTTAGTTGCTTTGTCTTTGCGCTTCTTGAAGAAGCGCCGGAGCATCCGACGGCATATTATAATTGCACCGCTTCAAGACCAACCTGGCACAATCTAACCTTCGCTTAATAGTGCGCTTATTGAACCTAGCACAAAAGCGACACCCAACAACGCCGTGCTCAGGCCCCAAACAAGGAATACACAAAGTATGATAGTCCCTATGCGTATCTGTTTCCCACAAGAAATACAGTTATTCACTTTTTCTGACATCCGTAAACCACTGAGGCAAGAAAAACTAAAATATTCCCCAACGGGTACTTAGCCAACTTTGACTCGGTCTGAAACTCCGAATTCGAAAATTTCAGAACGCCGAACGGCACTTGCAACGCTGCTTCTGCATCGGACCATGTGGCAAAAAAGACTGAGGATATGACGTCGGTCATGCGCATT
Source organism: Protopterus annectens (assembly GCF_019279795.1). NCBI lineage: Eukaryota > Metazoa > Chordata > Ceratodontiformes > Protopteridae > Protopterus > Protopterus annectens. The sequence continues at coordinate 1,836,373,577 of NC_056741.1, forward strand.
TGTACCCTGACATCCTGATGTCAGTCTTAAGCGCCTTGACCGACGTCAGCCTAATACTTTGATATTCGGGCCGACCGAGGACAGCGGACTACCCAAGTGTAAGGACTGCAGCAATGTGAGATGAAGAACATCCTGTCAGGTGGCATGAAATACTACAGTGACTACAATACCAGTCTGATGTAGACCTACACTGACAGCAATACAAGAACGTGAACACACTGGGCCATTCGTGGAGCCTAAGAATAGCATCCTGCCTGAGCGGCAGACACCTTTGCAGCTGGCACACAGGCATACGTTATGCCTGAACACATCACTCATAACACATAGCACTCAAATCCTGTGTGCCAAACAGTCACAGCTTGTACAGCTAGACAACACACCTGCCACAGTTGTGTTAGGTACCTTTATTGTCCGGTACAGTGAGGTCATGCTCACCAGGCTGGACAAGGTGAAGGTCACAGTGATATGCCCGTGGGGCACTATGGTCCACCACATAACACAAGCATACAGGTCAGTCAGAGGCATGGACACATATGACTCAGTCATTGTCCATGCCACATACCTTCTCCTGCTGTACTTATAGGGTGCTGACATCATCAGTGTTTAGAAAGGGGAATGTGCATCCTGTAGTGCGTTCTCCTAGTTGCCAAAAGGGACATTTCCCTCACACAAAATTGCACACACACTAACCCCCCTCATCTAAACACACACACTTGCCATTTGCAGGATTCAAACCCCTACCTATCTATGTTATGACACTCAAGACGGATGCATTAGCAGAGCGCGCTATTCGCATTACTGGGAGGTTTTCCTTCTCCTGCTGTACTTATAGGGTACTGACATCATCAGTGTTTAGAAAGGGGAATGTGCATCCTGTAGTGTGTTCTCTTAGTTGCCAAAAGGGACATTTCCCTCACACAAAACTGCACACACACTAACCCCCCTCATCCAAACACACACACTTGCCATTTGCAGGATTCAAACCCCTACCTAACTATGTTATGACACTCAAGACGGACGCATTAGCAGAGCGCGCTATTTGCATTACTGGGAGGTTTTCCTTCTCCTGCTGTACTTATAGGGTGCTGACATCATCAGTGTTTAGAAAGGGGAATGTGCATCCTGTAGTGTGTTCTCTTAGTTGCCAAAAGGGACATTTCTCTCACACAAAATTGCACACACACACTAACCCCCCTCATCCAAACACAAACACTTGCCATTTGCAGGATTCAAACCCCTACCTAACTATGTTATGACACTCAAGACGGACGCATTAGCAGAGTGCGCTATTTGCATTACTGGGAGGTTTCCCTTCTCCTGCTGTACTTATAGGGTGCTGACATCATCAGTGTTTAGAAAGGGGAATGTGCATCCTGTAGTGTGTTCTCCTAGTTGCCAAAAGGTAAGCATCTTTCATACAGACTTGCACACACACTGACCCCCTCCACACTTACTGAGCATTTGCAGGATTCAAACCCCCTACCTAACTATGTTATGACACTCGAGACGGATGCATTAGCAGTGCACGTTATTCGCATTACTGTGAGGTTTCCCTTCTCCTGCTTTACTTATAGGGTGCTGACATCATCAGTGTTTAGAAAGGGGAATGTGCATCCTGTAGTGTGTTCTCCTAGTTGCCAAAAGGGACATTTCCCTCACACAAAATTGCACACACACTAACCCCCCTCATCCAAACACACACACTTGCCATTTGCAGGATTCAAACCCCTACCTAATTATGTTATGACACTCAAGACGGACACATTAGCAGAGCGCGCTATTCGCATTACTGGGAGGTTTTCCTTCTCCTGCTGTACTTATAGGGTGCTGACATCATCAGTGTTTAGAAAGGGGAATGTGCATCCTGTAGTGTGTTTTCCCAGTTGCCAAAAGGGACATTTCCCTCACACAGACTTGGACACACACCAACCCCACTCACACACACACACACACACACACACTGAGCATTTGCAGGATTCAAACCCCTACCTAACTATGTTATGACACTCAAGATGGACGCATTAGCAGAGCACGCTATTCGCATTACTGGGAGGTTTCCCTTCTCCTGCTGTACTTATAGGGTGCTGACATCATCAGTGTTTAGAAAGGGGAATGTGGATCCTGTAGTGTGTTTTCCCAGTTGCCAAAAGGGACATTTCCCTCACACAGACTTGCACATACACCAACCCCACTCACACACCCACACACACACTGAGCATTTGCAGGATTCAAACCCCTACCTAACTATGTTATGACACTCAAGATGGACGCATTAGCAGAGTGTGCTATTCGCATTACTGGGAGGTTTCCCTTCTCCTGCTTTACTTATAGGGTGCTGACATCATCAGTGTTTAGAAAGGGGAATGTGCATCCTGTGGGGAGGCAGACGCCAAGCACACTCTGGCTAAGCTGTCATTCCCTAGGGCAAACAGCCTAGTGTTGACCTCTACATCCATATGTTTAATTGTCAAATGCACATTATTTGTTGCTGATAGACTGTTTGCAGGTCTTTATTGCCATAGCATTCCCTGTTTGTATGAACAACTTGTGTATCTGTGGAAGATGTTTGCATATGGGAGGGATCCACTATATCACGTATGTCTCTGTAGTCATTTAACTGTGTGCACTGGGCAGATTGCTGTAATGTGGTTGGTTCCTGGAATAACACGTACAAATACCAGATATGTGTGGCCAACTGCTAAACTGAGATTTGGCCTAAGTGTGTGAGCATGCCCAGTTCAGCCTTCCCATGGCACGTTGTCTGACATATGTCTCATTTATCAAAGTGTGTGAGCATGCCCAGTGTGAGCTTTCCATATCAAACTCTGCAGCTCACCACATTTGTGGATGAGTGTGAACTTCAACAAATATCTCCCATTTATGGTTGTGTGTTGTGTGTCATGTTGTGTAGTTACTGTCCGACTGCTTTGTGTGTGAACACAACAGGGATTATACTGTGCCTGCAGGGTTTGCATGGGATACTTTGCATACAGTTGTCAACATCCTTTCATACTGACCTAACACTGTAGTACCGTATAGTGTACTGGTTCAGTACTTTGACTGTGGTGGACAGTATCCTGGGCTTTAGTCCTATCACTGCTTTACATTTCCATAGTGAGCACAACAGCCTGGTTAGGGGACAGTTGTGCACATCTGACCATGTTGCATTATGTTCAGATATGAACTACTTAAACCAGGCTTGTCCAACATTGGTAGTGTATTCCACAACATAGGTGTACATTTGCAAACACTAGCGATGTGCCCTAGGCAATTTCTAATGCTAGTCGGAGAGTGTGTTTGTCCTTCGACAAACATTGTAAGTGGAGTTTGCCATGACATATGTCATGGTTAGTATATTGTGCCTCTGTCTACCTGTGACATAACAGTGATACCCAGGGTAAACCTACCATCTCCCATCCACTCATCAAGATTCCTCTTGAGGTGAATCGATGAGTGACTCTATGGATAGCCTGTACTGGGAGTTTACTCATGAGTGGGGGTGGCTTCTGTGTCATGGATCATGCAGTACAGCTTGTCCTATGTATGCCAGTGCTGGGGTTCAGGTCTGTCATGTGCATAGCTCACTGCCATTCAGATTGTATAAGGTGCAGCATGTTTATTGATTCTAGCCTGGACTTGGCTTTATACATCAGGCACAGCTTGCCTCTGGGTGGGCAGAATGGCAGAGTGTGTAGCTGCAGTTTGTTTAATCAGGCAACACATGGCATCTGTGCAAGCTCTTTGATACTCCTGGTGAGGTACTGTTGGGGACTTTACAGGTGATGGAGGTGTCTGCTGAGGTACACCCCACAGGGACTATTGTAGTCAATTGTAACGCTGATGAAGGATGACTGCAGAGCCACAATGACCTTCCCTTATCTAGATCTGACAACCTTCATGATTAGGTGGGTATATGGTATGTTTCTGTAAACACTACAGCCACATGTTTGTCCAATGCAGGATATCTATCGCCTTGTGTCCCCAGGTCTCTCATTACATGTTAAGTGCGTAATGGGTTCACACCTATGTGGTAATTGGTGGGCACGTACTGTATATCCACGGGGGTTGACTATACACTTTTCTGCAATTAGCTTGCTGACATGGCTATGGCACCAGTTGTCTGTTTCTATGTGGCCCTTTTGTGGGATGCTTGCGTCAGCTGGAGGGTCAGATATGGTGGGCAGTTTGTAGTCCTCTACAAACATGTTCAGACACAGTCCTTCCATGTTGGCCTGTACCTATGGGACATATATACCAAACGAGGGAGGTCCCAGGACCAAGCCTTGTGGGATACCAGTTATATCTGGTTTGTAGTCTGACATGGCTGCAGCATGTCTGACCATGTCAGTTCTGTCCTTGGTCTGGTTTGCAACCCCTCTACTGACATAGGGTTTATATTTAAGCTGGTGAGCATATCTATAATGAACACGTAGGGTATTGTATAGAAGCCTTTGCAAGGTCCAGCTACACTGTGTGGACCACATTGCCCTCATCAATGACCTTAATGACTGTTTCAAATGAGTCAAACATGTTTAGGGGCAGGATCTGCACTTAAGAAAGCCACACTGGGTAGGGTCCGGTGTCAGTAGGTCCCCAATATCTTTATGTCTGCAGTACATGCTGATCCTTTCCATAGCTGTGCAGACCAAGCTTCTCAGGATTCTGGGGTGGTAGTTTTCAGTATCCATTCAGGCAACACCTTTGTTGAGAAGGACCACTGTTGTTGTACACTGCTCTTTGGGTACATATCCTGTGGTAAGGCTGACATTGAGCAGTAGTGTGATTTGGCATTCCATTCTTCTTGGAGTCCATGTTGGACTCAGCCCAGGACACCATCTCATACCATTGCTGCTGTGTGTTTTGCTTTGTAGATGCTGGCTGTTACCTCAGCATCTGCAATGTCAGGGGGCCAGCAGTCTGCTGGGATAGATATTTTGCATTTGGGGGTGGGGGGTTGCACTGCACCTGTCAGGATGTATGTTGGCAATATGTGTGTGTGTTTGGTATGTTGTTTGTAATATTTGTGTGATTCAGAGCATATCTGCGAATTCCCAACACAGTTCCTACCATCAGTTGTGGAAGCCTTGGGATTATCCTTAGTGTCCTGTACAATTTGTACCTTCATAGGTTCATAGGTTCATACTAGGCTATCTACCCTAGGGCATTTGTAAGCCTAGCCAGAGTGTGTGTGGCTTTCGCCACCCCTTGCTATGTGAATATTATGGCCATTTATGATTTGCTTTGCTGTGCCTCTGTCTGGACGTGACACAGTGAAGACTCCCAGTGTAACTCTACGATCATCCATCCACTTGGCAAGGTTCCTGTTGAAGAGTGTCAGTGAGGGGCTCTGCCTAACATGGAGTGGGATTCTGTTCCAGGGTGTGGGGAGCCTCTGGGTTATGTATCTGTCCCTCCATCACATCCTATTTCATTATGTGTTGAGGTTGACATCTCTCACTCTCACAGCTCCGATGGCTTTGAGTTTCCTGGGGTGGAGCATATCCATTACTCCTGTGTTGGACATGGCCTTGTACAACAGACATACAATGCCTCTGTGTAGGCAGTATGTCACTGCATTCAGCTGGGGTGTCTACAGCCAGGCAGCATATGACATATATTTGAGACCCTTTATCATCTTGGTGAGGTACCTTTGAGGTCTTTCTAACTGCTGCAGGTGTCAGGTAAGGTACATCCCAAATGAGGCATTGTACTAGATTATGGGTGTGATAACAGAACAGTATAGGGGCACAATGACCTCTGTTGACGTAGCTGTGAATCATTTCATGATACGGTGTCCAATATAGACAGTGTTCCTAGCCACATTGGCAATGTGAGTGTCACATAACAGGTTACTGTCCACTTGTGCCCCTAGGTCCCTGATTACTCCTTCCATACATAATGGTTTACCACCTATGTGGTAATTTGTGAGTACCTTGTTTGGTATTTGGTGGGACATTCATACTGTCCAGTGTCTTCAGGACGGATGGGTGGGGTTCCTATGTGTGAGAGTGTGGTCTGTAGCATGCTACAGACTGTACAGCAGTCTTGCCTACGGTTAGTTGCACATGGGTGGACTCCAATGCCTTGTGCATTGTCAGTTACCTGGACGTATGGGTGTCTGTGCTGAATATGGATACTCACCCTCCTTTTATGTTTTGTTCCAGGTTTTGGGGCCATAACGCATGATATGTGGTATAACCTGGTAGTGCTGGTGTGCTGTCAGGAGGCTTGCAGCAGGTTTCTGTCACTGCACAGACATCGATGTTCTCCATACTGGGGATGGCCTCGGGAGCATGCATATTGAGGTTTACACATCTGCCTAAAAGGCTCTATGGAGGTGGCAAAAGCCTTATCCAATATCCAGACGCCCAGGGGTAACAGGTGCAAGCCATCCCTGAAACAGCTGCGTGGCTTGTCAAGCATGACATCCCAAGCAGACAGACATTGGATCCCCTTGGAATTCTAAACCCCTCCAACTGTCCCTCCCTTGCTTCTGCCCTTAAAATGCACCTACCAAATAGAGTGCTAAGGTCTAATAATCAAAATCTACTAGAAGTGCACAAACCCACTCATCCCCCAGGCAAAAACCTCCTTTCCTTCAGCCTCGCTCGCCTCTGGAACTCTCTACCACCTAACATCCGCATTACCTCTAACCACTCTACCTTCAAGAAGTCACTTTTCTTACACTTAGCATCTCAATGGGAATGCTCTTGCTCCCACCCCTCATAACCAACTCTTCTAAATGCCCTTAAATACCATAACCTACCTTATTCACCTACTATGTTTGTTCATTAATCTGCATTTATGTTTTGCTTTTTGTTCCTTCAATTGCATGTACCAAGACTTCTACTGTCTAATTTTAATGGACATTATGTTTTGCTACTACAATGTATCTAGAAATTACTGTCAAATGTTAATGTACATTTATTTTCTGTTTTGGAGCTTTTCTCCCCAGGACTCCATTGAAAACAGGTTCTTCAAGGCCCAATGGACTATCCTGGTAAACCAACTGCAATAAATAAATAAATAAATAAATAAATAATAAATGACACCAGTAATTGTGCCACTTGTTATAACAGATCACTCCGTGTTTGTACTGTGGCATCACTCTTGGTGAGGGTAGGATGCTGCAAACGGTCAGTGTCATACCGGCCTGGACTACATAATCAGAGAGCTCATCTATGTCTCTTTTCATGTAGTCCGGGGAGGTACATCTCAGGTCATTCACACCAGCATGGACTATGACTGCATCATATTTCTACTTGCTTTGGGGTGACCTGCATACTTGTGTTATGTGGCGTATTGTAGCAGCCTACAAGCAGCTTACTGTACCCTTTCCCTTGTTCAGTCTGGTGTGCGGGACAGCAGCGTGTCTCACTATGGAGTCACCTATTACAACTGTATCAGGCATGTTGTTTCTCCTTCTGGCCTGTGACTGTTTGGCACACCAGCTTTGTGTACTATGTGTTGCATTTGCTATGTTTGGAGGTTGTTTGATTGGGTGCCTGCTTTGGGGGCCTCTGTTGGTGTGGTGTGTTTGTAATTCGGGCCTCCGGGAATGTTTTTCTGTGTTTATGTCTTTGGTTTGCAGTTGTGATAGGTCTATGTGGGACTGGGTTTGTGGTGTGTGTGGTTACCTTCTCCTCCTGACTAGTTTTGGGAGTACTGAGTTGAGGGAGTTCAGCCTACAGTTTGGACAGATGGTTGCATCTCTCAGTTGGGGGTTGTCTGTGTACTTGGGGCAGGTGTAACATTGCCTCAAGATTCACAGATTCAACTTGTTGTGGCTGGCCTTAGTGGATTGTATGTGTGGACATATTTTATGTTTACACAATGCCATACTACTGATCAGTGATTACTTCTTTTTTTATGTTTGCTCTATCATGTAGTAGCTTCCTCATTCTCTTGCATGGTTTGGTTATGGCTGGTGTCCACCATGCCAGATGCCTGCGTGTATGGCATTGTGTCTTGTCTTAATTTAGGATTGCATAATCCAAGCATTCCTGGCAGTGTTCATGGAATGCCTGTATAACAGGTTCTGAGGTGTGGCCCATATTTTGCACCTGCACAGGACCTTTAATGGATTCCACATCAGTTTGGAGGAGTGCAAATTTTGCTTTACACATGTTTTTCACTGCAGTTTTCTGGCCAGGGACTGTGGTCAGGATGTGTATATCCAGTGTGATTACTCTGTGGTCTGGTCTTACCAGTAAGCAATACACTTCTCATCTTGCCATCCAGTACCCATGTTGCTGATTATCACATCCAGTATGCTTACCCCTCTTGCGGGAGTGGTACGTTGTTCCTGGGCATTTTGGTTTATGGATTCTATGAACTTTTGTCCTACAGTGTTGGAGCTAGTATAATGCTCCCAGTCTATGTCTGGGTATTTTCAGTCACCCAATATAATGTGGTTTGGAGGACTTGATATATTCATGTATTCCAACATAGGCCAGGTGCAGTTCCTGGTGTTGGGATGGTAGTCTGTAGCAGGCTATAAACTGGGGGACAGTTTTAGCCACTGTTACTTGACCATGGCTAGTCCATGCTGCTTCTTGTTGTGGTACCAACATGGGGGTGCGGTTATCCTTGACAATTATTGCTAGTCACCCTCCTTTTGTAGCTTGTTCCATGTTTTGAGGCTGTACAGCACAGTATGAAGTGTAACCTGGTAGTGTTAGGGTGCTGTTTTGAGCCTTGACCCAGTTTTCTGTTGTAGCACAGATATCAACATTCTCCATACTGGGTGAGTTTAGACTGCATGCATCTTGCTGTTTAGATTTCTGGCACTGGGTAGCATTACATCTAGGTTCTTATCCCTTCTGATACCTATGGAGGTAGGTTTGTGTTTTGAGCCTTACCTATTCAGGACACGCTGTGGGTAACAACAACCTTTGCCAGTATCCATACGGCCTGCACTGATAGGTGCACACCAGTCCTAGCAGGTGGAGCATCATGTCATGCTCAGCATGTCATCCCAGGCTGGCACACATTGGATCCCCTTTGACTAACTGCAATACTTCAGCCAATTATCGCAATTGATCATCTCATTGTCATATTGTGGCATGATGCTTGGTGAGGGTAGGATGTTAGTCACGGTCCTCAGGTGTGCATATAGTACATGGTGTTACATTACTTAACACATGGCATTCATGCCTCAGGTGGTGCTGCAGGGCTACCTCTGTCGGATGCACATATTACACTCCCTGTACATGTTTGTGAGCAGGTCATGTCATTTTAGGCATCCCTGTTATTATTTGAGTGAGTCAGAGGGGGTATCATTCCCAGGGTTCCTACTGAGCCAGTGTATGTGCTATGCGTTGCCTCTTTGCCAAGGCCAGGGCATACTGGGCATGTCTCCTTCTGTCTACTGGGGCAGGCTCAGGTTGTTCCTCCTCCGAGTCACGCTCTGCCTGCGATGGCCTTGGCAATGGTGGGGGGCTGTTTGGCCCAGCCCTATGCTGGTCCTGCTGCAGCTGTTTTCGCAAGATCATATTATGTAGCATAGCACATACCATGACAATTTGGGTACATGTAGTTGGTGTGTACTACAAGGCTCCACCAGATGTGTCCAGACACCGGAACCATGACTTGAGCAGCCCAAACACACGCTCTATTACATTACGTGTTTGTGCGTGTGCCTCATTATGGCGTTCCTGTTCAGGTGTGTGTGCGTTTCTGATGGGTGTCATCAGCCACGGCTCCAGTACATAACCTGCATCCCCCACTAGGTGTCCGTGTGGGATGTCCCCATTGGCAAATGTCTGGTACAGCTGAGTCAAATGCCAGATGTGGGAATCATGGTAGCTCCCAGGGCAGCCAGCACACACATTCATTATTATGCCCTGGGCATCACACACGACCTGGCAGTTGATGGAGGGGAAGCCCTTGCAGTTAATGTAGGCTCTACCCCACTCACCGGCTGGTGCTTTGATGTGTATGTGCGTGCAGTCTATTGCACCCACTACCTCAGGGTATTCTGCTATTTGCTGGAAGAGACGCATATTGCTGGCCAATACCTCACAGGCATTGGGGAAATATACATGATCACCGACATGTGCTGACATGGCATCCAGGAACTGGTGCAGTACCCTGGAGGCTGATGCCTGTGATATCCCCATCATATCACCAGTTGGTCTTTGGAAGGTACCTGTTGCTAGTATTCTTAGGCCAACACATACCTTGGTTTCCACTGGGATGGGTTCCCCTCTGTTGGTTCTGTGTGTGAGGCGAGGCCTGCACAGCTCAACTATTTGCTGCAGGAGGTCTCTGTCCACTCTATAGCGCTCTACTATCTCCAGCTCATGTAACCTGTGGTAGGTGACCCTGGGCCTGTACACTCTTCTCCGTCTCCTCACTGTGGGTTGTCTGGCACCATCTGCATTGTCACCACCCTCAGCAAGTCGCCTATGTCTCATTATGACAGCTATGGCAGCCCCTAACATTTCTGCTCTGAGTTCAGCTTTTTCAGTTTTCACTTCTAATAGCTTACTCCTGTCTTGCAGTGTCTCTTGAGAGAAACATCCTGCACTGCTGTTTGCAGAGTTTTAAGTGCTGGGCTGGGTTACTATTCTGCCTGTGTAATTGCCTGCTTCTAATTGTTTTCACCTGCTAGCTCCAGCAGTATTCCCTGCTAGCTTCCTACGGATTCTGTTGCTTCCTTTTTCCTTTCTGTTTCCTCAGGGGGGAGCAGCGTGCATACCAGCAGAAACACGCTCACAGTGGCTTACACATGCGCACACATGCTTATACGGTTCAGAATCTGCTTATTCGGGTTAAAATGCGCGCACACCCGCGCAAACAGTGTTAAACATCTCCCAACACGCTCCCACATGCTCAGTCTGCCTTACACGCGCGCACACTGTCTTACTCGCGCTTCATGGCGTGCACACGTGTGCATGCACACCCAGCAAGAAACTTTGGTGTAGGCAACAGTGTACACCTTCCATTTCTTGACTTTCCCATGCTTATGTTGTGGCACTCCTCTTTCCATGATATGTGTCTGACATCTGTCATGTAACTCTGACCTCCAATGAACTGCATTTCTTTCTGCTATTCCCCCCTGTGATGTCACCTATCTCCTACTCTATTCCTCCCCCTTATGTATCTCTTACACTACTCAGAATGTGCTCATTTGCTATGTGACAGTGGAATTCAGTATCCTAACACTCATTTGCATCGGATTGCCTGCTAATGCTTAGTTACATCTCTTAGACTCAGCTTCCCCCGTTAGCAACCACTAAACGGTGGCCATGTTGTTTTTGGTCTGCTGGTCCCTGCATTGTAAATCCATGTATTGCATAAAACCCACATTTGTGGGTTTATAACCTTCGTTTTTATGTTTTATATAGCGCAGCCCGTTTGCGCGGGGCTGCGCTGCGTTTAAACACCGGCAATCGCCGGGAAAAAAAATATTTATTTCTCATATTTGCATGGGGGTACCTTGCCAATGGCCACATATTTGGCCATTGGCATGCTGCCTGACACATATGCACCCTTTATTTGGAGCTGACATGGCTCCATTGTGGTTTTTGCAGAAACGTACTCAGTTGTCAACTGAGTACATTTCTGCAGCTAAAACGGCTCTTACACAGGCTGCTTTGGGCTTCCTGGATCGCTAATCAACCTCATTTGCATGCTATTCGGCAGGTGATTAGCATATCCACGCCCACTCCGTGTAAGAGACGTTTTAGCTGGTCTCTTACACGGACTTTGGGCTGTTCCTGGATCGCGAAGGCTGCATGGAGTCTTACACTACTCTTAGACTCCGTGCAAGCCTTCGTGAATCCTGCTCTATGTCAAGTGATAATTCAGTAAAGATGTTAAGAGAGACTTGGTAATTTTATTGAACATCAGATCTCATGCACAAACCAAATTATTTTCTCTATCTTAATCCCATTATAAAAGAACCTCCGAAATCAATTATATATTAAATTTTATACAATAACACCGCACACTTTTATTTCTAATTTGCATAAAACCTTACTTTTATAATAACTTGAATAACCAGTTTTAGAATTTCATTACTCTAAGTGAAAATATTTGCACAATCACAAAAACATTTTACTCTTTGTAGAGAAAGCTCTAAAAAAGGATGGCACTTAAACCTCTGCATGTGTCACACTAGTCTTGTGCATGAACTTATTTTAGGAGCATAGAATTGGTTCAGTTGTAGCCAGCCTGTTAAAAGTTTGTAGTTATTCATTAGCATTAAGGGCTATATGAATATACACTGCAAAATTTCTGTGCACCATGTCTAGCTATTCATAATTTTCAGGGCTGTAACTTATAAAATGTACAATCCTGAAAAAATAAAATCAGAAACAGTCTTTACATTACGGCATGTACTATTTTATTATGCGCCTAACAGAAAATACAAATGCAAATCCACTTATACCAACCTTATACACGATTACCACAATATTTAAAAAAAAGCTCAGCTTTGAGGCATTTGTTACATATTAGCAAATTAAGATGTCTACTGACTGATCTCAAAGTTTACGTTGCAACATTCTGACAGTTTCAAATGATGCAATAGGTGTTTGCCAGAAGTGAATATGAAATCTGGTTGGCTCTAGAAAGAAACATCAGAGGTCAATAAAAGCAATGATCAAAGGGGTGGAAAAGCTGTGGTCAGAGACCAGGGTCCCCATAGCATTAACAGAGCTCAGTGTCTAACAGACCAGTTAAATAAACATTATGTTTCAAAAATTAGCCATAACATTGCTAATCCATCTGAAAAAGGGTCTAACAGCATAGAAAGTTCACAAGAAAAATTACATTTCTAGATTTATGCATTAGAAACAGCATACTAGATAATTATGCTATAGTGCCACTACTCAGAACACATACTACCTGTTCCCTACAAGGACAAAGTACAGAGTTATTTATTTATTGACATTTGTTAACTGGGTTTGTTTGTCCAGCTCGGCCAGAGACCCATTTTCAGCGGAGACCCGAGGAGAAAAGCTCCAGTTACAGACAGTATACAATACATAAAAAGTCAGTTTACAATAGATAAACATTCAGTTTATAATACATAAAATTGCAGTTTACAATACAAATACATAAAAATTCAGTGTTAGATAAGAAAATGAGTAAGGTAAATCAGATCAGCAGATGTATACACAATAGTAGTAAAATCTTTTTTTTCCACTATGGTACTTATTCAGCAAAATACTACTGCCAGAGCAATCCATAAAAGTTTTGAAGTGGTGGAGTAGTGTGTATTTTGGGAACAGTACACTAGTGAGGTGTGAGAGATCAGAATGCATGTGTAAAGTGGAAGGGGTATCAGGAGGTAGATTAAGATGTTAAGGCAATATGAGGGAAAATTTGGTGAAGATTAGGATAAAGGATAGTAGTAGAGTTAGGTAGGGTCATTACAAGTACAAGTTTTGGTGTTAAGTAAGTGAAGTCTGAGTTCTTTCTTAAAGTGTACAGGGCGAGTAATGGAGCGTATGTGTGTTGGAAGTTTATTCCACGCTTGGGATACAGAGGATTTGTACAGAAGTGTACCAATACTTTTCTTTGGTTGGTAAATGTCTAGGAGTTGCTGGTTAGAGGTGTGGAGTGTACAAGTGGGAGTATAGGTGGATACTAAGGAGGAGACAGCAGGGCAGGAGGATGGTTTGTGTAGTATGGAGTGAGTGATATGAAATTGTGATAGGAGTTATGGAAGTTCAAGCCATTGTAAAGAGTTGAGTGCAAGGCAATGGTGTGAGTTATAAGGGAAGTTTGTGACAAATCTTGCTATTTTGTACTAAGTTAGAGAGTTTGGCCAGGGCAGTGGTCTGAGTGTTAGTTAGGATTGGGGTGGCACAGAGAAGGGAAGGGGATAAGAGCAGCCCATGCCAGGGAGAGTCTAGCATTAGAGGTCAAGAGTTTTCAGTTGCGATAAGGCAAACCCAATTTTTGGTGATTTTCTTTATACTTTGAAGGATATGCATGGTAAAATTAAAGTTTATCATCAATGGTGGCACCTAGAAGCTTTGTGTGGGAGTCAGGTTGTATGGTGGTGTTATTGGAGAATGTGATGAGAAAGGTAGACTTAAGGTGAGAGAGAACGAGGGAGGAATAGCAGGAGTTTGTTTTTGTTGGGGGGGTTCAGGATGAGTAAATTATCAGACAACCATTTTTCAAAGGATAGAAAAGTGTCTTTGGTAAGAGTGTGAAGGTCAGAGATATTGCTGGAAGTGCAGATAAGAGTTGAGTCGTCAGCATATTGAATTACAGTAGATTATTTACAAGCAGTATGAAGTTCATTAGTAAAAATGTTGAGCATGAAGGGGCCCAGGATGGAACCTTGGGATACCCCAGTTGTCACTGGAAGGTAGGGAGAGCAGGAGGAGAGTCATCGAACAGATTGTTGTCTATAAGATAGGTAGCTAAAGAAAAAGGCTAGGGTGGAAGCAGATAGATTGAGGTTAGTGAGTTTATAGTTAGAGGTTATGGATAAGAGTGTCAAAGGCTTTGGAGAGATCAAGGAAAAGACAAGACACGAGGTGGTTTTTATCACGTCCTCAGCTATTGTATGTGTAAATGATAGGAGGGCTGTAAGAATGCTCTGGTTAGGATGGAAGCCATGTTGAGTGGGTGGGAGAAGGTTCTGCTGGAGGAGATAGTTTAGGAGCTATGTATGTATGCATTTTTTGAGTATCTTGGAGACAGGATAGCAACTGATCGAAAGTTAGACGGGTCATTTGAGTTCCCCCCTTTACGCAGGGGGACGGTGAAGAAGGATTTCCAAATCTTGGGCACTGCTGCTCCCTGAATAGATCTATTGATTAATGGGGATACTGGGTAGGCTATAGATTCAGTGGCTATTTTGAGGAAAGTGGGTGGGAGATTGTCTGAGGAGGGAGAGCAGGGTTTAAACTTCAGGAGGAGTGATTTAAATGTAGGAAGTTGGAACTGACTGAAAGGCGAAATGGTTATTGTTCTGAGGGTTGGGAGGGGTAGAGGGGGTATATGTGATGGAGTTAGAGAGTGTAAGTTTCTGGACAGTGTCAATTAAGTACCTACTGAGAAGGGTAGCAGTTTCTAGGAGTGTTATTTGGGAATGGGGAGGGACTGGGAAGGGCAACCAGGATTGAGAATTTTATTTAAGGTAGTCCAGAATTTTTGTGGATTGCTTTTGCTGTTAATTTGGGGAGAGTTATAACAGTATTGTTTGTCACTGCCGACATGATTTTTGACAAGGTTCTGAAGTTCTTTGTACTTTTGTAACAGGGGAAGTTCTTTGATCTTAGTCCAGGCTTTCAAGTGCTATCAAGTTTATGAATGAGAGATCTAGTTTCCTTAGTAAGCCAGGTAACAACAATTAGGTTTTATTCAAATTCTCCTGGTAGGGGCAAGGGAGTTAAGGGTATCTAGGAATATTTTATTAAATTTAAGCACTGCTTCATTGAGCGGGATCCATCTGAGGATGGACCAGTCAATACTAGAGAGAATTGAATTGGGTGGTATTGAAGTTGTAGCGTTTACAACAGTCTCTATAAGAGTGTGGTTTAGTAACTTGGGTAGAGAGTCACAAGATGGAAGTAGGAAGATAGTCACTCAATGAATTTAGTAAGGTAGTTGGACTGTGGCAAAGGCTAGGAGAGTTTGTGAGGATCCAGTTAATGGTAGAGTTGGAAGAAGAGCTATTGTGCATGCGGGTGGGGATTCCTGAAGGTTGATACTGAGTTGTGGAGAGTCAGTAGAAAGTTTGGTCCAGTCGATGTTAACATCACCTAGGATGAGGGTTTCATAAGGTATACTCTGAGAGAACCAGGCTAGGACAGATTCCAGGATTGGAATATTCTTTCCAGGAGAGATGTATATGGAGGCAATGGCAAATTTCTTGTGAGGGTTTAGATTACAATTTAGAATGATATGTTCAGCTGGGTGTAAGTCTGGAGTAGGGATGGTGATAGTTGACAAGTTAAAGCTATCAGAATAGAGGATGGCAACACCACCACCCTTTTTTGAATTCCTATCAGAGCAGTAGATGTTATAACCAGGTGGAAGTATTTATTTGTTTATGTGGGGTTCTAACCAAGTTTCAGATAAGGTTAGGATGTGGGGGATCCAGGAATGAAGCTTACTGAATTTGTTAGTGACGCTTTGTATATTTAAGGAGTAGACAGAGAAATGTTTGTGTAGTGAGGTTTGGTAAGAGGGAGGATGAGAAGGGTGTGATAGGTGGTTGGATGGGGGGGGTGAAGGAGGGAATGCGGGTGTAGGGTTATGAGGAGGGGAGGCCAGGATTGGGGTGGATGTCACCAGCGAGAAGTATGTTACTAGGAAGTGAAGTAAAATTAGAAGTTATGTACATACCATAACGTTCCATGTTAGTTGTCTTCTCTCGCCTTCTTTCTTGCTGGATGGGTTTGGAGCCGATCCTCGGCTCCGACTTGGCACTTGCTAAGCTCGAGAACTCATTTTAACAGCTTGAGGCAACCCTATATCCCATGATGCAAGGCGTGACTACCTCAGATCTCGTTTGGTAGCTAGAAGAAAACTGTGCCAAAAAACACTTCTTCCCAAGGAAGAAGGTTACTAAATGAAGGAGAAAGTAGGCCGATAGCCACTAACAATAATGACTCTTCCTACTGGGAACTCTTGGAAAGAGTGACAACACCCCCAACAAAAGGAAGGTACAACCTCAAGATCAGTCCAGGCCAGGGGGAAGGAGGGAGGGACGCAAGAAAGAAGGCGAGAGAAGACAACTAACATGGAACATTATGGTATGTACATAACTTCTAAATGTTAAGTTGTCAAACTCGCCTTCATTCTTGCTGGATGGGACCGCGTCCCTAGCACCTCTATCCTGGGTGGCTCAATGGAACAGACTCTTGAGAATTGTGAAACCAAACCTAGCCCTGTCCCTGGAGGCCAAGTCCAATTTGTAATGAGAGACAAAGGTGTGAGGAGTGGCCCAAGTGGCTGCTGCACAAATGGTGTCAATAGGTAGCCTATCCTGAAAGGCTGTGGATGTGGACAGGCTCCTGGTAGAATGTGCTTTTGGTTTTGAGGACAGTTGCTTGCCTCTAAGATGATAAACATAAGAAATGATAGAAGACAGCCATCTGGATAAGGTCACTTTAGAGACTGGGAGACCCTTTCTGTTCTCTGCATAAGAAAGGAATAGTTGATCAGATTTTCTGAATTGTTTAGTTCTGTCCAAATAATATCTGAGTTGACGATGGACATCTAAGCAATGAAGTTTTTGTTTAGCTTTGTCTGAATAATTAGGGAAAAAACTGGCAAATCAATAGATTGGTTAAGATTCGTCTGGGAAGCAACTTTGGGCAAAAAAGATGGATTAGGTCTTAAAGATACCCTATCTTTGTGAAAAACCAAGTAAGGGGAACGGACACAGAGGGCCTGAAGTTCAGAAACCCTTCTAGCTGAAGTAACAGCCACCAAGAAAATTGTTTTCCAGGAAAGAAACTTTAAGGAGCATGTAGCAGCCGGTTCGAAGTGGGGTAGAATCAAGGATGCCAGCATTAAGTTCAAATCCCATTGCGGAGGAGGATCTCTGACTGGAGGCTTCAGGAGAAATATACCTCTCAGAAAGGCTTTGCAAAGCTTGTGGGACATTATGTTTTGATCCGCTAAACCAACATGAAAATTAGAGATTGCTGCCAATTGGACTTTAACTGTAGAAGAAGAAGATCCTGATTGAAAAATCTCTGCTAAGAAGTCCAAAACTGAATGCACTGGAGCAGTAAAGGGATCTATGTGTTTAGACTTTGCTCAGAAAGAAAAACGTTTCCACTTACTAGCATAAATCTTTCTGGTGGAGGACTTTAGAGAAGCTACTATGATATTCCTAATGGGGTTAGAGATCATAGGAAGCCTGGCTAAGGAAGGAAGTGGAGCAACCAAGCAGTGAGGTTGAGAGAATGAATGGCCCGGTGCGGTTGACCCGACTGGTGGGTCAGAAGATCTGGAACTGGGTCCAGATGCCAAGGCTGCGCCAGGAGATGACGATGCAGGGACGGAAACCAAATTTGTCGAGGCCAGTAAGGGGCAATGAGGATCAACTTGGCTCTCAATACGGTAGCTTTCTGAATAACTTGTGGTATCAGTGGAAATGGAGGAAAGGCATACAGAAGTCCCCGGGGCCAATCCTGGGTTAGAGAGTCTCTCGGGGAATGGCCTGGTAGAGGAAAGAGGGTGAAGAAGTCCGGGCATTTGCTGTTTTGGGGTGTAGCAAAAAGGTCGCATGAAGGGAAGCCCCACTTCTGAAAAATCTCGTCCACTACCGATTGCTTGAGAGACCACTCGTGTGGCATGAGAATAGCTCTGCTCAGTCTGTCCGCTAAGAGGTTGGATCTCCCGGGGATATGCGTTGCTATCAGAAACCGATGAGAGGAGACTGCCCATTGCCAAAGTCTGAGAGCTTCTCAACACAGTGGGTAGGACCTGGTCCCGCCCTACTTGTTGATATACCAGACTACAGACATGTTGTCCGTCTGAACTGCAATAGTCCCTAAGGGAAGAAAGTCGCTGAGGGCTTGCAACGTTAAAAGCACTGCTCTCATCTCTAGGACATTTATGTGCAGATGGTATTCTATGGGTTGCCAAGTCCCATGGACCATCCTGCCCTGAAAATGCCCCCCCCCCACCCGATCAGAGAGGCATCCGAAGTGACTGTGGCAACCGGAACTGGGGGAACAAACAGTCGGCCCTGATGGAGCAGAGGAGAAGACATCCACCAGGTTAGATGACTCTTGCACGACTGAGTGACAAAAATCTCGTGACTCATGGGGAGCTGCTGGAATGACCACTGAGCGAACAACATCCACTGCAGAAGACGCATGTGGAAGCGGGCTAATGGCAGTAGAACAACGGCCGCAGCCATAAGACTCAGAACCTTCAGGACAAATTTGGCTCTGATCTTCTTGCTGAGTAATATGATCCGAACATACTTCTGAATGTCCAGAATTCTTTGTTTTGTGAGTCTGGCTGACATACTGACAGTGTTTAATTCTGCGCCTATAAAGGTAATAGATTGGCAAGGCGACAGAGAAGATTTTTCGAAGTTTATTGAAATCCCCAATTGTTTGCAGGTTTGCAGAGTGTAGTCTCTGGCCTTGAGAAGTTGATGCCTGGTGGTGGCGGAGAGGAGCCAGTCGTCTAGATACGGAAACACCTGGAATCCTTGACATCTCAGATGAGCTGTAACCACTGCCATACATTTGGTAAACACTCTGGGGGCTGTAGTGAGGCCAAAGGGCAGGGCTCTGAATTGAAAATGACTGGACCCCAGACGAAAGTGGAGAAACCTTCTGGAGCGCCTGTGAATCTTTATATGATAGTATGCATCCTGAAGGTCTATTGAGCACATCCAGTTGTCCTTGCCCAAAAAGGGTAGAATGGACTGAAGCGTGAACATCTGGAACCTTGCCTTCTTGACAAACTTGTTTAGTTTGCTGAGGTCTAAAATTGGTCTCCAATCTCCCGTCCTTTTGGGGACCAAAAAGAATCTTGAGTAGATGCCGGATCCTACTTGGTCTGCTGGCACTATTTGGATGGCTCTTTTTGCTAGGAGCTTTGATACCTCCTGCTTTGCCAATTCCCTTAGACCGGGTGAGACGTCTGGAAGGGACTGATGAGGAATGGGATACCTCTCGAAAGGGATATTGTAGCCCTCGGATATGATCGACTGTACCCATTTGTCTTGAGAGAGGGAACGCCAGGCTATTGGGTACAGCGACAATCTTCCCCCGACTGCCTCCAAGGGTGGACAGTCGGGCAACACCTCAGGGATGCTGGAAGGGTTTATCAGGGAGAGGCTCCCTGCTACCCTGATTCTGCGGACCCCCTCTGCCCCTAGGGCAGTGCCTATTATTATTACCCCCTCTGCCTCTGGGGGTAAACTGACCACATGTGTCTGGCGTGATTCCTTGAGATTTATGGAACCACATTTTCCCTCCCTTCTGACCCTTTGGATAGGGTCTTGAAGGGGTGGAGAAATGGACTCCTACGGCAGAAAGGGTCTTGCCGTCTTGTTCACATCTGGTCAATGTATCCTTCACCTGAGGTGCGAACAAAGCCGAACCATCAAAGGGGGTATTGGTGAAGAATGCCTTAAAAGGGTCTGCAAAATTACAAAGCCGCATCCAGGCCTGACGCCTAAGTGCCACTCCTGTGCCTGCAGCCCTACTCGCTCCATTGGCTGCATAAGAAATGAGCCGCATGGAGGAGTTAGTCAAAGAATTGAGGATTCCTAGCTGTGAGGCAATCTTTTCCTGAGCCTCAGTCACCGAAGGATCCTGAACCACTTCACCTAGTTCCTTGAGAATGTCTCTCTGAAGTCTGGTAAAATGACAAAGGTAGTTCAGTGAACGCATAGTAAAGGTCGCTGAAGAAAACATCCGCTTGCCATACCTATCCATGGTCCTAGAATCCTTGTTAGGAGGATGGACAGGCACAGAAGGATCAGCAAGTTCCTTCTTGGTGGCCGCCGCCACCACCACGCCCTTAGAAAGAAACTGTTTGTCTGAAGGGGCTGTGATGAATTTGGATGGCCTCCTAGGAACTGGTTCCAGAGAATCTGGGGCTGCCCACGCCTTCCGAGCCACTACTTGCATGAGTGGGTCAAAAGGCGGAGACACCCAGGAGGTGGAGGGTCGAGATCCAAAAGCCTCCAGGTATACCGACTCATCCTCGGAGGGGTCAATGGAAGGCCAGTTCCCCCTCTGCTTAAGGAGTTCCAGGATGTCTGAAAAGGAGACATCCTCAGAGGGGAACCGTGGGGAGCCCTCCGACTCATCTAAGTCGGTATCTGATGTAGTAGACTCAGGGAAGTCTGTGTGCTTCCTCTTACACGTCCTCTTACGCGGGGGTACTGCTGCAGGATCAGGAGAAACCTCGGAAAAGGAAGTTCTTCCCAATGGGGAAACCTGGGGTGATGGATCTCTGGGTCCGGGAGCAAGAGACTGGCAAGAGACATCAACAGGCACCGAAGATGGAGGAGCTAAAGGAATAGACCATTGACCTAGCTCAGGGGCTAGGACACTCCTCATCACCTCGAAGGCTCCTCTCCCAGGGAGGCCAGAAGAATCCCGCTCCGAAGAAACAGGAATCCCCGTCCCCACCGAAAAAGAAGGCTCCAAAGCCGATGTCGGTGTCGAGCTCACCAATGCCGAAGCTCCAAGAGGGAGAGCAGGGTCGGACAAGGGTCCGATGCCACTCGCCCCCTTGGAGCCGACAAGGGAGACCCGACGACCGGATCCCTCCAAAGAAGGTCTCATGAAGGAGATCGGAGCCGAAGACGCCGAAGACGTTGGAGCCGAAAGGAGAAGTATTGGCTCCGGCGCACCCACGGTCACCGTTCCGAGAAGCTCCGGCTCCGAACTCTGAAGGAGAGTCGGAGGAGGAAGTTCAGGGGGATGAGAAATAGCAGACGTCTGTTGAGACGGGCTATGGAGCATTTGGGCTAGTGCCTGTGACTTCAACAGTCTGCTTACCACCCTCTCTAAATCGTGGTCTGACAGCCTGGAAGATCTTGAAGATCGACTCCGATGGCTCCGCTCCGACAAAAGAGGAGATCTCGGAGCCGAACGAATCGACTCCAGGGAAGGAGACCGAGATCTCTTCCTGGATGGAGCCATCGGAGCCGACGACCCCTCGGCTCCAGATGGAGCCGAAGACTTATCAGCTCCAATACTGGATAAAGACATGTCGGCTCCGGCCAGAGCCGACAAAGTAATGGGTATTTGTGCATCGGAGCCAGACGGAGCCGACACTACAACCTCCAAAGTGGAAAGATCGGCTCCGGCCGGAGCCGATCTCGACTCCGAAGGAGTCGGAGCTACAGCCGAAGGCTTGAGAACTACAGCCTGGGCCTTAGATGGCTTAGAGGGCTTAACCGACCCAGCCTTGGTCGGAGAACCCTCTGGCTTTAACAAGCCATGAAGAATCAGTTTGTTTCTTCATTCCTGCAGGACTCTCTGGCTAAAGGAGTGACAAATAGCACAGGAGTCCTGCAGGTGTAAAGGCCCCAGGCAGTACACACAAGAAGTGTGACCGTCTGTCAGAGACATTTTCTGACAGCATCAGTCACACTTCTTGAAGCCTGAGACCTTCACTTCTTTAGACATAATTATGTCCAAAAATACACAGACACACAACAGTCACACAGTTAACCCACAAAAAACACACAACACTAACCTGACAGGAATTAACTGAGAGGGAGGCTTAAGGCCTGAAGAAAGGAAATAAATCCTGACGTAAAAGAAGGGGAATATAGGGTAGGAGATTAGCTATAAGTATAAAAATATACCCAATAAATGACAAATAGGAAGATAAGGGAGAAAAAACCCTGACTAATCTTAGACAAATTGAAGCATTACCTGAGCTGGTAAAAAGGAGACCTCTTCGCGAAGCGGCAAACGAGATCTGAGGTAGTCACGCCTTGCATCATGGGATATAGGGTTGCCTCGAGCTGGTAAAATGAGTTCTCGAGCTTAGCAAGTACCGAGTCGGAGCCGAGGATCGGCTCCGAACCCATCCAGCAAGAATGAAGGCGAGTTTGACAACTTAACATTTGGCTAGTAGCAAGAGATGGTGGTGTAGTTTTGGTTTGGATTTATAGGAGTGAGAGGAGTGCTCTAATATAACAAGTTTATGAAGGCAGTTAATGGAGAAGTTGGAGAGATGGTGAGATTAGGAAGGACTGAGATGGAGGGGAAGATTTGGGGATACATGTGGCAGAGTGTATAAAAGACTGGGAAAGGTTGGTATAATAGGAGGTTAGAACACAGAGCAATGTTAGAATTGGCAAGGCAAAGTATGAAAGTAACATGTTAGGTTATGAGGGGATTAAAGGTGAGAGATTTGTGAACGAACACTTAGAGAATAGGAGGTGATGTGGTAAATAGTGATGGATTATGGGTTGGGTGCTAACAGGCAAGAAGTGGAGTATGAGTGGTTGAAGGGGAGGGAGAGGATAGGATAAAAGTATTTGATGTGGGTATGGGGGTAGGGTAGGGGAACGGACCTGGTTAGCACAAGATGCAGAATGCTGAGGAAAAAGGATGCTGAGAGAAAAAAAAAAATTTCCAAGAATGAGTAACACTGCTTGGACAGCACCTGCAAGCAGGTAATGTGAGAATAGGTTAGAGCAGGCAAAGGAGGGAGATTACAAAAAGAAATGACAGGAAAGCAATTGTATCAGTTTGTGAGAAGAATTTTGGTAGCTATGACTTTGTGGGGTATAAAGACAAAACAAATAGTAGGGCTATGCACCAGGAAGGGATATGATAAAATAGCAAGGAACCCAGACGGGGTGCCGTAAGAATGAAGGGGTTTTAAGAAAAATAAAGCTGTTTCGTTTGGGGGCTATATGGTTCAGCTGCTGATCCTGATAACGTGCTCCCTTACAACCAGAAATTAAGCTACTGGAGCATATAACAAACAAATATGATTAAAACATACTTTGTGCAAATACAAGTCAGTGGGAAATTGTAGTACATCAGCCACATAGCCATTCTTTGCAGGGACCTTGAACTTCATTGCTGTAGGAAACAGGGTTTCAGCTAGAAAGTAATGATTCGGTAGCACTATGGGAAAAAAGAAAGAGGTAGGAGAAAAGTTAGGAGTGTAGTAGGAACAAAAAACAAGTCTGGAAAAGATCACTTTGTAGAAAAACTAAACCAGCAAGTATTGATAATGTAAGGAAGAAACAGTAAGATAAATCAGGTGACAACTTCCCAGTACAATGGTATTTCTGCTGAAACAAGTGCGAGCACAGCAAATTCACTGTGTGTGACTTATACAGTGCACTTGTTCTTCTAGTAAAACCTCTA
The DNA here is from genome assembly GCF_019279795.1 of Protopterus annectens. Taxonomy (NCBI): domain Eukaryota; kingdom Metazoa; phylum Chordata; order Ceratodontiformes; family Protopteridae; genus Protopterus; species Protopterus annectens. The sequence goes on from NC_056741.1 coordinate 1,836,397,381, forward strand.
CACATTGTGCTCTGTTACATTTACTGTAGATGTGACTAAAAGTTTAGCATTGAAAAATACAAAGTCACTTGCAGTATTAGATTGTTTTTCTTTTTGCGCCAACACAGGGGAGCAATTTACAACAGTAAACACAATAAAGTGCGAAAAATGAAACGGATGAGAGCACTACACAAAACCTTAATGTATAAACTACAAATCTCAGCACATTTAGAGAAACCAACAACAATATAATGCGACACAGCCCTAGAATCACTTGTCCCTGTACTCAGGAAATACTACTAGAAAAAAAATGCAATGTGCATGTGCTAGAAATAAACACCACCCTGACTCTATGCTGACAGAGAAAAAACACATAAACCACATGTTAATACTTAGTTACACCACAAGCAGTCACAGGGCGAAATAAAATACTGCTAATTTTGCAGCTACAGATAAAAACAGCAATGGTAACAGAAAAAGTATTGCATTTTGTAGGGATGGCAGTGCAAAAAAAAAAAAAAAAAAAGACTTACATGAGGAGCATGCTACCAGCGGAGGATGCACTGACAAGGTGTGTAGAGTGGACAGTAGAGGGGGGGGGCCTCAAAAAGCCAGGGATAAAAAATTAATTAATTAACCTAAGGACAGTGTAAGCAAAGGTCAGCATTACTGCACAAATATTCCATAATACTGCCCTGCAAATTTACAGTACTTTGCTAAATTTCATACATACATACATTAACGCACATCTGGAATTATTTACCACAATGCATTACCTCCCTTACCATTCATTACACACCTGGGCAGTACTTCATTTGAGCTGGTTTTAAAGTTTGCAAAGCTTTGTATTAGTTTTACTGCATCCCTCAGCGATGTCAGCAAAAGGAAAGTATGAAATGTGCCACTGAAATATCCCAACCCAAGAATACTTTTATGTTCCATTAAAGTCTGTGTGTGCGTCCCAATGTTAACACAACACTGAATTATTTTACAAAGGGTAGGGTTCACTGACATATGTGTAAGGAAAACACAATTTTTATGAAGAATTTTAAACAAAAAGAAGCTATTTACATCAATCAATACAGGGGCCAATGCATTCTACATCAGTACAGCTACCATAAGCCACGATGCAAAAAGGTATGAAATTAATTTTGGCAAAAGCCATAGGAAATAGCCTTTCACATGCAGCAGCAGCTATTGTACTACTAAGAGTTCTACTCCTGTGTAACTATGGTCAATTTTCTTTTCAGTACGTCAACTGAATCACCTAACTTTAAAATAAAGTACACAAGACATGTACAAACAAAGCAGGATGGATGTTTCTAAATTGTACTCATCCAAAACCTTTACCCAAAATTAAGTCTAAGTCTAGCACAGTAGTAACCAATAAGACTCATTCGACACACCATGGATAATTCTCTAGACCACTCTTTTGCTGTAGTGGTCATCAAGAACTAGATATCTAACATAGATGCATAAATTGTACAGTACTTTCTTATCAAAGTGAAAGCACCATGACAATGAATAGACATGATAAAACAGATATTCATTACACAAAGCCTTCCCCAACAACTTAAAAAAATGATGTAAAAAATAAAGTGTCAACCTTTCCATCCTCACTACAATTTAACTGTGACGCCCTTGCGCCTCTTAGACTGCTGTATTTCCACTGAAAGCAGCTGAAAGGGCAAGCCTAAATATTCTTAACACATGTCTTATACATCCTAAAAAATCTGTCTCAGCTATTCCTGGCTAATCTTCCTACGTCATAAGGGAATACAATGTGACAATGCTGCTACAGTGGGTGATGTATGGATCTTGCATCTTGACCCATCTTGTCACAGGAAGCTATACTGCTATCTCCTACCTTATACCCTCCACTAGGATACAGCCTCAGTACTTTGTGTCCCCATACTTTACTTAGCTAGTTTATGTCTTAAGTAAATCTGCCCTAAAACCGCAAGTGTTTCCAGCATAACCAAACTACATCCTCTTCCTGTTTAGAGTCACACTCCCAGTAGTCCTCTCGTACATCAATAGAGAATAATCCCTTCCTTGACTACACACAGTGTACTCCTGAGGGATAATTCAGGTGACCTGCCTCAAGGATCATAACTTTAATAAAAGATGACCAGGAAGGTGACAGAAAGCCTCTACAACACCCAATAAGCTAAGAAAAGTAAAGTTAATCACAACAACCGCCAGGTACTATGATGGAAATGTCACTACATGGCAGTCTGACAAGGTTTCCATACAGTCTTCCAAAACCTAAATATCCTGTTAGCCACATGATGCAACTGCTATGAAATGACTAATACAGTTTTCACTTTGTGTGAAGCAAGCCTCGTCCCTAAAAATCCATGCACCCTTCCTCTATCTGAACTCTGAGTGTTCACAACGCCAATATTCTAAGCAAAAACGGGAATATCACTGTGGTATCACAACCTTGGAATTAAATTCTTAATAGTGGATTGTTAGGATGCATTTCCCTATGGAGGCGAAGGGGGATTACTCCCACAAACCACTTCAACTGCTGTCAGACGCAGTACACCCAAGGATGGGATTGTGCATGGGTACATACCGAGTCGGGGCTTACTCTTGAAAAACCCACGGGTGATATAAACTGCGGTTTTCAATAAATTGACCACTGATCTTCCAAAATACCTGTTAGTTCGTGTTAAGACAGTGAAAAGAAAGGCCCATTATATTCTATAGGCAGGTCCTAACAACTCTCTTTACACAGCCTCACCAGTACAATGAGCTTTTAAGGCTGTATGTCCGTTTTAGTGGTTCTGCTTATGACATCTGAAATACATTTTACAAGGGCGTCCTCTTCACAGTAAGCCACGGGAACTGCCAAAACTGTTTTTGTAAGCTTAAATTCAAACAGATGCACGTGAGCGGTGGCACTCGAGTCTAGAATCTTCTTGAAAACAGAAACAGATGTTTCCTATCTTAATTGTATTACACTAGTCACCTCGTTATGTTTTTAGCTTTAATATCTTAACTAAATGGTCACAATGTGTCCATGTAGTATTTTTATGGAACCTGCAGCATTGAAAATTGTTAAAAAATTCAATTATCTTTCTTTGCCCATTCACATTTCATTAAAGATTGTACTATATCGCCGCAAACCAGACCTCGGGGATCTTCTCTTGTCCAGTAAGGACAGCTACAAATTCATCTCACCTGCACGTCATTAAGCTCCACTCGCAAATACACATCTTCGTGTCTCTGAGCCCAATAAACGCGAGGTGTCAGGGTCGCAGACTGCATCTTTTCATTGGGGTAGATAACAACAAATGAATGAATGAAAAGTGAGATACTGGAAGAAGGAATGAGTTACATTAAATTCGGACCACTTTGTACTGTAGACAGTTGTGTAGCAGTGCTCACATACTTAATAATTTTATACTGTACTGAAATTAACTGAAAAATGAATACTAGCAGTGCAGCCGCAACAGCATCATGCAAGTAATCTAAAAAAAAAAAAAAAAAAAAAACAAATGCTCTTTTTTGCAAAATGAGTCCAGAGGAAAGTGAATTTAAGTAACAGCAAGTTTTTTATAAAAAAAAAAAAAATCATCTGTGGAAATGGACTAGCTAGCTACTGTAGCATCTACCAGTACCATGCAAGTTCATTCATTCAATTGATTAGTAGTAACAATTTGTAAATTAAAGCATCTTCATGCTCTGCGTCTCATATTTTATAAATAAAACTTAACTTACATAATTGATCACCCAGGCCAGGTACAAAATAAATCAACAGCAACCAGTATAAATAAACTATACACTTAAAGATAAGCCACCAATTGCAGGTCAAGTGGAAATGGGTTTTGAAGTTGACTACTCGTCTTATATTAATATAATATTTGCTGTCTCTCTCTCACAAGTTCAACTAAAGCGGGAGTCTCTGGACCAATCAGCACAGCCATTGGTTTGTAGCTAACAGGCTGCTGGGTCCTACAGCCAGCCAGATTCTACCCCCCACTCCAGATAAACTGTACTGAAATGCGTACAGTCAGTATGCCTCCCAACGTCCCTGTAAGGAGGTTGAATAGTTAGAGCTTGCAGTTCTGAGACTCTCCTAGCAGATGTTATGGCTACTAAGAATAATGTTTTCCATGACAACAATTTTAGGTCTGATGACGAGGATGGCTCAAAGGGTGCAGACATTAAAGATGAGAGGACTAAATTTAAGTCCCAGGGTTCTAATGGTTGTTTGATTGGAGGCCTGAGAAGAAGAACTCCTTTTAAGAAAGTTTTACACAAGGAGTGCTGCATGATTGGATTTCCCATGAAGCCAAAGTGGAAATTGGAAATGGCAGCTAAGTGAACTCTAATTGTAGAGGCTGCCGCTCATTCATGAAATATTGACACTAGGAAAGATAAAATAGATTCTATAGGAGCCATATATGGATGTAAGCCCCAGTTCATAACCCAAAAAGAAAACCTTTTCCATTTGCTGGAATATAGTTTCTGAGTGGAAGGTTTATGGGTTGAAATTAAAATGTGTTTGACTGCAGGGGATAGGGGAATACACCTGGCTATTTGTGGAACTGGAGCAGCCATGCTGTCAATTTGAGGGTGTGGATGGAGGGGTGGAACTGTCCCGATTGATGAATCAGGTGATCTGGAGATGGATCCAGAATCCATGGTTCCTCCAAAAGTTAGGGCCACAGGAAGGGAAACCAAACTTGTTGAGGCCAGTAAGGAGCAATGAGGATCAAGAAACTCCTCGACTGTCTTGTTTTCTGAATTACTTTGGGGATGAGTGGAAAAGGAGGAAAGGCATAAAGAAGTCCCGGGGGCCAATCATGAATTAGAGCATCCCTGGGTGACATCCCCGGATGGGGAATGAGGGCAAAGTAGCTGCTGCATTTGGTGTTCAGGTGAGTGGCAAATAGGTCACAGCAGGCTGGCCCCATCTGTGAAAGATCTCTTTTGCAACCATTGGATTCAGGGACCATTCGTGAGGCATCAGAATTGCTTGGCTGAGTTTGTCTGCTATTAAGTTGGATTTCCCCGGGATATGCATTGCTATCAGGAAGCATTGAGTATCCATCACCTATTTCCAAGCTCTTAAGGCCTCTCGGTAAAGCGGGTAAGACTTGGTTCCCCCTTGCTTGTTTATGTACCATACGACAGGCATGTTGTCTGACTGAATTGCAATCGTCCTGGTGGGAAAGGAGCTGTGAAGTGCTGGCAATGTATATAGCACTGCTCTCATCTCCAGAACAATGATGTGCAAGTGGTTCTCATGGTTCTGCCAAGTACCCTGGACTGTCATTCCCAGATAATGCCCCCCCACCCTATCTGGGAAGCGTCCGTGGTCCAATCTGCTTTCTGTTGGGGAGGAACAAGTGGACAACCTAGGATAAGTTGTTTTGTGTGCAACCACCATGTCAGATCCTTTTTGCATGCGTTTGTTATCAAAATCTCGTGAGACGATGGAAGGTCTTGCATCGACCATTGGGCAAATAGCAGCCACTGAAGTATCCTCATGTGTAGGCAAGCAAGAGGAACTAATAGAATGGCAGAAGCCATAGACCCTAGGACTTGAAGGACTACTCTGGCCTGAACTTTTTGTTTGTTTAGCAAGGATCTGACTTGACTGCATAGAGACTCCACTCTTTCCTGTGTTAGCCTTACTGACAACTGGTGGTTGTATCTATTTCTGAGCCTAAATATACGATGTGCTGCGAGGGAGATAAGACTGACTTTTGTAGGTTGACAGTGATGCCTAGACTGGCACACAAGGATAGAGTCTTGTCCCTGGCTCTGATGAGTTGATGCTTGGTGGTAGCAGTGAGGAGCCAGTGGTCTAGATATGGAAACACCTGGAATCCTTGACATCTCAGGTGAGCCATTACCACTGCCATGCATTTGGTAAACACTCTGGGGGCTGTAGTGAGCAAATGGCAGTGTTCTGAACTGAAAATGACTGGCTCCCAGCTGGAAATGTGTTTCCTGGAGTGCCTGAACATTTTGATGTGGTAGTAAACATTCTGGAGATCGATTGAGCACATCCAGTTGTCCTTCCCAATAAAGAGAAATATCGACTGCAGAGTGACCATTCAGAACTTCGATTACTTTACAATAGTTTTACTTAGCCAATGAGCCAGTAAGACACAACCTCGAAGCTTTCTGGTAAATGAGATCTAGGGATTTGCCGTGAGGCACCATGGGATAGGGGCTAGCCTTGTGCCAGTAAAAGCTCTCAAACTTTACTATTGGCCGAGTTGGAGCCAAATATGGGCTCTGAACCCATCCAGCAAGAATTATGGCGAGATAGGCCTACATAACATCATCTGTTTGCACATTTTCGAGTACGTTTTTGAAAGTTATAATGAGTTCCATGATTTGTCTAATGGTAATGCATTTTTTGCTTAAGTTGAAGTTTTCCCTGATTTTGTCGATGGTTTTATTTTTACGTTTGTAGAAGTCCGAAATTATGAAGTTTTTGATTAATGGATACCAGACTAGATTTAACAAAATAACATATTAGTCCCTATTGTTAAGTTAGGGTTTAAATGAATTGGTTGTAATAGCTTTAGAATATGTGAAAGGCTTAGAAATTCAAAAAGTTCTTGGAAAATGAGAATTTTATGATTAAGTAAGTTATGTACTTTAAATTTTTTTAAGATGGAAATGTCCATGAAGGGGAGGGCTTTGGGGTTAAGTCTGTATTTTTTAATGTGACTGTGCCATAATTTAACCCACAGTGAGAACCAATCATTGCTCGGTGGGTTATATTCAGCAATCTGGATAATTCTATTGGAACATACTATTTTATAGTACAGTTCAAAAATCCGGTAACCTCATGCCTCCTTTATTGGTTGCTAGTATTAATTTTGTAAAACTAATTCTGGTTGTGCTTGGATACCAAATAAATTTGGATAGGTCCTTATTTAGTTTCTTGAAAAACGATTTACAAATTGTAATATTAGTGGCATTGAGCTGGTATACAATTTTCGGAAGAATATTCATTTTAACTATTGCAATTTTAGATAATAGTGAGAAATTCATGTTTTCCCATCTCTGCAGATCTAACTTTACAGACATCCATTTTTTAGAAGGTTATTTTGCATATTTGATTTATGATTATGCTCAAAGTTTACTCCTAAGTACTTAACTGAGTGGCTTGTTTTAATAGAAGTGTGTGGAAAATAAGCTATATTATGACCAGGGGGTTAAGTGGGAATATAAAGGATTTTGATGTGTTGATTTCATAATTTGACACTTTAGAAAAATTCTGAATAGCATTTAGGATTTTGTTTAGGTCTGTATTTGGTAATTTGGTTAATGTCATCTGCATATGCTGTTAATGTTAAGTTATTATGCAGAATCTCTGGAATATGGTGGAATGTTCTTTGTTTTATATATAGAAATAATGGTTCAATATAGAGATTAAAGATAGGGTGGTAGAGGGCAGCCTTGTCTAGTATTATTATTATTTTTATTTGGTTAGACTGTGTCTTGTTCAAGGAAAGTGTTGTGGTGGAAGACTTGTAAAGCATTTTAATTAGTTCAATGAATTCTTCATGGATATTGTAATATGACAGTGTTAAGTACAGAAAAATCTAGGTTTACTCCAGCAAATGCTTTAGTTGCATCCAAGGTGACAGCATGTCTGGGGTGTTTATCTTTCCTCAGTAGTTGAATAGCTGCATCTAGAGTGAGAGTATTGTCCCATGTTTGCCTGCCCATCATGAAACCAGATTGTTCAGATGATATAATGCTGGATAGTACTGTTTTGAGTCTGTTGGCCAAAATTGTAGTCAGAATTTTATATCTATATTTATAAGAGCAACTGGCTTGTAGTTCATGGGGTTTTTATTAACAGAATTAGGTTTTGGAATGAAGAAAGTCAGAGTTATTAACGTAGATGTCAGTGAAGCTCTTTTTAGTAATAAAATTATACAAATTCAGGAGAATGGGTGAGAGTTTGGATGCAAAGGTTTTGTAAAAATTAGAGGTGAACCCATCAGGCCCAGGAGATTTATTTAACTTTAGCTTCTTAATTACATTTGTAATTTCTTCAATTGAGCGGAGTGCTTTTATCAGGTCAGCTTGATGATTTTCAATTGTTGGAAATTTTATATTGTTAAGAAAACTTTTACAGTGTTCTACTGAGTTTTTTTTCTGGGATCCATATAGTTTTGTACAAATTTCTACAAAGATACCCATTGTTTCCTGATTTGTATTTGCTGTTTTGTTGTTATATGTTATTTCAGTTATATTGGGAGCCAATTGGTGTGCATTTATTAGTTTTGCTGATAATTTGGATTTTTTTTTTTGTGTCAGGTCTGCAAATCTGTTGAGAAGTTTCATTTCTGTAAAAGAATAGTTTTGACTATGCGTCATATATAAATCTTTTTAATTTCAGAAGATCATTTTCCAGTTCTAGGTTAAAGTTATGTTGGAGTTTTTGCTCAATTTCTTTAATTTCAAAATGTTGTTTAATCTCTTTATCCTTGATTTTTTTTGCAATAGGTTGCTTTGTGAATTAAAATGCCTCTTATCCTCGATTTCATTGCAGCCAAATCATATCTAAGGGTATATTGATGTCTAGAAAGTTATTCTGCAAGTCATCAAGAGAGCTATTGATTTCCTGTCTGATGTCTTGCTTTAACAAAAGGTCAGGGTTTGGGGAGCATGCAAAACATTTAAAGTTATCTTGGTTAATTTTTGACCAGTTTATTTTGAGCGTCATTCTGGAATGATCCGAGAGAAATCTAGGTTCAGCACTATAATAAAGCTCTAATTTTAGAAAGGAATCTGAGATTAGAAAGAAGTCTATTCTAAACCCATGATTTGTAGCAAGGTGAGTAATACGTGTAATTCACCTTAGGATTAGTGTCATTTTTGAGGTTGTAGGGATCTATTAG